>NW_027206457.1:3945000-5145000 GCF_024711535.1 Dipodomys merriami
AGTGGCTCTTTATGATAGATGTCCAACAAGTATTAATAGTCTTCCTAGAGCCTGGCCTACCCCCCTTACTTTGCCTGAACACCTAGAAACAAAGGTAGAACCTATTTCTCAGCAGATACCTTCAGTTCAAAGATGGAGAAACTCAGGAAGAAGATACTTGCCCTGCCTAGCTCTCTTTTCCAACTCTGGGGCAGTCCTTTGGTCTTCCTTTCTGTGGTCTCCAGGAACCCAGTCCCTGAAATGGAAGGGAGGCTATCTGAGATCCTCCTCTAAGGAAGAGCTGGGAAATTTAACCCTGTGTAATCCGTCTGTGTAGGTCCAGCCAGGGAATAGGATGGGGACAGAATTTCTGGGTATCACCAGTGTGCATTTGTATGTTTTTTATTCCAACATGGAAGCCCTTAGTGCCAGGAGTCTTTGCTTGTTCTCTGAAAGCCCTAACCACAAAGTTCTGAAGGGCTGCTGGTGTATAATATTCTGTATAATATTGTTCTTTAACACTCAGAAAACTGATAGTTCAGATATTACATCTTTTCCAAGGAAAAACAAAATAAGACATAGAACAAAACCATAACATAGTTTTGTTTTGTTTTGTTTTTATTACAAAAAATGTGAAAGCTGCTGAATTACTTGCTTAGCAAGATTCCTACCTGTCCTGACTTTTCCTTTGAGTCACAGCTCTGGACATACTCTGTTGTCTTCAGGTCTTTCAATGTTTATTAGGCTGCAGAGGACTTGTAGAAATCTGACAGACCTGCTTGCACATTCCCTTTCCCAGTACCAATGTCTGGGTTCAGTGGAGAAGACTTCACTATGTGAGTGTTTCATTTTGGGAGGCCAAACAATCGTATTTGACAAAAACATCTCAAATCTGTTTCCATAGAAGTTTTATTCTACTGGATAGAGGTGAACAAGAAAAGGGTGTACTAATAATAAGTAGAAGAAAACACTTAAACTAGGCAGAAGAATCTACTATTTTTTTATTTACAAAATTATTTGGATGTCTAAGACAGGAGGATCACTACTTTCAAATGTAAAAGAAGAGAGAGGAGGGGGAGAGGGAAGGAGAGAGGGAAAGGGAGAGGGGTGGGGGGGGAGAGAGGGAAACAGGAAGAGGCAGAGAGGCAGAGAGAAGGAAAAAGGAAGGAAGGAAGTATTGCTTTGAATCCAGCTAGCAAGAAAGAGGATTCATGAATTATCCACACATTTGAAGGTCTGGACTCGAGTGACCTTAAATGGGCACACTTTCCAAGAGACTTATTTAAGACAAAATTAAGGTGATGGAAATTGCCACTGGAGGTATGTATGAAGATTCTAGAAAGGCACATATGTGGCACAGCACAAACAAAAGGAAACCTTTGTACATTATCAGCCAGTCTACAATTACCTTTAGGCTCTGGAGGTAAGTCCTAGTCCATTTTCCCTACACTTCCTTCCCTCACTTATCAATCATAGTTGTCATCTTCTGGAGGGAACAAATTTCAGAAAAGTCACTGTGCCCAGACTAACTTTGGAACTCTGGGGGTGGGGGGTGAAATTAGGACCTTATGTTTTTGTTTAGCTTTTTTTTTTTTGCTCAAGGCTATGCTTGTTGGGCTGGCACTCTACCTCTTGAGCTAAATGCCCTCAACACATTGCCTTTTTTAATTTTTAAAATTGTTATTATAAAGGTGATGTACAGAGGGATACAGTACATAAGTCAGGCAAATTTTTTTGGAAAATGCCATCCCTTCACGCACACTCTCTCAGTTTTTTTTTTGTCTAGGTTTTTTTAAGGTGGGCCTTGAACTTGAGGTCCCATTGCCTTGGTCTCCCTAGTGCTAGAAATAGGTGTATGCCACCATGCCCCAGTGTAGAGTATTTTTTTAATTTGAGCATAAGACAATGAAAAGCCTTTAAGAATCATGTGATGGTAAATGACAAGAAAAATATACTTGGGCATGACAAATGTAGGGGACATTCATACAGAAGGTCACAAAAGTTCAATAGCTATGTGCATATGATCATATAAAATGATGCTTACCAAAATGAACTCCAAGAAATGGAAACAAGTTTTTTTGTTATTTTGTTTTCCCCCCCTCTCCTTTGTCACTGTTTTTAATTTCTGTGCCTTTTGACTTATATGTAAGTTTATCTGTTTGGAGGAGGGCAAGAGGGAGCACAGAAATTGAGCGACAAAGGAAAACAAATGCAGCAGTGATTCTCACTAGACACTATGTTGGAAATAGGCTCTACAACTTGGGGTGAGAAGAGGTCAGGAGGGAAAATGCCAGGAGAAAATGAGGGAAGAGATGACACTGTTCAAAAAGAAATGTAGAGCTGGGAAGGTGGCTCAGTGGAAGTGTGCTTGCCTTGCATGCATGAGACATTGGGTTTGATTCCACCACATAAGCAGAAAAAGCCGAAAGTGACACTGTGGCTCAAGTGGTAGAGCGCTAGCCTTGAGCTGAAGAGCTGAGGGACAGCACCCAGGCCCAGAATTCAGGCCCCACAACCAACAAAAAAAAAAAAAAGAAAGAAAGAAAGAAAGAAAGGTACTCATTACCTGACTTATGTAACTGTAACCCCCTCTGAACATCACCTTTACAATTAAAAAAAAAAAAAAAAGAGCTGAAGGCTCTTTTTTTGAGCCTTGCAAGCTCAAGGCCTCTGAGATCAAACTCCAGTAACAAAACAAAACAAAAGAGATAAAAGGAAAAAACATGTGAAATAAGGAAGAGCACAGATAATTTGGAGGCCTTTAAAATATTCTGACAGTTGTGCAAAAATGACCTAAGTTGCATCAATAAATGTTTATTGTCCATAGAACTCTACAGTTTGGTTCAACCTAGCTGTCTGGCTACATGTCCTCTGGTACCTGACCAAACTGAGCTGCCGTTTCCCCAAACTCAGGCTGCCTGACCTTCACCTAGCCCTTGCTCGAGTCTAGTCCTCCCCTGCTATTATTAGAAGGCCAACTGAATGGCCATAGCAGTATACATCTATAATCTCTCAGCACTTGGGAGGCAGAAATAGGTATATTGTGAGTCTGAAACCAACCTGGGCTTTATAGTAAGATCCTGTTTGAAAACTTCAACATCTTTTTTTTTTTTTTTTTTTTCAGTTCCTGGGGCTTGAACTCGGTGCCTGAGCTCTGTCCCTGAGCTCTCTGTGCTCAAGGCTAGTGCTCTACCACTTGAGCCACAGAGCCACTTCTGGCTTTTTCGGTTTATGTGGTACTGAAGAATTGAACCCAGGGTTTCATGCCTGCTAGGCAAGCACTCTACTAAGCCACGTTCACAGCCCAACACCAAAAACTAGATCCTGGGGCTGGGAAGGTGGCTCAGTGGTAGAGCGCTTGCCTTGCATGAATGAGGCCCTGGGTTCGATTCCTCAGCACCACATAAGCAAAAGAAAAAAGCTGGAAGTGACGCTGTGGCTCAAGTGGTAGAGTGCTAGCCTTGAGCTGAAGAGCTGAGGACAGCACCCAGGCCCAGAGTTCAGGCCCCACGACCGGACCCAAAAAAACCCCAAAAAACAAAAAACTAGATCCTACCAGGCACTGGTGACTCACACCTGTAATCCTAACTACTCAAAAAGATGAGATCTGAGGATTACAGTTTGAAGCCAGCTCAGGAAGGAAAGTCCAAGAGACTCTTATCTCCAACTAACCATCAAAAAGCTGGAAGTGGCATTGTGGCTCAAGTGATAGAGTGCTAGCCTTGAGCAAAAGAAGCTAGGGACAGTGCTTAGGCCTAGAGTTCAAGCCCCAGGACTGGAAAAATAAACAAACATACAAAAAACAAAGTGGTAGAGTGCTAGCCTTGAGTGAACGAGCTTAGGGACAATGCCTAGGCTCTAAATTCAAGCACCATGACTGACAAACAAAAGTTGATCCACACCCAGGGCTGGTAGCTCACATCTGTAATGCTAGCTACTCAGGAGGCTTAGATCTGAGAATCATGGTTTGAAGCCAGCTTGGGCAGGAAGACCTGAGGTTCTCTTATCTCCAATAAACAACTGGAGGGGAAAAAGCCAGAAATGGAACTGAGGCTCAAGTGGTATAGTACTAGCTTTAAGCAAAAGGAACTCAGTGACAGAGTCTAGGCCCTGAGTTCAAGCCTTAGGACCAGCACATACATACAAAAATTGATCCCCAGTACTGAAAACAAAAACAACAACAACAACAAAAACTGTGCCATATTGAATATGTTTGTTTAAAACCCTCTAGTGACGGGGCTGGGAAGGTGGCTCAGTGGTAGACTGCTTACCTTGCATGCATGAGGCCCTGGGTTCGATTCCTCAGCACCACATAAGCAAAAAGAAAAAAAGCCGAAAGTGGTACTGTGGCTCAGGTGGTAGAGCACTAGCCTTGAGCTGAAGAGCTGAGGGACAGCGCCCAGGCCCAGAGTTCAGGCCCCATGACCAGACCCAAGAAAAAACAAACAAACAAACAAACAAAAAAACCCTCCAGTGTGCTGGGGTTAGCTCAGTAATACAGCAAGCACTTGCCTAGCATGTACAAGGCCTAGAATTCAATCAGCATAAGACAGATAATATAATATATTCCTATCTTGTTCTTTCTCTTTGACCCTACTCTCTGCAGTAGTTTGCTGCTATCTCCATGACTGTGTTTCATTAAAGGGATTTGCCATTTATCTCACTTTAAATGAAACTTCTTTGAGATCTGGTTCTTTATCTCACTCAGAACCCTACAGCAACTGGCACACAGTAAGTTGTGTTTCTTGCTATTGAAAATGAGCTTCACTGTAATTGACATATGGAAGGGGAAGAGATCAGCTAGTGGGAATTATGGGAAATGGAGTGGGCCGGGAAGGAGGTGGTGGAAGGCTGTAAGAGGAGGCCACACCTGGAAGGCACAGCTGGAGGACACCCCATTGTCTTCAAGATAATGATTGGCCCATCCAGCTTCCTCTGACCTCCCAAGGATGCAGGTCTGAATAGAGAGAAAAGTAGGTCTTCCTGACACCTCCTCTGCACAGGAGAGACTAAGCAAAGACTAACAGTGGAATTCAACCTCAGATCCTCTGGCCTCAGGAGAGCACAGTCCTGAGAAAGGGTTGGCGATTACATATCATGCCCCAGTTCTACCAAGTGAATCAGGCGCTGATGCAATTGGCAGTGAGCCTGAATCACGCGCCCCATCTCGCAGGTTCTCTACAGAGGAGCTTTGTCATTTCTCAAAGGGAATCACTGCTGTTTCTCTTCCAGGCTCAAAGCGGCCTCCCTGTCTCATCTAAGCCCTGAGGAGATGGCCGTTTTTCACAGCTCTGATTACTGGGTTTCATTAGGTAAGGACAACGGATTAAGCAACAGCAGTCCCAATAACCTTCCTGGGACAGACACTGTTTTTCAAAGCCAGCGGAAGCCTTGCCAAATTAAAGGATGTCAGAATGAGATACTATGAATATCACTTTCTTTCTCTCTGGCATTGGAAAGGATTAATTAAATGCTTGTGAAATGCTATGAAAATTTAAGTTGGTAAGAATTATTGTTCTGGGTAATAGGGTAAAAAATAGTATTCTTGGCTCATTAAAGTTGTAATGTTGTAAGCTGGAGCACAGTTGTCTTTGAGATATCTTTGAGAGCTACATTTTTATTAAGAGAAAGAATGAAAAAGAAATGTGTCAGTACTGGAAATCAAGTGGGTTAATCAATGTTTCTCTTGACTAAGAATATGACCTAGAATATGCAATTTCTCTCTGACCCCCTAAAGAGACAGTTACTGAAAGAATCAGTTCCTTAAATGTGTATGGATAGCTGGATGCCAGTGGCTCATGCTTGTAATGCTAAGGGTGAGATCTGAGTATCAAGGTTCAAATCCAGTACAGGTAGGAAAATCTAAGAGACTCTTTTCTTCAATTAACCACCAAAAAAAAAAAAAAAAAAAAGAAGTGGAACTGTGGCTCAATGACAGAGGATCAGCCATGAGTGAAAAAAGCTAAAGGCCAGCACTAGGCCGGTACTGGCACGTGTGTCTGCACATATCCATGTGTGCTCATACACACACAAATGTATAGGGATAAATTCATTAATATATTAGCAGACAGACCTTTGCTTTCTGATTCTAGAATCAAAGGTGAGTTACTGAGATGGTAAACAATAAGCATAGAATTCAGTGAACTTTGGTGGCCTTCTCTGTCTTAATAAAATTAAAGGATAGCTGGAGATATGGCTCAAATGATAGGGCGCCTGTCTACCAAATACGAAGCCCTGAGTTGAAACCCATATTGCCAAACAAAATGAGATGAAGCAGACAGCCTGCTGCTTTCTCTTTGGTGGCAGATTTGCTCAGAGACATTTTACTTTGATTCCAGATGTTCTGTGTTATTTGAAAGAGCACCATCCACATCTGTCTGTACTAGTTTCCTATTGCCAATTTGACAAATTACCACAAATTTAGTGGGTTAAAACAACACAAACGTATTACTAATAGTTCTGAAAGTCAGAAGTCTAAAATAGTCATACTGGCTGAGTTCTCTGCATGCTGTCTCCTTGCCTTTTTAGACTTCTAGGAGTTGTCTGTATTCCTAGACTCATAGCCAACTTTCTGTATCTCTCAAACCTCTGCTGCTATCTCTGATTCACTTTCTTGCCTCTTGCCCTTTTAAAGACCCTCTTGATTACATTGGGCCCCACAAAGAGTCCAGAATGCTTTCCAGCTCTCAAGGTCTTTTACTTTAGCCAGACATCATGTTTGTATACCTGTAATCTCTACCCTTGGGAGGCAGAGGCAAGATCATCAAGAGTTTGAGGCTGGTCTGGGCTAAATCTATATAGTCACATTGGCAATATTCTTTTTGCTATGTAAAGTAACAATGTTGTCACAGGTTCTAAAGATTAGGTTGTAGACTTTTGGAGAGGACATTATCCTTTCCACTGTGGTCTCTGTCTTACCAGACCCCCTGTTTTTCTTTTTTTCCTCTGCCCTTTCCAAGCCAACCCCTTTTTCAAATGTCTTACAGATATTAACTCATTCAATCTCCATAGCCAGAATAGAAGAGAGAGCTGCTATTATAGCTGAGGAAACCTAGACAGAAAAGGTTAAATTACTTGCTTGGTTCACTAATTACACACTTAAGACTAGAATAAATGCATTCCTAGCCTGTAGACTTATTCAAAGATCACACAGATTTTGTCCTTGAAGACTTTTCATTATCATTATTTTTAATTATTAAAGTAACACAATATGGTGTCTCTGTGCTTGTGCTGCTGGGAGCAGCAGGTATAGCCAGGACATATAGAAGGACACCAGTAAGTTCATGTTATGTACCAACATCCATCTAGGTGAGTGTTGCCAAGGTTAATTAGGTCACAGGCAGTTTCAACAGCCATTTGCAGGATGGGTAAATTAGATGGTCTGTTCTCCAACTAGCTAATTGATTATAGGGTTTAAAAGAACTTCTGACCAGAGGAAATTGTGTACGTGGAATATTTATCACAAATATGTGAGAAATCAAAAATCAAAAAAAATAACCAGTGTTGTCTTCCCCAGATACCTGGCATCTGTGGGAGATTATTTCCTAAGAGCCTCTGCAGATACCACAATGTGCAGTTGCTCAATGTAATTTGTTTGCTTGCTTGTTCTAGCAGTGCTGGGGATGGGACCTGGGCCTGAGGCTTGCTACACTGACTTATACTCCTGTGTACTTTACATCATCTGTGGATGACGTCAGCTCCCAAATACAAGGTAAATATGTATATAGCTATAATGCACAGCATTGTTTAAGAGACAGTGGCAAGAAGGGGAACTATAGTTCATTGAAAACACAATATAGTAACCAACTCAAGGATATGTGGTTAAAAATGATTTGATATGAATTTTGTTTAAAAAAATGATTTGATGAATTTTCCCCTTTCCTCCAGCATTCACCTAGACCTCCTCTACCACCTCTCACAGCCTGAAGCACTAAAGACCTTACTAAGCATTTAGGATCTAGTGTGACCTGTGCTCAACACCCTAACCTAAATTTTATACTTTAAGTTTTGGGTGCCAGCTTGAACTCAGGGCCTAACTGCTGTCTCTTAGCTTTTTTGCCCAAGGCCTACCATTTGAGCTACAGCTCCACTTTTGACTTTTTGGTGGTTAATTAGATGTAAGAGTCTCATAGACTTTCTTGCCCCAGCTGGTTTCTAAATGCAATCTAAGCCAGATTTTAGCCTTCTGAATAGCTAGGATTATATGTGTGAGGTACCAGTGCCCAGCTTGTTATGCCCAATTTTTATTTTTTGTGCTGGTCCTGGGGCTTGAACTCAGGACCTGGGCACTGTTCCTGAACTTATTTGGTCAAGATTAGTGCTCAACCATTTGAGCCACAGCTCTTCTTTTAGCATTTTTGGGTGCTTAATTGGAGATAAGGGTGTCACAGATTTTCCTGCCGAGGTGGCTTTGAACCTTGATCCTCAACCTCAATCTCCTGACTAGCTAGGATTATAAGCATGAGCCATTGGCATTCTGGCTGTGCCCTTCTTTTTAAATTAACAAAGATGGAGGTAGTTTTCCAGTGGTGTATATGTGTGTGCGCACGTGCGTGCGCGCATGCACCAGACCTGGGACTTGAACTGAGGGCCTGGGCACTGTCCCTAATCATACAGTTCAGTTGATTCAAGACTGACAATTTGTCTTAGCACATGGGAAGCTGAAGCAGGAGGATGGTGAATTTGAGGTCAACCTTAAATTCTTGAGACTCTGTCTCAGAAAATGACAAAAATAGCCGGGTGCCTACTCAGGAGGCTGAGATCTGAAGATCGTGGTTCAAAACTAGCCCGGGCAGGAAAAACCGTGAAACTCTTATCTCCAGTAAACCACCAGAAAAACCAGAAGAGGTGCTGTGGCTCAAGTGGTAGAGCGCTAGCCTTGAGCTGAAGAGCTAAGGGACAGTGCTCAGGCCCAGAGTTCAAGCCTCCTGACTGACCTACCCCAACAAGTCACCCAAATGATTAAAATAATAAAACTGTAGGTAATTTTCTAACTTTTTACAAAATGTGGTGCCTAGCACAGCGTCCTTTTCCCTGAAGATACATATGGTGTGGAAGAAAAATGACAGTTATGGCGTAGTGCATGTCCTGATCTGCTGGGCTTTGGGGAACTTCTCTATAGCTAGTTCTGCCAGGACTGGGATTTGAACTCAGAGGTTCTCACATTATCACTTGGCTCTTCTGTGAAAGGCTGGCTCTCTACCACTTGAGCAACAGCTTCATTTCCTTTGCTACTAGTTGTAATTTTATTCTTAAATACTTGTGTTGAGCTAGGTGCCAGTGGCTCATGCTTGTAATACTAGCTAGTCAGTGTAAAGTCCACCCTGGGGTGCAGACTCCTCCTCTTGGTTAAGTCTCCGCTTAGTACCTCTGTCATCTGGGTAACTGGCACACTGTAGGCAGTCACCTCCTCCCCCACCCCCCATCCCTGAGGTCACATCCACATCTGGTGTGGCCACACCTTCTCTAGTCCCTGGCCTTGATAGGTCATGGCCTGGCTGTGGTTTGACCTTTTTGATCCCTGCTGAGTGGGCTTTCAATCTTTCCCTTGTCTGAATACCACATGCTGCTTTTTCTTTCCTAGGCTGCCAATTTAATTTACCTAACAGTCAGGAGGCTGAGATCTGAGAACATATAGGTAGTTCAAAGCTAGCCCAGGCAGAAAAGTCATGAGACTCTTGTCTCCAAATAATCACCAAAAAAACTGGAAATAGATCTGTGGCTAAAGTGGCAGAGTGCAAAAAAGCTCAGGGACCTGAAGGGATAGAGCCCAGGCCCTGAGTTCAAGCCCCAGGATGGGGAGAGCACTTGTGTCTAATCTCTAACTTATCCACCAAGCTTGAAAGAATTTGTTTTGGATGTGGTTTAATGCTCTTACCAACCCCCGACAGTGTGAATGACTAGCTACAGGTATGTCTGATAGAGAAAACATTGCTTCTACTCTACTTTAGGCAAATCTGCTTTAGACACCCTCTGGAGTTGCTTTCCTTCACAAAGTTGATAGGAATCTGGGAGGGAGGAGCACTTCTCAGTTTCAGGCCTAGGAAGGCTGAGCATCTGGCTTAACCTTGCTAAATTCTGAAGGGTATCTAGAGCTGTCCATCTAAAATGAAGGATAAATGGGTATTCACAATTTCAAATAAAAGGAGACAAACATCTACGATTGCTTGGGGAGAAGAATTACCTTCTGATATCCCAACAGATGGATCTGATCTTGAGAACCGGTCTGTTGTAAAGAGTGGTGTGACATGAAGATAATTGGGAGATATTTCATAAAGTCTTGATTGGGTTGGCCAACTTGACAGAATGGATTACTCTATTTATTTATATGATATATAGGCATATATTATTTTTTGGCAGTACTGGAGCTTGAACTCTGGGACTGGGAGCTGTCCCTCAGCTCTTCAGCTCTAGGCAAGTGCTCTACCACTTGAGCCACAGCGCCACTTTTGGTTTTCTGGTGGTTAATTAGAGAGAAGAGTCTCAGAGACTTTCCTGCCCAGGCTGGCTTTGAACTGTGATCCTCAGATTTTAGCCTCCTGAGTAGCTAGGATTACAGGCATGAGCCACCAGTTCTGAGAAAGTTGGCTTTTTTTGGCTAAAGGCTGGTGTCCTACAACTTGAGTCTTACCACTTCCAGCTTTTTTGCTGGCTAATTGGAGCTAAGAGTATCCCAGATTTGTTTTCCCTGTCTGGCTTTGAACTTTGATCCTCAGATCTTAGCCTCCAGAGCAGCTAGGATTACAAGTATGAGCCACTAGTACCTAGCAACATTCTTCCCAGACTGGAGCCTTACATTTTGCTGGTTATTTTGAAGACAGAATTTCTTAGATTTTTCTGCCCCCAGAGGGCTCTGAGCCTCGATCCTTTAGATTTCAATCTCTTTAGTAGCTAGGATTACTGGCATGAACCACCGGCACAGGACTGATTTTTTTTTCTTTTTTCTTTTCTTTTTGTCGGTTGTGGGGCTTGAACTCTGGGCCTGGGTGCTGTCCCTCAGCTCTTCAGCTCAAGGCAAGCACTCTACCACTTGAGCCACAGCACCACTTCTGGTTTTCTGAGTGGTTTATTGGAGATAAGAGTCTCATGGACTTTCCTGTCCGGGTTGGCTTTGAATCGAGATCCTCAGATCTCAGCCTCCTGAGTAACTAGGATTACAGGCATGAGCCATGGACCCCGGCTTGAATATTTTTTTCTGTTAGCTTACTTTAGTTTATAGAGGGTAGGGTGGAATATTTCATTGTTACATTTCCACATGTTTAAGTATATTCTGATAAGTCTCACCTCCTCTATTACTTCCCCAAATTAATACTTTCCTTTTCTTTTTGTTTTTGCTGGTCCTGAGGCTTGAACTCAGGGCCTGAGTGCTGGCCCTGATCCCGTTTTGCTCAAGGCTAACATTCTACCACTTGAGACATAGTACCACTTCTGGCTTTTTTTGAGTAGTTTGTAGATAAGAGTCTCATGGATTTTTTATGCCCACGCTGGCTTTGAACCAAGATCCTCAGATCTCAGCCCTCTGAGTAGCTAGGATTACAAGCATAAGCCACCAGGGCCTGGCCTTACTATTTCTTAAAGTCTTTCTGGGTGTAGTGGTACAAACCCATATTATCAGCCCTGGGGAGGCTGAGATAGGAGGGTGGGAAGTTCAAGGCCAGCTATAGAGCTGGGCCACTGAGAAAGACTCTATCTCAAAAAACAAAAACAAACAAGCATTTTGGTGTGTCCCCCAACAGGCTAGATAAATGAGTCTAGCACTCTTAATTTATGGAGTGGTATAAACATCTGAGAATGTGGGTGAAGGATGGAGGGAGGCTATGTGCCTAGCAGTTTTTCTAGGGAATACATGGTGTTATTTTAATGTTGGAAACATTGTTAAAAGTCATGGGCCAATACAAAGCACGTTATTTATTCCACTTGCTCCTACCACAGAAGAAAGTGTTGTTTTTGAGAAGATGACTGTGAGTTGTTGTCTGAGCTTGAGCTGTCTCAAATATCAAGTTAATATGAATCCCATACAAAACCTCCAAAAAGGAAAGGAAAGTCATTGCTGCTCCAGGGGCCATTACTTCTGTCAGACCAGCATTTTATGTCACATTAGAGGTGAACTGCCTTTTGATTAGTTCTGGGGGGAAGACTTCCCTACCCCATGTGCTTCAAAGTATTAATCATTCATCCCTAAATTCCATCTATTTCTAGCATTATTTTACCAGTTACAAAATGCTTTTCTGGCTGATCATGTAGCTCAACTCAGTGTTTATCTAGCACTCATCCCTACCACTACTACTAAATAATAATAGTACTACTACTACTACTACTACTATTAATAACAACAACAACAAAAAGCCGGGCACCAGTGGCTCACACCTGTAATCCTAGCTACTCAGGAGGCTGAGATCTGAGAATCTCAGTGCTATGGCTCAAGTGGTAGAGTGCTTGCCTTGAACTGAGGAGCTGAGGGACAGCGACCAAGCCAAGAGTTCAAGCCTTACAACCAATACTAATACTAATACGAATAACAATAACAACAACAACAACAAATACTAGGCACTGATGGTGCACACCTATGATTGCAGCTACTCAAGAGGCTGAAATTGGAAGCGACTGGAAACAAAATTCCACAATATTCCATCTTCAAATTAACCAGTAAAAAGATTGGCTTCAGGTGTGGCTCAAGTGGTAGAACAAACAAGCAGAGTAGTACAAGGCCCTGAGTTCAAGTCCCAGTAAATACTGTTCTGTAGATTAGCTGTCAGGTAACCACTGCTGCCTTTCTAACATCTCTCCCAAATTGGCTGTTTTCCTTCACATGGAAGGTACATTGTTACAGTGATTGTCATCTTTTGCATATGTCTTTCATTCAGGATCAGCCAGATGAGATTAAACCCCTTCTAAATTTCACTGAAAATGGTTGAGATAAGGTCAATCTGATGAGATTAGCTTTGTATAAAAAGGAGTGGGAAGAGGACAGAGAAGAAATAGTCTTCACTTCTCTAGAGGAGAGCAGGCATAGACCCAGCCAAGTTGGAGATTCCAGAACAGAAACTGTTCCAAGGTGACTGACATAGTGGATCCATCTATTGTGGCCACCCCTATGGATTCAGAGAATCCATTAGTTTACCAGGTAACCTCCCAGCTGTTAGCAGAGGGCAGAGTGATCTATTTTTCTTTCTTTTTTAAAAAAATAAGT
The DNA here is from genome assembly GCF_024711535.1 of Dipodomys merriami. Lineage (NCBI taxonomy): Eukaryota > Metazoa > Chordata > Mammalia > Rodentia > Heteromyidae > Dipodomys > Dipodomys merriami. The sequence continues at coordinate 3,958,169 of NW_027206457.1, forward strand.
TTTTTTGTGAAAACACAGAGGGGTTACAATTACATGAGTAAGGTAATGAGTACATTTCTTATCAAGCATTGTTGCCTCTTCCTTTGTTTTTCCCCTACCATCCCTTTCCTCCCATCTCTACAACTATACTCCCTCCCTTCCCCTCCCTTCCCCCTCCCTTCCCCTCCCTTCCCCCTCCCCCCCCCATGCCATGTCTTGTACATCTCATTACTGCAATGGGTCAACCTGCATCCCTATTTAAATAATTATTTTCCCTTCCCCTCCACAAATTATACCAACATCAAATACAGTGAAAACAGGAGTTATACCATGGGGGAGGGACATACAAAGCAACAAAAAAATCACATGGTACCTTATAAATACATTAGAAACAATAGCAAGAACGAAAAGACCACTTGTGTCCTTATCTTGGGGTTCATTTCACCTAACATCATCTTATCTGAGCTTTTCTGCTTGACTCAGACATATACTAGTTATTGCGAATATGGGAAACCATGGGACCTATGTTTCTTTGGGTCTGACTTACTTGAGTTAATATAATTTTTTCCAAGTCTTTCCATTTCCTAACAAATGGGGCAATGCCATTCTTTCTGATGGAGGCATAGAATTCCATTGTGTATATATACCACATTTTCTTGATCCATTCATCTACTGGGGTGCATTTGGGTTGGTTCCATATCTTAGCTATGGTAAATAATGCTGCAATAAACATAGTTGTGCTGGTAGCTTTAGTATGGTCTTGTTTGTGATCATTTGGGTAAATGCCCAAAAGTGGGATTGCTGGGTCATAGGAGAGCTCTATGTGGATTCTTTTGAGGAACCTCCATACTGCTTTCCAAAGTGGTTGAACAAGTTTACGCTCTCACCAACAATGCAGTAAGGTTCCTTTCTGGCCACACCCCCCTCCAACATCTGTTGTTATTAGAGTTCTTGATTTTAGCCATTCTAACTGGGGTGAGGAGAATCTCAATCTTGTTTTGATTTGCATTTCTTTTTCTTTTTCTTTTTTTTTTTTGTCGGTCATGGGGCTTGAACTCTGGGCCTGGGCGCTGTCCTGAGCTCTTCAGCTCAAGGCTAGCACTCTACCACTTGAGCCACAGTGCCACTTCCGGTTTTCTGGTGGCTTATTGGAGATAAGAGTCCCAGGAACTTTCCTGCCCAGGCTGGCTTTGAACCGAGATCCTCAGATCTCAGCCTCCTGAGTAGCTAGGATTACAGGTGTGAGCCACCAGCGCCCAGCTGATTTGCATTTCTTTTACGGCTAGAGAGGTTGACCATTTCTTCAAGTGTCTATTGACCATTCTTATTTCCACTTCAGAGAAGTTGAGAGATCTATTTCACATGGTTAGAATGCTATCGGGTAGAAGGAAGTGAGAGGCAAAGATTTGTCTTTGGCAATTGCAAGGGTGTTAAGAAATTTGCATGGTGTCAGGTACTCTTCAGTTCAAGTCTACATGCTATTTGCAGAGAGGCCAAGTGTGTATGTGGAGGGGGTAGGGGGCTGGAATCATGTCCCACCCCAGAGGAGCTGGTCCTCTAGAGCTTCATCTTTTTTTTTTTTTTTTTTTTTTTTTTAATTTTTTGTTGGTTGTGAGGCCTGAACTCTGGGCTGGGTGCTGTCCCTCAGCTCTTCAGCTCAAGGCTAGTGCTCTACCACTTGAGCCACAGCACCACTTCTGACTTTTTCTGTTTATGTGGTGGTGAGGAATCAAGCCCAGGGCCTAATGCATGCTAGGCAAGCACTCTACCACTGAGCCACCTTCCCAGCCCCGAGCTGTATCTTTTATAACCCATATCTCAGCTACTCTTCATTCCTAATGCCTGTGAACCTCCAAACCAAAGGAAAATGATCTATTGTTATTCTCATGTACACAAAAGGTCTATCTTTTTCCTAAAAAACTGAGTGTGTGTGTGTGTGTGTGTGTGTGTGTGTGTGTGTGTGTGTGCATGTGTGTGTGTGTGTGTGTGTGTGTGTGCTGGTACTGGGGCTTGAAGTCAGTGCCTGGCTGTCCCTTAGCTTTTTCTCTCAAGGCTACCACTTTACCACTTGAACCACATATCCACTTTTGCTTTTATGGTGATTAATTTGAAGATTAGTCTTATAGACTTTCCTGCCTAGGCTGGCTTTGAACCATAAATGATTCTCAGCCTTCTGAATAGGTAGGTGCCATTTTTAAAAAAATTATTATTGTTTTTCTTGTCAGTTGTAGGGCTCAAACCTTGGGCCTAGGCGGTGTCTTTGAGCTTTTTGCTCAAGGCTAGCGTTCTACCACTTTGAGCCACAGTGACACTTTTCGTTTTCTGATGGTTAATTGGATTTCAGGGTCTCACAGACTTTCTAGCCTGGACTGGCTTTGAGGAGTGATTCTCGGTTCTCAGCTAGGATTACAGGCTTGTTTTGTGTTTTGTGTTTTGGCTCTCTTAGAGATTGTAGGATGTCACCTAGTGGCCCACCTTTATTACTGAGATGAAGGTCTTGTTAACATTTCGTTCCAGCTGGCCTGGAACTCTGATTTGCTGGATCTCTGCTTTCAAGTAACTGGGATTACAGGTGAGAATAACCACACCTGGCTGTGAAGAATGAGCATTCTGACAAGCTTGTAGAATGGGTAGGAAAAGGGATCTAAGTAGATTAAGATGGCTTAAGTATTGTTTAGGTTGTGTGGACCTAAAATGTTCAATGCTGGGATGTACCCTTCAGGCTTTATTGTTAGGATTATTATTTGAGATGGGTCTCATGTTGCCCTGGGTGGTCTCAAACTACTAGTCTCAAGATTGGTCCTCTCACCTAATGATTCCTAGTATTAGAGACTACACACACATTTCAACATGCCTGGCTTGTCAACTTTAAAAATTTTTTTGGGGGGGCTGGGAAGGTGGCTCAGTGGTAGAGCGCTTGCCTTGCATGCATGAGGCCCTGGATTCGATTCCCCAGCACCACATAAGCAAAAAGAAAAAAATACAGGAAGTGGCGCTGTGGCTCAAGTGGTAGAGCATTAGCCTTGAGCTGAAGCTGAGAGACAGTGCCCAGGCCCAGAGTTCAGGCCCCACGACCGGACCCCCCCCCCCAAAAAAAATAAAAAAATAAAAAAAAAATTTTGTTTGGGGGCTGGGAATGTGGCTTAGTGGTAGAGTGCTTGCCTAACATGCATGAAGCCCTGGGTTGGCCTTCAGCACCACACAAACAGAAAAAGCCATAAGTGGTGTTGTGGCTCAAGTGGTAGAATGCTAGCCTTGAGCAAAAAGAAGCTCAGGATCATTGCCCAGACCCTGAGTTCAAGCCCAAGGACTGGCAAAAAAAAATTGTCAGCTTGTTGATATCAGAGTTTTATTTCTTAAAATTATGTTCTAATCAGGCATCGCTGGCCTCATCTGCAACCTTAGCTACTTGGGAAGCTGAGATTGTTGAGATCTTGGTTTGTGGCCATCTTGGGCAGCAAAAGAAAATATTTCAAGACACCTTCTCAATGAAGATCCAGATGTGATAGCTTACCATTCATCCCAGCAATTAGAAGCCTAACATAAATGACTCTCATCTGAACATCTAGGCACGAAGTTAGCTCAATCTCAAAAACTAGCAGAAAAACGAGGCTTCCAACTCAAACCTGAGGACAAAATTCAAACCTGAGTACCACCAAAAGAAAAGGAAAGGTGTTTCTTATAATTCATAACGGCTAATAATTCCATAAATAAAATGGACAAACCTCAAAATGCCTGCTCTAAGATGAATCCTTGTTGGTTTCTATAGGCATTCACTTACAGAGTTTAACAGTAGGGCATGTGAAGCTCCCTTTGACCCCAGCAAGACTGCTTTGCCTGGAGCATTGCCAGCCCCCTTCAAGGGGCTCTTTCCTAAATTCTGGTTCCTAATTCTAGCTGCTTTCTGCATGTTCCACAGGCAGGAAACTTGGCTAACAAGGCCCACAAAATCCAGCTCTCCCTGAGCCCCACTGATTTTTTTTATTGTGAAAATACCGTACCCCACTGACTTTTTGTCTACATCACATCCAGTGCCTATCTATGCTCTCCCTTCCCCTCCCTCTAAGGACAAACACCCACACTGAGGAATTTGTCCAATTCCTAGAATTGGATTGGTTCTTACCAAATAAGGCTTTCCACGGAAATACTTCCCCCTTTTTTATGTTCCCCATTTTCAAACCCCTCCCCCCCCAAAAAAAATCGGGTTAGTTCCTTCTGTTCTCTTTGAGATTACCTGTCCTATCACTCATCTGACCTGTTATATATATTACCTTAGTACCAGGTGCTTTTTTTCTGTTTCCTTTTTTTTTTAAAATCTTTACAGCTATAGTGATATATATGAAATTAATCAACTTAGGTGTTTCCCACCCAACTGTAAGTGGTTCAGGTGATAAGCTCTTTCTCTTTAAGTGCTGGGGATTAAACTCTGGGCCTTTGAACTCAGGGCCTTGATCCAGAATCCCCGCAATAATCTGTTGAATGAGTAAGTGAATGAATGTCTTCCTCATTTGGCAAGCTTCATGAGCAAGCAGTACATAGTAGAACATTTTAGAATCTGGTAAGTACTATTTGAAATGAACATCCCCAATAAGTGCACAGACTTACATAACAGGAGTTCTTTAGCTGACTTTTGGGCTTTGGGGACCAACACATTAGTAGTAGTATACTATGCTTGCGGCTAAGAACACGTGTTTTTTTTACTTTCTCAACCTCAAGAAACATTGTTTGGATGTGCTAATGGTCCCAGAGGAAGACAGCAGCCATAACAAGCAAATATTAGGTTGAGAACAGACGTACAGTAACAACACAGGCACAGAGTACAAATTTGCCTAAGGAAGCTGAAAATTAGCAGCTTGCATTAATACCTATCTTTGATTTCCCGTCCTCCTCTTGTGAGCAGAAACTTGTATTCTCAAGGGAGTGTTTGCATAAAAACCTCCCACAAGAAAAAGAGTTGCTGATGGTGAAGGCTTTGCATAGTGGGGAAGTTTTTGGTTTCTAAAACCCCATATAAGAAGTACCTTTTTGGGGGGGGGGGGTCCGGTCGTGGGCCTGAACTCTGGGCCTGGGCGCAGTCCATCAGCTCTTCAGCTCAAGACCAGCGCTCTACCACTTGAGCCACTTCCAGCTTTTTTCTTTTTGCTTATGTGGTGCTGAGGAATCGAACCCAGAGCCTCATGCATGCAAGGCAAGCGCTCCACCACTTAGCCACCTTCCCAGCCCAGTACCTTTTTTCTTTACACACAGAAAACCACAGGGCTCCGCAAGAGTCTCAGACATTGGCTTAGGTTAACCTAACCAGGTGAGCACCCATCAGAGACCTGACAAGGTTTTCGTCTTTGAAACGTTTTTATTGAAAAGCAGAATTGAGTGCCAGGTGCTGGCGATTGGTGCCCGTGAATCCTCAATCAAGAGGGGGAGATCCGAGGATGCTGGTTCGAAGTCAACTCAAGGCAGGCAGATCCAGGCGGCTCATCGAGCAGCAAAAAGCTCGAAATGAGGGTGCGGCTCACGGGGTGGAGTGCCAGCCCCGAGCGGGAACGGCCAGGCCGGACTGCCAGGTTCCGAGTTCAAGCGAGAACCGGCTCAGACCGAACCAACCCCACCAACCAGGGCATCGGTGTCCCTCCGCGGGAACTTTCTAGATGAGAAGGCGAGCACCGCCCGAGCTCTCAAGCCTGCTGGTGGAGGCGCGACGCGAACTCGCCGCCTGAACGCGAGGGCCGCCAAGCCTGGGGGGGGGGGGGACTCGCGCTCCCGGGTGGGCACGGGCCGAGTCCGCGGGCCGCCGAGTCCGCGGGCCGCCGAGTCCGCGGGCCGGGTGGCCGTTTGTCCGCGCGAACCGGAGCCGTTCCTCGCGGCCGGGGCCGTTGCGAATCGAACGCAACGCTTTAGCACGAGCGGGGCGCGCGGTGCAGCCGGTTCAGCCCGTGTAACCGAAGTACTGGAACGCCAACCACCCGCCGGGTCTGCCAAAGCCCCTCCGCGCGGGCCGCGGCCCCAGTGCGCTCTGCGCCTGCGCGGCCCGCAAGCTCCGCCCCCTCGAGCGCCCCGCGCGCGGTGCCGCGCCTCCCTATGGCGGCCGCCGCAGTGTGTGGTATTTAGCGGGTGCGCGCGGCAGGTTCGGGAACGCGCGACACGGCGGCGGCTAGGGGGGGAGCCGTGGCGGCCGTGGCGGGGCGCGCTCTCGAGCGGCAGTGGCAGCGGCCTAGGGTGTCCCGTTGGTCTTGGCGCAAGGGAGAGGCGGTGGCGCTGCCCGCGGTGGCGGGGGTTGGCGACGGAGCGCGTTTGAGCCAGGACCGGGGTCCGCGGCGCGCTCTCCGCCCATAGGTAAGTGGGGCCCGGGCCGGAGGGAGGAGCTGGCGGCGAGGGGCTCCCGGGAGGAGGGCTCCCGGGCCCGGTAATGGCGGCCTGCGGACGGCCGGGCCCTGTCAGGCCGCCGGATCCGGGGACTCTCGTAGTCCAGGCCCGGCGGCGTCTTTGTCTCGGCCGAGCCCGGCCGCCCGCCGAGCGCCGCCCCCGCCCCTCCCTGCCGGCCGCGGTCGCCGGCCCTGCCGCGAGCCGGCTCGCTCCCGGCCCTGGTTCCCGGGGCCCGGCGGCGCCGCGGCGGGAGGGGGCGTCCGGGCCGCGGGCTGGGACAGGCCCCTGCGCGCCCCGGAGGCGGGCCCGGCCGCAGGACGCACCCGGCGCGCCCCGCGCCCTCGTGCGGGCCTTTGTTGTGGAGGGTCCGGGTGTGCGGCCAACATGGCGGAGGTCAGCTGAGTGCGGGCCGGCCCTGTCCACCGTCCTCTCCCCGCGGCGCCCCGAGGTCCGGAGCGGTCGGGGCGCCGCGGGGCGCTCGGCCTTCGCGGCCTTGGCTTTCTGCCCCCGACCCCCGGACCGGAGCGGCGCGGCCGGGCCGCGCTCTTGCTCTCTGGCCGGAGCCTTCATTGTGCAGAGGGAAGAATGCAGCCTCCTCCCTTGTTTATGTCACTCGCGAGGAGAGCGCGCGAGCTGCTAGCGTGGACAACTGTAGCTTTTCCTTTTTTAAATTTTAAGCCCCGGCGGCCTGGGCTCCATGTGCCAGGTAGCTTGGGCTCCGTCCTCGACCCTGTCAGACGTGTAACTTAGGAGCGTGCGTGTGGCTGACCTGGGCCGTGCGGCACGCAGGCTTTTCCGTGCCGTTTGTCGGTTCCTGGAAAGATGTAGTGTGTGTTTGCTCTGACAGGAAAGTCCAGCGAGTGTGTTGGTGAAAAGTAGGCCGCGCAGCCAATTTGTCAAAGTCACGGAGGCTGTGAAGATGGTGTATGTAGGACAGGGTTCCGACTGCCCGATCCCAGCGTGGAGCGTTTACCACGGTTAGATAAGCAGCTGCCACGGGTAAATCGCTAACACTTTTAAAAGCTGTTGAGTGTTGGGAGCGTGGGCTCAGAATTGAGCCTGCATGCTTTGTTTCAAATCCTGCCCCACCAGTTTATGACCTTGGCTTCTGTGCGCTTCGTGTTCCTCACCTTTAAAATGGGTATAAATAAAGACAGTACTTACCTCAAACACTGTTGAGAATGGAAATAGCTGCAAGTGCTTAGAGGATTGGCAGGTGGCTCATCGTGAGTGCTCAGTGCTAAGGAGGTTGTGTAATTAAAGTGCTGAAGTGGTTATCAGCATGATGGATGTGTTGGAAGTGCATAGCCACAGTTTGTGAATTTACTTTGTAAGTCATTAGTGTTTGGGTTTTGTTGTTGAAAAGAGAAAGGCTTTCTGGGTGATTAAGTTGATATGTCTTCTGCAGTCTTCTGGCGTTTTGGAAATTTTCGAATGGGTAGATCTTTTGTGTGTTTTTTTTTTTTTTTTGAACTTAGAAAATCAAAGTGATTAAAATGAGGTGTCCTGTTCACAAGTTTAGACTTATGGATGAGTTCACTTTCAAGGACTTCCAGTAATTAACGTGGAAAAGTAGGACAGTTGAATGAATCCCTTTGAGTGTTAGGTATCTACATAGTATCACCATCTCTTAAAAGTTAAGAGCAGAGTGTAATGTGACAAATGTAATGGTCTAGTAACTTTATCAGGGAGCTAGCTATTGGCTCAAATTATGGTGGAGAGCATTTTGGTTACACATAAAGTTTGAGATTATGGATTATATAAATTGGTGGTATATTTGTTTTATTCTGGAAACTTAAAAGACATTTTTCACTTGTAATCTGGATATGTTAGTTGCATTTCATATTTTCCCCACTAAAATTCGCTTTGCCAAAGTGTTTTCATATATAAATATAACACAGTAGGTCTAAATGGACCCCCTTTGGCATCTTTCCAGCATAGGTACTAACATTTAATACTATAAAGTGAAATACAGTGTAATAGAAATAGAACTGTTAACTTTTAAGGGTAAGTGTTCCACAAAGTACAAATTTAGAAACAAATTAACTTGGTTTACATCTATTTAATTTGCATCTTTATGTGTTCCATCAAATCATCTGATCTGAAACTTGCTATTCTCCTACCTCATCCTCTGCAGTGTTAGGATTACAGGCATGTGCCACCTCACCTAGTTTAGATTTTAATATTTTAGAAAGCAGCTGTAGACTGGGCAAAATTGAGCAAAAGATACAGAACTTTCCCATTTATAATGTCCTTCATTATCACATCCTTTACCAGAATGATAAATTTGCGGAAATCAGTGAGCTTACATTGACACATTATCACTCAAAGTCCATAGTGTATTAGAATTTACTTTTGGTGGTGTACATTTTAAGGATTTGGACATAATGTGTGTGTGTGTGTGTGTGTGTGTGTGTGTGTGTGTGTGTGTGTGTGTGTGTGTGTGTATATAAAATGATATATATGAGAACATGAGTAACTTCATAAATCCTCAGCACTGTATTCTTTTTGCCCTTTGCCAAATGTCATATAGTTGGAATCATACTTTTCAAAATGGTTTCTTTCACTTAGCAGCATGTTAATGTTTCATGGCTAGACTACTCAGCAGCAGCATTTTCTCCTCCTCTCTCCTTTTCTCCTCGTTTTCCTTCTCTTCCAACATCTCCTTTCTTCTGCCTCCTTTTATCTTCTTCCCCATCTTTCTTTTTTCTTTTCTTCCTCTCTTTTCCTTTCTCCCTCCTTTCTTCTGGTACTGTGATTTGAGTTTGGTTGGCTTGCTTGCCTGGCACTGTACTACTTGATCCATACTTCCAGCCTGGCTTTTTTTTTTTGATGCCATGTCTGGACTTGAACTCAGGGCTGGGTTGCTGTTCCTGAGCTTTTTTTTTTTTTTTTTTTCCTTTTTGGCCCAAGCCTAGTTCTCTACTGATTGAACCATAGTTCCATGTCTGGCTTTTTGATGGTTAATTGGAAATATATGTGTCAAGGACTTTCCTGCCAGGGCTGGCTCTTAACCACCATCCTCAGATCTTAGCTTCTTGAGTAGCTAGGATTACAGGCATGAGCCACTGGCACCTAGCTCCAGCCTGGCTTTTTGCTGATTATTTTTCAGATAGTCTCTGACTTTTCTGTTTGGACTGGCCTGGAACCTTGATCCATAGAAGTTTCATCTTAAGTAGTTAGAATTATAGATGTGAGCTCCTGATACCCAAGCAGTTTTATTTTTTTTCTTATTCTAAGTAATACTCCATTGTGTAGATGTATCATAGTTTACTTACTGAATCAAGTCTTGGTTGCTTCCAAAGTTTGGCAGGAATAAAGCTGCTATATATTGACTGAAAACTCCAATTCCTTTGTGTAAGTACCACAAAGAATGAGAAACTGCAAAACTTTCATCCAAAAATGGCTGTTATTCTCAGCATTCTCATCAGCAATGAATTGGTGTTGTCAGTGTTTTGGATTTTGGACACTCTTATGGGTATGTAGTGGTATTTTAAGGGAGCTTTTTAGTAGATCAAACTGATTTCAAAGGTCTTTAATACGTAGCCCCAAGTGTTTCTGTATCATTTATAAGTACAGAGCCTTGCCTGAGCTGGCCTGTTTTGCTCCCCTACCTTACTGGACCACATTCTTGCACATCTTTTCCCAACTAGAGTCTGACAATCTAGAACTGAGAAGAATTTCCTGCATACTTTGCATTGAGTTGGGATCTCTCTCTCTCTCTCTCTCTCTCTCTCTCTCTCTCTCTCTCTCTCTCTCTCTCTCTCTCCCCCCCCCTCCATAATTCCATAACTCTGTTGATTGTCCCCACTGTAATATGTAGCCCCTGAATTCTAGTTTTTCTCTAGTTCTTTCTATCTCCAAATAAATGAATTTCTGAGACGTGGTCTTGTTTTCCTTTGTTTAGAGGTTAGCTGTGCTTTCTTTTTGGGTAGGGAGCTATTTTTTTTATATTTTGTTTTTGAGTAAAATACTTTTTATTATTATAAAGGTGATATGCAGAGGGGTTAACATTTTATAAGTCACGTGCACTTTTTGGACAATGTCACCCCTGCCCTTGTTCTCTCCTAGTTTTCCCTTCCATCTCCACCCATGTTGTACAGATCATTTTGAATATAGTTTCTACTGAGTACCACTGCTGCTTGCTTTTTTTTTTTGTTGGTCCTGAGGCCTGATCTCTGGGCCTGGGCTCTGTTCCTCAGCTCTTCAGTTCTTCAGCTCAAGGCTAGTGCTCTACCACTTGAGCCACAGCGCCACTTCGGGCTTTTTCTGCTTTTGTGGTACTGAGGAATTGAACCGGGGCCTCATGCATGCAAGGCAAGTACTCTACCACTGAGCCACCTTCCCAGCCCTACAGTTGCTTTTTTTGTTTACCCTATATCCTCCATTTTTGTGTCCCTCTTGCCCCTCCAAAGACAGAAAAAAAAATTTTTTTTCCTAGAGTTCATTTCAATAAGTATTGTAAGATCATAGGCACAGAGGCATTGCACCTTTGTGCTACTCCCCTAAGAGTGTTCTCCTTTGGACTTGCTGTGAATGAATGCTTAAAGTCCTGTATAATTCATCATGTGCTGGTATATTTTAGGTCTAACTTTCCCATATTAGAAAAAACATTTACCATTTGTCTCTCTGTAGCTGTACTTTTGACACATAGTTGGTACTTAGTAAATCATTGAATGAATGATTAATACTTTCACAATGACTTTTTAATATATATCTTTCCAACTTTGTATCCAGCTCTCACATGTTTTATCTACTCTCCCTAGTCAAAACTAGTTTTTTTTTGTTGTTCATAGAAAACTACTTTAACATATTTTCCATGGTTGTATTTTAATCTCTCATGTCTGTGCTACTTTGGGCAGATTTCTTAACTTCTCTAAGCCTTAATTTCTATTAGTAGCACAAGAACAGTTTAGATATATTGCTATCCTTCCCTCCCTCAAGGGTCCTAAAGTGAGAGTGCCACTGTAATTGAGTGGTTTAAGAATGCAGAACCTTGGACTGGGAAGGTGGCTCAGTGGTAGAGCACTTGCCTTGCTTGCATGCTCGAGGCCCTGGGTTTGATTCCTCAGCACCACATAAGAAAAAAACCGGAAGTGGTGCTGTGGCTCAAGTGGTAGAGTGCTAGCCTTGAGCTGAAGAGCTGAGGGACAGCGCCCAGGCACAGAGTTCAGGCCCCACGACTGGACCCCCCCCCCCAAAAAAAAAAAAAAAGAATGCAGAACCTTGAAGAGTCAGACCTGCTTCAGTCTTTTGATTTATTAACCATGTATCGAGGAGACATACTTCTACTTACCCATCAAAATTCACATTGCCTAGCACATACAACGAGCTTAAATAAGGTAAAAACAGTTGTACCTAAATTACTTCTCTAAACATTACCACTTAAATTCTAGTGAGGAAAGAAATAAAATTACAAGTTGTGATACATACTGTAAGGAATAAAAGGTGCTGAGTAGTGATTGGGGGTGGGAGTGAGACTTCCTGGCTGTCTGAGGTGATGACATTTAAAGGAAGGTAAAAGGATATAGGAGCTTATTTTTTGAAGGGAGTGGAATCTGAAGGAGTATCCTGGTGAAGGTCCTTGAAGTTAGATGAACTTGGATTATTCTAGCAGCTAGAAGAAAGAATAAGGGGGCAGACAGGCAGGGCTCAGATACCACTGGGCCAAAGTAAAAAGTGTGAATTTTAAGACTGTTGAGAAATAAAAAGTTTAACTAAAAAGGCAGTGTAATAATTTTTAAAGATTACTTTAGCTATTTGGAGATTTGATTGTTTAGAAGACCCTTTAGTCAAGTGAGTGTTAATTATCACCTGGATTAAAGTGACAGTGAAAATGAGAAAGTGATATATATTTTGGACAGTTAATACAACACTGTACCTGATGCGTTAGATTTAAGAGGTAGGGGAATGAAGAAGTTAGGTTTTTGGCTGGGATATCTTTGTGGATCATGACACCTACCACTTAACAAGATAGAAAACTGGAATGATGAAGCTCAGGGCTAGAGCTCTACACTTGAGCCACAGCGCCACTTCCAGCTCTTTTTTTTTTTTTTTCTGCTTATGTGGTGCTGAGGAATCGAACCCAGGGCCTCATGCATGCAAGGCAAGCGCTCTACCACTGAGCCAACTTCCCAGCCCTAACTTCTACTTTTCTTGTATGTGGCTAAGGTCCATGGTTGGTAGATAAAGGAGCCATAAAGATTGCTCAAGGGCCCCATCTAACTTTGTTGGGAACTGTTTTGTATTTTTCTGAACAGTATTTTAGTTTTGCTTGGTGGAAGGGGCAATGCGATAATTTTTTTTTGGGGGGGGGGAGTTTGGTTGTGGGGTCTTGAACTCAGAGCCTAGGGCTCTTCAGCTCAAGGCTAGTGTTCTACCATTTGAGCCACAGCACCACTTCCAATTTTCTGGTGATTAATTGGATATGAGTCTCATGGGCTTTCCTGCCTGGGCTGGCTTTGAACCATCCTCAGATCTCAGCCTCCTGAGTAGCTAGGATTACAGGTATAAACCACTGGCACAATTTATTTTTAAAATGCTAAACTTAAAAAGTTAAAAATTTATGAAATAAAATGTATGAAGTATATGTGGTATAGTTTTAATATTTTTATTTTATTCTAATTTTTAAAAATAAAAACAGGCTTAATTGAAATTAAGAGTAAAGTAGGAATATGCTTGACTGTTGGAGTGGGCTTGAGCAAGAGAGCTCCAAGGAGCTAATTTTTTTCAGTATTTATTTGAGATATTTTAAGAAAAAGAATTTTAAGAAAGAAGTAGGCAGTAGACAAAATTAACTGTTTCATTTTACATAGGGAGTCACCAGCAATTCAATAGTAATAAATATGAAAATATGATACAAGTTAGATTAATTCTTAAATCTTACTACCAAAATAATCTTTTACGAAATACTTGAAAATGCAGAAATGTGTCATTACCTGACTTTTGAAAAGGAGCCATCATAGATAACAATATGCTTCACATTATTTTTTTTTGAGCCATTATAGATAGCTTAAAGTTAATTTCTTTGATCTGACTTGGCAATTTTCCCAATGAAAATAACTTAACTATTTTATTCCAAATGAAGTTTGTTCTTACAATCTATATCTTAGATTTGATTCTTGTGGGCCTGTAGTTCAGGGTCCTATTTTCTCTGTGGTTTCTGTTTATTTACTTGATCCCTTTGTCCACCTCTTTTTTTTTTTTTCCCCTTTTTGGTCCTGGGGTTTGAACTCAGGTCCTGGGTGCTGTCCCTGAATCTTTTTCTGCTCAAGCCTAATGCTATATTACTTTGCGCCACAATAACATTTCTGGTTTTCTGGTGGTTAATTGGAGATAAGAATCTCATGGACTTTCCTCTTGTATTGGCTTTGAACTATGATCCTCAGATCTAAGTCCTGAAGTAGCTAGAATTACAGGTGTGAGCCACTAGCTCCTGGCAAAGTAATCACTCTCTTAAAGGGTGGTGTTCAGTTTATTCTCTGTCAAACACAAGGTTGTAGTTGTGTGTGTGTGTGTGAAAGTGTGGTATTCTTTTGTTCTGTTTATGCATCTAATACATATTTATTGAGTGTGCCTGTGTTCCTCCAAGCAAGGGTGGGTGTGCCTACAACAACAAAAGAGTAAATTGTATAGCCTGTGAAATGCAATACAGTAACTGGTGGTAGGGAAAGTGGGGGTGGTAGGGAAAGTGAAGTTCGTTGTCCAGAAGTGAGAGGAGCAGGAACAGTAGAGGAAGAGGGTTCTAAGATATGCAGACATTTAGGTTTCTTTTGCTCAAGGCTTGTGCCCTACTACTTGAGTCACAGCTCCACTTCGAGCTTTTTAGTTGTTAATTGGAGATAAGAATCTCATATGCTTTCCTTCCTGGTCTGGCTTTGAATCGTGATCCTCAGAGCTCCACATTGAAAGTAGCTAGGATTATAGGTATGAGCCACTGTTACCTGGCTAAGAAGTAATTTTTAAGGTGGAAAAAAAGACTGTGGTTGTTAGGTATGTTATATGAAAGAAGACCTGTAGGTTTAGAAGGATGGAGTTGCCATCAATTGAAAAGGATGCTAGAGTTAAAGTCTATGGCAGAGTTAGGCTTTGGCCATTTCCCCATAGGTGATGTCTAGGAGGTAGTTGGATGTTCAGTTTAGGGTGGACCTGGGAGTTTTTTGTTTTTGCCTTTTAATCTGGGATAGAGGTAAAAATTTAAGTTCTTAGTATATTCGTGGAACTTAAAATGATAAGATTAAATGGATCATCAAAGTCATCAGTATAGGTAATAACAGAACCTGGGCAGACTCTCCAGCTTCATGAATTTGGAGAGAAGGGGGAGACAAAGGTCACAGAAGGTTTGATGAGATAGGAATACTAAGATAGGCAGAGTCAGTGGACAGTGTCTGCCAGGAGTCATATAACTGTCAAATGCTGGTGATATTTCAAACCTTGTAAGCTAAATGTACACAAAACATGGGTTAAGTGGTAGAGTGCTTGCCTTAGTAAGCTTGAGGCCCTAAATTCATTCCTCTATACCACACAAAACAAAACAAAAACTTATGAGGCATTGAAAACCAAATTGTTGATTTACTGAAATACTGAATTCTGTCTTAAATTAGTTTAGAGACCAAGAATTTACTTGATGTTCCTGAATCAACATTTCCAAAATTGGGGATATCATGTTTGGTTTCTCCCCACCAATTTGTAACTGCTTTAGTGAAAATTGATATTATTTGGGCTTTGCTTCACACAGATTGACATATTAGATATATATATATATATATATATATATTTTTTTTTTTTAAGCCTGCCATATAGTAGGTATAATTTTAGCTAGGCCTTGTGGCACATACCTATAATCTTAGCTGAAGCAAAACTATCATGACCATCAAGGCTAGAGTGAGGTTACATAGTGAGATTCTTTAAAAAACATAATCTGAATCTTCTCCCTCCTGTGTATGTGTATGTGAATGTGTGCCAGTCCTGGGGTTTGAAATCAGGGTCTGTATTCTGTCCTAACCCCCCCACCCCTTTTTTTTTTTTTCTCAAGGCTAGTGCTCTACAACTTGGGCCACAGCTCCACTTCTGCCTTTTTGATGGTTAATTGGAGGTAAGAGTCTCATAGACTTTGCTGCCTTGGCTGGCTTTGAACTATGATCCTAGATCTCAGCCTCCTGAATAATTAGGATTATAGGTGTGAGTCACCAGCACTCAGCAAAAAAAAAAAAAAATTTAAAAAGGCTTAATCTTATTTTAAACAGAATTGTGAGCTCCTTGAAGAATCTTAGTTTAAGGAAAGTTAGTATACATGATAAATTGTTTTATATCCATAGGTGAAATAAATGGTTTGGTTAATTTCAGATTTAATGCTAGCTATAGACACAGATTATAATTAGTACAGATGAGTATAATTTTTTTGGTCAATCTTGGGCTTGAACTCAGGGCCTGGGCACTGTCCCTGAGCTTCTCTTGCTCAAGGCTAACTCTCTACCACTTTGAGCCACAGTGCCACTTCTGGCTTTTTCTGTTTATGTGTTACTGAGGAATTGAACTCAGGGCTTCAGGCATGCTAGGCAAGCACTGTACCATTAAGCCACATTATCTGATTCTTACTGTCTACTTTGATATGCTACAGAATTTCAGTTTTGAGTATGTATGAACATTCAAAGTGCTCATGTTTGTCTACTTCCCAGACTTTTGTTAGCTTACATGAGGAGTTGTGTAGGTCATATAACAACACTGCAGTATTAAGAATTTAATATATTTTGTATGTAAGATTTAAGGAGCACAGCTTAATGACAGGATGGGTAAAAGAGAAAGCATGTACTACAGTGTTTGAGAATTTTGCACTTTGGAGAAAATAAAATATTCAGGGAAATAAACATTTTTGTTAGAACTTGGACACAAATAGCTAAGTGAATAGTATTTGGATACATATTTATATGTACATCTAAAGTCAACCATACTCACCCTCACTCACCTTCTCTTTTGCTGTCACCTCCCCTCCCCCTTGTCCAACTGGCACATACCACCCAATACAGCCTATTTTACTTTCTGTGGTTCATCCCTCCAATTTTAAACTTACATTAATTGCACAAAGGGTTGTAATTCACAATTCATATATTATAATTTAGACTAGCCTCAACTATTTATTTATGAAGTGAATTATAAATTTAAATTGCAATTTATTTTTATTTTTGTCAGTCATGGGGCTTAAACTCAGGGCCTGGGCACTGTACCTGCACTTTTTGCTCAAGGCTCGTGCTTCACCTCTTTGAGCACCACTCCTGTTTTCTGGTGGTTAATTGGAGATAAGAGTCTCATGAGCTTTTTCTGCCTGGGCTGGCTTCCAACCAAGCTCCTCAGATCTCAGCCTCCTGAGTAGCTAGGATTACATGCATGAGCCACCAGTGCTCAGCTGTGAATTTTTAAGGCTTATCAAGCAACAGATACAGCCAAGAATGAGTACATCTGTTCCTTCATATTGTTGACTGAGTGGTCCTTCCTACCTGTTCTAGATTGGACATTTTACAACTGTTCTGGTCGCTGGAAATAGAGTGAGTGAAATAAATATGGTCTCTTCTTTCAACATTTGTATTTGGGTACAGGGATTCTCTAACTGGTTCATGGGTCCTGGGAGTTCTCAAGCCATGAAAGTACGGTGGAGTTTTCCAGAGCCTTCACATTCTTCTCAGTCATTATGGGGGCTTTACAAGGTATATGAAAGGTAATGGCAATTAACATTTTTCAAAATTACTGGCTTATTTTCTAATATATATATATATATATATATATATATATATATATATATATATATATAAATTACTTAAGGTGTTTTGGATCCCCAGTTCTTAAAAACAGCCCGGCGCTGGTAGCTCATGCCTATAATCCTAGCTACTTAGGAGGCTGACAGCTGAGGGTCATGGTTCAAAGCCAGCCTGGGCAGGAAAGTCCATGAGACTTTTATCTCCAATAAACCACCAGAAAACTGGATGTGGTGCCATGGTTTAAGTGGTAGAGTGCTCGCCTTGAGCTGAAGAGTTGAGGGGTAGTGTCCAGGCCCAGAGTTCCAGGCCCGACTGACTTAAAAAAAAAAAACCAAAACCAACAAAGGGAAATCAAACTCAACAATTAGGACTTGATGAATTTTTCTTAAAATGCAAAGCAAAACATTGGGTTTATGAGAACAAACATTTGTGACTGGAAGATAGATGTAGAGAGAGTCAGTATCAGAATTCTAGAATGAGAAGAATCAAAGAATAATTCAGAGCAAAGTCTACTGAGATAAAAGGCTTGAGCCTTTGGATTGAAAAGACTTACGTAGTCTTTGGCAAGAGTGTTTAAAGACATACCTGTTGATTATTCCTTATGTAAATAAAATACTTGAGTCTCTTAAGTGTGGCTCATTTTGGATGACTTTTTGTGTGGATTTTGGAATTATTTGTATAGACTTTCTATTGACTATTGCTAATATAGAAATCGAAAATACTCAATTCTTTTTTGAATGTCATATAATTTTGGGATTTCAGAGCATTTCAGATTTAGTGATGTTAGGTGTCAGATTTAGGTTGTCCTTTATGTTTGAATGAGAAATTCTTACAAACAAAGCCCTAGAAGTAACCTGTTTGTTGTAAAAGATTACCTGAAAACCAGTAAGAACAAAAGTACTATGAGATTTTTTTACCTACATGTTGTTATACTGCTTGTTACTATAACCGTGTTACATGTGAAATGTGAAAGTTATAAGGATTCTAGATAAGGGGCAGGAGTTGGCTCAATGGTAGAGTGCTTGCCTTGCATGCATGAGGCCCTGGGTTCAATTCCTCAGCACCACATAAGCAGAAAAAGTTGGAAGTGCCGCTTATGGCCCAAGTGGTAGAGCACTAGCCTTGAGCTGAAGAGCTGAGGGGCAGTGCCCAGGCCCAGAGTTTAGGCCCCACGACTGACAAAAAACAAAAAGGATTCTAGATAGTAAAATAGGATGTAAAATTGTGTCCATAGAATTTACTGCATTGAGGAAAGTATGTTTAAACCATTTTGTATTCCTACAGATTTCCAGAGTTCTACAGGCTTAGTTCCTTTGATTTTTTAGGAGGGTTTGAACTCAGGGCTTCCTGCTTGCTAGGCAGATGCTCTGCCACTTGAGACATGCCTCCCCTCTCCCAAACCCTTCAACAGAACTCACATGATATATTTAGATAGTTCCAGTATGGAGAATATATTACGCTATGGCAAATTGTTTCTCCTTTTGGCTGAAGAAAGGCAGTAGGAGATTTAGGGGCCCCAAGATAATGACTTACAGTAATATAAAAACGTGGATCTGTGAGTGTCCTACTGACAAATTCATAAAAGAAATAACTGCCATAGCCAGGCACTGATGGTTCACACCTATAATCCTAGGGATTACATGATCCTAGGATCCTAGGATCATTGTTAGAAACCAGCCCAGGCAGAAAAGTCCATGAGACTCTTGATCTCCAATAAACTACTCAGAAAAAGCTGCAAGTGGCACTGTGTGGCTCAAGTGGTAAAGAGCTAGTCTTGAGCACAAAGAGGCCTAGGGGACAGCGCCCAGACCTAAGGGTCACCCCAGGCCTGCAAAAAACAAACCCTAAAAACTGCCACTGATGTTTACACTGGTACCTTAAAATTATTATTTTTGCTCTCTATATCTTCTTATTCTCACACAGCTCCCCCTCACCCCTCAAAATGACTGCTTCCAGAGAAATAGAAAATTGATAGAAACTTTAGCCAAATATAGCCTAAACAAGATATACATTGTTCTTATCATAGAGAAATCTCCTAACTTCTAACAAAGTCTAGTTCCATGTAAGTTCACCTTCTCCCCTGCTTCCCACCTTAATAAGAATTTGCTTTTTCTATTTTTATCTTTGCAGTGCTGGAGATTAAATTTATGGCTTTCATACATACCCTAGGCAAGGGGTCTGCTGCTGAACTACTTCCTCAACAAGAATTTTATGTTGAGTTATTCAATTTCCTCCTGTTTATTTAGAGTTGACATTCACTGTATTTTGGTCTGTCCCCTAAAAAAAAGGAGCTGAAAACTCTGGGCTTTCTAGCCATACAATTTGCATCTTTATAGTCATCTTTCCTTACAGTCTTGTTTTGTTTTGTTGTTTTGGTGTCCGGTCGTGGGGCCTGAACTCTGGGCCTGGGCACTGTCCCTCAGCTCTTCAGCTCAAGGCAAGTGCTCTACCACTTGAGCCAAAGTGCCACTTCCAGCTTTTTTCTTTTTGCTTATGTGGTGCTGAGGAATCAAACCCAGGGCCTCATGCATGCAAGGCAAGCGCTCTACCACTGAGCCACCTTCCTGGCCCCTTCCTTATAGTCTTAGATAACATCCCTGCCGTAGCACTGTTTTTAGTGTGATATCTACCCTAAATTTTCAGGGTTGCTTTTTTTTTTTTTTTTATTGTAAAGATACTATACAGAAGGTTACAGTTACATGAGTGAGGTAATGAGTACACTTCCTCTTGAACATTATTACCCTCAGGGTTGCTTTTGCAGAAGCTACCTCCATATTGCCTGGATTGGGACCTGCCATTCTTTTTTTTAGTTTCACCTTTTTTTTTTTTTCCTTCTGGTGGTAGTACTGGTGTTTGAACTCAGGTCCTCATGCTTGTTGGGCATATGCTCTGCCACTTGAATCTAGGTCTGACTCTAGAATTTTTACTGTCTTGCCTCATGTTGGAGGGTTTGTATACAGATTAATGGTTTTCAGATTGTGCTATAAGGCTCTGTTTAGTTTTGTGGGAATTGGTCAATAAATATATTTTGCTTATTATAGATAATCAGTCATTTGTTTTATGTATTACAGATTTTAAGGTACCAGTCCATGGCAGTTCTTTTATGAGCCACATTCCCAGTCCTTATTAATGTTTCCTTACCATATGATTGAAATTATTTAAAATTACTTGCACCTTGATGTGTGTAATGATGAAAAATACTTGTATGTTCTTTTATTTTCAAGAACAGTTAATCTCAGCTGTATGGAGGTTTGTCTATATACCACCAGCTTTCCAATGGACACGAACTGGGTATTCTGTAAGTCATTTGTGATACTATATTATAGCCCTGAAGTTAGCTTGTACAGGTTGAACTTTCAGTCTATCAGGATTGAGACCCACATGTGAAATGAAAGTTTCAGCAAGGATTTATTTTAGTATGACAGGATGAAAGAAACATTTTTGCTTACCAGGTAGGAAATGGCCTTTATATTTTCTGATCTGGGACAATATGCTCTAATCCTTACATAGTGGTTTTGGGTGGATAAGATGGGTGGATGGGTACTGTTCACTATTCTAAAACAAAATGGAGATGAGATCGAGGCCCACTCAAAACAGGGACTGTAGGTGATTTTAGAACTTCTTATCAGAATGTTTTCCAGTTCCCTGCCTTTCTACCCTTTGTAGCGTTTACAGCTTTATTTTGTCTTGCTGTCTTAGCTGATGCTCTACCACTTGAACCACACCTCTGACCCTTTATTAAAAGAAATGTAGTCTCCTGGACTTTCTGTCCAAGCTGGGTTTGATCCACAATCCTGAAGAGCTTTACAGGGGTGTTCAGCACTTTTCCTTCAGGTTTCTACAGTAGTTTCCTGTCAGGTCCTTTTTCTGGACTTTTCTGCTGCATTACTTATTAGTCTTTACTAGACCTATAACTTCTGCAACCAAATCATTTTTCAGAATTATATTCAGGAAAAGTTATCTATTGGTCCATCACAGATAGTTAATTCATTAAACACATATTCCATAGTCTTCCTGATTTCTCTGTCTGCCCACTAATATTCTTTTTATAACCTGCTTTACAATGGATATCCTTTTTATCTGATAACATTTCTTTATTTAGACTTTTTTATTTTACAAGTTAAGACAGTATTAAAGGGTAATACCAAAATGTTTTGATTTAAGAGAGCATCTGTTTAAACTTTGTACCAAACCAGAGATACAGGCTTTAGAAATAGAGCTTTAGGTAAATAGGCCTTAGGTAATATAGTACTTTCAGTAAATTCTGAAATTTTGCTGATTTTAGACTCTGTAGACTTAGTGAAATGTAGTTTTGGTGAAATATTTAGCAGTTAAAACCAAAGTAAGAAAATATATCTTGTTAAAATTTTTATTTAATTAATTAATTAATTTTTTTGGTGTTGGACCTGGGTGCCCAAGGCTAGTGCTCTACCACTTGAGTCACAGTACCACTTCTGGCTTTTTCTGAGTAATTTATTGGAGATAAGATTCTCACAGACTTTCCTGCCGAGGCTGGCTTTGAACAGAGACCCCTAGCTCTCAGCCTCCTGAGTAACTAGGATTATAGGCGTGAGCCACTAGCACCTGGCAAGAATTTTAAATTATTGCTGTGCCAAAAATTAGTTAAATGATGGATGATCTCTGGAAGGAATCCTTCCTTTTCCTATGTATCCAGAACCCACAAATTCTAGGTCTCTCCATAGTTTGTGACCTCAGGCAGTTAACTCAAATTCTGGAATGTATATCATCTATGATATATACATATATACATAATTTACTAATCTCAATCCAAGCAAAAGCCATTTGAAGCTGGAAATAATCACTTTACAGCTGGAATATTTGCCAAGTGATGGGACCTGGGTATGACTGTAGAACACTTGCATTTTTACTGTCTTGACTCATATGTTAGAAGATTTTTGTACAGATGAATGGTTTTCAGATTGTGCTATACGGCTCTGTTTAATTTGGGGGGAGTTGGCCAACAAATACCTTTTGTTTACGGATAATTAGTCATTCCTTTTGTTTTAGAGACTTGGGTCTCATCTCTTGTTTGGAAGAGTATTTCTGCCTAAAATATGATGTTTTCTACTAGAAAAATGAAGCCTTATACAGAATTAGTAGATATCAGACTATAAAAATATGGGTAAGTCTAGTTTATGAGGCAGAGAGTCTTTTTATTTGTTCCCAAGGATGATTTGGATAGCCAGTTACAGGAGGTTGAGGCAGTTAAACACATGATTAGTAGGGTTGAAATTTATTGCTGAAAGTGGGCAATCACTGCATTGGACTCTTACTCTTAGTTCTTGTTTTTAAAGGCTGTCCTAAGCATGATGAAATGACAGGTTAAGCTTCTGAATGCTTAGGCTGATGCAATGCCAGTCTGAGGCCCACAGGACTTTATGGGGCAAGGGTAATGCTTGTTAAAAAAACAAAACAAAACAAGCTACTCTTGGTTTAATGGCTTAGTTAAAATGGCTTTCTCAGAGAATATAATTCCAATTTGGAAGCTGAAGTATATGTGTCTTCCATGTGTTTACTACTCTCACTGCAGAGGAAAGGGGTGTGGACAGTTTGCCACCAAGTGGGGAAGATGTGGAGGAGTGAGTGAGCATTGAGGAAATTGGTAGTTGACGCCTGTTTGAATACTGCACTTACTGGCTGAATTAGGGAGAATGCTTTCATCCTGAAAGCAAGAGTTCACAGGATTAACTTGGAAAATGTATTCCACATGGAGAAGACGCTTCTCTGGCCATACATTCCCCACAACCTGTATAGGTTTTTGATTGAGAGCTATGAAATCATGGTTCTACCTAAAGGACCTGGTGGATGTGTTAGAGGCACGGTGTCTCCCGGCAGGGGCAGCAAGGGCTGGGTGGAGGCGTGGGTCTTGCCAGTTCCTGCCGCCCTGGTCTGCCTCGCCCTCACTGGGCCTAGGGCCAGCCCTGAGTTTTCCCTCCTTTTCCTCTGGCTCAGACCATCCCTCTGACCCCGCCTTACTCTGTCCTTGCTTTCCCCAGTCCTGCACTTCTCAGCCTCCGCCCTGGCGCGGTGAGCCAGGCACTTGGGTTTTGCCTGCTTTCTTAGCATTAGGCACTTGGGCTCAAATTGCTGTGGGGTGGGTGCGTAAGCCATCCAGCCCATCCAGCCTGTGCTGTGGTACTCCAGCTCCTGCCTCTCCCCCCTACGCGCTTGGCGGGAGGTGGGGTGGAGGGGGCTAGCCAGCCCTTGAATCCCAGCCAGGCAAACTTGGGAGGCTGATGAAGGGTTTGGGCACAGCCGAGGACAGCTTACCCTGGGCTCCCATTTTTGGAGATGCAGGCGAATTTGTACTCCCTCCTGAGTGTGGCCACCTCCTGAGTATCGGAGGCCTCATTGCTCCACTCAGTTGCTTCTCAGGAGTGGCTGCATGAAAGGAGCCTGACCTTGGACAGCCTTTGAGCCTTCTGCTCTGTGGAAGCTAAGTGTCTAGGAGAGGTAGGCCTCTGTCACAGATTGTGTGGCTTGGGAAAAAGCCGTGAGCTGTCTCACTTCTCAAGACAGGAAAGCCTGCCCTGCCCCTTTCTGAACTCCTAGAGGGGAGTCTTGCTTACTTTACCAGCGGCTAGGGCAAGGAAGAGAAACGGTACTGAAATTCAAGGACCAAGTTCCTGGAAAATGTAATAGTTGTAAAAACCTGTGGAATCTGAATCTGGGAATGGCTGCTGTGCGACTTAGCCCTTTTTGAGGTCGGCAGTGATGTTTCAGTTGAGCTGTTGTACTTTCTTTGTTTAGATCAAATGAAGTTATGTCATAACTTAAGGGGTTGTTCTTGGTTCCTTCTGCAAGGCTGCTTTATGGTTGGATCCCTTTTCTGGTTTAAGATGGAGCTGGTGTCCTTTGGAGCTGTCAGAGGTTTTTTTTGTTGTTTTTAAAGCAGTTTCAGCTACCTCCATTCACAAGAAATATTGGTAGCATTTTATTTGTTGTTCACACTTTGAACTTTCTAAAAATTTTGGAAAATAGCCCAAGTAATTTTTGATAAATGTTATAACTTTTGGTAGTCAAGAATTACACTTTTTTTTTTTTTTTTTTTTTTTTGCTCGTCCTGGTGCTTGAATTCAGGGCTAGTTCTGTTCCTGGGTGTCTTTTGCTCAAGGCTGGCACTCTACCTCTTGAGCCACTGTGCCCTTTCTAGCTTTTTCTGTTTATGTGATACTGAGGAATCTAACCCAGGACATTGTGCAGCTCCGCAAGCACTCTACTACTAGGCCACATTCCCAGCCCAACAATGTTTTTCTTATTCAGAGGCCTGAGTGACTTTGTGAATTGCTATTTGGTTTATTCTGAAAGGGTTTGGTTTAGATTAGACTTTTTTTGTTTAAGGAACCCTTACATTTTTGTGTGTGTGTGCACACGTGTGTGCGCACACATGCATACCTGTACCAGGACCTGAATTGCCTGTGTTTTCACTTACGGCAGGTATTCTACCAGTTGAGCCACAGCTCCAGTTAGTTCATTGGAGATAAGAGCCTCTTGGATTCTATCATGGCAGTGTTTGAACCCCAGTTCTCAGATCTAAGCCTCCTGAATAGCTAGGATTATAGACATGAACCACCAGCACCCAGCTTCAAGGAACCACTTTCTGTTCACTTAGGTGAACAGCATGGAATGGATCACAGGCACACAGGCAGGGTGTTTGCAATGCTAAGTTCACTGTTTTGTGAGTGACATAAAATAGATCAATATATGTATAAAGTATTTACTCAGAGATGGTGGATTTCAGGAGAGCTCCTTTACACAGAATTCTTTTGTCAGTTTTCCTGGATTATACAAGGCTCTAGGTGAGAGTTCATATTTTGTTATGCTGTGTGTGTATCTGTGTGTGTGTGTGTGTGTGTGTGTGTGTGTGTGTGTGTGTCTGTTTATGTCTGTGAGAACTGCTGTATGCTAAATACCTCTGACACTCTTTTGGAGATAGTCTTATGGTGTATGCCAGGTTGGCCACTTACCCCTTGCCTCAGATTCCTGCATGCTGGAATTACAGTTGTTTGCCAGTAATCCTGTTCTTTTAACACTTGTTGCCTGTTGAACTTTGAAACTAAGCAATTATTATTTTTTTTTGAGGGGACATCTTTAGCCACTTTCCTCATTTACAGTATCATTGGTAACAACTTGAATCCCTGGCCACATTCATAACCAGCACATACACATATACTTCATATTTACTTCTCACCATTACTCCCCTCCTCCCCCTACTCATCCTACGGCTTGAACTCCAGATCTGGCTGGTGCTCTACCATTTGAGCTATTCTAGCTTTTTGGTAGTTAATTGGAGATCAGAACTCAGTAGCTTTCCTGCCCAGGCTGGCTTTGAACCAAGATCCTCAGATAACAACTTCCTGAGTGGCTAGGATTACAGATGTGAGCCACTGGCCTTGGCTCTTCCATTACCCTTATCCTTCCACTGTATCCCCATTTATATCTTTCTTGTAATCTTTAAAATGGGTTTCATGTTTTTTTTTTCATATATACTTACAGGCAGTGTACTTTGATCATATGTCTTCTCCCCTCATCCTTTCTTTCCCCTTCACTTCCTCTTACGAGTCCCCTGCTCCAGTAGTCCTCAGTGTTCATTTCTGGGTTTTTTTTTTAATCACTATTTTTTTGGGGGGGGGTGTGTCCAGTCGTGGGGCCTGAACTCTGGGCCTGGGTGCTGTCTCTCAGCTCTTTAGCTCAAGGCTAGCACTCTACCATTTGAGCCACAGCGCCACTTCTGGCTTTTTTTTTTTTTCCTGCTTATGTGGTGCTCAGGAATCAAACCCAGGGCCTCAAGCATGCAAGGCAAGCGCTCTACCACTGAGCCACCTTCCCAGCCCTAAATTACTATTTTTTAAATTAATTTTATTTTATTTGTGAACATACTATACAGAGGGGTTACAATTACATGGGCAGGATAATGCATACATTTCTTACCAAGCATTGCACCCTCCTAAATTACTATTTTTTAAGGCACAATTTCCACAAATAAAAAAACACCACATTGAGTATTTATTTGAGTCAGGTTTACTTTGCTTAACATGACATATTTTTAGTTCTGTCCACTTACCTACAAATAACAATTTCAATCTCATGGTTGAATAATACTTGATAGTGTGTATATGCCACATTTTCTTTATACATCTCTTACTATCACTTTTTAAGTTATTTGAAACAGAGTAATGAATAACTGAGAGAAAATGTTAAATTTGACATTTTAATTTTGTGGAAAGATGGCATTGTGTAAGTACTGAGAGTGCACTTTTAGGGGTATCATAACCTGTTTAATCTTTTGTCACTGCCAGGACAAGGTTATCACCTATCATATCTTACAGGGAATAGGTGCTTGTTTTGTTTGGTTCAGCCTCGCTAGTTAGTTGATTGATCAGTTTCTTCTAGTGATATTTTTACCTAATGCTTAATCTGCTTCACGTTTCAGGTGCCATGAATCCCTGTTAATTGTATTCCTCATTTTAGTACAGTGTTATGTGTATCTGAATAGTGTTTATCCTCCTGATTGCTTTCTTCTATTTTTTTTATGTTTTATTTTTACTCTTTTCTCTCTGTACTGATTTATATTGTAGAATGAGGTCCTGCTTCTTAATATTGAACTAGGCAACTTTTATTTAAAAATGTTCTTTTCCTTATCTCCCTTCAGTTTTGAGATGAGCACTAGTTAGTAGGAAAAATAAATAAATACTTAATATGCTTTGGGGGAGACTCACCAGATGAAGATGGATTATGGGATGGCAGCATACCCTTGACCTTGCACATCATTCCTAAAACAATAGTAGTTATCAAGTCAGTATGCTGATGATCTTTGGCATACCAGCTGTGTAGAATTTGACTCTTGAGCTACAGATAGCTGACTTAGAATTGGAAAAATGATTAAGGCCTTTTGGAGAAGAGAATGGGACAAAATACAGTTAAAATTTGTTGTACTTAAGATCCTTTTTCAATCTTTTTAGTTTTTTATGTTAATCTCTACTTTAGCTTTCTTAATCTAGATTCTTAGTACTTTTTTTTTTTTTTTTGGATCCGATCGTGGGCCTGAACTCTGGACTCTTTAGCTCAAGGCTAGTGCTCTACCACTTGAGCCACAGCGCCACTTCCGGCTTTTTTTTTTTCTGCTTATGTGGTGCTGAGGAATCAAACCCAGGGCCTCATGCATGCAAGGCAAGCCCTTTACCACTGAGCCACCTTCCCAGCCCCTCTTAGTACTTTTTAATAAGGAAAATTAGAAGGTTTTTATTAGCACAACTTAGTTGTACAAAGGAATGTTTCACTGTGATATTTCCATATATGCATACAATGTACCCCATCAACCTCCCTTCCCCCCCTCTTATCTTTCCTCCCACTCTTGAACTGGGGTTTGAACCTAGCCCTTGGTCAGCTTGCTTGTTCCATTGGTGCGATTTTAACTGCTCTGGAACATGAAAAGGCTTATCCAGTATTCAGCTCCTAATAATAAAATGCAGAGTTAGTGTATCTGTTTTGTTTGTATATGCTTTTAGTCCTTTTTACTTGCCTATTCTGATTATTCTATATCACAATTTTGTATGAACATTTAAAGGTATTTTAGGCATGTAAACATTTATAAAAATAAGTTACAATTTTTCTCTTTTATTTACTCATTTATTTTTTATTACAGAAATGAGCCGTCAGACTGCTACAGCACTACCTACTGGTACCTCCAAGTGTCCACCATCCCAGAGGGTGCCTGCCCTGACTGGCACAACTGCATCCAACAATGACTTGGCGAGTCTTTTTGAGTGTCCCGTCTGCTTTGACTATGTGTTACCACCCATTCTGCAGTGTCAGAGTGGCCATCTTGTTTGTAGCAACTGTCGCCCCAAACTCACATGTTGTCCAACTTGTCGGGGCCCATTGGGATCCATTCGCAACTTGGCTATGGAGAAAGTGGCCAATTCAGTACTTTTCCCTTGTAAATATGCCTCTTCTGGATGTGAAATAACTCTGCCACACACAGAGAAAGCCGACCATGAGGAGCTCTGTGAGTTTAGGCCTTATTCCTGCCCGTGCCCTGGTGCTTCCTGTAAGTGGCAAGGCTCTTTGGATGCTGTGATGCCACATCTGATGCATCAACACAAGTCCATTACAACCCTACAAGGAGAGGATATAGTTTTCCTTGCTACAGACATTAACCTTCCTGGTGCTGTTGACTGGGTGATGATGCAGTCCTGTTTTGGCTTTCACTTCATGTTAGTCTTGGAGAAACAGGAAAAATACGACGGTCACCAGCAGTTCTTTGCAATTGTACAGCTGATAGGAACACGCAAGCAAGCTGAAAATTTTGCTTATCGACTTGAGCTAAATGGTCATAGGCGGCGATT
Source organism: Dipodomys merriami (assembly GCF_024711535.1). Lineage (NCBI taxonomy): Eukaryota > Metazoa > Chordata > Mammalia > Rodentia > Heteromyidae > Dipodomys > Dipodomys merriami. Next base: position 3,986,628 of record NW_027206457.1, read on the forward strand.
GACTTGGGAAGCGACTCCTCGGTCTATTCATGAGGGAATTGCAACAGCCATTATGAATAGCGACTGCCTAGTCTTTGACACCAGCATTGCACAGCTTTTTGCAGAAAATGGCAATTTAGGCATCAATGTAACTATTTCCATGTGTTGAAATGGCAATCATTTTCTGGCCAGTGTTTAATTTCACAGAGAATAAGGCACCCATCTGCCTGCTAACCTGAAACTCTTGGTAGATGGAAGGTGGTCTACACATGAAGGTAAATAAGAAGAAAGGCTGTTAAATACAGGAAACAGTTGCATGTAGTAACACTAATATATTTAAAAATAAGTCAACAGTAAACCACTGAAAAAATATATATACACCCAAGATGGGCATCTTTTGTATTAAGAAAGGAAGCATTGTAAAATAATTCTGGATTTTGTGTTCGTTGTAGATTGGTTATATTGTTGAAAAAAATTTTTTTGCGCGAGTGTGTGTGTGTGTGGGTGGGTGTGTGTGTGTGTGTGTGTGTGTGTGGGTGTGTGAGTGAGTGTGTGAGTGTGTTTCCTTTAACTGACAAGCCATCTGAGTGGTCTCAGACCACTGCTACCCCCCTTTGTGAGTCAATACATAGTGCTGCTGTGTTTTTGTTTCGTTTTGGTGTGTATGTATATTTGCTAGTTTTTATTCTAGTTTTTCATTAAATAAATTTGACTTCTGTAATTCAGGTTTTTTCTCAATTTTTTTGTACCTTTTTAAAGTTAATTTTTTGATATGCATAATTGTTTATGTAAGAGTTTATGTTCAGTACATTTTCTTTTCCCTGACTAATCAGTTCATTAGAAATATTCTGAAGATACACGTTCCAGAAAGGGAAGGTAACATTAGAACAGTTTCAGCTCTGTGGAACAGCTACAAGATGGTCTTTCATTCTCCTTATTATCTCTTCTATTGAGTTCTGCTTGCAGGCTTTTCTTTGAAAACTTAAGAAACACATTCTGATTTATATAAGTACTGAAAAAAAAAATCAGGCTTTCCCCTCCCCCAAATGTCTTGGGCAAATCACATGTTTAAAAATTGTTCTTGTATTTATTGGTTTTACAAAAGAAGGCATCATCATACAGTATTTGTAATTTAAGGCAAATCATTTGTTGAAAAAGGAAGTTTGCAAAAAATGTTTTTGGTCTTTTATAACTCATTAAAAGATTATCTGCAAATTAAAAAATCTTAATGTGTCTGCTTTAGCTCTAAATATGTAGCAGAAAGCAGTAGTGTGTGTCATTTTGAAGTGTGGTGGTTTTATTCTGAAACACAGCAAGATTGAGTATATATTGCCCTCCATTTTGATTCTAACTAGGAAATTAGAAGACAGACTAATTAAAATGTTGATCACTTTCCCCTCAAAACAATAAAGGCAAGTTAATTTAGCCTAGTGGTTAAGAGTCATGACTTTGCAGCCAGACTTCCAGGATGCCAATCTATCTGTCTCTACTCCACTTACTAGCTTTGTGACTTGGCCATATAGAGCAAATTATGGTAGCTATCTTGAAGGGTTATGTTTGGTACAAGTTTGCACCTGAAGTTTTTACCTGATAAGTGTTTAACAAATGTTCGTTGCTATTATGCTTCTATCTATAGTTAACTTGCTAATTATCCTTAGGCAGAAGGTAAAGATTTGAAATTGTTGGGCCTGAATGGCCAGAGATAATTTTGTGTGATACTAATTCTTTAACCTTTTAATTTAATTTAATTTATTGGATATCCCAAGCATAGCAAATCAAAAATTAACCTGGACTTAAAAATAAAATTCTACAAGTCTGGATTAAGAAGTATACTTTTGGTAGTTATTTGAAGGAAAGAAGATTGCTTAGTCTCTTCCTCTATATCAGCAATATATTTTGTATGTATATATGTTTGCCAGTACTAGGATTTGAACTCAGGGCCTGGGTGATTGTTCCGTAGCTTTTTCATTTAAGGCTAGTTCTCTGCCACTTGAGTCATCGTACATTTGCTTCTGATTCTTTTGGTAGGAAGTTAATTGGAGATAAGAGCCTCATGGCTCTTTCTGTCTGGGCTGGCTTTGAACTGTGATCCTTATGTCTCAACTTCCTAGCATGAGCCACTGGCTCCTGGCAGCATTATGTTTTAAATGGGTTATAATCTGTTTACATAGCTATTTTTGGAGTGAAAAAAATATTTCAGCCATAAATTTCTATCCAGGTTTAATCTGTTTAAATGTGTGCTTTGTTCTTTAGTACATTGAATATGTTTACGAAAGTTATGTTTTTGTGGTCTTAATATTTTAATGTTTTTGATTAAAAATATGTACACAGCAGTGCCGGTGATTCACACCTGTAATCCAGCTAGCTACTCAGGATGGTAAGACCTGAGTATTGGCAGTTTGATGGTAGCGTAGGCAGGATAGTCTTAGACTCTTTATTTTTTGAGCTATCAAAAAAGCCAGAAGCGGAGTTGTGGCTCGAGTGGTAAAATTTTAGCCTTGAGCAAAAGCAGCTCAGGGGCAGTGCCTGGGCCCTGAGTTCAAGCTCCACGACTGGCACCAAAAAACCCCCCCAAAAAACAACCCATATTGCATAGGTTTTGAAATCTCAGAATGACACACCCAATAGCAACCTGTAATCTTAACATGAGTTCAGAGATGGCTTAACTTATTTTTCTAGTTTTTTAAGTGCATGTACAAGTACTTATATATGCTAATTAAAAATACTAAGACTGTATATTATGTAAACAACTACACAGCATTTACTGTAATCTCTGGAAGGGCAGGAGTGGTGGCATGTTTCTATAATTGTGGTGCTGGGGAAGCTGAGGAGGAAGAGGTGGACAGATCTGTCTCAGAGAAAAACAAAATACTTGGGAAAACATAATTTATGTAACTTTGGTAGCATTAGCCAATTTCTTGTGCTGTGTTTGAACAATAATAATAATTTTTGTTAATGTCCTTGCCCCTTCTTTTGTTCTTTCAGATTTTGAGGTAGGTGTAGATGGCAACTCTTCTTTTGTTTTTTACTACTCATGTTTATATGCATTGCTAGGCTCTCCTAACACATGGTAGGTAATAGCTCTGCCACTGAGCTATATTCCTGTCCTACTTTTTTATTTTCAAACTTGAATCAGTCATACTGAATTGAGTCATTGGCCAAATTAGTATGTTAATGGTCACTGGAGGAAACTTTTTTCCTCTTGCTTTGATTTCTATTGTATATGTATGACTTTTCCTTAAAGCCCACATCTATGCAAACAACTTTAGCTGTGGTTAGCTTAGCATCCTGTAATAGCAAAGAGCTCTCTTTATATTCAAGAACATCTCCAATATTAATTTTAAATGGTAGAATATTTTTCATTCAATACTTTTTAAAAATTTTATTTTTCATTTATTAAGATTCTTGAGTGGAAGAGTCACTAATCCAAATAAAAATTATCAGAGTTAACATGCTTGAGGTTAGTGTGACCGCTGCCTTAATTGGGTGAATAGTGTCTAAAATACCAACTAATACTGGCATTATGGGTTCTATAAGAAGTGGTTGAGGCAAAGGTAAGGGCAAGGCTACATAGCAAGTTTGAGTCCTATCTGAGCTACATACATAGCAAAACACTTGCTTAAAATTGGGTTTTATATTACTTGCTAACTCTGCCCTGTAGGTTTCAACTGCCTGGCTCGAATTCTGCATCCACTAACTTGTGAACAGCCTTCCTCAGCCGGGCTCCTCCTCTGTAAAAGGGTCTATTGTTCTGTAGTGGTAGGGTGTGAGGAAGGTTAAATGGACTGTGAAGTATTTGTAGTTATTGTTTAGATTCCCATTGTCTTGCCAACCCAGACATTTTCTCTCTTTAACACAACTTAAAGCAATTTCTTTAGTACCATTTAATAGGTGTTATTTTCTTAGTTCATCTAAATTCTGAAGAGTATAAAAAGGCTTGTAAAGGAATAAACAAAATGGTATGAAAGATACTTGATTTGATAATGTTAAACCTTAACAGGCTTGCACTGTTATGGACAGATGAGGATTTACCTAAAGACTTTGTTCCTGTTTCTCCTATGTACTGACAATGTTGAGTTGAACATAAAATTTTAACACATTAAATATTTAGTTCATTAGTAAGTACAGACTTATGAATAATTTTATTGCAAATAATGATCTTTTTCTCTGAATTAAAATCCTTTTGATTCAATTGTTTTAAAAGAGCTCAGTGGCCATTCTTGGGTTTGGCCTGGTTGTCTTTCTGTTTTGGTGCTTGTTTCTTGTACTAAAGGGCATAGTTTTCATTGTATGGTCCATTAATGTTAGCAAAACAAAGTTGATATTGGACTATGAATGGGTCAGATCAGGGAGAGAGGGGCTCAAGTACAGCTGCTCATTTGGGCCAAAGTAATGTGAACTTGACCTGTTACAGAACCACTCATTTTAGAAATGCTAATTGGCAAAATTACCATTTCTGTGTGGTTCAGTGTTGAGCCCTAATAGTAAGACCACATTTTAGTGTGGGTTGTGAGGTTGATTTTGGTGAGGGCATCATGTGGATGTTATGACTTAGATAAGAGGAGTTCTCCCAAAAGGTTCCTGTTGAATGCTTAGTTCCCCAGCTGGTGGCACTACTGAGGTAAATGGGTCATAAGGGTTCTAACTGCACCAATGGGTTAATCCATTGATGAGATGACTTTATAGTTGAATGGTTTGGGGGTAGGGTGGGGGAGGTATATCGTCTTGTCTCAGACACTTCCTCTTAGACTATTTTCTATGCTTCCGGCTACCAAGAGGTGAGTAGCTTTGCTCAGCCATCCTCACTCCACCGGAAGGTCCTGTCTCAACAGCAGCCTACAGCTATGTGGCTGGCCATCTGAAACCACAGCCAAAATGAATCCTGTTTTCCTAAGTTAACTTGTCACAGCAAGGGAGAGTGATTTCACTTAAGACCAGTCACCTGGTAGTGGAAGCTAATGGTGGACATCATTAATCACCGTGTCCAGACAGGAATCAGAATCCTCTGTATCATGCTGCCAACTACCCATCAGTTGGATATGGCACCAGAAATGTCTACTGGGGAAGAGGATCTGTGGTACAGCCAGAATGCTTTTTTTTCTTTTTGAGTGTTAAGGATTACACATACTAATAAGCAGGCACTGTACCATTGAATTACACTCATAGTTCCGAATTGCTGTCAGGAAGAAAATTTTGAGTTTTAACACACTGTGGACTGGCCACTGATTTTGTTTACAGAAAATTGTAACATCCTTCACAATCAGATAACCTTACCCTGGTCACAGATTTACCAACGGATGCTAAATATTTTAGGAAGTCACTTAAACAGATGGCAGTTACTGATGAATTTACATACACATCAAGTGGTTGAGGATTCCAGCCTCATGCTTGCCTGGTTCATGGTAAGGTTCATCAGAAGGATCAAGAAATGGGTAAACATGAGTATACCTAAATTAAGACTGAATAAGACTGGTAATGAAGGCACTTAAATGTTTATTGAAAAATGCATTTAAAAGCATGTGAGTACAGGTTAAGTATAGACTGCAAGGCCTTACTCCCTAGGCCTGTAGATTTAGAATTTAATCAGCATTTTCAGTAGAAGTCAAGCTACGATTTTAGGGTAACATTTAAGTACTAGAAAAACATGTCAAATATCACTAGTCCTTAAGAGTGAAAGAAAATCCTGTCATATCCATTAGGTGTGGTAAGAGCACAGAAAAATGAGAAAATAGCATTTCTGGCAGGAATGCCAAGAAGTACACCATGATGGAAGAGTTTGGTTGCAGATGGGGTTAGCCAAGTGTACAAGGTCAGGGACTCCATTCTCAGTCACACATGACCAAGTTTGCTCAAAAAGAATTATTTTGTCTTAGTAATTGGGCTGCTGTAACTAAGCACGAATAGTTTTATAAAACACATTTCTCAGATTTGGACGTTGGGGAGCCAAGATTATGGCTCTGGTAGGTTGAGTTTTGGGTACCTTGTTGCTGTTTATTGGTAGAAGGAACAGCAGAGCAAAAAAGCTAGCCAGTCACCTGAAGACTCTTTAAAAGGAGACCTAGTTCATTAGCTAAGGCAGAGATCTCAAAACTAACCCTCTTAGTATCACTTTGGTGACTTAAGTTCAGTACATGAATTTTGGTGGCATTTAAGTTAACACGTGTTAACTCTAGCAATTCTACTTTGGTGTATGTATACATTGAAAAGGAGTGACTTACTTGCACATCTGTATTCATCGCAGTGGTTACAAAACGACCAAACGAATGGATAAACAAAATATGGCATACATATACAATGGGATATTCAGCCATAAAAGAAGTTGGCACCTAGTTACAGGTGAGACACAAAAGGATATTTATAACATGTGGAGTGAGATTTAAAAAAAATGAGTGAGCAATGGCAGCACTGATGCCCAATTTTTACAATTAAGACATTTAAAATGGATAAAATAACTTTGATGTGCATTTGGCCCAATTAAAGAGGTGAAAAAGCAGGCACTTAACCCCCCCTGACCACCCCACCCCAGAAAGCAAAAGCAATGCTGGAGGAAAGAGGCTACACTTTTCTTGCACAAGGCAGATTGGTGCCGATGCCAGTGTGGACTCATTCCCTCTGGTGCGGGAGTAAGTGAACGTCTGATGGTTTTTCTTCTCCCCAGTGTGAGATTACTGATAGGATAAAGTTAAAACAGCTGATAAGACAGTAATGTGTTTTTTCTTTCCTCACAGTGCCATGACATTCTAGGTCAGGACTTTCACAACTGTAGGCTGAGTCTGGTATTTTGGGTAACCTTTAGATCTCAACCAGCCCATTCCAGACTATCTACATATCTTTTGTGTATCATGTTTCTAAACATAATATTCTAATTTAATCTTCACAGTGGCACTAAGATTTACATTGCACAGGTGAGGAAAACTAAGATAAGAAAACATTTACATAGCTGGTAAGTAGAAGAGTCTGCCTCCATAGTTAGGCTGACTGAATCACAGGAACAGGTAGGCATGGAAACTGATACTTGGAAATTTCCCCAAACCAGCAGGAGACTAGCAGGAGTCAGATTCCAAGCTCAGGAACCATTCTGAGATGGATAGCTACTTCCTGTAGGTTGGGCTTAGACTTTTCTGAGATTATAGGAACCCAGGTCCAGTGTTTCTGTGATGTCTGCTGGCACTTGCCACACTATCTAAAACTTACTCAGAGTACTACTTCCCTTGCTATAAGGGACCTAGTATTAGGATATGTAGACCTCATTATAGGACTAAATTAACTTTAAGTCCCACAAGGACAAATAGTTGCTTATATTTGGATATATTGGTTGCTTATTGGTTCCTCTTCTAGGTGAGTAGTTTCAAGATCCAATAAAAGCTTAGGTGGCCTGGTGCCAGTGACTCATGTGTTTAATCCTAGCTACTCAGGAAGCTGAGACCTGAGGATCATGGTGTGAAGCCAGCCTAGGCAGGAAAGCTTGTGAGATTCTTACCTACAATTGGCTACTAAAAAAGCCTGGAAATGGAACTGTGGTTCAAGTGGTAGAGCACTAGCCTTGAAACTGGCACCCCCACTTCCCAAAACGGAGTTACAGGTGAATTACCTACGCTAATGGTCTATACCACTGTTCTAGGCAGAATGGGGGTCTGAACTCAACCTCGTGCTTGCTAAGCAGGTACCCTACTAGAGCCACATCCCTAGGCTCTTTTGCTTTATTTTTTCAAATTTTTATTTTATTTTTTCAGATAAGGTCTCAGTTTTGCAAAACTGGTTCAGATTGATCCTTTAAATCTGCATCCTGCAATCCACTCTTACCAGTGGTTCTTGAACTTGATGGTGCATCAGAATTACCTGGAGGGCATGGTGGTATACATCTATAATCTCAGTGCCTGAAGACTAACACATGACACTTGCATTTGAGGCCATCTGGGATACAAACCAAGACACTCTTAAGAGCAATAAAGCAAAGGGCAAAGAAAACCCTCCCCAAACCAGATTTTGGTTCCATGGCCCAGAATTTGAGGTATGCAGACAGAGGGCCTGAGGATTTCTATTTGTGCTGCATTTCTAAGTTGGTATAGATGTTTCTGCCTGGACTACACAGAACCTCTTTTCTTTGCCTTTCCAGGGATTCTGATGACCACACTGAAAACAAGAATTATACTTTTGTCAGTTTATTAAATTGATGTCTTAATTTTCGAAATAAGCACTAGCTACTACTTGAGTGAGATTCAATGTTATTGTGATTGTGTTCACAAGTTAGGGACATTTTCCTTACTTCTCTGTTATGAATAAGACAAACCTTGTCAGTATCTTTTAGCACGTCATAGCTTAAAATTCTAACAGCTTGAGATTTAGATTTACAGTTTGCTATTGATGAGACCAGGTCTGGTCTTGACAGTAAAGCCACCATCAAAAGCGGCATTAAGAACTTCATCTAGGCAGCTTGCTGTGACAAAACTTAAATCCTGCTTCACATTGCTTGGGATTTCTTCAAGGTCTTTTTCGTTCCTTTGAGGAATGATGATTTGCTTCAGTCCTGCTCGGTGGGCGGCCAGCACTTTATCTTTAATTCCACCTACCTGTGAGGAGAAAGATAGTTTTCAAAGTTTGTGCTCATCTTGCCTAGCCCTCCCTGCTTTCACTGAATTAAGACATCTAAGCCTCCTTCCGTTATGTTACAGTATGAACAAAGAAGGCCACAGGATGGTTCAGTACATAGTAGCAGTTTTCCCCCTTTTAATGGTATTAAACTGACTTTTTTATATACAAATACCTCCATTCTTCCCCCCCTTTTTTTTTCTGTGCTGGTCTTGAGATTTAACTTAGGGTCTGGGGGCTATCCTTGAGCTTTTGTACTCAAGTCTAGTGCTCTACCACTTGAGCCACCATTCCACTTCTGGCTTTTTTGCTAGTTAATTGGACTTAGGATCTTAAGGACTTTACTGTCTGGGCTAGCTTTGAACTGTGATCCTCAGATCTCAGCTTCCTGAGTAGTAGGATTACAAGCATGTGCTACCAGTGCCTCTATCCTTTTCTAGACAAGTATTTTATTGTAGAGATTAAAATTCCATTCCAATCACAGCAGTCTTGTTTTTAGGCTGATTCTGAGAAAGTTTTGATTATGAATACTGTTGCTAACAAGAAGAAAGCATTTTGAAAGTTTTCTACAGTGCTTAGTTTTGTTCGTTATTTCTATTTTCATAAGCATAAAGCCAGGACCTTTGTGCACCCAGTGCTAAAAACCAAAGAATATTATAGGTTCCCCTGGGTGTTTAAAATATAACCACAATGATTCCTTCACAAAAAAATAGGCTCTAGTGTCTGCTGTTCCTACCCTTTGAATATGGGCCAGTCTTTGGGACTCAATTGTAAGAAATAAGAGTGTTATGTAAGAAGCTGAGATTGAGAGGATCACACTTCTAGGACAGGCTACTCCAGGCCAATAAGTCTCCATTTCCAAGGAGGGAAGAAGTCCTCAGACTTCATCTCTATGGAGGGACGCTGACAGTGGTAAACGCCTGTCTTCCTAGCAATGATGACAGAAACAAAGTACTAGGACCGAGGGTCAGGAACTTGCCATGGCAGGACATGAGACCCTAGTCCTGAGTTCAAAACCCTGTACCATGGGGCTGGGAAGGTGGCTCAGTGGTAGAGCGTTTGCCTTGCATGCCTGAGGCCTTGGGTTCAATTCCTCAGCACCACATAAGCAAAAAGAAAAAAAAGCTGGAAGTGGCGCTGTGGCTCAAATGGTAGAGTGCTAGCCTTGCGCTGAAAAGCTGAGGGGCAGCGCCCAGGCCCAGAGTTCAAGCCCCACGACCGGACCCAAAAACAAAACAAAACAAAACAAAAAATCCCTGTACCATGGGTGTGTGTGTGGGGGGTGGAGTTATGTTGGAGTGATGTTGTATGACTTACTTTTTTTTTTTTGGTCAGTTGTGGGGCTTGAACTCTGGACTTGGGCACTGTCCCTGACCTCTTCAGCTCAAGGCGAGTATTCTACCTCTTGAGCCGCAGCGCCACTTCTGGTTTTCTGGTGGTTTATTGGAGATAGGAGTCTCATGTTCTTGCCTGGGATGGCTTTGAACCTCAATCCTCAGATCTCAGCCTCCTGAGTAGCTAGGATTACAGGCGTGGATCACCAGTGCCCGGCTGTTGTATGACTTTCAAAGTTAACTCATAAAAAGAGCTGCTACCTGGACTGATCTTTCTCAGATCAGTTGGCCTGGAACTAGGGGGTTTGTGTTTGAAGTTAGAGACCTGGGGCCTCCTGCCCACAACCCGGACTGATTTGCCAGTTACTGTGCATGAACCGCTTTGGATACAGATCTAGCCTCAGCCAACCTTCAGATGCCTATGACCTGGTTGGTACCTTGACTGTAAGATGAGAGACCTTGAGCCAGAAGAGCTATCCCTAAATTCCTGAGCCATAGAAACTTTAAGAACAAGACATATGGCTCTCATGAAGAATAATCAATACCATCTAGACCATGTAATCCTTGGAGACAACCCTCCAGCCAGCTGTTCCAATCAAGATGAGGAGCTCTTTTGCTTTCCCTATAGCTGCCATCCGATCTCACTATTATCCTGTTTTGAAGAATGAAGTACATCTCAAATGCCTTCAGAAAGAACATGAGATAGACTGATTCCTTATATGTACGCAAATGTCTTTGTTTTCACATTTATTTATAGTAAGCTGGGTTCACAATACTGGATTTTAAAAGTCTGAGGTGCTACACACTAAGTCACATGTCCTCAATGATCTGAAAAGCCAAGAGGCTGAAATCTTCCCTCGGTTAGACAGGTCCTTTCAACCTAACAACACTTGCACTTCTAGGAAATGTTTCATTATTTGACAATTTATTCTATTTTTCTGCTTGCTATAACCCCTGGATCTGTCATACTATTTTTAACTGACTGCAGTCTTTTTCTGAATAATTCTGGAACTACACTTAAAAATCCAAAAGGTTTGTCTAATTCTCTGCTTTTGAACTGTTTTCTTTAACCTTAGCAGATCTGCTTTCTTTCATGGCTTTGTTACTTTGAAACTACAGGACCAAAGCTGCCAGAAATGGGCAGTCCTTTGCATGGGCTGTTGTCTGCTCGGGGCATTAGGGGACCAAGTCTGAGGATTGTTCCACAGAGATATTCAGTGAATTCTATTCATGTTCTCTTGCTCTGTACCTCTGGTTCTGAGCCAGAACTTATCCTGCTTATCTGTCAGGAAGGCTGCCTCTTACCCATGGTTCTGATTCATCAGAACTAGCTGATTGGCTCCACTTGTTTTTGAGAACTAGACTTTATTATTTCCTTTTATTTCCTGCTTATTCTATTGTTAACACCAGACACTGAAGTAAGTTATTATGAATGAAGCACCACTCATTTACTTCAGTACACAGGTAGTATGAACTGCTATTACTTAAAATATAGAAGTTTCTGTGTAAAAAGATGAGCCATTCAGACCTACAAATACAGCATAATAAATGGAGTTTAGGATATGACTTTCTGATTACAGGAAAGTCCCAGCACTGCTATTAAAAAAGAAAAACAGAAGGGGGAAAAGAAAGGTCAGTATTTTTAGTAGTTTTCTTCCTTCTGTGCTTACTGTATCACCAGCTTACCTCTTTAGCCTTTTTTTCTTTTTAACTTTATTTTGAGATAGTCTCACTAAGTTGTCCAGACTAGCATCAAACTTGTGATCTTTCTGCCTCAATCTCCTCAGTTTCTATTCTATACTATTCTGTTATATAAACTATAGCAATCTGAGATTTCTGCAAGATTAGTCTTAAAGGATCTTGAAAAGGTAAGAACTGAAACAGTTATCTTATGTATACACACAATATATTTGAGGATCACTAATTAGAACAGACTGCATATGTCCATGTGGACTTATGTTTTTGATGACAACACTAATTTTTTTTTCCCTTGAGGAAGTCTTTTTAGGTGAGAAAACATGAGGAAAAATTGTTCGGTTTTCTTTTATTTGTCCAAAAGTTTAAAGTATGAATTCATTATAGGTATAAATACTGAATGGATGTTTAAAGCAGCCAAAGTTTTCACAGAAGGCAGACCACTATTAATTTAAATTTAAAAATACTTCTAATTTAATTAAAAAAAATTTAATACCACAGGTTTTCCCCATACTTACTGGAAGAACAAGGCCTCTCAGAGTAATTTCTCCAGTCATGGCTACATCTGAACGTACCAACCGCCCACTAAAAAGTGAGGCGAGACAGGTTACTATGGTAACACCAGCAGATGGTCCATCTTTTGTGACAGCTCCAGCTGGGAAGTGCAGATGGATGTCTGTGTTGTCAAGAAGATCAAAACTTCCAAAGGCTTTAAAAAAGGAAAAATGGATTTTAATGTAGAAAAATTAAATCTGCTTTCTTTTTCTGCTAATAAGTCAGAGACAAAAATTATTATTTTGTGTAAATGAATGCTAGAGAATGCTAGAGAATATTAACAGTATGATTAGAATGAGGCTCTGGAAGAATCAACTCATTCTATTCTATGTAGGTTTCAAAACAAAATAAACCTTTTGAATGTTTCTAGCTTAGCACTAAATCGAGTTCAAAAGCACTTCACTGACTGGTATCACTAATCATTTAAAACTCAGCTTAATCTCTGTTACCGATTGTGAGAAATTTTTGGGTCAGGACTTGGGAAGTTTTCCATTCTAGCTGAGCCCCAGCATGGCCAGTCCACATACCGTTGGTCAGGTGGTATTTCTTTGCATTGCTGCGAAGCCAGCTAATAGCAAGGTGAGCAGACTCCTTCATGACATCCCCTAGCTGGCCAGTCAGTGTCAACTGGCCTTCTCCATCCATTCGACTTGCCTCTACGAACATGATTTTCCCGCCTAATGGAGTCCAAGCTAAACCTATTGCCACTCCTGGTTGACTCAAACGCTCAGATACCTTGGAAGAAAGGAGAAAAATTATGAGACTGACTAATCACATTATTTTCTAAAAGCATGCTTTTTATATAGAAGACTTAGCTGCATGCATCAGAGTATATATTTCACACCATGCTTCTGAGTTATAACTGACCACTTACTGATGGCTTTCTGCCAGAAGAATTTTACCTTACCATATGGTAACTGATTTATTTTACTTTATTGTTATTTTAGAGGTGCTACACAGTGTGGTTACGTTTACATCTGTCAGGTATTAAGTACCTTTCCTTTTGTACAGTGTCATGTGTTTACTCATTCCTCATTCTCTCCCATTCCCTCCAATCTCCATCTGGTAACTGTGTGTGTGTGTGTGTGTGTGTGTGTGTGTGCGTGCGTGCACGCATGTGCGTGCACATTACCATTGGGGTTTGAACTCAGGGTCTCCTGTTCTCTCTTTTCTTTTTGGTTGGTCGTGGGGCTTGAACTCTGGTCCTGGGCGCTGTCCCTTAGTTCTTCAGCTTAAGGCTAGTGCTCTACCACTTAAGCCACAGTGCCATTTCTGGTTTTCTGGTGGTTTGCTGGAGATAAGAATCTCACGAACTTTCCTGCCCAGGCTGGCTTTGAACCATGATCCTCAGATCTCAGCATCCTGAATAGCTAGGATTACAGGTGTGAGCCACTGCTGCTCGACTCTCCTGTTCTCTTGACTTGCTTGTTTGTAGCTGGTGCTTACCGAGTTGAGACAACTCCAGCTCTGCTTTTTGCTGGTCTCACAGATTTTTCTGTCTAGGCTGGCTTTGAGCTTCAACCTCCTGAGTGACTAGGATTACAGGTATGATTGACTAACTGGTACCTGGCCTTAATAACTGATTTTTTGTTGTTGTTGTTGTTCGTCGTGGGGCTTGAACCCTGGGTACTGTCCCTAAGCTCTGCTCAAGGCTAGTGCTCTACCACTTGAGCCATAGCACCACTTCAGGTTTTCTGGTGGTTAACTGGAGATAAGAGTCTCACAGATGTTCCTGCCCAGGCCAGCTTTGAACCGTGATCCTCAGATCTCAGCCTCCTGAGTAGCTAGGATTACAGGCATGAGCCACTGATGCCCCACTTAATAACTGATTTTTAAGAGCCAGTTACATAGGCATTAATTTTCAAAAACCCAGAAGTTTTGCTTATTTAAATATCTTTAGACCTTATTTAATGTTTATTAAAATACTTCCTCTTTTATTGGTTATACTGGGTTTTGAATTCAGGACTTGGTGTTTGCCAGGCAGGTGGTCTACTACTTGAGCCATGATCCTCAAACACCTTTTGCCATAGCTGTTGTTTGAATAAGTTCTTGCCTTTAGGCTGGGGCTGGCCTGGCTGGCAACTCTTTTATTTTATGCTTCAAGCATAGCTGGGGCGACAGGCACACAGCACCATCACATTTTTATTGGTTTAGATGAGGAGTCTTTCAAGTTTTTTGCCTGGATGGCCTTGGTCCCCGATCCTCCCAATCTCCTGCTTCCTAATAGCTAGGTTACAGCATGAGCCGCTTTGCCAGGCCTATGAATCACCTTAGCAACACACATTTGAGAAATGTTAACTCCAAAGGTTAAGGGTGAAGGTGTGTCTTACAAGCCTCTAAGATATTACTGGACCACCATATATATACTTCCATTGTTGTTACTGCACAGAGGCTTCCTGATGCCCTAGATTCTTTTCCAAGGGGAGTCTTGTCTTTGTGTTTCCTGGCTGCCTATTTACTTATAATTTAATTTTATTGTCAAGGTGACATACAGAGGGGTTATAGTTACATAATAAGGTAATGAGTACATTTCTTTAAACTGAACTTGCTACAAGCCTGAGAATGAGTCTAGGTGATAAGTCATGAAGTTAACCATCCAAGTCAGGAAAGCACATACAAAGGAATAGCTGAAAAACAGCAATGTTAAAGTTTCTTGCCCTCCGAGCCTCCTAAGTCCCATCTTATGAATTTTAGTCATAGGAACTGAGTGTACGAAACCCTAAGCACATAGGAGACCTCTGGTGACAGGTATGGCCCTCACTAGGGAACCAGTAGGGTGTGGAGCTGGCTTATGGCGAACAAGCTACATTACTAATATTCATTATTTTTTTGCTTGTTATTCTTAAAAATTTTTGTTATTACAAAGGTGATGTAGGGGGGGAGGGGAGCAGTTTACAGTTATGCAAGTCAGGTAAAGAGCACATTTCTTTTTGGACAATGTCACCCCTTCCCTCTCTCTCTGTTTTTCCCTCCCATGCCCACCCAAAACTTGTATATTTCATTTTCAACACGGTGTTAAGTACCACTGTTGCATCTGTTCACCCTTTGTCTCTCCATTTTTGTGCCCCCCCCAGCCTCCCAAAGGTAAACAAACAAGATAAAAAGAAAACAAAACCAACAGCAAAGAAAAAACGCTGTTTCCACTGTTTATACCTGTTCCAGCAGGCTTACATAGTGAAAGCCCTCAAGTTCAATAGATTCCAAGGCATATTGTGGCACTGAAGCCATTGGGTACTCAACAGCCTATTTTAAAAGCTTGTTTTAGCATTGAACTCTCAACATAGGCTGGGCTAAGTTAGAGACCTGGAATGCCAAACACTAGTGTCAGCTAAGTTGTCACCCCCACCACAGATCATACTTCCTTCTGGCTTTGGTTCCTGTCCTTTTGTATGTTTAATTGAGAAGACACAACAGATCAATATACCCCCCAAAAAAAAAGTTCTATTTAAAGAAGCATAAACCAACTATTTATAAAATATCTCACAAAATGTGTTTTTCCCCCAACAAATCTATTCTCTATTCCCAAAAGACATCTAATTTGGGTAGGAATTTGCTAGGTCTTTCCTTCCCTCTTTCACTTCCCTCCCTCCCTCCCTCCCTCCCTTCCTTCTTTCCTTGCTTGCTTGCTTTCTTTCTCTATCATACAGCTTCTTCCTAGAGCAGGGAAACTAATCCTGAAGAGAGATTTTTTTTTTGGTCGGTCATGGGGCTTGAATTCTGGGCTTGGGCACTGTCCCTGCGCTCTTCAGCTCAAGATGAGTGCTCTACCACTTGAGCCATAGCACCACTTCCGGTTTTCTAGTGGTTTATTAGAGATAAGAGTCTCATGGAGTTTCCTGCCTGGGCTGGCTTTGAACCGCAATCCTCAGATCTCAGCCTCCTGATTAGCTAGGATTACAGGAGTAAGCCATCAACACCTGGCTTGTGAAGAGTGATTTTTTTTAATATACTAAATCATGCTGAATATAACAGAAAGGTATTTGGTATAGTTTTGATAGCCACTAATACCTGGTGTCTTGTGCATTGGAAGCTGAGAGTTGGGAGGACCATGGTTCAAGCCCAGCCTGGGCAGAGAAAGTTGAGAATTCTCAACTCATAGGTGGGTACATTATCACAAGCTTATCATCCTAAGCTATGTGGGAGGCTGAGATGCAAAGGATCTTAGTAGCAGGCTGGACTGAGAAGTCCACAAGACTGTCTCCAGAGGAAAGCTGGAAAGGGTGACGTCTATTCTCTCAGCCAGAATGGGAAGTTAAGACTCTAAAATAACCGTTGACAAAGAGGGCTGGAAACCTAGCAAGCCTGAGGGCCTGAGTTGAAATCTTAGTATTGCCTAAAACATTTGCTTTCCCAGACAACAGCAAAAGGATGGCCAAAGAAGCAGAAGTGAGCAAACAGCCCTGAGGAGGTGAAAGGCCCTGTCTGAGGAGACTGAACAGTGTTAAGATGTGAGAGGGAGTTTTCTGAACAGAGAAGGCACAGCAAGACCTCAGAACTGAAGGGCTGACCAGGGAATAGATTTGACTAACTGTGCAGACCTTCTTTCCAGGGACAATCATGGAACTTGCTCTGCTAATATAAAACCTGAGCTGTTAAAAGTGCTTTTGGGTATGCAGGATTGCTCTGCAGTGACGTTTTCAGCAACTGGCTTCTTTACAGCCTGTGTAGCACTTTTATATTCCTGTCAGGGCTGTTACCGCAGGCACTATCCATCTGGCAGCCTCTTTTAAAGTCTTTGTATTGATATCCTAAAGCCTTGAGTTCATGAATATTTGATTTTTCTAGCAGTGGATTTGTTTTAGGACCACCAAGAAAAGGGAAGGGCAGATGCACTTTCCCTTGGAAAGGTGCCAAGGTCTTCTCTGTCACTTCTTAAAGAAGCAGAGCAGCCACAGTCTGGCCTAACTCCCACACCAACTCCTGTACCATGAGAACCAGCTGCATCACATCCTTTCAGTGAGGCCTTTTCTAGTCACAAGGCCCAGTCTGCCTATGCAGCATCAAGGTGTCTTCAACAGAAGCTGCAGCAGGACATGGAAGCACTTACTACCATAGTTCTTTGTGGCCTTTCCATAGTGTGTTCATTTCTTTGCCCATTTCTAGCAGCTACAGCAGCTGATGTGGTTTGTATGAAATGCAAACGAGATAGAACCTTCCAAAATTCACCTTTGAATGCTTTATAAAACCCGCATGTCTATCTTATTGCTATTATTATTATTATTACCACTACTACTATTATTTGGATGCTGGTCCTGGGGCTTGCTTGCACTCTGGGCTTAGGTGTTGTCTCTTTTTTTTTTTTCTCAAGTCTGGCTCTCTACCTCTTGAGTCACACCCCTACTTCCTGCTCACAAACTTTTCCTGCCTGGATGGCTTTGAGCCACAATCCTCAGATCTCAGACTCCTGAGTAGCTAAGATTACAGGTGTGAACCACCAACATCTGGTTCTTCCTTCTCTTCCTTTTTCTCCCCTGTCTCTCTCCCCCTCCTCTTCCTCCTCCTCCTCATTATTATTATTATTATTATTATTATTATTATTATTATTATTATTATTATTATTATTGCCAGTCCTAGGGCTTGAACTTAGGGCCTGGGGGCTGTCCCTGCGCCTCCTTGTTCTCAAGACTAGTGCTCTACCACCTGAGCCACAGCTTCACTTCTGGCTTTTGGGAAGTTAATTAGAGATAAGTGTCTCATTGAATTTCAGGTACAGGTTGGCTTAAAACCTTGATCCTTAGATCTCAGCCTCCAGAGTAGCTAGGATTACAGGCATAAGCCACTGGTACCTGGCTCCTTCTATTAAGAGAAGTAATCACTGGGTGCTGGTGGCTCATGCATATAATCTAGGTACTCAGGAGGCTAAGATTTGAGGATCGCTGTTTGAAGCCAGCCTGGGCATAAAAATCCCCTTGAGACTCTTATCTCAAATTAGCTACTCAAAAACTTGAAGTGGTGCTGGGCTCAAGTGGTGGAGCACTAGCCTTGAGCACAAAGAGGCTCAGGGACAGCCTCCAGGCCCCGAGTTCAAGACCCCCAACCAACCAAAAAAAAAATTCATCAAGTTCAGAAGCCAATGCTGAGGCTTTAACACAAGGTAGGATACTTAAGTGGAGCCTAGAATAGTCATCCAACAGAATCCTGACCCATATTGGTCTTTTGTCACTTTGTAGTTACCTACACGTCTTAAGAGCAGTCTGATTTGTTTTGATGGCCTTCTCTTTGACTGTAGTCATCACGAGGAGATGGTAAAGGACACAGCAAGGCATTGTGCCGCACCCCCAATCAGAGTCTCCAGGATGTGGCATAAGTGCTCTAGGCTAAGCCTGAGCTGAGACTACACAGGTGGTGTGTGCCCATCTAGGCACCCTGGACTTCATGCCTTCTGCTACTCTCCCCTTTCTTGCTCTATCTCCCTCAGTACAGGGGGAATTCTTATTTCATTATTATCTGTCTAATTTTTGTTATTTTTGGAAGCTTTATTATATTCTACAAGGTACTCTGTGTTACTGTTCCTAAAATAGAAATCTAGACTAAGTTCTAGAACCTATTTTCAACCTGTTTAGAGAATTCCACAGGGATCTAACTCAGTAATGGAAGGATGCCTTCTTGTCTTTGCTACTGTTGGTTTACTAGGTCAAAAACATTTTCTGGTATAATACATTTGTGTAGCCACATCTTCAGTGAAAGTAAGGAACAATAAAGGGTAGTATATGGCTATTAAAAGTGGATACAATATCAGGATTATAAAAACCAGAGTTTTTTGGTGACAAGGGATAGGTATGTTTATAGGGAGTATGGTAGTTGTAAGAACTACTTTGTTCCTTTTTTAGGATTATGGTGGGTACTTTATAGATATAAACTTACCAAACTCTACTTATAACATACATATCTAATAACATACGTATCATGACTTTCACAAATTCACAAGTATCATCCTGCACCTGGCTTTTCAGTTCTTTTAAAACAACTTCTGAACTCAGGTAGTTTTTTGCAGGTTCTAGTAAGAAACCCACATACTTATGCCCCTAGCTTTCTCATCTACTGACATGAATTGCTGCAGCCTTCTAGGCTATAAGCTGTCCTAGCTTCACTGTTCTTATGCAGTTAGCATACCTTTGTTCTAGTACTACAGCCTTTGGCTTGTAAATAACAACCTTTTGACCCTTTCTTCATAATTCTCCATTTGGATCTATTCTGCCTGACTTTCTCAGCCTTTGTTCCTATTGTGCCATCTCCCTTCAATAACAGTGTTCTTGCTACTGGAGTTTTCCTGGCAAATATGCCACTGACTTGAAAACATCTTCCCTGTGGCATCCATATACCCCCTTTTAGTCACATCAATTCTCCGAAGTCATTCATAGCCAGACTTCTAGAAGCTGCCTTCACACTGTGTCCTTACCTCCAATTCTCTTTGCAGCATACTCTAGACTACCAAACTTTTCAAGATCCCCTACACACCCTACCTGGTGTTAATTTGATCCATCTTTTTGACATGATTATTCTTGATTCAACAACGAGAAATAGAATTTGATGTTCCCTTCTTCTTGAATCACTGCCTTGTTTTCCTGCAGCACAAAACTCTTGTTTTCCTCTTCCATGATAGTATGGTCCTTCTCTCTCTCTGCACTTTTTCCTATCTTTTTCAGTAGCTCCTATTTCCTCTATATGATTCCCAAATAACTGTATTTGTCAGACCTTGTTCTTAGGCTGCTTGATTCCTTGGGTGATCTCAAGATTTCTGAGGCTTTATATACCCTCTATATTCTAAGAATTCCATTATTTAATCTCTACATCTGAGCAATAGATCTGCATGTTCAAGTGGCAGCATTCACATGCCTCACAGGTATTTGATACTTAACATGTTCAAAAGAGCTCTATTTTCTTTGCAACAATCCTCTCGCTGCAGTAGCAGTCTTCCTTCAACAGTACCACCATACTCATGCCCCAGCAATTTGGCCAGAAACCTCTCAGTCCCTCTGGAGAGGTTATTTCTTCATTCCTTGTATAATCCATCAACAAGTTTACCTCTGTCTCTGTCAAGTCTACCCCTAAGACAGATCTTGGCTATAGGAAGAGTTATTCCTTACTTAAGAACATGGCTGTTTTCTTTGTATTAACAATCCAAATTTATATTTTTTTTTCAAATTTGTAATTATTTGTTTCCTTGTTTTGTCCTACCCTATTGCAAGGGAGAAGTCGTATTTCATCTACTTGCTACTGTAATATATTTGCTGAATAAATGAAATTCTTTCTAGAAGAAATGATAGACCCCTAACTTGTATCTTCTGGAGAATACAGGTATTTAAACAAAAAATAAGGTATCTTACATCAACTTTTGGAATACTTAACATGTATTCCAATATTCCTACTATAATCCCTCTGCATGTTCTTTACCAAAGAACATGCAAAGGAGAGAAGTGGTACATACTTCTAATACCAAACCTCAAACCCAGCCTTTGATCTCTAAGCTGAGACAGGTCTACCTGAACTATGTAGCAAGACCCTATCACAAAACAAAACAAAACAAAACAAAACCATTAAAAACAAAAGGAAAAGGAAAGAAAAAAAAGGAAAGGAAGGGACTGTCCTATGTATCTCTGAGACCTGCATGCAAAGAGCTCAGGTGTGTTCTGCTATTTCTCTAATTGAGTAAACAGCACAAACTTCGGTCAGCCAGGCTGTGAGCCAGATCTCAATATTGGCTCATGTTGTGGTTTCTGGCAGTTTACTTAAATACTCTAAGCCTATTTCCTTATCTATAACTGGAAAGACACCATGAATGAAGATTAAATAATAAGTCATTTGTAGAGTTCTTCCACAGATACTCAAATGGGAGTGGCCAGAAAGTGGGGCCCAACAGCTCCCCTTCAAAAATAGCACTAGAGTTGGTAAGTATATGTGGTAAATAAAAATCTAGTGTAGAGCAAATGCCTCATAGGATTTCTTTTACTTTTCTTCTTGCTTCTTCTTTCTTCCCTTTTCCTTTTTCTTCTTTGTCTTCTTTTTCCTTTATTTTTTTGGTGCCAGTCCTGGGGCTTGAACTCAGGGCCTGGGTGCTGTCCCCAACCTTTTAATGCTCTACCACATAAGCCACAGCTCCACTTCCAGTTTATTATTATTATTATTTTTTGCCCTGTCCTGGGGCTTGAACTGCTTTTGCTCAAGGCTATCACTCTACCACTTGAGCCACAGCACCACTTCTGGCCTTTTCTATTTATGTGGTACTGAGGAACTGAACCAAGGGCTTCATGCATGTGAGGCAAGCACTCTACCCATTCCCATCCCAACTTCTAGCTTTTTGGTGATGAATTAGACATGAGTCCCTATGGGGAATAAAGAAATGTTCCATAAATCTTAATTTTATAAGTTTCAAAGCTGAGTCAGAGTATGCTTAAGTAACTGGGGCTGATAGTCCTAAGACTACTGTAGGTAGAGACAGCAACACAGTCTACAGGGAGAAAAAGATGAGAATCTCTCAGAAATTGGATCTTTGATTCCAATATTGCAAAATGTCTGGGGAGTCTTCTTTCCATTCATGCTGGTAGATGTATTCATGTGTAAAAGCATAGATATTGCAAGGAAATAAATAGGTTTCTCCTGTGACATAAAAAAGAGCTGTTAAGCAGTGTTTATATAAAGTTCTCACTATTGTTCTTTTGGCTCTGCCAAAGCTGAGGGAATGCCAGCAATGTTTCCAAACGCACCATCAGTGAAAACAACTGGGAGAAAGGCCAGATAGAACAGAATACACCAATCTTTTGGCTTTATATAGTTTAAATCTCAAACTGCTGGAATGTACTAGAAGCCTGAGAGAAAAAGACCATAGGGCACATAGGAGCCAGACCTGATTTCTCAGAACAATAAAACAGGTTTGGTTCCCATTTCTATCAAAATTTAGCTCAAGTTCTTTCAAGTCCATGATATTTGTTTTTCTGTGCTGGGAATCAATCCTAAGGTCTCATTCTTGCTATATAAGCACTCTACTACTGAGATATATCCCCTAGCTCTCAAATCCATGGCATTTCAACAATTCAAACCAAAATAATGCTTTCATTCCACTCTTCAAGTCCAGAATTTTTGGCAAGAATAAACAAGGTCTATTCTCGTAACTGAGGGCTTTGTAGAAAGGTTTATTAGCCATAATGACTCAGAGTTTAAATAGATGGTTATGGGGACTATTTCTTTTCTCTTTAACTGTAAGGACTTGGGGAATACTATAGCCACGATGTTTTCAAATGTCAGATGGAAATATTATCTTATGCATCATGTATTAGATTCTTTTTCTTAAAATGTTTTCCTCTTAGCCTCACAAAGAAGGTTATAATGAAGCTTAGTGCAGTAGTCTAGGAAAGATTTTTTAGGTATATCAATTCACCTAGATATCCTATGAAGTATTTCATAATGCTCTCAGCAGTCATATCTAAAAGACTGTTTCTATCAGCTCTTTCAACACTGAAACGGGAAAGATGGAACTAGGACCACACTTGCATTTGGGTTTGTACTAAGTGAAAGAATGGGTGATTCCTGAAAAATACAAACTAGCAGCAGTCTGAAGTGAAAGCAAGTCTGCTCATGCTGTCAGCATTCTGCATTAGGGGCAAAGGCCCTTAGTATCACAAGTATATACAATGGAACAGAGAATTCTAAGGAAGAAAAGTCAAAGGAAGTTTGACATTCTTTTAAAATGGAGCTGGAAGACTAGGAGTCTGAAAGAGGATATCATGACATTTAGTACTAAATTGCAATATCATACTTAAAATTTTTTCTTTGAATAACTGAGGCTTGAACTCACATTTGCTAGATAGGTGTTCTACCACTGAGCCATACTACCAGCTCCTTAATTTAAAAAAAAAAAATAAGTACTGGGGTTTCAATTCAAGCCTAGGACCTACCACATAAGCCACACCACCAGCCCTTTTTTGTTGGCTTTTTTAATTTTTTAAAAAATTGTTATTATATAGCTGGGCACCGGTGGCTCATGCCTGTAATCCTAGCTACTCAGGAGGCTGAAATCTGAGGATCACAGTTCAAAGCCAGCCCATGCAGGAAAGTCTGTGAGACTCTTATCTCCAATAAACCACTAGAAAACCGGAAGTGGCGCTGTGGCTCAAGCGGTAGAGTGCTCGCCTTGAGCTGAAGAGCACAGGGACAGCACCCAAGCCCAGAGTTCAAGCCCCACGACTGACAAACAAACAAACAAAAATTGTTATTATAAAGAGGTTACAATTACTTAAGTCAGGTAAACAGCACATTTCTTTTTGGACACTATCAGTCCTTCCCTTGCTCTCTCCCATGATGGTTATTTTCAAGATAGGGTCTGGACTATTATCCTATTTGTGCTTCCCTCCGTTATTGGGATGACAGGAACATGCCACCATACCCAGCCTTGGTTGAGATGGAATCCTGAAAACTTTTTTTTTTTAGATAGGGCCCTTCTATGTAGCCCAGGATGCCCTCAAATTCAAATCCTGCCCGTAGCCTTCTGAGTAACTAGGACTATAGGCTTGAGCCACTGCACTCAACTATAAGCTTCTAATCTTAAGACAAATTTAAGCCTCTGGAAATATCCAGCACTATTAAGCTACCACCAGTAAACTGGTAATCAGCAACAAAGAAATGAGAAAAATCACCTCCATTTCATACATCGGGGGCCCAAGGATGTCTTTCAGAGCATGGAAATCAATCAGAATTGGCATTTCAGGAGGTAAGGCTAAGTCCGTAGTGTCGTTGATAGATTCAGGTTTTTCATCTTCTAAGATGTGTTCTCTACAACCTAAGAGAGAAAAATTTTGTTTAGAAGCCCTTAAGAAGACCTACAAGTTTGAAAATGAGTGAAAAGGAAGTGCAGTGAATTTCAACAGCTCAGTCCTCTAAGCTTTTATTGAGTCACGGAAGTTTACCTAACATATCTGCAACATACAGGTGGAAGAGTTCATCTTTCGAGAGCCCCTGTGATATTACAATTGCCTTGGTCACTGCCTTCAATAAGCATTGTCATTCTCCCTCATTTAAGTGTGAATTTTAAGAGGAGAGCAATACTGCCTGTCTTCTTTTTCACCACTGCATTTCCTTTTCTTGAAAATTTTGGGGGGTGAAGAGACTGGCATTAGGGCTTAAACTTGGCCTGAGCCCTTTTAGCTTTTTTCACTCAAAGCTGGTGCTCTGCCACTTCAGTCACAGCTCCCATGTGTTTGCTTGGTGCTTAATTGGAGATAAGAGTCTCATAGACTTTCCTGCTTGGGCTGGCTTCTAACCCTGGCCTAAGACTGCAGACTCCTAAGTACCTAGGATTACAGGTGTGAGCCACAGGCACCAAGATGATTATATATTAACCAGCAACTTATAATAATTATACAGTTACCTAAGTTTCAGGAAGCTTAATGAATGACAAAGGCAATATTAAAGAAAGGGAACAGATCACAAACAGTGTTATGTGTGAAAATATATTTGGTTCAATTTTTGAGGAAAGCAATTTGGCTATATATTTAAAGCTTTCCTAATATTTATAATCTCAGACTCTCTGACTCCCTGATTTGTTGCTGTGGCAGCTCATTCTTTTTTTTTTTTTTTTTTTTTGTGCCTGTCCTGGGACTTAAAACTCAGGGCCTAGGCACTGTCCCTGAGTTCAAGCCTCAGCACCAGCGCGCACACGCACAGGAACATGCACGCGCGTGCGCGCACCTATCCACACACACACACACACACACACACACACACACACACACACACACACACAATGTAAAAACATTATTTTGAAATAAGTTTGAACTGGTGAAAGAAGAGGGCATAAAATGTCACTCCAAATTTTACACACACACACACACACACACACACACACACACACACACACACACACACACACACACACACACACACACACACACACACACACACACACACACACACACACACGAAGTCCAAAATGGCCCTTTTTGTGCTGGTTTTTGAACTGGTGAAAGAAGAGGGCATAAAATGTCACTCCAAATTTTACACACACACACACACACACACACACACACACACACACACACACACACACACACACACACACACACACACACACACACACACACACACACACACACACACGAAGTCCAAAATGGCCCTTTTTGTGCTGGTTTTTATTTTTGTGTATGTGATAGGTCTGTGCTGGGAACCTGAGATCCTCCTACCTTAGTGGAATTACAAGTGTGCACCAAAAATGCAAGAGTATTATCAGATGAACATTGCAAGAAGCAGTAAGTTACAATCTCTAGTCCTGACATTCTGACCCTGGCTTCCTGGTTGGCCTTGAACAAAGCTTCTTTACTTCATTGTACTTGGTTTTCTAATTAGTAATAACTAGCATAATTACAGTACCCTCCAAGAACTTGCTGAGAGAACTTAATGATGACAGTAACTAAGGTACACTGTTAAATCCCTTTAGAGTAATACTCCAAACTTCTAAGACTCAAACTTCTAAGACTATACAAACTTCTAAGATGGGCCTTCATTATGAAAACAAAGTACTCTTCACTATCTAATTCCAACCAGGAATAGACAGGGCTCTGGCCATAATCACATAACTGCTGCCAATTATGTAAATTAAGTATATTTGAAAAAAGATACCATGACTCAGCCCTGTGCTATGCTATATATTATTAATCTATTTCATTTAGTCTTAAAAGCAATGCAGTATTGCTGGGGACTAATCCTAGCTGCTAAGGAGGCTGAAATTTGGAGACTCACAATTTACAGCCAGCCAGGCAGACAAGTCCCATGGAGATGCTTATTTCCAAAAATAACCAGCAAAAAGCTGGGTTGGAGGTATGGCTCAAGTGGTAGATAGCTAGTGAGGCAAGCAAGCCAATCAAACCTGCCAAACATGCCCAAGGCCCTGAATTCAAATTCTGCTTTAGGAAAAAAATGGTAATAATAAGTGGTAGTAATAAACATAAGAAAATCCTTTTTTTTTGTCGGTCACGGGGCTTGAACTCTGGGCCTGGGCATTGTCCCTGAGCGCTCTACTACTTGAGCCACAGTGCCACTTCCAGTTTTCTGGTGGTTAATTGGAGATCAGAGTCTCATGGACTTTGCTGCCTGGGCTGGCTTTGAACTGTGATCCTCAGATCTCAGCTTCCTGAGTAGCTAGGATTACAGACATGAGTCACCAAGTGCCCAGCAGAAAATCCTATTAAACAGAGGCTGTGAGT
The DNA here is from genome assembly GCF_024711535.1 of Dipodomys merriami. Taxonomy (NCBI): domain Eukaryota; kingdom Metazoa; phylum Chordata; class Mammalia; order Rodentia; family Heteromyidae; genus Dipodomys; species Dipodomys merriami. Next base: position 4,012,972 of record NW_027206457.1, read on the forward strand.
TTGAATGTATGGTTTAAATGGTAGAACATGCATGACATCTTGAGTTCAAATCTCAGCACTGCCAATAAGCAGAATTGCAAAAGAAATGTGACTAATATAGTTTAACCTCCTCCCACTTCAAATACTTTTTTTTACTTAAAGTTGTCTTGAAACTGGAAGAGAGCCAAGGTTTTTGAAGTTGATGTATCTCTCAGCTCTTCTTTCACAGGTATTGCAGCCTATGCAGAGTCTAATGGAGAATAGCCAAGATGGGCAGAGCAGCAAGAAAGCAGAAAGAAGCAGCAGCACACTATGAGCACTTCGGAAGAGAGATCAGGTTTTCCCCAGCAGCAAATACTGAGAAACTCAGTGTTCTTTTCCACCCATGTTTTCCCTTTGCCACAGAATGTGCTTTCAAAGAAAGCAGGTACCAGAGCTACAAAATTACCATGGCAAGGGAGAAGAGGAAAATACTGAAAGACAAGAAAAGGAGAAAGCATATACTAGTGGAAAAGCTCAGGAAACCCTAGTCACTCTCTGGAAAATGAGCAAAAACCTCCTTGTAGCAAAAACGTCTCTCACAGGTGATGTAACCAAGAGAAAGCAGCAGAGAGGCCAGAGGTAAACGGCCTAACATAAGAGTGGTGGAAACTGAGTATAAGCACAGATACTCCAGGATACATACCTATACTTACTTTGCAGAAAATCATAGGCATTATCTTTTATTTCTTATTCTCTCCACTCCACTCACTGTCATTTTAAGCCTAGTCCCATGAGTTAAAAAGCTACGTTTTGTGAAATTGGGGTGGTGGGGGACACAAAATCTTCTAGACTATGATAGAAGTGTTCACTTTCACAAAAAGCAGGCTTTTAGTGCTTATGGGCAGAGATGGAGGAAGGATGTACAAGAACTATCCAAAACATATTCCTCAAGCAGGGATGGAGGAGGGCACAGGGATAAGGGATGAGGGATGGGAGTAAATCTCCATAGAAATGACTGTTGCTGTTGTGTCCTACAGTTAATTGTTCTTCATAGATACCTCTCTGAGGTCACCTTTAGGTAGGACATTCAGGAAACTTGGAGGAAGAGTCAGGAATTCAAGAAGCACAGGAAAAAAAAAAAAAACTGGAAGTGGCACTGTGGCTCAAAGTGGTAGAAAGTTAGCCTTGAGCAAAAAGAGCTCAGGGACAGCACCCAGGCTCTAAGTTCAAGCCCCATGACCAACCAAAAGAAAAAAAAAACATAATATATAAAACTTTAAAAAGCTGGGCAAAACCTCAAAGATCTGGTCCCATCTTCCATTTTATATCCAGGGAAACAGATTCCGGGAGGTTAAACAAGTTGCCTTACACCCAAAACAGCTGCAGGTGGCATCAGGTCTCATGACCCCCCCAACAGAGCCACCGGTCCCACGCTACTATCCAATCTAGAAAAGCCCCTTTGGCTCAGGAGCTCAGCTTTCAGACTAGATTATGGAGTTGGATGCGGTGGTGCCAACCGTCACCTGATATATGTGACGAGTTGAGGCTAGAGAACCTGAGCCTGGGGGAGAGATGGAGGGTAGGAGAGGAGCTAGATTAGGTTTTCCCAGCTGAATATAAAAATTTGCATTCCTTTCTGTGACTATTGTCAAAGGAAAACCATAAAAGACTTGGAAATAAATACAAATGGATTACGGATATCTAGTCAAATGTATACCCACATCTATTTTTCAATTATGTAAACTGTATAAAACTTATAAAAATGGAGATGTTTCTAACCTGTAGAAATAAAAATGAATTTTTTTCCAAAAGAGAATTTTCCTGGTTTCATAGGATATGCATGGACTGCATGCTCTCCCACCTTCCTCTCTTCATTATCTATCCCTCTCCCCTTAGCTGCCCCCCCCACCCCCATCAAGTACCAGCTTTCTGATATTCGTTTTGTTAGACTGTGAATTAGTTGTTTTAAGGAGTTACACCACTTGAATTCTCCCCTGCATATTAACCATACTTTAGGTAATACATTGTGTACATGTGCATACTACCCTGTATATTAACAAGTTAAATTTTAATTTCAACCTTCTTCATTGCCTATAATGAGTCTGGGTTTTTTTTTTTTTTTTTTTTTTTGATTCTCCATGGATCCAGACTTAACACTTTACTAATTCTCTCATTAGCTGATGAATCAATATCTATAACACATAATTTTTATTTATATTCTAGCAGTCATTAATTTAATGATTGAATTAAACTTAATGAAATCATTATAATTATCCTTTAATACTGCACAGAATCACTTGTTTCTAAAGAGTGGCAGGTGTAGCCAGGTGCTGGTGGCTCACGTCTATAATCCTAGCTACTCAGGAGGCTGAGATATGAAGATCATGGTTCAAAGCCAGCCTGGGCAGGAAAGTCTGTGAGACTCTTTATCGCCAAGAAAACAAACAACCAGAAAACTGGAAGTGGCACTGTGGCTCAAGTGGTAGAGTGCTAGCCTTGAGCTGAACAGCTGGGGGACAGTGCCCAGGCCCAGAGTTCAAGCCCCATGACCCAGGGAAAAAAAGTGGCAACTTAACCATTAAGAACAGTTGATATACTGAGGTTTTAAAATTTTAGAGCCTCACAGTCCATACAGGTCCTGTTAATAAATGTCTCTTCAAATATTTTGCCCTGTGTGTGGGGGTGGTGGTGGTGGTGGTCCTGGGCCTTGAGCCTGGGTGCTATCCCATAGCTATTTGTGCTCAAGGCTAGCGCTCTACCACTTGAGCCATACCTACTTCCAGCTTGTTGGTGGTCAACTGGAGTTAAGTCTCACAGACTTTACTTCTTGATCCTCAGATTTTAGCCTCCAGGGTAGCTGGAATTACAGGCGTGAGCCACCAGTGCTCTGCTTTATTTTCCCCATTTTTTTTTTTTTTTTTTTTTTTTTTGGTGGCAGTCGTGGGGCTGAACTCTGGGCATGGGCACTGTCCCTCTGCTCATCAGCTCAAGTCTAGTGCTCTACCACTTGAGTCATAGTGCCACTTCCGGCCTTTTCTGCTTATGTAGTGCTGAGGAATTGAACCCAGGGCCTCATATATGCAAAAGCACTCTACCACTGAGCCATCTTCCCAGACTTATTTTCCCCACTTTTAATTGGCTTTATTATGACTACAATTTGCAAATGTTTATTCCTATTATGCAGGTTTTTTCACTTTGTCAATAATGTTCCTTGATGTAAAATTTAAATTTTGATAAACTCACATCTATTTTTTCTTTTATTGCTGTTTCTTGTGTCTTGTCTATGATCTGTCAAATATAGTGCCATGAAGATTTCCCCCCAAGTTTTCTTTTAAATTTTACAGTTTATCTCTTAAGTTTACATCTTTGATTCACTTCAAGTTAATTTTTACAGTGTAAAGTCCAAGTTCAAGTAATCTTTTGCATGTAAAAATCAAGTTTTCCCAGCACAGTTTGTTGCAAAAGACTGTTCTTTATCACTGAAGGGCCTACACCATTATTAGAAATCAATCTTGTATTTATTTTGGGGCTCTCTATTCCATTCCTTTTGTCTTTTTTTGGTCAGTTGTGGGGCTTCAACTCTGAGCTTGGACACTGTCCCTGACCTCTTCAGTTCAAGGTGAGCGCTCTACCACTTGAGCCACAGCACCACTTCCGGTTTTCTAGTGGTTTACTGGAGATAAGAATCTCATTGACGTTACTGCCTGGGCTGGTTTTTGAACTGTGATCCTCAGATCTCAACCTCTTGAGTAGCGAGGATTACAGACATAAGCCACCAGTGCTCAGCTGATCTATGTTTTAAATCATACTGTTTTAATTACTATACCTTTATACCAAGTATTTTGTTTTTTTCTAAAGCAATACTGGAGTTTAAACTCCAGCATTTAACTTATGCTTGCTAGGCTGATGCTCTAGTACTTTAGTCAAGGCTATAGCTTTGTATTACATTCTGAAATAAAAGTTTGGCAAGGGCTGGGAATGTGGCTTAGTGGTAGAGTACTTGCCTAGCATGCATGAAGCTCTGGGTTGGATTTCTCAGTACCACATAAGCAGAAAAAGCTGGAAGTGGCACTGTGGCTCAAGTGGTAGAGTGCTAGCCTTGAGCACAGAGAAGCTCAAAGTCAGTGCCCAGCCTGAGTTCAAGCTCCAGGACCAGCAAAAAATAAAAATAAATAAAAACTAAAAAAGTCTGGCAGTTATTCATAAAGTTAAACACAGAACTACAATATAACCCAGCAATTCCATTCCTAGGCACATAATACCAAAAGACCTGCAAGTCAGGGACTTACAGGTACTTACCTGTATATTTATGTTCACTATGCATAAACCAAAAGGGGCAAACAACCACATTTGTTCTCTTTTTTTTTTTCACATTTGTTCTCTTGTTGCAAGACTGTTTTATTTAGTTTTTCTTGCAATTATATGTTAATTTGAGATAATCTTTCCTGTTCTTTGAAAAAAAGGCTGTTGGACCTAGGCTAATGGCAAGTTTAAGGCTAATTTGTACTAAAGAGCAAGTTTGAAGCCAGTCTGGGCTACCTTGTTTAAAAACAAAGCAAGTGACATTGTCCAAAAAGAAATATATTCTTTACCTGATTTATGTAACTGTAACCCCTCTGTACATCACCTTTATAATAACAATAAAAATAAATAAATATAAATTAATAAAAAGGCTGTTGGAATTTGGAAGAAACTGTATGATCACTTTGAGTAGTAGTGACACAATGTTTAGTTTTCCTGTCCATGCATAGGAATATCTTTCCATTAAGAGCGTCCTTAATTTGTTGCTGGTAACGTTTTACAGTCCTCAGCACACACATCTCTCTTTCTTGGTGAGATTTACTTCTAAGTATTTAACTTTTCTCGATGGTTTTGTAAATGGAATTGCTTTCTTAAGTTCCTTTTCATATTGCTCATTTCCTAAACTTCGTTGTGCGCACGTGTGTGCGCGTGTGCGTGCGAGCGTGTGCGTGTGTGTGCGTGTGTGTGTGCGTGTGTGTGTGTGTGTGTGTGTGTGTGTGTGTGTGTACCTGGGTTTGAACTCACTCATACTGTCACTGGCTTTCTTGCTCATGGCTAGTACTCCACCACTTGGGCCATGCCTACATACTTGCATTTTGCTGGTAAATTAAGAGATGGAGTCTGACAGACATTTTTGCCCAGTTGGCTCTGAACCAAGATCCCCAGATCTCAGCCTCCTGATTAGTTGAGATTATAGGTATGAGGCACTAGGCCTGACTTCATTTCCTTACCTTTGGTAGGATCTTATTTCCTTATCTGAAATCAGGAAAATAGTACCTATATATCAAATAATTGTTAAAGGGATTGTGAATATAAACTATAAGGATAACATAGTGAGTACTGGGATTAGACTTAGAGCCAGTCTCTTGAGGTTAGAATCTTGATTGTAACATCCAATAGCTGTGAACCCTAGGCATATATTTAATCATGTGTGACTTAGTTTTCTCATTTGCAAAGTGGACCTAAACACAATACCTTTCTCAAAACCTAATAGGAAGATCAAATGAGTAAAATATTTACTATACAGTATGAAACAGAGTAGAAACTTTAGATGACAAGTATTCTTTCTGACTTGACTGGCACAGTAGTCTCCTAATTTGCTTTCTTACTTTAGTTTTTCTATTATCAATCTAGCTTACAGCCTGGCTGTAAAGAAATCTTTCTATTCAGGGCTCTAATTAGTCACATGCTATTTGACAGGATATGTACTGAGATATGTTTATCAGGCAACCTCACTGTTGTGCAAACATCAGAGTGGACTTACATAAACCTGAATGGTAGTCACCACTCAGTTGGTGTGGCCTTTCCATGCAAACAAGGATTGTGGTAAAATGAGGCACAGGAGGCTCCTGCTGATACATCATAATTTTGTAGTACACTTTCTTACAAAGTAGGTGTATACTCTAAAGGAATGGTAAAAGGTATCATTATTAAACATAGTTATGTATATTATCAAGTATTAGGCACCATATAGAATTGTATGTGCTACACTTTTTTTTTTTTGACACTAGAATCTTACCACATAGCGTGGATTAGCAGGGAACTTACTGGCTCTGGCTGGCCTTGCACTCTTGATGCTTTTGCTTCAGGCTCCTAAGCACTGGCATTACAGGCATCACTACCATGCCTGTTACTGGTAGCACAGAGGGTTTGCTTACTCTATCACCACCACAAACATGTGAGTGATGATCTGTGCTGCAACATTACAACAGCTACATTATAAGGGAACTGGTTAGCTCTCCTATAATCTTATAGGACTATCACTATATATGTGGTTTGCCTCTAAGTATCATGTGTTATATGGCTGGCCATACCTATAACTTAAACATGCATGTGAGTTTCTCATTACAGATCAAGTGTTTTTTGTTCAAGATCTGCCACAACTCAATACCAAATTACCTTTATAATTCTTGTGTCCCTATCCTGGAATGCCTATTAGTCTGATGATGTGTTCACCAGATAGCAATTAAACTAACATTTGCAGGATACAACCTTGGGAAGAAATGGGGCCCTGGCTTAGTTGTTATAGAATGAAAATCAGACCCTTGGATGACTCCACTGTTTCCATCTATTCCCCACAGTGTCATGCACAAAATAGGCAATCAACTGTAGTCTGTTGGATTAGGAGAATTTAATCCTTAAATTCTAACAACATCTATGAATAAATGACAAATCACCAAAATAATCCCCTTGCCAAAAACTTACTATGTTTATGTTGCTGTTTTTGTCAAATATACATAAGCACTTTTTGTTTCCTTGGTGCTGGTACTGGGGCTTGAACTCTCACGCAGCTCTTTTTGCTCACAGCTCTACCACTTGAGTCTCCAGTCTAATACAAGCATTTTTAATCAGTGAAAACAATATATATATATATATATATATATATATAAAACTATTTTATTTTGTAATGATTAAAATTTTTCTTGAAGTCTAATGGCTTAACACTGGAGTCCTGAATTGTGAAGAAGAAGCTGAAGCAGGTAGACCAGTAATGTTCTTGGGTTAGGGTGGAGGAGGAAAGTTACACACACACACACACACACACACACACACACACACACACACACACACACACACACACACACACACACACACACACACACACACACACACACACACACACACACACACACACACACACACACACACACACACACACACACACACACACACACACACACACACACACACACTCAGAGCTCGTTTGCAGAATGGTCATGCATGAACCTGAAAGGAATACAGCTTACATCTCAACTCTAGCATATGTAAGTACACATGTATTCAGACTCTGTTTAAGAATAGAAAGCAAGATATACATAGCTATGGTTTCATAAACCACTATATGTTTATATCTATATATTTATATTTAAATCAACCCTAGTTTAGCCAGGCACTGGTGGCACATGCCACTAGTTAGTAGTTAGTAATTCTAACTACTCAGAAGGCTGATGAGATTTGATGATCCCAGTTTGAAGCCAGCCCACAGGAAAGTCTATGATAAACTATCTCCAATTAAACACCAAAAAATCTGGAAGTGGAATTATAGGTCAAATGGTACAGTACTTGCTTTGAGCAAAGAAGCACAGGGACAGCACCTAGACCCTAAGTTAAAGCCTCATAAGCAGCGTGCACACACATGCACACACACACACAGACATTTGCATGCACATACACATAAATTAACCCTATTTTAAAAAGTGAGGAATAAGTGAGGTAGCTCACACTTGTAATACCAGCTATTTGGATTTGGGAGGCAGAGATTGGAAGGATCAAGGTTTCTGACAACCCTGTCCCCATCTCAATCAACCACTGGGGCAGGGGGGGCGGGGACGGTGGAACAGGTCTATATTTTAGTTAGTAGAGAGGCCAATATGTAGAAGAATCAGTTTAAGGCTAGCCTAGACAAGAAGCACAAGAGTTTATCTGGAAAATAATCTAAAGCAAAAAAAGTTGGGGGGAACCTCAAGTGATACAGTGCCTACCTAGCAAGTACAAAGCCCTGAGTTCAACCTCACATTGGAAAGGAAAAAAAAAAGTGAAATTACAGTGGCTTTTTAAAATAAGATAATAGAATTATTTGATTCAAAGATAAACTGGCATGGCTACAGATGATCCAGAAACCTTCTCAGGAGAAGCCAAGAAGGGAAACAAAGTATTTTGAAGAAAGTTAAAAAAATCAGAATAACCTGCATATTCTAACTGTATAACTTGTGATGTCAGTTTCAGGGTAATCTTTTCCAGAAAATATTCTTCTCAGCTTGAGGAAGTATGCTAAATGAAACTAGGATTCAAATTACTCACCAGAGCTGCTTGCATACTTTCCTTTAAAATTTTTTTTCTGCCTGAATACTTTCAATGTTTCATTTCTATTTTTTTTTGTTGTTGTTGTTGGTCCAGGGACTTGAACTCAAGTCCTGGGCACTGTCCCTGAGCTCCTTTGCTCAAAGCTAGCTCTCTACCACTTTGAGCCACAGCGTCACTGCTAGGTTTTTTTGGGTTAAGTGGAGGAAAGTCTCACAGATTTTCCTGTCCAGGCTACCTTTAAACTGTGATCTCGTATCTCAGCTTCCTGAATAGCTAAGATTATAGGAGTGAGCCACCAGTGCCGAGCTTCAATGTTTCATTTCTTTTTAAGAAACTGGCTATCCAGGTACTGCTTAGTGAAAAGCTTAGCATTTGAAGCCTTGAGTTCAATCCTCAACAGCAGCTCCTTCATAAAAGAAAATAAAACAAAAAAAGAAACCTTCAGCTACAATAGAGGATATGTGGCTCAAATACTCAGAAGAATCTTGACACTAATAATACATTCTTTATTTTCCTCCAGTCAATAGTTTGTTTTTCCCCCCACCTTTATTTTGGGGATAGTAATGTAACTGTAATGATACAAATATTTCCTTACAAGCTGACCTGTTTAACGTCTCTACATAAAAGTATGTCAATACAGACATGATTAGTAAACCACTGTCAACTTTATTGGTACTTGTCAATGGATGAAAATAAAGAGCCGGGCTGGGAAGGTGGCTCAGTGGTAGAGCGCTTGCCTTGCATGCATGAGGCCCTGGGTTCCATTCCTCAGCACCAAGTAAACAAAAAGAAAAAAGCCAGAAGTGGCGCTGTGGCTCAAGTGGTAGAGCGCTAGCCTTGAGCTGAAGAGCTGAGGGACAGCGCCCAGGCCCAGAGTTCAAGCCCCATGACTGGAGCCCCCCCAAAAAAAACCCCACGAAAATAAAGAGCCAAAAATATATGCATTTTTCCATCCATATAAAGTTAAGAAATGTAAGTAAATAAACTCTTTGTCCCACTTACTAAAATCAATTTCAAAAAGCCACACCTATAAAACAGCCAATTCAATATCTCCACAGACTTTAAATATAGAATTTATCCCCTAATTTGAAATGATTCATTTTTATATCTACCTCCTCTAGTAGACTACTTATTTGTTAAAGTTACTCAGTTTCCAAGCTCCAAATCAGAACTAAGCATGTACAATATACAATAAACATAACTGATTGAATCTGAATCAGTACATAAGTAAAGGACTCAATAGGTCTTCAGCATGGTATAAAGGATCAGGTACCTGTTTCTTGGCAGGTTTTAGGTGGTACCTAAGGCTAACAAATTTCATTTCCTGTACTAGAGATGTAGAAAGTATTCTTGGAGGATTATCTGAATTGGCAGTTAAACTGTGGGGACCATGCATAATATTTTTAAAGCCCTGAGAATATCCAAAGTACTGGTAGAACTTAGAAAGGTTGATTATTATTTTAGTTTTTGGTCCAAGACTAGGACTTTAACTCAATATCTGACACTTTTGTTCATTGGCTGGTGCTCTACCACCTAAACTATGCCGCCAGCCTGCGAGTTTTTAATTTTTTTTTCTGATACTAGGGCTTGAACTCAGGGTCTTGTTGCTCAAACAACTTTGCTCTATCACTTAAGCCACACCCTTATTTCTGGCTTTTTGCTGGTTATTTGGAGATAAGATTCTTGAGGATTTGTCTGCCTGGGCTGGCTCATATTTAGATCTGTCTCCTGAGCAGCTAGAATTACAGGTGTGAGCCACCAATGCCTGCTAAAGTACAATGATGACAGTCACAGTCCATTGCATCTTCCAATCTGACTCATTTAATGAAAAATGAATTTATAACTGATATTTTATCTTCCTGTCTAAAATAGAATGAAAATAACATCTAGTTCCTATGAAGTATAAGTAAGGTTTTTCTTTCTAGTTTCCTTCCTATCTGTATATAGGCAAACAATTATCTCTTAAACCAGGGGGATATAGATGAGTAATTGATTAAGTCAGTGTAAATGTAAGGCTTAGGAAAGAATATTTAGTATATCTTCATATGCTTGGTAGACTGCAACAAGAACACATTTTCATCACCTCAGCATTAGAATACTACTTGAGTTTAGATGTTTGGATATAATATACTGCCTAATACCTCTTCCAAATGTAGACAATTTACCATAGGAAATCTCAGTCTTTAAACCTAATTTTTCAAAAGTATATTAAGTGAAGTAAGCCAGGCCCAAAGAAACATAGGTCCCATGGTTTCCCTTATTTGTAATATCTAGTATATGTATGAGTCAAGTGGAAAAGGTCAGATAATGTGATGTCAGGAAAATGAACCCTTAGATATGTATTTTAATGTTTTTTTCTTTCATGCATGTGTTTCTAACGCATTTATAAGATTATCTCTTTGTTGCTTTGTATGTCCCTCCCCCACAGTATAACCCCTGCTTTCACTATATTTGATGTCAGTATAACTTGTGGAGGGGATGGGGGAAAACCAGTTGTTTAAGGATACAGGTGGACCTGTTGCAACAATGAGAAGTACAAGTTGTCATGTCCAAAACGAGCTTTACAACGTCGGTGCGGGGGGCGGGGGGGAAAGAGGGGGGAAGGAGAAGGATTGGGATTGGGGGGGAGGGGGGAGGCTGGGAAGGGATGTGAAGGGTAAACAAAGGAGGAGGCTGCAATGCTTGGTAAGAAATGTACACATTATCCTGCCCATGTAATTGTAACTCCTCTGTACAGTATGTTCACAAATAAAATAAAATAAAATTTAAAAAAAACACCTAATTTTTCAAATAATCTTAGTTTAATTGCCAAGTCCAATGGACTACAGAAGGCTACAAAGCTTTAGTATTAGCAAGACAGGCATTGGAAAAGAAAAACCGTTTCTAAAATTTATATCCCCCAGTATCCTCAGTTCCTTGACAATTTAAAATTTTTATTTGTTCGGAGCCACAAATACAATCAGAGGAAAGATAAGCATGAATAAGATGAAGAAACTCTTTAAATACCGAAACTATAAAACTAAAATCAAACATCTAAGCTCTTTTTGTGTAACGGATAAGAAATCATCTCAACAAATGAAGGGTACAATGGTAGGTGAATACAGTCATAATGCTCAATGTATGTATATGATAAAAATCGAACCTGGTAACTTGAGATGGGGGTTAGGATAGAGGAGGGGAGAATGATGAAAGGGGTGACACTGATCAAGATGCATTGGACTCATAAATTGACATGATAATACTACTAATAATAAAGAAATCATTTCAATTTTGATTTATATTCAACAGCATAAGGAAATTTCAGTGTTGGCTTACAACATTCATCTAATGACAAAGTGTCTTAGACCATGATGACTGTTGACCTGCTAGCACCTTTTAAATTAGTAAACTCAATGAGAAATAAGCAGAAGCTTTCAAAGCTGTGCTGCTTAAATACAATGGGGGGGGGAAGGTCAATTTAATTCAGCGTTCGTAATAATGCTAAAATGATCCTTGCCATACTGTGACTAAGGACATTTTACCACTAGACCAGACCTCGGCATTTCTTCTGAAACTAAATCTCACTTTTTAGTACTGTGAACAATCCAAAACAAATAGCCAAAGCATTTGGTCTGTGGTTTTAGGGTTCAGAGACATACATATAAACTATTCTCTCTTTGTTTCTAATTTAAACCAGAAAGATATGAGGTATAGGTTAATAAGTTTGAAGATTTTTACATGTAATGGGAAACCAAGTAATGGGAAATCTCCCAATTATTCTCACTTTACTAAAAACAGCTAATGAAGTTGTTATGTCCCCAAACAAGAATGTCAACAAAATATGCACTGAGGCCTCTGGCCAACAGTAAGGAACCGAGGTCAAGTGACAACTATGGAAGCAAGCCTGGAAGCCAACTTTCCAAGTTCAGCCTTCAGCTAGCTGACAGCTTAACTAACCTCATGAGAGGTCTTGAGCCAGAACTAACGAGCTAAGTTGCAACTGATCCCTGACCCAAAGACACTGTGCGATGATTAATGTTGTTAAATGTTTTAATCTGCTTAGTTTTATAGTAACTGAGTACATATACATAGCAACAGATAACTAATATAAAATCTAAAAGACAGAGATACTGACACAATGAAAAGACTCATCCAAGAAGACAAAGGAATCTTGGGAAATGTTATATATACTGTTTTCTGATAATATAAGAAATGTACTTAGGGCAACAGGCAAGAGAATGGAAACCTTTAGGCTTGGAAAAGACTAGTCAAACTTAGAAAAAGAAAAGCTGAAAGGATTCTCTTACAGAGACAGCTTCCTGTTTTTGGTTAGAAAAGAACCACACTTAAAATAACTGGCATAAAGCATAGTTCTGGCTTGAGAAGGAGATGGCAGGAAGCTGTAATAAAGAACACTGAAAGCAACTCTGCAGGCTGGACTCTTCCTGCAGAAAACGGGCCCTAAGAAGAAATGGTGGGAACAGTCGGTAGTATAGGAAATGACAAACTCACAGTGCAAATTAGGAGCCCCCAAGGCTCTCTTAAGGCATTTGAGGCCTTCAATTAACCTTTCCTACCCATCATATTCTTGCTGTGGTTACCTGGGCAGAATTAAAGAGAATGAAATGAAAGCTTAGCAACATAAAATCCATTTTTGTTGTTGTTGTTAGCCCTAAGTTTGAAGTCAGGCTCCACACTTGTTAGGCAGGCATGCTATTGCTTGAACCATACCTGCAGCTCTTTCTGCCCTAGTTGTTTCTGAGATGGGTCTCACTTCATGCCTAGGCCAGCCTGACCATGATCATTCTATTCATGCTTTCCACCACAGCTAGGATGACAGGTGCATACTCCCATGCCCAGGTTTGTCTGCTGGGAAAGGGAAGATCTAACAAACTTTTTGCCTGGGGTTAGCCTGAAATGGCAATCCTCCCTATCTCCTATCCTAGCCTCTTGTGTAGCTAGGATGCCGAGCATGCATCAACATGCCCAACTATTGGTTGAGATGACTATCACAGATTTACCCAGGCTAGCTTCAAATCACAGTCCTTGTGATCTCTGCCTCCTGAGTAGTGCACAAACACAGCTCTTTCTGATGCATGTTCAATGTGAAGCTATTTGGAAAGAACCAATTTTTCCATTACAAAAGGCAACTATACAAAGTGAAGCAGAGTAGAGTACCAATTTTGAGTGGAAAAAACTGAGAGAATACAAAAACCTGAGTACAAGCCTTAGTACCAGCACCATGCATTCATGCACCACCTTACCCCTCTTTTAAACAGGAAAACAACACACATCCTAAACTATAAAAATGGTCCTAGAGTGAGAGAGATTTGTGGTCCAGCTAGCCTAGTGTTTTGTGGTCAGCAGAGATCCAAGGAAGCTATCCTGAGAGGACAGGCCTGTCTTCACTGACATCAAATCTTAGTGGTTATGACTCATACCATCAAACCACTACCCCAGCCCAATTCTTCAATTTATAGCTCCTACTTTCCCACAGACTTGGAAGCAGCTAGCCAAGATAAAGGAGTATCTGCAAGTAAGTTGATATTAAAGAACACTGTGAAGGTATATGAATCAAATCAGGATCAAACTAGAGCTTTTACAAGTCAATTGACTGTTTTACATAATTCAGAATGATCATATTTACAATCAGAAAATGATTTAGCTAAAAGTAACTCTGAGCAAGGCACAGTGGCTCATGCTTATAGCAAATTTTAGCTACTTGGAGGCCAGACACTGATGGCTTATTCCTGTAATCCTAGCTACTCAGGAGGTGAGATTTGTGAATCATGGTTCAAAGCCAGTCAGATCAGACAAAAAAAAAGCCAGGTGGTGGTGTGGCTCAAGTAGCACAGCCCCAGTTTTGAGTTGAAAAAGCCAAGCAAAAGCGTGAGGTCCTGAGTTCAAACCCTAGTACTTGGACCAAAAAGATAAAAATAAACAAACTAAATTCTAGTTACACAGGTAAAGATTGGGAGAATCAGGACTTGAAGTCAGGCAAAAAAAATCTCAAGACTGCATTAAAAAACAATAACTGGGTGTGGTGGTGCTCTCCTGGCATCCCAGCCATGTGGGAGGTTAAGATTGGCCAGCTTTGGCCAAAATCAAGACCCAACTCAAAAATAACCATAGTAAAAAAAGGCTAGAGATGTGGCTCAAGTGGCAGACTGCCTGCCTAGCAGACACGGGGGGCAAAAAGTAACTGAGAAACAAGGTTGGAAAAGCAGATCACATTTCATTGGCGAAATCTGGTAATGAAGGACCTAAGAGGAAAAAGCTGAAAAATGAATGCAATTCAAATTCTAACACAAGCTGTTACCTAATTCTTAACTTGAGCACACGGAGGAAAAGACTCCAGGAAACCCAGGAGAGAAAAGCAACTGAAAAGATAAAGACTATGGGAATCACATCCTTGGAATACCACATCCTTGAAGCAAAGACTATATCCTATAAATAAGGCAAGCACTACAAAGTCTAACACTAATAGAATCAGAGTGTCTGTATTATTAGTGCCCTACCAGAAGAAAATGTAAGGATGATGATTATTACAGCATTTATATTCTCTCATCTACAAGAAAAAAATTTATAACAAATGCAGAAAAAATTAGAAAAAATGACTAATAACCAAGAAAAGGGGTTGGAGTTATGGCTAAGTAGCAGAAGTGTTTACCTAGCACTCAGTATAAATGAATAACAAAAATTCAGCAGATAAACTCAGGGGTGAGTAAGATAATGGAATAATTAAACAGCTTTAAAACCAAAAGTAGTGGGGCTGGGAAGGTGGCTCAGTGGTAGAGCACTTGCCTTGCATGCCTGAGTCCCTGAGTTCGATTCCTCAGCACCACATAAGCAAAAAGAAAAAAGCCGGAAGTGGCGCTGTGGCTCAGGTGGTAGAGCACTAGCCTTGAGCTGAAGAGCTGAGGGACAGCGCCCAGGCCCAGAGTTCAAGCCCCACGGCCGACAAAAACAAAACAAAACAAAAAAAACCCAAAAGTAGTATGTCCAAGGAAACAGAGGAAAAGATGGATTAAAGGATGGAAAGATATAATTTCGATGAAGAATCACTAGAATCTATATAATCAAATGGATTTTCAAAAAGAAAATAGAGTCACTAGAAATAAGAATTCTATAAGTTTAATATCAGACGATGAAATAATAAATTGGCATATAGGGAAACAAAAATATACAAACTGAAAGAGAAAAAATAATGAAAAAATAGAATAGAGGATAAGACAGGTAAAACATTTCTTTTTTGAGAAGCAAAAGAATGAACAAAACGGAGAGAATAGCTGAAGAGATGAGTGAAAAGTCAACAAATTAAGAAAGGTGAGCAGGCCCCAAGCTGAGTAAACACCCACAAAGCCCACTTCCTTTCCTGAACCTTTGTCAGCGAGTCTAGCAGAGCCCTAGGCCTGCAGTGTTCATGAGGGAATGTTGGCAAGATAGTCAACAAATCAAATCAGACAGACTCTTTGTAAGGATAACTGGACATATATGACACCTATGTAACTGAATTCATGGACACCTGTCTGACTCTACAGTATGTAAATTTAAATACATGGAATATATGACTTGGCTAAAGGAGAATATACTTTTATTCATGTACTTTCATTCTTCAACCTAACTAATATCCAAGAAATTCAGAGTACTCTACTATCATGTAGAAAAAAAGAATCATGCAGTATTGCTTCTGTTAAATATCCCTATAGGTAAGTGACAGAAATAATAAATGGGGGGCTGGGAAGATGGCTCAGTGGTACAGCACGTGCCTTGCATGCCTGAGGCCCTGGGTTCAATTCCTCAGCACCACATAAGCAAAAAGAAAAAAGCCGGAAGTGGCGCTGTGGTTCAAGTGGTAGAGCGCTAGCCTTGAGCTGAAGAGCTGAGGGACAGCGCCCAGGCCCAGAGTTCAGGCCCCACGACCAGACCCCCCCCCCAAAAAAAAAAAAAACAGAAATAATAAATGGGGCAGTTATCAATTATGAACCTCGCCTGCCTTTAACATTCCCTGTTACCATTTGGTTTAACTACCAGCTGAGATCCCACAAATGAGTTCAGAGCTTTTGGGCCCATTCCAGAAAATTTGTTTGATAAACTGGCAGTTTCTCCCTGTTTTGAAGATCATGTCCTGAAATTACTTTCCTTTCTGGCAGTAACTCTAAGTTTAGCATTATTTTCTAACACTAAAAATAATTCTTACAGTGTATTACTTGAACGTTCTAAACTGTTTTCTTCTATTTTAAGTCATTCATTTCTTAATGTGTAACTTTCAGTTACTGTCCAGTTGAACTTTTTGGCATGAAAACCTAACATAGACTCTTATAGACCATTTTTTATTTTGGCTTAGTTGAAATAAAAAAATGAGGACAATGGTTTATAACTCAAGGTTATCTTATAAGATTAGAGCCAACATGGCATCATATCTGAATCTCTAATAAGGAATACAACCAAAATTGTCCTCAAAGACAAATGTTTACCTTAAATATTTATTCATCTGGATGACTTGGTTAGTACTGCTTGCCTACATTATCATTTAGGAGATGTTCTCTGATTTAAAAACTAATAATCACAGAAACATCATAAGCAAATGTTACCATAGAAATTGTATGATACTTGTAGGCAGGAGTAGGAGAGGGGGACTGGGAGAAAGTAAAAAAGAAATGTGCTCATTACCTGATTTATGAAATGGTAGCCCCTCTGTATGAAACCTTTTTGTGCCAGTTACTGGGACTTAAACTCAGGGATTCACATTCTCCCACTTGAGCCATAGCTCTACTTCCAACCCCCCTGCCACCTTTTGTATTTGGCCAGTCCTGGGGCTTGAAAACTGGGCCTGGGCCCTGTCCCTGAGTTTCTTGTGCTCAAGGCTAGTGCTCTACCACTTGAGCCACAGTGCCACTTCTGGCTTTTCTGTTTATGTGAAACTGAGGAATCAAACCCAGGTCTTTGTGCATGCAAAGCAAGCATTCTACCACTAAGCCACATTCCCAGCCCACTGTAAGAAATCTTAATAATAACAATAAGATTATTTTAAAAATTGTATGCTCTATCCCCTGCAGTCACTGTACTTGATTTTGGTACCCTGCATCTTGTATATACATTTGTCTAATCTGGGGAGGGGAAGGGAAATAACCAAATGCTGAAATAAGGACACAGGATGACCCATTGCAAGAAGGATACCCATAGGACAGTATACTGGAAATTAACTTTACAACTTCGGGGGGGGGGGGAAGAAGGGGAGGGGAGGAGTGCAGGAGGTGGGGGAGGGAAGGGATAGTGGGACAACAACAAGGGAAGGGGTAACAATGATCAACAATTCATTGCCTTATGTAACTGTAGCCCCTCTGTACAGCATCTTTCTTGAAGATCTAAGTTATTAATGAGTACTGATATTACAAATTATGCTACATTACAAATGTTAATGGATATTATATATAACATATATAATACAGATATATACATATATATACACATTATACTATATAATACTTTTTTTTTTTTTTGGGTCCGGTTGTGGGGCCTGAACTCTGGGCCTGGGCGCTGTCCCTCACCTCTTCAGCTCAAGGCTAGAGCTCTACCACTTGAGCCACAGTGCCACTTCCGGCTTTTTTCATTTTGCTTATGCGGTGCTGAGGAATTGAACCCAGGGCCTCAGGCATGCAAGGCAAGCGCTCTACCACTGAGCCATCCTCCCAGCCCTATAATACTTTTTTTTTTGTCAGTCATGGGACTTGAACTCAGGGTCTGGCTCTGTCCCTGAGCATTTTTGCTCAAGGCTAGCATTCTACCACTTTTAGCCATAGTTCTACTTTCTGTTTTCTGGTGGGTAACTGGAGATAAGAGTCTCATGGACTTTCCTGCCCAGCTTTGAACCTCAATTCTCAGATCTTAGTCCACTGAATAGTTAGGATTACAGGTGTAAGCGCCAGCAGAGCCCGGCACAATATATTTTAACTATAGAACATTACTCATTTCAACTCCCTATGAATGCATTATAAAGTCTTAAAAAAACAAGTAAATTTTAAACATAATTTTCAAAATGTGTTAATCATATATACTTGATTTGACTCTTTCCCTTTCTAATGATCACGGACAAGAGAAAGACAAAAGCCTGAGGTTATGTGCTATGATGGCTACACTGGAGGCCATAACACTAAGAAATTGCTGGAAGAATGTAAATGGAAAATTAGTATCATATAGATAGAGATCTCACTTTTTCTTGGTTAGTACTGGGGTGTGAACTCAAGGTACTGGGCTTGCTAGGCAAGTGCTCTACCACTTGAGCCAGCCTCCATTCTTATCAGGTACTCTCTCACTTAAGAAAGTTATTAAAATTCAAATTTCTGGGGCCATGTCTCAAGTAGTAGAGTGCCAGCTATGAGCAAACAAGATGAGAAACTGAGGCCCTGAGTTTAAGCTCCAGTACTGGTATATCAATAAAAAAGAAATGATACATTATAGCTAGGTAAAATTCCAAAACTGAGGAACTGAGTTCAAGGCTAGTGGTAGCTCATGCCTGTAATCCTAGTTACTCATGAGGCTGAGATCTGAGGATCATGGTTTGAAGCCAGCCGGGGCAGGAAAGTCCTTAAGACTCTTATCTCCAATAAAACCACTCAGAAAACTGGAAGTGGCACTATGGCTCAAGAGCTAGAGCACTAGCCTTGGGCTGAAGAGCTGAGGGACAGTGCCCAGGCCCAGAGTTCAAGCCCCATGACCAACAACAAAATGCTAAATCAGAAAGTGGATGGATAAAAATACAATGAAAACATAGCAAGCTAAAGAAAACAGAAAGCTCAGAGTCTGCTGGGTAGAGATGAACCATAGCAGTGAGCAGATTTGAGCAGTGGAATTCTACAAAGGTTCAGAAATCCCAGATATCCTTTAGAGTACAGGTGAAGAGAGGAAAGTTTAGTTTATGTGGCTCTAACAAGGTATCATAGCCTGGTTAGTTTCTAATGAACAGAAATTTATTTGGTTCCTGATTTTGAAAATCTAAGACCAAAGTCCAAATCTGAGCTGAGGAAGGTTTTCTTGTTGCAAAATATGGATGTTTAACTATATCAGCTTATTGAGCCCATTACAAACTATGGTTCTTTAATAACACTTATTCAGCTGCTTTCTGGAATGAGCCTCAGAAATGGTATATCTAATAAATCTCTTTATTATGAAAGAAATCTTTTCTTTCCTTCCTACAAAAGTCATTTTTCTTTCTTTCTTTCCTTCCTTCCCCCACTTCCTTCTCCCTTTCCTCCTCCTCCTCTTTTTTTTTTTTTTCTTTTGGTCATGGGACTTGAACTCAGGGCCTGGGCACTGTCTCTGAGTGCTTTTGTTCAAAGCTAGTGCTTTACTATTTTAAGCCACAGATCCACTTCTGGTTTTCTGCTGGTTAATTGGAGATAAGAGTCTCATAGATTTTCCTGCCTAGGATGGCTTTGAACCATAATCCCCAGATCTCAGCCTCCTGAGTAGTTATGATTATAGGCAAGGAGGATCCTGCTTAAAGTCACTTTTCTTAAAAGGAAGTTTTAGCAAACAGCATGGTATGATGAACTGAACCCTCTTATGGTTTAGAGGTAAGAAAGTTCAACAATTTAATGGAATAGCAAAGGAAACATACACATTTGGTTAATTCTAGTAACAGAACACTCCTGATGAAATCACCTCCTGAAGAAATCACCTCCTGAATTGCCTAAGAAAAAATAATTTACATTATATTTAATTGTATTCCTACAAAAGATGTGAGAAAAAGAAATGATTCCTTGAGAAGCTCTACAGAGCAAAAGATCTGTCCTGGCAGTCTTGGATACCTAGAGTTTTCAAAAATGCAGTTCACAATATTTTGCTTAATTATTATTATTTTTTTTTGAGACAAAGATTCTTATGTAGCCCAGGTTGGCCTCAAACTCACTCCTCTTGCCTCAGCCTCCCAAATGCTGGGATTACAAGTATGTTACCATGCTTGGCCTATAATATTTTTTATGTTATGAATTATTTAAGAAGTTAGTAACTTCCTGAGTCAGTAAGAAATATGAGAATGTTAGGCCTATATATTAAGTGTACCATCATTACAAATCTAGATAGTTACTATATTTTTAAAGCATTCATAATGAATATAACTTAAGGTGCCAAGGCTCAGTTTATAATCCTAGTTAATCTGGAGGGTCGATTTGGAGAATCTATGTTCAAAGCCCACCTGGGAAGAAAAATCTAGAAGATGCCACTTCTAAATTAACCAACAAAAAGCCAGACTAGAGTGTAGCTCAAGTGGTAGAGCTTTAGTTAAGCAAGGAGGCAGAGTAAACATGAGGCTCTGAGTTAAAACCCTGGTACTAAAAAAAGCAAAAAACAAAACCAAACTGTGTATTGTAGAGAATCTTGATGAACTATACCAAACCTTAACTTAGTACATATCCATGGGATGCATTTACCACCACAGTCCTACATGTCACTGCTCTAAGAACTCAATTATGTCATTTACTCTTAGCTGCTGGACTTAGTGCATCAGAGGCTACAAACCTTCTCCCTCAGTCACATCAGAACGATCCAGCTTGGCTTCCTTGGGCT
This sequence comes from Dipodomys merriami, assembly GCF_024711535.1. Taxonomy (NCBI): domain Eukaryota; kingdom Metazoa; phylum Chordata; class Mammalia; order Rodentia; family Heteromyidae; genus Dipodomys; species Dipodomys merriami. Next base: position 4,033,804 of record NW_027206457.1, read on the forward strand.
GTCCTTCTGCGACCTTCACAGCAACAGCTCGGCATATGGCCCCAAATTTTCTATCCAGAGAACGAACCCCTGCTTCTCTGGTATACCTGTCATCAAAAAATATATATTTTATTTTTTGGCAAACCATCATTTATAAAAGTAATATACTCTCACAGTACTGGAGGTTGAGATCTACAGGATTGCAGTTCCAGGTTAGCCAGGGTAAAAAGTTAGCAAGACCCTATCTCAACAAATAAGTAAGATAGGAACACATGCTGGTAATCCCAGCACTAAAGGAGGCACAATAAGACCACTGTTTAAGGCCAGCCTCAGGTAAACATATGAGATTATATATGAAAAATAAAGAAGGGCTGGAGATGTGGCTCAAATGGTAGAGTATATGTCTAATAAGCTTGAACCCTGAGCTCAAACCCCAGTACAAACCAGGTACTGGTGGCTCACACCTGTAATCCCAGTTACTCAGGAGGCTGAGATCTGAGGACATGGTTCAAAGCCAGCCCAGGCAAGAAAGTCCATGTGCCTCTTATTTCCAAATAACCACCAAAAACTGGAAGTAGACCTGTGGTTTAAAGTGGTAGAGCACAGAACTTGATCAAAAGAGTTCAGGGACAGGACTCAGGCCTTAAGTTCAAGCCCTATAACTGACTCCCAAAAAAGTAATGTTGTTGCCTTTTTATTAAAGAAACAACATATATTTACAAGTTCATTACTCTTTCTTAACTACTAACTTCTCCATACTTAACATATCTTATTAAAATAATATTATTTCTTAAATGTATTTTCAGCCTCAACAATTTTTTTCTTCATGCATTTTTAAATTGTTATTAAAAAGGTGATATACAGAAGAGTTACAGTTACATAAGTCAGGTAATACGTGCATTTCTTTTTGAACAATGTGACCCCTTCCCTTGCTTTCTTCCAGTTTTCCTTCCCATCCCCACCTACAAGTTCAACATAGTGTCTAGTGAGTTCCACTGCTGCCCTTGTTCACTCTTTGTCCCACCATTTTCAAAAAAAAATTTTATTGTGAAAATACCATACAGAGGAGTTACAATTACATGGGCAAGATAACAAGTTTGTCCCACCATTTCTGTGCTCCTTTTACCCTCCCCAAAGACAGATAAATGAACAAATAAGACCAAAAGAAAACAAAAACAGCAAAAAAGAACCCACCAGTTCCCATAACCTAGAGTTCATTTTGATTTATATTATTTTATATGATCAAAAGCACATGTCCCTCTCCCTCCCCCTTTTTTTGGTCTGTCATGGGGCTTGAACTCTGGGCCTGGGAGCTATTCTCGAGTTCTTTAGCTCAAGGCAAGTGCTCTACCACTTGAGCCACAGTGCCACTTCCAAAACATAAAGAGAAGAAAAGCACATGTCCCAATTTATTTTATTTTTACTATCCAATGTGTTTACTTGTAGACTTATCAGAACAGTTTAGCTAGCACAAATGAAGGAAACCATGTAGCCTATGTTTCTCCAAGTCTTTCCATTTCTTTATGAACGGTACAATATCATTTTTTCTTTTATATAGTTTATCTTGAACTACTACTCTATACCTGAAAATGAATCCTTGACTCTTCAATTTATACAGAGTAAATTTGAGAACATGAAAATTCTAGGTTATTTGTACTTGAAATATTGCTGAATCAGAGAAGTTACACTTTATTTAAACTAATGCAAAGAGTCCCTAACAGAAATTTAGTGTTTATCACAAACTGTGCTAAATCACTGACTACCTTAGTATATTTTCATTGGGATTGTATAAAAGATGCCATATGTGGCTAACAAGAGCTGCCTAGAAACTTCTGAATTAGAGCAAACCAACAGCCACTGCAGGAACCATTTTCATTGCCACCAATTTTGCCATCCAGCCTTGGATGAATTGGAAAGGCAGTACCAGGCAGGGAACTCAGTTTTGCCAAGCTGGTGGTTCATACCTATAGTTCTAACTAAGCCTGAGGCTTGAGATCTGAAGATTAAGCTTTGAAACCAAGTCGGTAGAAGAGTCAAAAGACTCATCACCAATTAACCAGCCAAAACATTAAAAACAAAAAACAAAAAAATAAACTGGCTCAAATGACAGAGAATCAGCCATGAGCAAAAAAATGGTGAATGTAAGGCCTTAAGTTCAACCACTAAAAAAAAAAAAATTAAATTAAAAAAGAGCAAGAATGCAGTTTTAGCTAAAAAATTAGATTTGATTAGGCAATCAGCAGATTAGGTAAAAGCAGATTTTAAATGTTGTGAGTTGTGAGAAAAACAGATAAAACCTGTTGATTAAATACCGTAAAGTGAAACTAATTTAAATCAAAGAGAGCTAAAAATAAAGTTCAGCTGGGTGCCAGTGTCTCATGTCTATAATCCTATCTGCTCATACTGCTGAGATCTGAGAATCACGGTTCGAAGAAGCCAGTTTGTACAGAAAAGCCCGTAGCAATTGAAAGCTTGTCCCAAGAGATAATAAGCAGTAAACAACTAAGGACTGCCAGGCTTCCAGTAAGCTGGTTACACTGGGAGGTGGGTGAGACTAGAACATTAAGGATCTATGCCTGTAATACATCCTAAGAGATGAAAACCTCAATGGTAACATTCTATGTCCTTACCAACCATCTAAACCTTGCTTAGACTAGCATATACTTTTTTAAAAAATAAAAACCACATGAAACCATTAAATCAAAACTACTCCAAAGAGTTCCTAATGTCCACAGATAAACCAGCATATAAAAATGAGAGGGTGTACACAAATGGTACACCAAATATGAAGCCCCAAGTTCTGACATAAAACCCTAGAACTGACATAAAAAAATAAAATATACAAAAATGAAATAGTACACTAGGCAAGTGGAAAATGCAACTAATGGTTACAGTTCAGACTCATTCTAATTCAAAATCAGATAAACTATGTACTTTTCTCTATCCATTTTATGACAGAAATTATCAAAAAATAGATTAAGTGCCTTGCTCCAAATACCCAAAGATATCGGTTGTTATCTGAATAATGTTTTTGTTGGAATATTTAGGAAAATAACATAATTTCTTTCTCCTGGAATTATGTACACACTATCACAAGACAAGTAAAGAAAGAAACTCCAAGGTTAGATTTAGTCCTACTGTTGTATACATAAATTTAAACAGACCCATAAGAAGGCTGGCACAGATCAAAATTCTAAGTGGAGAGAAACTGCACATCTCTTGACATAACAGTCGCTAAGGAGAGGAGCTGAGGAAGACTTGGTAGCCTGACCCAACCTGCAGGGTGATGCAATGAATCTGTAAGAGTGAGCCATGAACTCTAAGAGACAGTGGTGACATAAGTTCTCAACAGGATATATTTTCCTTTCCAATACACAACCTATAAATTAGCAAGCAGTGCTTGCCAAGGGCTTACAGATTTGTTATTGGGGCTGGGAAGGTGGCTCAGTGGTAGAGCGCTTGCCTTGCATGCCTGAGGCCCTGGGTTCGATTCCTCAGCACCACATAAGCAAAAAGAAAAAAAGCCGGAAGTGGCACTGTGGCTCAGGTGGTAGAGCGCTAGCCTTGAGCTGAAGAGCTGAGGGATAGTGCCCAGGCCCAGAGTTCAGGCCTCAAGACCAGACCCCCCCCCAAAAAAAACAAAAAAACAAAACAGATTTGTTATCAAATTTGAGACAACACTTTTACTATTGTTCCAATGTTAATTCTGGAGCTCAAAACTGAGGATTTTTAAAAATTTCTTAAGGGAAAAAAATCTGAATAACCTAAAAGAGATGTCTGAAAGAAGCAGCTCATTTCAGGTGAGCAAAAAAATTTTCAAGATCCTAGGCATACAGAGTATCAGTTAATTTATTAAATTACTCCCTTGTATTGCTCTTGTGGCAAGGTAGGAATTCTGGTTCAGTAAGGTCTTCTCAATGAAGTCCTAAATGGTTTCTCAAGTCAGGTGAATCGGTAGCCAGGCCATGCCTGCTGAGCAGTTTTTGGAGAGAGAAATGGATGCTACAGACAGGCAGTAAAAACTCTCCTCTTCAGAGACAGGGATGATGGCTGACTGACCTGGTGATGATGGCAAGAGTGGTAGCCTGAGGGATTTGGATCTGCTGCGGAGTCAGCCCGTGCTGCTCCAGCTGCTTCGGGATCAAGTGTCTATGGGCAATCTCAATCTTCTCCTCTTGTGTATACCCTGGAAAAGAAAGGAGGACCTCACATGGCTCTCACAATACCATGCTTTTTAATGAGTCAGTGTAGAGACAATGAATCTTACATTTAGAATGAATTTAAGTACAACTTCTAACAGCATAACTGGAATAAGAAAAATTAACCTCAATGATATCTGTAAATTTCCTAATTTTTCACAAACAAACCAATGCTTTTTTTATCCCCACATTTTAGGGAAAAAAAACTAGAAATAACATACTTAAGAGGCTTTATGCTTTTCCTAATTAAGACACTCAGTGAGTATAAGCTTAATTTACCCCTAAATTCAGTAAAACAAAATTCTACCTCAATTAATGTACCTTTTTTTTGTTTAGCAAACAAAAATTTTAAATAGAAACTGACAAGCATCTTTCGTACAGAAAAAGGAATTTAAAACAGCAGAAAAGCCATGTCAGAGGCAGAAGGAGTGTCACATCTTCACCTCTCTCCAGTTTCTCTATAGGGTTCTATCTTGTGTTGGGGTCAAAGCAATTGAATTCAAGCAATTGAATCACATTCTTTGTTTATTTTAGTCTTTTTACTCCACCACAGTTTAAAACTACAGATAAGAATCTGCAAGGCTCACTGGTAAGAAGTCAATTACCTCTCACAGAATAGTAAATCTTTCAGATTAATACAATGCATTAAGAGTATATTTAGCCAGGTGCTGGTGGCTCATGCCTATAATCCTAGCTACTCAGAAGGCTAAGATCTGAGGATCACAGTTCAAAGCCAACCTGGGCAGAAACGTCTATGAGATTCTTTTTTTTGTTTGTTTTTTCTTTGTTGTTGTTGGTGGTGGTGTGGGCCTGAACTCTGGGCCTGGGCACTGTCCCTCAGCTCTTCAGCTCAAGGTTAGCCCTCTACCACTTGAGCCACAGCGCCACTTCCAGCTTTTTCTGCTTATGTGGTGCTGACGAATCGAACCCAGGGCCTCATGCATGCAAGGCAAGCACTCTACCACTGAGCCACCTTCCCAGCCCCCGTCCATGAGATTCTTCTCCAATTTACTACCAGAAGCCTGGAAGTGATGCTATGGCTCTAGTCATATTTTTTTTTAAATTGTATTTTATTTTATTTGAGAACATACTGTACAGAGGGGCTACAATTACATGGGCAGGATAATGCATACATTTCTTACCAAGCATTGCAGCCTCCTCCTTTGTTTACCCTTCACTTCCCTTCCCCGCCTCCCCCCTCCCCCTCTCTAGTCATATTTACATTCTACTCTATTTAGATTTTTTTCTTTTTTTTTCCTATTTAGATTTTAACAAGTACTTACTGATATTTGATCTCTTTTAGGGAAAAATAATTCTGAGTAATTAAAATAAGATGGAAAGGCTATAATTTAAGTAAAACTAAAGACTTCTCATACATGCCAGTGAAGTGTGGTTAAAAAAAAAAGAACATGTTGACCACCTGATAGTCAACTACACAGGGAATTAAAAGGTACATGCATACTTACATTAAAAGAGAGAGAGAGAGAGAGACCAGATTTATTAAGGAGAAAGTCCAGCTCTACTTGAGAATCACTTCTTTCTCAGAGTAAAATACTACATGCTTTCCCAGAGAACTGGCAAAGACTTCAGACACTGTTTCATAGAAATATATTATTTCTATCTGCAATTTCAGAATTAGTTTCTTTCCACAAAGTGATCATTCTTCAGTACTGAATTAAATCTGAACATATTATCTTATAGCATATACTCTTATCAGGCATGGGCAAAATTTTGTTGTTTCAAAGTCTGAATCTACAGAAAAGCTGGTTTATATCCCTTATCAGAACTTTTGAGTACACATTGGCAATTGGCTTCTTTATTTAAAACTACTCAGTATGACTAGCTTCTGTTGTTTTTTTGTTTTTCGTGTGCTGATCCTGGGACTTAAACTCAGAGCCTGGGTGTTTTCCCTGAGCTTTTCTGCTGAAGGCTAGTGCCTTATTTTAATGGTGTACCTGGAACCTGAATGATCTCCATTCTATCCAACAAGGCAGGTGGAATAGTAGCAGTAGTATTGGCAGTAGCTATAAAAAGAACTTGGGAAAGGTCAAAGGCCACATTCAGATAATGATCTGTGAAGTTATGGTTCTGTTCAGGATCCAACACCTAGAGGAGAATAATAAACATTCAAACCTTTAGTAGTTCCAATAGAAAGATATATAAACTCAAGCATACAATATAGTTATTAAGTAAACATGAGTAATAGAAAAACTTAAGCATTGCTCTTTGCATTCTTCACATTCTAAAAGATGTTTAAAATTTTTACATGTTCAGTGTCTAAAAACAGGACAGCGTTCACCATAAAGATGCAAAAATTACATTCTCAAACTCTGCTTTTAAATCTGCTTCCTAATGGCTCATCATGTGGCCTTATAAGTGACCAATCCTGTATAAGTGGTTTCTCTTTTGGTTACAGACACTCTTCTACCTGCTTTGGGAATATACATTCTTTTGAAGCACATATACATACACACATACACACACACACACACACACACACACATATAGGTATGTGTGAATATGTATGCACATCTCTATATAGAAAGAAAGATAGATGATAGAAGCATATAGATGCATGTACATGCCCATGAATATGTATGTCTTTTTGGTCTAGTGTCTGCATATGAGTAAAAACATCTATTTGACTTTGGGGACTTGACTGGTGTTAAGCAACTTAATGTTCTTGAATACTATCCATTTTTCTGTAAATGACATGATTTCATTTTTTCTTTATGGCTATGTAATTATTTGTAGTATATATGTACTGTATCTTCTTTATCCATTCATTTGTTGTTGGCACCTCAGGGATTCTACCATTTGGCTACTGGAAATATAGTGCTGCAATATAAACATGCAGCTACCTTTTTTTTGTATATTGATTTCTTTTCGTTGATATATATGCTCAATAGTTGTATTGCAGAGTCACAGGGAAGGCCTAGTTTTAGTTTTTTGAGGACTCCCCAGTCTGATTTTCATAGTGGTAACACCAGTTTACATGCCCATCAACAGTGTATGAGGGGGTTTTCTATGATGGTTCCTTTTTCCCCAGCTATATCCTCACTTGTTTGCTTGATGACAGCCGTTCTGACTGGGGAAAGATGGTAAGGTGGAATCTCAGCACAGTTTTGATTTGCATTTCCTTTATGGTAGGGCTATGGATGTTGAATTTTTCTTCTTGTTTCTGTTAGCCATTTTTTGGAACTAGTATACAGACTTGAACTCATGGGCCTCAAGCTTACTTGGCTTGTCTGCCAGATTGGTACTCTACTATTAGGCTACTCCTCAGCACAGCTTTTTGCTGGCTATTTTTGAGATGGGAGTCTCTAACAGTGTTCTGCCAGAGCTGGCTTTGAATATCCAACCACCTATCTAATCATCGGCGAGTGCCCATACCACTTGAGCCACAGCACCGCTTCCAGCTTTTGCTGTTTATGTGGTGCTGAGGAATCGAAACTAGGGCCTCATGCATACGAGGCAAGCACTCTACCACTGAGCCACCTTCCCAGCCCATGACTGATATCTTTCTATTTATACTTCCCACTCTTTTTTCACACTTTGAACCATGTTCCTCTCACTATACACTTCCCAAGTACCTGACATTGTAGGCTTAATTCACTTGAGACATTTGTTATAATGATGAACTAATATTCATACAAACTAACATCAAGGTTAGCTTGTTTTAGTTACTATGAGTTTTATTTACAGTAGGATTACACAGAATGGTTTCACTGATCTTTTTGCTGTATCCACAGCTTGGCCTTACCCAGCATTAGAGCCATAAATATGTGGCTTTTCATACTGACTTTCACTTGATAATATCCTTTTTTGGTTCCATGTTTCTTCCTTTTTGGTACTGGTACTGGGGCTTGAACCCAGGCCCTTGGGCCCTCACTTGGATTTTTCACATACAGCTGCAGCTCTATCACTTGAGTCACACCTCAACTTATAGCTTTTTGCTGGTTACACAGAGATAACAATCTCAGTCACAGACGTGTCTGTCTGGCTTGGCTTCAAATCAAGTGTGAGCCACAAGTGCCTAGCTGGCCCTTCTCTATGTTTTTATGCTTGAGAGGTTTTTTATTTGTTTTTTAAATCACTGAGTACATTTATTGTTTGGGTGGATTATGCATTTATGTATTGAAAAGTATCTTTGTTACTTGTAGGTTTCATAGTTATTAATGAAGGTACTACAAATGTTTGGGCTCAAGCTATTTGTAGACATTTGGTATTATTACTATTTTATGTGTACTAATAGATGTACTGTAGTACTTCATTGTTTTGCATTCTTTTTTGTAACATATTTCCCCCTTGGAAAATCATAGACTCAATTAAGCATAATTCATATTTGACCCAGACAGGTGGAGCAGAATAAGTTGAAAAACTACAGAACACTTGGAAATAAGGTCAAAAGTAGTCTGACCTGAAGAAGCTACATGAAGTAAATCCTAATAAAAAATAAAGATACAGGAAAATTAAAAAATAAAATATAGAAAAGCTATGCCTAGTATATAATAAAAAGGAAGAATGGTAAAAGCATATCAGCCCAATCACAAACAAGCATAAAAACACCAAGCAGGCTGGTCATGGTGGTCATACCTATAATCTCTGTAATTTGGAAGGATGAGGCATGAGTTCCTGGCCAGCATGGGCTACATAGCAAAACTCTGTCTCAAAAAAGAAAAGAAGTCGGGCGCCAGTGCTCACACCTGTAATCCTAGCTACTCAGGATGCTGAGATCTGAGGATTGCGGTTCACAGCCAGCCCAGGCAGAAAAGTCTGAGACTCATCTCTAATAAACCACCAGAAAACTGGAAGTGGTGTTGTAGCTCAAGTGGTAGAGAGCTTGCCTTGAGCTGAAAAGCTGAGGGACAGTGCTCAGGGCCAGAGTTCAAGGCCCACGACCAACAAAAAAATGAAACAAAAAAGAAAAGAGAAGGAAGATGGTTTTTGGTAGATGTCAAGTATTTCAGACTTTAGGCTGTATCAAAAACTGTTATTATTATTATATTATTATTATTATTATCTATTGGCAGTCTGATGCTTGCTAGCTGGCTCAATCACTCTACTACTTGAATCATATCCAGAATCTTGATTTTTTTCCACAGCCATCCTTGGACCATGATCCCCCCACCTTCATCTCCAAGTAGCTAGGAATACAGGAATACTGGCTTCTTTTCTGAAATGTTCTCACTAACTTTTTTGGTTAGGCTGGCCTCAAACTTTATCTTTCCATTTCCACTTCCCAAGTGTTGGGATGATAGGCCTGCCCTAACGTACCTAACTCCTGTATCATATAATTATTAACCACAGTCTAATGCATATATTACTCAAATATGATTTACTTTCATTCATATTCTTCAAATGTTATTGCAAACAGGGAATGTTCTACATGTTACCTCAAGCAGAGCAGCTGCAGGATCACCTTGTAGACTTTTCCCCAACTTGTCAACTTCATCTAACAGGAACACTGGGTTGTTAACTCCAACAGTCTTCAAGCCATTGATTATGCGACCAGGCATACTGCCAACATAGGTGCGCCTAAAGAAAGCAGCAGTGAATTCATAGCAATGAGGTATAGGAGATAATCCACTACTAAGAAATTAAACTTCAAGACTTCAAAGAAGTCACTTAGCGGGGCTGGGAAGGTGGCTCAGTGGTAGAGTGCTTGCCTTGCATGCATAAGGCCCTCGGTTCGATTCCTCAGCACCACATAATCAGCAAAAGCTGAAAGTGAGGCTGAGGTTCAGGTGGTAGAGCACTGGTCTACAGCTGAAGAGCTGGGGGACAGCGCCCAGGCCCAGAGTTCAGGCCCCACAACCGGCAAAAAAAAAAAAAAAAAAGTCATTTAGCTACTACTACAATAGAGCAAGGAGCTGTTAAACATTTAAAAGTATGATGATACATATAAAAAAGCTATCGAACACAATTCTTTTTTTTTTTGGGGGGGGGTCCAGTCGTGAGGCCTTTACTCTGGACCTGGGCGCTGTCCTCAGCTCTTCAGCTCAAGGCTAGCGCTCTACCACTTGAGCCACTGTACCACTTCCGGCTTTTTTCTTTTTGCTTATGTGGTGCAGAGGAATTGAACCCAGGGCCTCAGGCATGCAAGGCAAGCGCTCTACCACTGAGCCACCTTCCCAGCCCCTCGAACACAATTCTTATTCTCCACTTAATTTGTGTTGCAAGTTAACAAATACAATAAAAGAAATGAATCTATTTACTAAAATGGAAAGCAACACATTTAAGTCACATAGTTCTGGTCTTCCTCCTGGAGATCCCAAAAAGTTCAAAAGGGTCCTGTAAATTTAATTCCCAAAGTCTGCATGGTTTGTCAGAGTAACTTCCTGCCCAACACAACCACCATTTCACATGACTGAAGAAGCTGCTGGGTGACATTGCCCAAAAAGAAGTGTATTCTTTACCTGAGTTATGTTAACTGTACCCTCCTGTACATCATCTTAAATGACACTACTACTACTACTATTATTACTACTACTACCACTACTACTAGTACAACTACTACTATTACTACTACTAAAAAGAAGCAGCAGCAGCAGCAGCAGCTGTGGCAAAACTGACCAAAATGTCTTCACAAAACAGATTTAAAACTGGTTCAAAGGACAACACAGAATGTAGAGAAAAATCCCTCTTTTATTTTCAAGACACTAATGTTATTAAGGAAGAAGGTCTGAGGCTACAGTACTTCTGTAACTCTTGAACTGCATTATTCTGCATTCCTCCCATATCCACTAAGTGGCATGCCCGAGTTTGGTCAGAGGCTGTGTTACCATACATGAACAAGAATCATCCACATCATTATGGCAGATGGAGAGAGCACATAAAATAAAACAGTATCGACCATGGAAAGAAATGCCTTGCTGGAAAACTTCACTGTAAACAGTAACTTACTAATTTTGATTACTAATTGTATTCTTGCTGCCTAAGTCGTAGAGCAAATGCTGCTTCTGAAAGTGACTATGACACTGAGTGCCCCCCCTCCCCCCCCCCCCCCGCCAAATGAGCAACTTCACCCAGTTATCTCAGGATCCACACAGAGCCAGGTTACAGAACAAGCCTCAGTTCTGCCACATGACTAAAATAGGACAGAATACACAGAGTGACCTTTGAGAAGACAAAAAAGCCTGAGAAATGTCGTGGGAATGCCTCTCATCCAGGGAAGGTGGTCACAGTGCTTGGACCAGATACAATAAACACTATCTTGTTACAAGAAGGAATTAGAACACCAAGATTTCAGACTATGATACAGAAGAAGAAAATGTGAAATTACTAAACTCCTTAAATTATTTCTTTAGAGAGCCTACACATATACCATTACTGTGATTTTTAAGAGTAGCAAGGAAAGAAAAATTCTTTTAAATATGGAAACCTCTATGCATTGCACATGTGTGTCTGTGGTGTATCAGTCCTGGGGCTTGGACCCAGAGCCTGGATGCTCACATCTGGAACTCTACCACTTGAGCCACAGCTCCACTTCTGGCTATTCTGGTGCTTAGAGATAAGAGTCTCACAGACTTTCTTGTCCAGGATGGCTTCAAACCACAATTTTCAGGGCTGGGAAAGTTGCTCAGTGATAGAGTGCTTTCCTTGCATGCATGAGGCCCTGGGTTCTATTTCTGATTTCTCATCATTACATAAGCAGAAAAAGCTGGAAGTGGTGCTGTTGCTCAAGTGGTAGAGTGCTAGCCTTGAGCTGAGTCGCTGAGGGACAGCGCCCATGTCCAGAGTTCAAGCCCCATGACCAACAAAACACAAAACAAAAAACCCCCCACAATCTTCAGATCTCAGCCTCCTGAGTAGCTAAGATTATAGGCATGGGCCACCGGTGCCCAGTTCAATGGGTCATTTCTTATAGTTTCTTATCCTGTCCTTTTTTTGATAGGCAGGTTTCAAAACTGGATATTTACAGTTTTAGATCTAAAGTTACAGTTTGTTTAGAATTGAAGGATCCTCATAATTTAGCTATCAACTTCACTGAAGGCCATTGCTTTCTTGCTTCACCCACAATCAAAATCTCATTTGGTGTTTTGTTTTTTTACCTTTGTTAATATGATGCTTTCCTATTTGCTACTGATAGGATTTCAGTGCTCTTCATGTGATAAAAGCTGGATCCTCAAGATAATGGTGTTAGCAGGTAGTAGAAACTTTAAGAGGCAGAGCCTAGTGGGAGGACATTGGGAACAGTCCTTACAAAGACATGAAAGAATTTCTCACTGATTCTGAGTTCGTTCTTGGGAAACAGTTCTTTTAAAAGAAGCAAGCCTGACTCCATTTAATACTCTTTTCCTGTTTTCAATATAATCATTCCCCACCCCCCCCCCCCTGGTCCCACCAGGTGATACAGCAAAGGGGCAACTCTCAAAACCCTTGTAATGACATTTAGACTTTCAATCCCCCAACTGTGAACTGAAAACCTTTTCTTCATCAGTTACTTGCTTACAGTGACAAATAGCTGGCCAAACACTGCTCTTACCCTCCTTGACTTTGTAGTTCCCCCAAATCCTAAGGAATCTTTCCTGACTTATTTCTCACAAAATCATCTTCTACATAATGAAATGCTTATAACATTCACTGCCTCAACAACTCATCTGATGTTGATTTATAACCTATCTAGGTTTTCTTTTCTTTTCTTAATAGTATTAAGGTTTGAAATCAGGGTGTCAAGGTGGCTCAACTTGTTTGCTCAACTGGTACCCTACAATGTGAGCTATGACTCCAGTTTGGCTTTTTGCTGATATTTTGGAGATGATGAGTCTGGTAAACTTTTGTTTGGGCTGGCTTAGAACCTCTATCCTCCATCTCAGTTTCCTGAGTAGCTAAGATAGGCCACTGGTACCTGGTATGACCTACTTTTCATTCATGGGTACTGTAACCTACTCAAACATGCTAATAAGATGACTCTGATGACAGATCCCAGGTCTTAATGCTTTGGAGATGCTAGATATAAAACTGTAACATTGTTCTCCATCAGACTGACCATAACCAACACTTATCACCACTGTTAAGGTGAACTAAGGTGAACTCAACTCTGGACAGATGACTTATCTCAGTTTCCTAACCTATATACAGAGGTAATAACAAGGCCAATGGCCCGCAAAGGTTACATGGGGATAAGAGAACAGATAAGTAAAGCACATAGCATAGTTCTTAGCACACTACATGTTACAATGTTAGTTGTTATCACTAGCAGCTATTTGAAAGTCTAACTTTACTTTTCTGGAAAAACACAAAAGCAGAAATCAGTACATCAGAATTTTAGTTTCATTTCCATTTCTGCTTCATGAAAGCATCTCTTATAAATGTCTCCTGTTTTTGTTATTGTTGGTGGTGGAACTGGGGATTGAAATAAAGAACTTGACTCTTGCAAGGCAGGTGCTCTACCACTGGAACTATGCCTCCAGTCCACAAATGTCTTTTTATAGCAGCAAGCATACTCAGTATCCTTGGTATTTCTCAGTCAGGGTGACATCTACCCGATGTGTGCTGGTAGTCTAGAGGAAACATCAGGAAGATAACCATCATTACAGAGCTCATAGGCTCATAGAGAATAATATGCTAAGCAATATCTAAATTTTCCATCTTTAATGGACATCTTGAGTCTACACAAGATGGTAGAACCTCACTACAAGATCAGAGAAAATAAAAATTACTGATCGAATACTAACTGGTTAGATAACATTATTAAAGGAGATAGAATTGGCTTTATAAAATGAAAAACTACTTTTAAAGCTACTACATGCTGAACTTGTTTATAAGTTTTCCTAGTTTGAAGAACTAGGGTTTGAACTTAGGGTCTCATGCTTGCTAGTCAGGGCAAACTCTACACTTGAGCCAATTCCCAGCCTTGTACATATTTAGGATTGTCATTTGCCGTAATTATGGTAGCATGTAAGGTATTCACCAAAGATACAGAATATACTTTGAACAAACCTGGGGATTATGAAATCAGATGGTGAAAAAATGTAGTAATATGTGAAATAAAAAATGTTTTCTTTCAGTATCACCAGACTACAACAATTTCTTAATAAATCAATATACTAACCTATATGTTTATAGTTTATATAAACATAATATAAACAAATTTTCTTAAGGGCTAAATATGAAACTTTTCTATGCTTCTTCATGATAGAATATATGGAAAGCAACACAGTATGGTAGAGTTTAAGCAGAATGTATAACTTTAATGACCTTATTAGCTTGAATATATAAAAACATGATTATTAAAAATACATTAATTTTCCAGAGTACAGACCCCACGACCAACTCAAAAAAATACATTAATTCTGAGGAGGGAGACTTGAAGCAATAAAATACAGAGGGCAAATTTGTTCAAAGTACACTGTTCATGTTATAAAATTATCACAATGATACTCCTTTGTACTACTAGTCCATGCAAGCAAAAAAGTTTTTAAAAATGTGATTAATACAATAAAAAACTAATTCTGGCTGTAGCTCAGTGTAACAACTTAGAAGGTAGAGTGCTTTGCCTATCATATGGGGATTTAATCCCTAGCACTGTACACCCCCCCCCACACAATTAAATTAAAAAAAATAATAAACTTGCTGGATGCTGGTGGCTCATGCCTATCATCCTAGCTGTTCAGGAGGCTGAGACCTGAGGATCACAGTTTGAAGCCAGCCAAGGCAGAAAAGTGACAAGACTTTCTACCAAAAAAGCCAGAAGTAGAGCTATGGCTCAACTGGTAGAGTGCTAGCCTTGAACAAAATGCTCAGGGCCAGAGCCCAGGCTGAGTTCAAGCCACAGGGCCAGTGCATGTATGTAATTATGGATATATAAATTTTGTTTTATGCATTAGATAAAAATTTAAAAGTTAATAGGCTCTGAGCATGAAAGAGAGACTATTTAGTAAGGAGAGGCAGTGGGAAGGCTGAGGAGAAGAGGATGCTGGGAGGTTGAGCATGATCCAAGCATATTAAAATGTGTATGAAAACAATAATGAAACACATTAAGTAATGTTTTATAAAGGAAGAAGGTTAAGAAAATATAATAGAAGCTTGGTACAATTTCTCTTACACACACATATTCCTTAAGATTTCATCTTGACCAATGACTGGAGGTGAGGGCACATTCCTGCCATCCCAAGCTACAGTGGAAGCACAATGGCTAAGCATAGTAGTACACACTGTCATCCCAAAGACAAGGGAAGCACAAATAAGAGGATCTCAGTCCAGGCCAGCCTAGGCATATAATCAAGACCTTCTCTGGAAAATAATCAGTGTAACAAGGGCTCAAGTGGTAGAGCACCTGCTTAGAAAGCACAAGGCACTGAGTTCAAACACAATACTACCTCCTTCCCCACATCTACACAAAAAGAAAAAAAAAAGCCAGGCCACTGGCTCACACCTATAGTCCTAGTTGAGATCTGAAGATGAAGGTTCAAAGCCAGCTCAGATAGGAAAGAACTGAGATTATCTCCAATTAATCACCAAAAAGCTGAAAGTGGAGCTGTGACGCAAGTGTTAAGGCACCAGCTTTGAAAAACAAAGCTAAGGGACAGAGCACAGGACCTGATTTCAAGCCCTGTATCAGCAAGAAAAAAATAAAGTATAATAGAGGGGTGAATTTGATCAAAGTATACTGTATGTATGCATGGAAACATTAGAGTGAAACTCCATAGGACAATTAATTTCTATGTTAAAAAATAAAAGTATTCCAAATGTATTTTTATATATAGCTAAATTATTAAAATAAAAAATATTAACTTGTATTTTTGCTGTAATAGATACAGGAGATTGAGCTGTAATTTTTCAACTAGCATATAAGGTAAACAAAACTAAAGCTGTCTAAGTGCGGTAGCAGTGGCTCATGCCTCTAATCCTAACTAATCAGGAGGCTAAGATCTGAGTGTCACAGTTCCAAGCCAGCCTGGGCAATAAAGTTCATGAGATTCTTATCTCCAACTAACCTCTCAAACACTGGAAATGGGGCTATGGCTCAAGTAGTAGAGTGCTGGCCTTAAGCAAAACAGCACCTAGGCTCTGAGTTCAAGTTCCAGGATCAGAGCGTGCGCACGCGCACGCACACACACTCACACACACACACACACACACTTTCAAAATTTCAAAATTTTAAATAATATTATCAGCATTTTTCATTTTCAAAACAGAGGCTGGTTTATGATTCAAAGATAACTATAGAGTATTTCAATATCCACTTATAGCCCCACAGTAATCAACTATCTTACTATTCTGCTTTACTTGTAGATATCCTCAAACCTAATGTAACACAAAAGGCTTGGCAAATCTGTTTTTACTATAACATCTAAAACTCAGGAATAAGATTTATTTCACCATTAATTTTTCTAATTATTAAAAGAATCTTGTAGTTTAATACATACTAAAATTATGTTTACAAAGAACTTACAATAGAGAAAAGTTCATGTTTCATAATGTTAAGTAGAAAGCGTATGACTACAACAGGCAAAAAATGTGCCTAGGAAAGAAACAAAAATTAACAGTGATTATCTTATGGTAGAAAAACATGAAGATTTTGTCATTTTTTTTTTTATTTTCCAAAATTTCCACCAAGCTATATGTGCTTATACATGTGTGTGTGTACATATATACCTCAAATTGGAAAAAGGAACAGACTTAAAGAAATTCTAATGACTCCAGAAGAAATTTTATTTTTGTATTTTTGTTTTGTTTTGAATGGTTAATTGGAGATAAGAGACTCACAGGCACTTTTGTGATCAGACTGGTTTCAAACTGCCATCCTCAGATCTCAGGCTCCTGATTAGCTAGGCTTACAGGCATAAGCCACGCGTGCCTGGCTAGAAAAAGTTTCTAAGGAATTGTGATTTTAATACATAATGTCTAATGAAATCCAAATGTTAATCTTCTGGCAATCACTCCTAAATCTTTTCCTAGACTAATGTGTACATATAGGCTCTACATGACTTTCAAAACACAACTGTGTTGCTTTTTTTTTTCTGGTAGAGGGCTTGAGCTCAGGGTTTCTGATTTGCTTGGCCTGTTTGCTGGTGTTCTACCACTTGAACAGCACTTCCAGTCTGGCTTTTTGCTGGTTATTTTGAAGATGAGGTCATTCCATCTGGGATTGGCTTTAAACCTCAACTGTCTAAATTTCAGGCTTCTGAGTAACTAAGTTGTAGGTGTGAACCACTGGCATCCCAGATTGATTTTTTTTTTTTTTTTTGCCAATCGTAGGGCTTGAACTCAGGGCCTAGGCACTATCCCTGAGCTTAATTTACTCAAGGCTAGCACTCTACTACATAAGCCACAGTGACATTTCTGGCTTTTTCGGTTAATGTGGTACTGAGGAATCAAACCTAGGGCTTCATGTATGCTAGGCAAGCACTCTACCACTAGGCCACATTCCCAGTAACCCCCCCCCCCCCGATTGATTTTTTTTAAAACCATACAATTAATTACCCCTTGTTTGAAATGCTCAGGACCATAAGTGTTTCTGATTTTGAATGCTAGGGTTCTGGTATATTTGCATATATGCCACAGATACCTTTAGGATAGGTTTCAAACCTGAACACAAAATTCTTTTACATTTCATCTAAGCTTTATGCACATAGTCTATAAGTAACTTTATACAATATTTAGTTCATTTACATTTTGATTGAGTCTTATTACGTGAGATCAAAATTTTCCACCTGGTATATGCTAGTGCTCAAAAAGTTTTTGGATTTTATAGCAGTCTAGATTTCCAGATTAGGGATGCTCACTTTGTACTTAAGTTTTAGTTCCACAAATGTAGTTCCAGAAATGCCAGAGACCGGCATGGTTTAATTTTTTTTTTCTGTTGGTTGTAGGGCCTGAACTCTGGGCCTGGGCAGTGTCCCTCAGCTCTTTAGCTCAAGGCTAGCACTCTATCACTTTGAGCCACAGAACCACTTCTGGGGTTTTCTGCTTATGTGGTGCTGAGGAATCAAACCTAGGGCCTCATGCATGCAAGGCAAGCATGAGCCACTTTCTCAGCCCATGATTTAATTATCAAAAGAGCACAGAAAACAATATATAGTCATAGAGAAGAGAATGCTCATAACTGAATGCACTTACGTTAATGGAGAAAATCTATGCTGAGACTACAAACCTGTTTTAGAAATGCAAATAAGAGCTATATACCAATACAAGTTATACTAGTGAGCAAGCCATAATATGCTAAAAATATTAAAAGCTAGCTGTGACAATTATCTTTTTCCTTCTACAGACTAATAATGAAACAGCTAATTTATAACTTCACCATTTCAGATTACATATGAAAGTCTATCTATAAACACAGAAATCATAAGATTTTCTCATCTTGTCTAAAAATTGAGCCAATGATTCCTTGTAGTAATATAATTTTATTATCTATACAAACAGCTGGTAAAGTTTTCCCAAAAAGTTACTATCAACAGTGACTTGAAATATATGTGTGTGTGTGTATATATTTATTTTTTAACAACTAAAGCAGAACAGACTTAAGCAAACATGCATTCATTGTTTTAGTAATTCCAGCACTCAGAAAGATCATAAATTTGAGCCAGCTTGGGCTAAACAGCAAGTTCCAGGCCAGCCTGAACTATATAACAATAACAACAAAACCCAAGTTAGTTTGAACTTCTACCAAATGATTTAAATTAGTTAGCATAAAGTTTAAGTTCTGAAACAAACTGACAAAGATAGATAGGAACAGGTATTTTGTGACTTATAAAGTAAACAACAACAAAAAATCCCCCAAAAGTGAACAAATGTAGCACTGGTACTCACTAGACATTATGCTGAAAATGAACTACATAACTATAGAGAGGGAGAAGGGAAATGTACTCATTACCTGACTTATGTAACTAACTACTCTGTACATCACCCATATAATAATAAAGAATAAAATAAAAATAATTTAAAAAACCCAAATGCAAAACATTGAAAAGACTAAAAACTGCATGATTTTGTAAGGAAATAAGCATTACTTCTTTTTTTTTTTTTTTTGGTCAGTCATAGGGCTTGAACTCTGGGCTTGGGTACTGTCCTTGCATTCTTCAGCTCAAGGCGAGCGCCCTACCACTTGAGCCACAGCGCCACTTTCGGTTTTCTAGTGGTTTATTGGAGATAAGAGTGTCACAGACTTTCCTGGGCTGGCTTTGAACCCTGATCCTCAGATCTCAGCCTCCTGAGTAGCTAGGATTACAGGTGTGAGCCACCAGTGCCCAGCTATTCCATTCTTCTTTTAAGCACTCAAAATAACAATAGGACAATGTTCATATCCCTATAATTTTCCAATTTAAGATTTAAATGTAAACCACACCTTTCTTCCACCTTGTTATTGATTAGCTCTAAGAAATACATCTTCAGTTGTTTTGAAAATCAGTGCCCAACTTATTAGTACCTCAACAAGTACTTTAGGTACTTCTAGCAAATGGCTTGAGTTTTCAAGCTTGGGAAAATGAGAAAAGTAAAGGTCCAAATGGAGGATAGCAAGGGAGATAATATAAAGCAGCCCTGTTTTTCCTTGGCTATTTTAAGATTGCAGAACAGTGGTGCCTACTCAGAGGCTGAGGGAAAAACAAAACTTTCCATGAACTCTAATTGTAAGCATGTGACCAGTACTCAAATGCCAAGACCTGGGTGTTTCCCAAATGCCTCAAGTGTCACGTGGAGACGCCAAGCTCCTCAGACACCACGGGTGGCCAGGCTATAATCCTCTACTGTTCTTTTTCCTTTGCTCCTAGTCACCTTCAATTCATAATTCTGACAGGAGGGCACACTGCCTTCACTGTCTCCATTCCTTAACATCCACAGCCCACTCTCCACATACCTCCAAAGAGGTTTCCAAATAAACATTTTCACCAGACTTTAATAATTTAACAGGGAAGATGGCAGTAATTTCAAATAACACAAGGGCAGGTTGTTATACTATAGTCACATGAAAGTATACTCCCTTGGAAAAAGTGAATATTATTTTGTATATATGTAAAGATTTAAAAGAGGTATCTATTTAAACTTAATGTTCATAAGAAGTGACAAGACCCATAATAAGTACATCTTCTCCACCACTGGGAAATAGACTTTTTTTCTCTTTTGGACAGTTGTGGGACTTGAATTCAGGGCCTGGATGCTGTCCCTGAACTTTTGTGCTCAAGGCTAGCACTCTACCACTTTTAGCCACAGTTCCACTTTTGGTTTTTGAGTGGTTACAGGCATGAGCCGCTGGCACCCTGCTAGGCATATTTTTAATGCTGAGAATAGGATGTTTTAAAATACAATTTAAAAATCAGATTGAAGTTAATAAAAATGCGCTCTGAACCAGGTGCCAGTGGCTTATACCTATAATTTCAGCTACTCAGGAGACTCAGATCTGAGGATTATGGTTCAACAGCCAGCTCAGTAGACAAATCTGCCAAGACTCACTCTTATATCAGATTAACCAGCAAAAGGCCAGAACTGAAGGTATGGCTCAAGTGCACCATGTGCACCAGCCACGAGTGGAAAAGGCCAAGTGAGAGCATGAGGCTCTGAGTTGAAGCCCCAGTATTGGCACACACAAAAACGTCATACTGAAGCTTATGAATCTAAGTTATAAGAGTAGCAGGTTTAATAAAGAATAATAAAGTTAATGTTTAGGGAATGCCCACTGTGTTTCAGGCACTGAGTAAATACTTTCCAAGCACTACAGAATAATCAATACCATGGTAAAATAAGGATAAATTATCAGCATGCCATGTAACCAGGACATCAATACTTTATAACATTACTCCTACAGAGTCACTCTATATACCCTCAAACATTTATAGAATACTATGCTAAAAATAAGAAATAATCCAAAACAATGTAAGTATAAATCAAGTCACATGAATGGGCAATACCCCCTAAGAGCTTAAAAAGTAAAATCCAAATATTATGGCTCTACATCCAGTTCTCCTCTGTTGGTCCAAGGTATTGATGTCAATTTTATTAGGAAAGCAAACTACAGCCTCTAGTGGCACATTTGAGAATAAAAAATTCTAGGCAATAAAAATCTTTTTGAAATTGCCAAGAAGAAATGTCCCAAATTCTTGGCCCTGATCTGTACTCTCATTGCTTAGTTATTAAAATTCTGTGATGCATAAGAAATACAAGCAAACAAAAAATAAAAGAATAAAATAACCATTGCTCATAGGAGAGTTTTTAGAAAGTTTCCCATTCCCACCTGAGGTAAAAAATTCTTGTGAATAAAATAATGGGAGTTAAGATCTTAAAATTATATTATTTCATAAATAATTTGAACTTCTATATTTAAATTTTTGTGATATTGGAGTTCAAACCCAGGGCCTTTTGTTTGCTAGGCTATTCCTGCAGTGACTACTAGGGAGGAACAATACAAATATTGGGAAGCAGTCCAATATTTTAAAATACACTTTAGATGAATTTTCTCACAATCTACAACTGTTATAAACCATGCATGTATATATGCATGTATGTATGCATGTATGTATGTATGTATGTATGTATATATGTATGTATGTATGTATGTATGTATGTATGTCCTGGGGCTTAAACGCAGGACCTCAGCTTGTGTTCAAGGCTAATGCTCAACCAGACATACCACAGCTCCACTTTCGGGCTTTTTGGTGGTTAATTGAAGATAAGAGCCTCATATTTTCCTGGTTGAGCTGGCTTCAAACCATGATTCTCAGATAGCAGTCTCCTAGCTAATACTATAGCCATGAGCTACTAGTGCCCAAATGTTATAAAACCTTTAAACCATGAAATATATATGTTCAGGCTTCCCCAAGGCTCTTCCAATCAGGTCGAGAGACCAGAAAAGCAAGCAACATATGTAACACATAAATCTGATTCTAATAATATAGATGAATTAGAGACACGGTTTTTTAAAAATTGCATATTAATTTTATAGAGTCCAAAATTCAAGGCTAAGCTTTAGTAATTATGCTAACCTTCCTCTTTACCACTCATGTTCACAACATGCCAGCTTTCACAAAAGGAAATTTACAGTGCAAGCAGAATGATGTACTATCAAAGATTACTTATGGGCAGGGGATGTGGCTCAAGTGGTAGAATATTTTCCTAGTAAGTACAAGGCTCTGAGTTCAAACTCTGGTATTGCAAGGTCTGGTATTAAGTGTTCGTATCTATCTTGAAGAGTTACCATATCATCATTATTTATGAAATGTTAAGACAAAATGAATGTAAAGACATGATAAAGAACCAATTAAAAAGTAATTTACAATTACATTCCATTGAAATTCCAGAAAAGCTGAAACTCAGACTATCTACCTACTGCCACAAAACTGTCAAATTTAATTGAGTAGAACACTGTGTTTATTGGATTTAGATTAACTAATGCTTTGGAAAAGCCCCTTTGACTCAATATACTGCAAATAGCCCTTTTAAAGAAAAGTGGATATATATTATGAATCTGCTTGGGTAAGGCAATGATCAGTGTAAGGGAGGCTGAAACAAGTATATTACCTATGTCCTCGAATATCCGACTGATCACACACTCCTCCAAGTGCAATCCTGTGGAACTCTCGACCTAGAGTCTTGGCCACAGATCTTCCCACACTTGTTTTGCCAACTCCAGGAGGACCAACAAAGCACAGAATTGGACCCTTCAGGTTGTTTTTCAGCTGTCTAACAGCCAAATATTCCAGAACTCTTTTCTTCAACTTTTCCATGGCATAATGATCATTATCCAGAAGAATCCTGGCTGCCCTAATGTCCAGGCGATCTGTCAAAAAAAACCAACAGAAATATCATGGAATATCTATGTGAAAGAGCTCCCTTCAAGCTTGGCAAAGGAAAAATATTTTTTAGGAAAAAATGTTATTAATATTAAAAATGTTGAAGGATAGGATGGATGGGGGGGGATGATGAAAGGAGTGATATCAATCAAGATGCGTTATAGTTATAAACTGATTTGCTGAATGGTAACCCCTTTGTACAACTACTTAAAGATAATAAAATATAATTTTCAAAAGGAATATACTTGGAGCCACATGCTGGTGATTCATGCCTATATTTCTTTTCTTTTTTTTTTTTTGTCCATCATGGGGCTTGAACTCTGGGCTTGGGCTCTGTCCCTCAGCTCTTCAGCTCAAGGCGAGCACTCTACCACTTGAACTACAGCACCACTTCCAGTTTTCTAGTGGTTTATTGGAGATAAGAGTCTCATGGAGTTTCCTGCCTGGGCTGGCTTTGAACCTCGATCCTCAGATCTCAGTCTCCTGAGTAGCTAGGATTACAGGCCTGAGCCACCAGTGCCCAGCTTCATGCCTATATTTCTATTCTGAAGGTATCATAGTTTGAAGACAGCCTGGACGAAGAGATTCTAATTAGCTGGAGGCATGAAGTGGTAGAATGTAAGCTGTGATTGATAAGATAAAGAAGAGAGTGGCCTTGAGTTCAAACCTCAATACTACACACAAAAAGAAAAAAAAGACAAATTTCTAAATGAGTCTTTGAGGAGAACTATACTTGGTTTTAGTTTTTCTGCTTAGGGTTTAATATTGCTTGAGATAATAGACACTGAAAATTTAAACTCTGTGCTACTATCATTTCAGTTGATGAATAGATAAACAAATTTCTTAAGAGAGATAAAATTTACAGGAAGAGAGCTGGGAAGGTGGCTCAGTGGTAGAGCACTTGCCTTGCATGCCTGAGGCCCTGGGTTTGATTCCTCAGCACCACATAGGCAGAAAAAGCCGGAAGTGGTGTTGTGGCTCAAGTGGTAGAGCGCTAGCCTTGAGCTGAAGAGCTGAGGGACAGCGCCCAGGCCCAGAGTTCAGGCCCCATGACCGGACTCCCCCCCAAAAAAACCTACAGGAAGATCTACCAGCTATACCCATAAGCAAATGTGTTAAAGGACCCTATCCAGAAAAGCTAAAAAGGGGAATTAAACCTGAAACACTCAGCATAGTTCATTTAACATAAGTATGCTTCATTCTAAGCCTCTTTGAGAAAAACGAACATTGTCAATGCCAGAAAGGATGGTCTTCTGAGGCTAACAGGCAGGTTTCTTCTTCTCTCTTCTTCCTTCCTTCCTCTCCTTTCCTCTCTCCTTAGAGTGCTTCCTCTCCTCTCCTCTTTCTTTTCCCTCCCTCCTGCCCTTTTTTTTTTTTTTTTTTTTTGTGGAAGTAGAAATCAAACTTAGAATTTCTTCATAATTTTTTTAATAAATTAAAAATAACTATTTTCTAATCTAGTATATCTATAAACCCTAAATGTATTTTGGGGACTAACATTTTTGAAGTATCCATTATTTTTTAAGTATATATTTTATTAATGGGATAATATAGCTGAAATACTGTACAGAGGGGTTATGGTTACATGAGTAAGGTAATGAGTATATTTCCTATCGAGCATTGTTACCTCCTCCTTTGTTTTTCCCCTACTATCCCTTCCCTCCCCACCTCCCCAACTCCTCCCCTTCCCCCCACCCACAAGTTGTAAAGTTCGTTTTCAACATAGTGTCTTGTACATCTCATTGTTACAATGGGTCAGCATGTATCCTTATTTAAGCATTTTGTTATTTCCCTTCCCCTCCCCAAATTAGAAAAATGTATATACAAGATGCAGGGCACCGACATCAAATACAGTGAAAAAAGGGGGGGGGCTATACCGTGGGGGAAGAACATACGAAAGAAACAAAAAACTCACATAGTACATTTTAAATACATTAAAAACAATAGCAAGAAAGAAAAAAACCACTTGTGTCCTTATCTTGGGGTTCATTTCACTTAACAACATCTTATATGGTCAAATGTACATAGCTTTTGACCTTTTCTGCTTTACTGCAAATAAGGGAAATCATGGGACCTATGTTTATTTGGGCCTGGCTTACTTCACTTAATATAATTTTTTCCAAGTCTTTCCATTTCCTAACAAATGGGGTAATGTCATTCTTTCTGATGGAGGCATAGAATTCCATCGTGTATATATACCACATTTTCTTGATCCATTCATCTACTGAGGGGCATCTGGGTTGGTTCCATATCTTAGCTTTGGTAAATAAGGCTGCAATAAACATAGTCGTGCTGGTAGCTTTAGTGTGGTCTTGTTTGTGAACATTTGGGTAAATGCCCAAAAGTGGGATTAGCTGCTTTTTTTTTTTTTTTAGTTGGTCGTGGGGTTTGAACTCTGGACTTGGACACTGTTCCTCAGGTCTTCAGCTCAAGGCGAGTACTCTACCGTTTGAGCTACAGTGCCACTTCCGGTTTATTGGAGGTAAGTCTCACAGACTTTCCTTGCCTTGGGCTGTCTTTGAACCGTGATCCTTAGATCTCAGCCTCCTGAGTAGCTAGGATTACAGGCATGAGCCACTGGCGCCCGGCTTTTTTTTTTTTTTAAGTGACCCATACAATTATTTTTATGTCAACAGTAATTTAAGCTATCAATATACTTTGAACTCAATAAATACTGTAATCTTGTGTGTGTGTGTGTCTGTGTGTGTTGGTACTGGGGCCTGAACTCACGGCCTCAAGCTCTCACTTGGCATTTTCCATACCTCCAGTTTTGTTTCTTTTGTTTTTGTTTTTGTTTTGTTTTTTGCTGTTTGGTTGGAGATAGGAGTCTCACAGACATGTATATCCGGGATGGCTTACAATCATGAGCCTCAGGTCTCAGCCTAGGATCATGGGCATAGCTGCCAATATCTGGAGAACTGAATGAATTTATTTGTAAACTTAAATAGCAAAACCAAATGCAAGAAAGAAAAAACAGAATTTATATTACCACCAAGGAAATATAAAAACCCAGAAAAACTGGTATCAAATGCTTTTAATATAGGAAAAAAAATCTATTGAGGGATAAAAAGGATTTAAGTAGGCTCTGGTAGGAGAAAAATGTCAAAATAGTAAATCTACTCTGTCATCCTCTCTTCACTGGAAATTATTTCTGTTGGAGAACAAATAATGTTTACAGTAATACTTAGCAATTATTAATAAGTACTTCAAAGTTTAGTTTTCTTATAAACCTGTGAAGTATATAAAGTTTACTATTTGATTGACAGTATTGAGAAGTACATTATTTCATCAACTATAAAAAAGTCCCATTTTTTCCAAAGTTAGGCAAAGACATGCACAAGTAATGAACATCAAAAAACACTAATATAGGCTGTGATATCAGCAAGATGGCAGAATTGAAAAAAATAGTGACATTTTTAACATAAAT
The DNA here is from genome assembly GCF_024711535.1 of Dipodomys merriami. Lineage (NCBI taxonomy): Eukaryota > Metazoa > Chordata > Mammalia > Rodentia > Heteromyidae > Dipodomys > Dipodomys merriami. The sequence goes on from NW_027206457.1 coordinate 4,060,140, forward strand.
GGGAAATACTAAAATTCACAGGGAATTACAGAAGAACTCAAATTAGCCAAAGCAATCTTGAACAATGAGACTAAAGAGCATCATCTGCCTGATTCTGAGTTATTTTACAAACTCCAGTAATTAGAAAGTGTGTTTCAGTACACAAAAGCAGACACCCAAACCAACAGAAAAAATAGCTCAGATATAAACTCACATACGCATGATCAACTTTCAATAAGCCACCAAAAGTGTTCAATAGGCAAAGAGCAATCTCTGAATAAATGTTCATCTATAGTAAAAATTTGCACAAGCTTTTTAGGAAACAACTGGACTAAAACTGAAATGTTATTTTGTTGGCCTACCAGTTGTACTTTTATTCCAAGGAAGTTCCACCATGAGTTCCAAATAATTTCTAGTCAGAGCATACTCTGGCATCGACTGAGGCATTTTTTTGAGTCTGTGGGGAAGAATACAAAACAGACATGTTCAAGAACATAAAGTTCCATACAACAGAAAAATCAAATCAAGCATTATGCATATCATGCATATTTATAAACAAATCTGAAAATTTTTGTGGTGTTTTTTTTTTTTTTTTTTTTTGGTGATTTGGAGATAAAAATCTCATAGACTTTCCTGACTGGGCTGGCTTCGAACATCAACCGTCAGATATCAGCCTCCTATGTAGCTCAAATTACAGGTGTCCAGTCGGAGAAAAGCTTTTAACTAGCTAGTTAATAAAAATAATTTGTGTCCGCATTTTACACCTACAATCATCAGGAGGCTGAGATGTGAGGATAGAAGTTTGAAGCCAGGACAGGCATGAAAGCTTATGAGCCTCATATTCAATTAACTATCAAAAAGCTGGAAATGGTGCTGTGGCTCAAGTGGTCGAGCATCAGCCTTGAGTGAAAAAGCTAAGAGCCAGTGCCTAGTTGCCCAGGCTCTGAGTTCAATATCTAGCCAGTACACACACACTCACATATACAATACACACATGAGCATAAACACATATACATACACACACACACATTGCAATATAAAGGAACAATGGCATTCTAACTAAAGTTATGCAAATAACTATATGTCTTTTTGTTAAAAATGCACACTGACTTTTTCCTGTACAAAGAGATACCTACAGTTATTATTCTCTGCCATTTATAATCTAAAGAAAAATAAAAACCAGAGCTGAAGAAGTAGCTCAGTGGTAGACACATGCCTAGAATGCTCTGGGTTTCACTCCTAGCACCACAAACAAAAGAAAAAAATTCAGTGTAAGTGAAGATACAAAAATAACTGAATAAACACAACATCTAAACAAGGAAGCATGGTCTATTATTCTAGACAATGAAAAGAAAGCTAGAACAATTAAGCCTGATAGAAAATGGTAGATGTAGATGGAAATGGTATGTCTCCTCAGCACTTAAGATTATAGCTGGAGATGTGGCTCAAGTGGTATAACACCAGATGAACAAGCAAGGAAATGCTGCAAGTGTGAGGCCAAGTTCAAACCCAGTACTGACAAAAAAAAGGTTACTGAAAGTACTTTGAATTAGGATTAGAATGAATTCAAATGTTTTAATAGCTGGTAGGGTGACATCTGCTTATAATCTCAGCACTTGGGGCAAGTCTTCAGGTTAAAGCCAGCCTAAACTATACACAGAGACCCTGTCTCAAAAACTCTGTAAATAAAATTTTAAAAAGTTTAATAATTAGTGTCTCCTGGGAAGTAAAGAAAAAAGCAGAAAGCATTCCACAAAGGCATAAGCCATCAGGAAAGCCATAAAAAGAAAGAAAAGTTTTCAATAGGCCAGAGCAGTCTACATATAGATTAAACATAAGAAAAAGAAAGATCAGAAAACATATCATTAACAGTTCAGCTTTCAGCTTGATATCCAAAGTAGCAGAATCAAGTCTCCATAAGCATCAGTTTTTAACCTTAATGAACACTAATGAATTAATGTCTTCTGTAATTTACCTTTTTATCTCTTTGACACAGACTTTATGGGCCTGTTCTGGCATATTGGATGTTTTTATTTTTTTTTCTAGCATGACGATATCATCATTATCTTCATCCTCATCTTCATCTTCTAAAATACCAGGGATATGTGTAATCCTCCTAATAGGACGTATTGCTATAACCTAAACAGAAAAAAACTGTGTGTCAAGTTAAAGTAGAAATAAAGTACCCAAGTACAAGTAAGGTTATAATTGGTATAGAATATACATCTTTAAGGCTATGATATATATCTTTTGAAAATGAAACTCAGAATAATTAAAAGGCAGATGAAGCCTTCCCCCACCCCTTGCTGGCCGCTAACCTGAGCCAAACCATGGCTTGGCCCAGCCTGGGGCTGCTGGAGACCCCAGAACCACAATGGATTGTCTGCAAAATACCAGCTCAGAAGACTCCCAAGGTGCCGGTGCCAGACCTGGTGATTATGAACAGAGAAACCTCAGAGCTTGGAACCTGCATAGAGACCCTTCCCCCACCCCTCACCGGCGGAGCAGCCCTGCACCATCCACCAAAACCACCCAGCCTGTCAGCCCTGGTGGGGGGAACCCCAGAGCTATAGGGGTCCATCTGCAGAACACCAGTGCAGAAGACTGATCTTCTGCCAGTGCTTATCTGGAGAGTACAAACAGAGACAGAAACCTCAGAGCTCAGAACCTGCATGAAGACCCCTCCCTCACCCCTCGCCGGTGTAGTAGCTCTGGGCCATCCCACCAAAGCTGCCCAGCCCTCCAGAACCACAGTGGTTTGTAGGAAGCCAGTACAAAAAAGGCCCGCAGCGACAACCAGGACAGCACAAACAGAGGCAGAGATGGTGTGAAACACAGACTCAGAGCCATCACCACCACCCGGCCCAGCCCATAATCATCCCAATGGTACTCGGAGCATGGTGACAGTGACCTACAGTGCACAGAAACAGTGATCTGCCACAGCACCGCTGGACAGCTCCCAACCAGTTCCAGGATAAGTGAGTACCCCACAGGGGACAACCTACCCCACCAAGGGAGACTAGTGCTGGCGGTAACCCCCAGAGCTTGACCTAGACCCCTCCCCCTACCACCTGGACCACAGGTCCCACTAAAACTGGGAACTGTACAAGTGCCCCACCAGCCCGTGGAGCACACCCAGCCCGCCAGGCTTGACCAAGAGCACCCCTGGGAGGCAGTAGGAATGATCAAGCAGGGAACCTGGAACAAAACCAACAGGCCATAGCAGCCAGCAGCCGAAGAAATCCTAACTGCATGCTCTGGGTGGGAAACCCAGCAGCACAGTCCCACCAGAGCTGCATAACCCACCTGTCCCGACTGAAGTCCACCCTCAGCAGAGGGTGGAAAGCAGGGAACCGCATCTGCCAGGATCTGTTCCCATAACAGCAAAAGACCTATGTGTCCAGGGCGGGAGAACCAGAAGTCCAAATCTCACCAATGCCTGACCTGTGTATCTCGGGCTGGGGATTGGACAGCTCAGGCCGCCAGCACCTGATTATAGTCAGGAGCTCAGCGGACTACAGCAATCTGGTCTTGTCAAGAGCACCCCTAGGAGGGAGCACCAACAGTCTAGGCTGCAGGCGGGAACTGCCTGTGATCTCCAGCAGACAGCTGAGAGTCCTTCCTACATGGGTCAGACTAGCAGCTGGAGGTCAGCCTCCCCTCTCCCCCACCAACAGAACCGAGACTGGGTAAAAAGTCTCTCAGCCAACCCAGGGCCAAGAGCGAGCTTCATCAATTGACCTAGGAACCAATCCAGAAACAAGCAAAGACAGTCACCTATTGACTAAAACAGTCAGAGTTTGGGAATGGTCTCCAATAATCCCTGAATCTCCATGTGAAAATCACAACAAAAAAAATCACAAGATTTTGTGATTGGCTTGCCAAGACAGCAAGCCACCTCCAAAGGCCAGCAGCCACCCATGGAAGAGTCCCAGTGGAAGCAAAACAGAAATAGAAGAGTTGATGACTCAAGAATTAAAGTGAGAATAGATCAGAAATTTAAGAATGAAGAAATGAATTATCAAAAAAGATACAGGCTTTCAAACAAGAGAGGCATTCAAAAGTAGATTCAGTACACACCTTGCTAAGAGATGAGATTCATATTCTGAAAATGGACGTAGAAGTCATAAATGGTGCAATTTCCTCCATACAAACCACAATGGAAGCCATAGTTAACAAAGTGACTCAAATGGAAATTAGAGTATTAGGTATAGAAGACAAAATGCAGTAACTGGAAAAAAAAAGTCTCAGATATGGAAAAAACAAACTATGCCAAAGGGAAGTCGAAGAACAAGCTGACAGTGTCAAGAAATTTAACCTTGGTATAATCCGGTGGACAAAGGTGAGGAACACCAGAATAAAGGAATGCGACACTTAATCAGAATCACTGAAAATTTTCCCAATCTTAAAAGAGAAAATCTTACCTACATAACAGTAGCACACAGAACAACAAGCAGGAGGAACACTTCTAGGCACATACAGTAAAAATGATAGTTCTGAATAATAATCTTGCACACAGCAAAAAACAAAGAAGGAGCTATATTATAATGAGAAAAAAATTCAGAATTACTGAAGATCTCTCCACACAGACACTGAATGCAAAGAAAGCCTGGGAAAGTACCATTCAAGCCCTGAGAACCAATAACTGCCAACGCAGACTGGTATACCCTGCAAAGCTAGCATTCACATTCAATGGAGAAACTAAAATTTGTAATAGTAAAGAAAAACTAAATGAATTCATAAATAATAATCCAGCCCTTCAAAGAATATTAAAAGGGGGAATACAACCTGAAGAAAACAATCAGGTGGGCTTCAGTGGCTCATGCCTGTAATCCTAACTACTCGGGAGGCTGAGATCTGAGGATCAGGGTTCAAAGCCAGCCTGGGCAGGAAAGTCTGTCAGACTCTTATCTCCAATAAACCACTCAGAAAACTGGAAGTGGCACTGTGGCTCAAGTGGTAGGGCGCTAGCTTTGAGCTGAAGAGCTGAGGGACAGCACCCAGGCCCAGAGTTCAAGCCCTATGACTGACCCCCCCCCCCAAAAAAAGAAAACAATCAAGATCAGGGATCTACATCAGATAGATATCACTAGAAGTCCAACTTAGTAAGCACAGGAGGAAAGGAAAGAAGAAAAACTTAGGAAGGCAGGAAAATGACAGGAAACACAATGCATCTCTCTATAATAACAATAAATATTAACAGGCTCAATTCACCAATCAAAAGAAAAAGATTAGATCAGAAAACAAGGTCCATCCATTTGTTGCCTTCAAGAGACCCATCTCGCAGCCAGACAAACTCCGAGTGAAGGGATGGAGGAAGATCTACCATGCAAATGCTCCTAACAAGAAGGCAGGAGTTGCGATCCTGATATTTTGACAAAATAAACTTGTCATTAAAATCAATACAAAAAGACAAACAAGGATACTACATATTACTACAGGGAACAATCCCTGAAGAGGATATCACCATTACCAACTTATACTCCCCAAACATTGGTGCACCCAAGTATGTTAAGCAAATACTCTCAAATTTCCAGAATAAAATAGATCCAAATACAATAATATTAGGAGACTTTAATACTCCACTCTCACCAAAGGACAGGTCTACCAACCAGAGGACTGGCAAAGAAGCCTCTGAATTAAATAATGCCATATCTTAAGAATTAATTAACATCTACTGAGTTTTTCACCAACAACACATTCTTCTCAGTAGCCCATGGAACTTTCTCTAAAATAAACCAGATCATAATTCATACAAGGAATATAAGCAAATACAAGAGGATTGACATAATCCCCTGTATTCTATCCAGCCACAGTGGAATCAAGCTAGTTCCCAATAACAAAGCATACCATAGAAATTACTCAAATACATGGAAATTGAACAACTCACTTCTGAACAACATCTGGGTTACAGAAGAAATTAAAGAAGAAATTAAAAAGTTCCTACAATTCAATGAAAATGAATACACATCACAAAGAAACCTGTGGGACACAGCAAAAGTAGTCCTGAGGGGCAGATTTATTGCTCTCAGGGCACACATCAAAAAAATAGAGACAGACCAAGTAATCTCATGTTGTAACTAAAACTACTAGAAAATCATGAACCTAAAGTTACTAGATGGACTAAGATAACCAAAATAAGAGCTGAAATTAATGAGATAGAGACTAAGAAACAATAAAATAAAACAAAATCCATAAAATTGATGGACCTCTAGTAGATTAACTAAAAAAAGAAGAAAAGAAATACAAATCAATAAGGGATGCCATGAGAAAAATTACAACAAATATCCAAGACATCCAAACAATTATAAAGAACATTTCAGTTGTATTGTCAAAGCTCATAGAATTCACAAACTTTATAGACCATGGTAATGACAATTTGCCTTGTGAAGGTTAAAATGGGTTTGTGACTTTAACTAAGTATCACTACTCCACAATACTGTGAAATATGGGAAATATATGTAATCACCTAATTAGGATATATAATGCTGAAATTGCATTTGAATAAAAAATATGGTTAATTCAAAGGCAAGACACCAGTGAGCTGAGCAGAATGATGCCTTAGCCTTGACTGAACAGAATCAACACGTGTTTGACAGATGTTTACACAGATTTTGTAAAGGGCTTAGTTCTTTTTCACCTGAGATATTAGAAGATAGCCATATTTTTAAAAAAAATTAATGTTTTTTTCTCTATTGGATTTGTGCTTATAAGTGCAGAAAATCTTTAACTGGACAATCAGAGAATAATAGGAAGGGCCTTCTCACACAAATCCATACTTCATATTTACTCTATGTTTTCAAACTGATGACACCTTTTTCTCTTCTAAAGAATTTAAATCTAACCCTGCTTCTGTTTCTCTAGAGTAATTTCACTCAGCACTGCTACAGTAGGAAGTGGATCCCCTAAACATCCCCAATGAGAGTGATGTGAGCTCATTTTTCTCTTTATAAAAATCTGTTTGAAAGTGCTAAGATGTTAAATGTGAATGTTTTACTTTTTCTTACTGAAGATTTGTTACAGGATAGTTGGGGGGGGGGGGGGAAGGAGTGCAAAAATAAATAAATAAAAATAAAGAACTATTTCCAGACTATCTCACTAAGGAAGGAATACCTAGCAGAAATGGATGACTTTTTTAGAGAAATGCAAATTGCTCAAACTGCACCAAAGAAATAAATCAATTAAATAAGCCAAAATCTTACAATGAGATAAAGGAAGCAATCAGAAGTCTTCCAACAAGGAAAAGCCTAGGATCACATGGATTCTCTATGGAATTCTATAAGACCTTTAAAGAGGAACTAATAACCATACTCCTCAAACTCTTCCAAGAAGTAGAAACAGAGGGAGCTATCCCATACTCATTCTTTTTTTTTTTTTTTCAAACTCATTCTATGAAGCCAGTATCACACTCATCCCCAAACCAGGCAAAGACCCAACAAAAAAGAGAACTACAGACCAATCTCCTTGATGAGCACAGATGCAAAGTTCCTCAATAAAATTTTAGCCAGCAAAATCCAGAAATATATCCAAAAAAATCATACATTATGATCAAGTAGGCTTCATCCCAGAGATGCAGGGATGGTTTAACATACGTAAATCAATAAATGTAATCCATCACATCAACAGATGTCAAGAACCATGATTATCTCCATTGACATGGAAAAGGCTTTTTATAAAATACAACATTCATTCATGCTAAAAGCTCTGGAGAAAACAGGAGTAGAGGAACATTCCTTAAAACAATAAAAGCCATATACGACAGACCAACAGCCAATATTATACTTAATGGGGAAAAATTACAACCAATTCCTCTAAAAATAGGAACAAGGCAAGGATGCCCACCGTCACCACTCCTCTTCAATACAGTTCTGGAATCCTTAGCCAGAGCAATAAGGCAAGAAAAAGACATTAAAGGGATCCACATAGGGAAGGAAGAAATTAAACTATCCCTTTTTCAGATGACATGATATTATACCTTCATGATCCCAAAAACTCCGCCCTCAAATTCTTAGAACTTATAAACCACTTCAGCAAAGTAGTAGGATACAAATTAACCTACAAAAATCAGCTGCCATTCTGTACACCAACAACATACAAGCAGAAAGGGAAATCAAAGAAACAACCCCATTCACAATAACCTCAAAAAATATTTAGGAATTAACCTAACCAAAGATGTAAAGGAACTATTTAATGAAAACTTTAAAAACTTAAAGAAATCACAGAGGACACCAGGAAATGGAAAGACTTTCCATGGTCTTGGATAGGCAGACTTAATAAAGCGAAAATTGCCATACTACCAAAATTGATATACAAATTCAATGCAATTCCCATTAAAATCCCAATGACGTACTTTACTGAAATAGAGAAAACAATCCAAAAGTTCACGTGGAACAACAAAAGACCTAGAATAGCCAAAGCAATTCTAGGCAAAACAAAAACAAAAAAACAACACGGGAGGGATCACGATACTGGACTAAAAACCCTACTATAGCCATAATAACAAAGATAGCTTGGTATTGGCAGAAAAACAGACCCAAAGACCAATGGAATAGATTAGAAGATACAGAAATAAAACCACACGCCTACAGCCAGTTGATATTTGACAAAGGAGCCAAAGACATACAGTGGAAGAAGCATAGCCTCTTTACTGGTGCTAGGAAAACTGGGCAGCCAAATGCAGGAAACTAGAGTGGACCTCAGCTTGTCACTATGCACTAACATCAACCCAAAATAGATTATAAAGATTTCAACATCAAACCTGAAACTCTGAAACTACTTCAGGACAGAGTAGGAGAGACATTTGAACTCATAGGCACAGGAAGGAACTTCTTGAACAGAGTCTCAGGGTCACAGCAAATTGGAAAAAGACTCGACAAATGGGACTACCTTAAAATAAAAAGTTTCTGCACAGCTTAAGACATAGCAACCAAACTAGAAAGACAGCCAACTAATTGGGAAAAAATATTTACCAGCAATATATCAGACAAGGGCCTAATATCCAGTATATACAGGGAACTCAAGAAACTAATCCCTCCCAAACCTAACAAACCAATTACTAAATGGGCAAGAGAACTATAGAGAGACTTCCCAGAAGAAGAGATAAAAATGGCAAAGAAACACATGAGGAAATGTTCATCATCCCTGGCTGTAAAGAAAATGTAAATAAAAACAACCCAGAGATACTATCTTAACCCAGTCAGAATGGCCTGCATCCTAAATTCAGCCAACAACAAATGCTGGAGGGGATGCAAAGAAAGAGGAACACTATTATACTGCTGATGGGAATGTACTCTAATACAACCACTTTGGAAAGCAGTCTGGAGGTACCTCAGAAAGCTAAATATAGACCTAACCTATGGTTCAGCCATACCACTCCTGGGCATCTATCCTGAACAACAGGAACCAGGATACAAGGACACATGTACCTCCATGTTCATTGCAGCACTGTTCACAATAGCCAGGATATGGAAATAACCCAGATGCCCCACTACAGATGAATGGATCCCAAAATTGTGGTACCTATATATAATGGAATACTATGCAGCCATTAGCAAGGACAAAATAATGGCATTCACAGAGAAATGGATGGAACTAGAAAAAAATCTTTTTTTTTTTTTTGGTTGGTCATGGGGCTTGAACTCTGGGCTGTCCCTGCGCTCCTCAGCTCAAGGTAAGCGCTCTATTGCTTGAGCCACAGCACCACTTCCTAGAAAAAATCATTTTGAGTGAGGTAAGCCAAGAGCAAAGAGACAAATGGCACATGGTCTCCCTGATATGTGGATGTTAAATACCAAATTTAAGGAGATAAGACAAAGCAAACAGGACTGGAGAAACAAAGGACCTCCACTCATCTTGCTGTATCATTACTAAATGACCCCATGCTGTTGACCACATATATGGTACATATGCACACATCTGAGGGAAACCAGTAGGAGGATACAGAATCAGAGGAAAATACACAACAGAGGGGCCCATCAGCTGCAATGAACATTGATGAAAACAAACTAAGCAATTCAAGGGCAGTGATGGGAGGGAGGGAATGAGAGGGAAAGAGGGAACAGCTAACACTAGGCAAAAGAAAAGAAATACCATCAGATATGGAAGAAATAGCTGTATTGTCAAAGCTCATAGAATTCACAAACTGTATAGAGCACAATAATGACAATTTGCCCCATGAAAGTTAGAATGTGTTTGTGACTTTAAGTATCACTATCTGACAATACTGTGAAGTTTATGTAATCACAACCACAATAAGCAAAACAAAACAAAAATAATAAAAAGAAACAAAAAAATAAAAGGCAGATGTATATATGTAGGCAGCAGAGCTTCAAAAGCACTATTAAAGAATGGACAAAATTTTTTTTGTTACATGCTTATATTAAAACTTACACAGGGGGAGGCTGCAATGCTTGGTAAGAAATGTATGCATTAGCCTGCCCATGTAATTGTAGCCCCTCTGTACAGTATGTTCTCAAATAAAATAAAATAAAATTAAAAAAAAAACTTACACAGGGGAAAAAATGAAAGAAATGCCTATTAAAAATAACTAAAAGGGGAGGGCGGGGGGAGAATGGGATGGGAAGGGGAAACAAAGGAGGAGGCTACAATGCTTGATAAGAAATGTACTCATTATCTTGCCCATGTAATTGTAACCACTCTGTACAGTATTTTAGCAAAAAAAATAAAATAAAATAAAATAACTAAAGGGGATGGAATGTGGCTTAGTGGTAAAGTGCTTGCCTAGCATGCATGAAGCCCTGGGTTTGATTCCAAGTATCACATACACAGAAAAAAGCCAGAAGTGGCACTGTGGCTCAACTGATAGAGCACTAGTCTTGAGCAAAAGCAGCTCAGGGACAGTGCCCAGGTCCTGAGTTCAAGTACCAGAGCTGACAATACTACTACTACTACTACTACTACTACTACTACTACTACTACTAATAATAATAATAATAATAACAATACACCCAAGAATTCTTTCTTTGAGTTACTACTGCAGTCACTAATCATTTTCATTTTCATTGTCACTTATCATTTGGTCACTGAAAAAAATTCCAATTTTTCTGCTATATTACAAAATCTCTCGCATCTTCAACTTTTCCATACCTGCCTCCACTAACATTGATTTCTTTCTTTGAAAATATTTTATCTCATCAATAGGCCCTAGAGTTAACTGCCACACTGTTTACTATCCCTATGATGTTCTGATTCTCCAACAAGTAGCTCTAACCACTACTTCTCCTTTCCTATCAGTTACAATGGTTCAGTTTCAGCAAACTTTGGCTTCTGTTCATGGCTTCTGTTCATCACGTTGAACATCATCATCTTTCCCAACACTAAAAGTATTTTATGTATCATTTGAATTCTTGACTCAACTTCATGAAATAACTCCAACTACTGGTAGAATAAAATGAATTTAAAGCCCTCACAAGTATTATAACCTCTGACAATTTCTGTTTAATATATAAAACATAAAAAGTAAAATAAGCAGTAGCCAATAAAAATAGAGGTTGACAATGGAATAGAATTGAAAACCCAGAAATGAACCTACAGACCTATAGCCATCTAATCTTCGATAAGGGAGCTAAAAAAATAGAATGGAAGAAAGACAGACTCTTCAGTAAATGGTGCTGCCAAAACTGGTTAAATACTTGTAGAAAACTAAAGCTAGATCCTTATATATCAACTCCAAATGGATCAAAGACCTCGGAGTCAAAGCAGACACTCTGAAAACATTACAGGATGGAATAGGAGAAACCCTAGGTCTCCTTGGCACAGGCCGAAATTTTCTTAATAGAGACCCAGAAACACAACAAATCAAAGAAAGGTTGGACAAATGGGATTGCATGAAGTTGCAGAGCTTCTGCAGGGCAAATGACATAGCTAGCAAGATCAATAGAAAGCCCATGGATTGGGAGAAGATCTTCACTAGCCATACAATGGACAAGGGTCTCATATCTAAAATATACTTGGAACACAAAAAATTAAATCCCCCAACAACAAATCCTCAAAGAAACAACTGCCCAATAAATAAGTGGGCGAAAGACTTAAAGAGAAACTTCTCTGAAGAAAGAAGGATGGCCAATAGACACATGAAGAAATGCTCAACCTCCCTAGCCAGAAAAGAAACGCCAATCAAAACAACATTGAGATACCACCTCACCCCAATTAGAATGGCAAAAATCAAGAACTCTAACAACAACAGATGCTGGAGGGGATGTGGACAGAAGGGAACCTTACTTCATTGTTGGTGGGAGTGTAAACTTGTTCAACCACTTTGGAAAGCAGTATGGAGGTTCCTCAAAAGACTTCACATAGAGCTCCCCTATGACCAGCAATCCCACTTTTGGGCATTTACCCAAATGTTTACAAACAAGACCACACTAAAGCTACCAGCACAACTATGTTTATTGCAGCATTATTTACTTTAGCTAAGATATGGAACCAACCCAGATGCCCCTCAGTAGATGAATGGATCAAGAAAATGTGGTATCTATACACAATGGAATTCTATGCCTCCATCAGAAAGAATGACATTGCCCCATTTGTTAGGAAATGGAAAGGCTTGGAAAAAATTATATTAAGTGAAGTAAGCCAAGCCCAAAGAAACATAGGTCCCATGGCTTCCCTTATTTGCAATATCTAGTATATGTATGAGTCAAGCAGAAAAGGTCAGATAATGTGATGTTAGGAAAATGAACCCTTAGATATGTATTTAAATGTTTTTTTTTCTTTCATGCATTTGTTTCTAACGCATTTATAAGATTATCTCTTTGTTGCTTTGTATGTCCCTCCCCCACAGTATAACCCCTGCTTTCACTATATTTGATGTCGGTATAATGTGTGGACAAGGGGAAAAACAAGTCGTTTAAGGATACAGGTGGACCTGTTGCAACAATGAGAAGTACAAGTTGTCATGTAGAAAACGAGCTTTACAACTTTGGTGTGGGGGGGAGGATTGGGTGGGGGGCGGGGGGAGGCTGGGAAGGGATGTGAAAGGTAAACCAAGGAGGAGGCTGCAATGCTTGATAAGAAATGTACTCATTATCTTGCCCATGTAATTGTAACCCCTCTGTACAGTATGTTCACACACACACACAAAAATATATATATATATATATATATATATATATATATATATAGGTTGACTTAAGTGGCAAAGTACCTGACTGCCTAGCAAGAACAAGAACCTGAGTTCAAATCTCTGTACTACCGAAGAGAAAAAAATGAATCTAAAGAAATAATGTCAGGTATAGAAGGAATAAAACCAGGAATACCAAATACAAACTTTTGTTCTTATGCAAGTCATTAGCAGATAAAACAAATATAATTATGTTTTAGCAATAAAATATGTTTTAAAGAAAATACTTTATTGGGGCTGGGAAGGTGGCTCAGTGGTAGAGCACTTGCCTTGCATGCCAGAGGCCCTGGGTTCGATTCCTCAGCACCACATAAGCAAAAAGAAAAAAGCCAGAAGTGGCGCTGTGGCTCAAGTGGTAGAGTGCTAGCCTTGAGCTAAAGAGCTGAGGGACAGCGCCCAGGCCCAGAGTTTAGGCCCCACGACCGGACCCCCCCAAAAAAATCACATGATATTGGGAAACAGCTCACATTATGAATATTCTACCAGGAGGAAGTGGCACCACATAAGCAAAAAAGAAAAAAAGCCGAAGTGGCACTGTGGCTCAAGTGGTAGAGCACTAGCCTTGAGCTGAAGAGCTGAGGGAAAGCGCCCAGGCCCAGAGTTCAATTCCCACAACTGACCAAAAAAAAAAAATTACTAGTCATGAATAATATACTAAGAAACATAAAAAAGGAAAGAAAGGAAAAAAACCCTTTTGTTTCTACAGAAGCTCTGAGTTTATATTCTTGGAATGACATTATTCCATTGAAAACATCAGTAATAGGAAGCTTCATTTGAGCAATCCCATGAGCAAATATTAATAAGACATATATAAAATAATGCAATTCAACTCTTGCCACCACCCCGGCAATCATGACAACATTTTGGAGAAGTGTTTTGCTTGCAAAAATGGGTTAAGCTGTAAGCTTGGCCTGAAGCTCCATCTCAGCAGCCCATTTGAGTGCAACATCAACTAGAAGCTGAAATCCACTAAAATCCTGGTTCAGGTCAGGCAGAGTAGGGGATGGAGCATTGAAAAGACCACTCTGTATGTGTGTATTATTACAAGCATCTTCTGGGTACATGAGTGAGGTGTCTGTGAAACTTCTGGCTGCTATCTGCTGGATATCTGTGCTATGTCCTACACCAACTGACTGGCAGAGAGCAAGAGGCTTGTCCTTCAATGCAGTCACAGTGGTATGGCAGATCATGGATGGACAAGCCAAAAATGATCCCAGGGATGAGGGTTTCAGAGACAGTGATTTCCCTACCAGAGTTAGGTTAGGTCCAGCTGTGCAGGAATGAAATGGGCTTTCCTCTAGAGCTAGCATGAACTTTTTGATGCCATGGCAATCTCCACAGAGCTGGTTCCAGAAATTTTGGCTCCATGGCGGGAGATTGTGAACTAATTAGGATCTTTGCCATCCTTCCTCAGAATGTCTGGAAGAAGCCTGGGGTGGGCATTGATGAACCAGTTACACACCTAGGGTGTGGACAGGTGTGTCTGTTGGGACAGTAGTGCTTTTTCTTGCTCAGAAGGATAGGCATTATATCCGTGCTCATAGAACCAGTCTCATAGAATCTTAATAGACTCCCTGAGCAGGTTGCCCCGCCTTCTCCTCTTGCCTGAGCCAGTTGAAGAAGAGAGGTCCAGAGGGATGTCCATGCTGCCCTCATCCTCGGTCTCACTGCCAAGTGCTGCATAAACACCTTTTTTGCTTTTCATTCTGAAACTCCCCTCCCAGACTGAGGCAATCCTGGGGTCTTGAGGGACTAGGAGTGAGGGACTAGGAGGAGGACAAGTGATCGTCCTTCTTCACTGACAACTTTCCTGTAACTTACAGGACGTGCTGCAGCAGTAATTGCTAAACAAGGCGCTCAGATCCCAGGCTCCTGCTCCTGGGGCAGAATTCAAGTGACACTTAGGCTTCCTCCAGTTGGGATCTTTGGGCAGGGGGCTGGGGGCTCTCCACGCCCAACTCACTCCCCTCCCCACCCCCCTCGTTTGTTCCTTCCTCCTGAACAGTGCACCAATAAAACATTTTTAATCATAAAAAACTAAAAATGAAAAATTTGAAGTGAGGTTTGAAAAGTACATCAATAAACGTCAAAAGTACATTAATGGTAGTACATTCTAGTAATCCTAGTACTTGGTAAAGTGAGAAAAAAGGATCCATTTAAGACTAGCCTAACATTTGCAGGGAAATGGATGGAGCTAGAAGGAATCATGCTGAGCGAGGTAAGCCAAGAGCAAGGAGACAAATGGTACATGGTCTCCCTGATAAGTGAATGCTAAATCCAAAATGTTAGGTGATACTACAAAACTAACAGGACTTAAGAAACAAAGAACTCCCACTCATCGGGTCGAACCACTTCTAAATATCCCCATGCTGCTGATCACATGTATGGTGTATAACATGTGTACACCGTTATATGTTATAGACTGTGATAGACAATTTGCTCCAGGAAAGTTAGAATGAGTTTGTGACTTTAAATGAGCATCACTATCCCACAATACTGTGAAATTTGGGAAATTATGTAATCACAATTAAAAAAAAAAAACTTCGGGGAAGGTAGGGAGGGAAGGGATGGTAGGGGGAAAACAATGGAGGGGGTAATAACAATGCTCAATAGGAAGTGTACTCATTACCTTGCTCATGTAACTGTAACCCTCTGTATAGTATCTTTACAATAAAAAAAAATAATAAGACTAGCCTAAGTTTCATAGCTATTTGTCTCAAAAAAAATATACATCAATGATTTTATTGTTGAGAAAAAGAAAACATTTGAATGCAATTAAAGGGAGACCATTATCAGCAAATTCTATTATTCTCTGACCCCTACACTTACTTTTCTTTTCTTTTTTTTTGTGCCAGTATCAAGACATGAACATGGGGATGTAACACTTTTTCCATTTGTTTGTCTGGAGCTCTATCACTTGAGCCACACCTCCAGTTCAGCATTTTGCTGGTTAATTGGAGATAAAGTCTCATTGACCTTTTTGACCAGGCTGGCTTTGAACCTTAATCTTCTAGCTCTCAGCCTCCTGCCTAGCTAGGATTACAGGTGTGAGACTCTGATGCTTGTCTAACAAATTTCTTTTTAAACAGTATAGGAACTCAATAAATTGCAGATTTTTATGACTCTCAATATAAAGCCTACAGTGTTTACTTCTGCACAAAATAAATAATTGAGTCACTGACTTGATGGATGTAATCTAACCTGAGCCAGACTCAATTCAGATGGTTTTTTTTTGAGCAGTACTAGGGATTGAACCCAGAGTCTGGTATATCCTAGGCAAGCACTCTACCACTAAATTAAACCCACAGCCCTTTTTAAATTATATTTTGAGACAAAGTTCTGTTTCTGCTCTTAGAGACAGTGTTTTGTTCTATTTTCTAGGCTGGGCCCAAATTCCTGGTCTCAATGTATCCACTTACCTCAGCTTCCTTAGTGGCTGGTTCTACAGCAATACACCTGGCTTCCAACTTGTTCTGTTTCAAACAAAACTAAATCAATGAATTTCACTACCTGTTCAAACTGCCCATCCTCAGATTCTATATACTATTGCTTAGCATCTGCCTCTAACTTTAACTTAATTCTTGCTCTGAAAACAATTCATACCCTGAATTCTGTCTTTGGTAAGACTAAGAGCTTGCCATTTGTCTCCACTGACAACACTTGGAAAAAACTGGAAGAAATATTTACGCCAGGTGCTGGTGGCTTACATCTGTAATCCTAGCTACTCAGGAGGCTGAGATCTGAGGATCACGGTTTAAAGCCAGCCCAGGCAGGGGAAAGTCTGTGAGACTTATCATCAATAAACCACTAGAAAACTGATAGCAGCACTGTGGCTCAAGTAGTAGAGGGCTCACCTTGAGCTGAAGAGCACAGGGACAGTGCCCAAGCCCAGAGTTCAAGGCTCACGACCGACCAAAAAAAAGGAAAAAAAAAAAGAAGTATTTACTCGCTTATCATCATCTTGCTTGGGTTTTCTGGTTTTCTGAAGCAATTTCAGGCCCTCGATTTGTCTGACAAGTAGTGGGATGGTCATCTTGAACCGCTCTTCCAGGCTCACAGCATCTAAAATCTGAAAAAGGTGAATCTATTAGTACCTCTTTCACAAACACATGCCTCACATACTGACAGAAATATGACTTATATTGTTGAGTTAAAAAACAAAAGAAAAACACCAGAATCATTTTGGCATTGTCACTGCTGCAGTCCTATTAGGGTGATGCTGTGAAGCTTAAGTAGGCACCACTAAGCAACTCTGGTGCAGCAATCTGGGGTTAACTCCACCATTTGCTGTGCTGTCTCTTGCAATTCTGCTCGTGGCCTACACATAATCTACGTCAGTGGACAGGTGGGAATATCTACACTTTAGGACATGGAAGCCTCGATGTAACCTTCTTTGATGTAGGCTTTAACAGGGCTGTGGGATACAACATCCTGTTCACCTCTGGCATATATGCCTAACCCCTCAAAACCCAAAGAAACTCATCAATTCCTGTCAGAAATCATGATAGGCATTATACTGTAATATAGCTAGTTACCAAATCAATTTTGATAATCTACAAGAGGTTAACAAAAAGCAAAAATCTTGATTTTTTCATTTCAAAACTGAAGGCATAACTGAAATGCTAATGACACACCTATCCTAGCTACTCAGAATGTTGACATCTGAGGATAAAGGTTCAAGAGCCAGCATAGACAGACAAATTCATGAGACTATTGTCTCTAATTAACCAGCAAAAAGCTGGAAGTAACAGTGTAGACCAAGTAGTAAAGCACCAGTGAGGGTGGAAGGCCCTGAATTCAAGGCCCCAAACTGGCAAAAAGAAAAAAAGAAAATTAAAAAACCAAGTTCCATCAAGAACCAATCATAAGATTGATAACAACTCTTTTTGGCAATTATTGTATTAAAATAAGCCCAAAATGTGTCTACATTTTGAGTCTCTTCGTATTCTAAATTCAAATATTAAATTTGTCCAAACACAATTAACCAGCCTCCAAGATGGTGTGTTGAGGCTGATGATCCCTGACTCCCTCAGGACAATAGGCTAGCTAATGCCCAAACAGAGTGACTTCTTAGCAGGCCTATCTTCTCCTGCTCCCACTCACTGCTTATCAGTCTGTGGTTCAATCAGTCTGTTTAAGTAACTCTTCCTATTAAAATTGTGGTATTTAAGTATCAAGTGAGCTAGTAAAATAGAGTTGTTTCAATGAAAGCAGAAATCCAATTAAACAGATTAATTCTAGTAAAACTACTCTATGAATATTAAATTATACTATAAAAATAGGGATTAAAAAAACTGTTTTTGCCTTGTAAACCTAGAATTCTACCTTTGAATTATTTTTCAAGGGTCTTTATAAGTCATTTCATTTGAAAGAAATAGAAATGAAAAGTCACATAATGCATCCTGAGAGTGAAATATAAAAAATATAAGGGAGACAAGTGTAGTGATACACGCCTATAATCCCTGCAGTCTGAAGTCAGAAACAAAATGGATGGATGGTTTCTGAACAGTGAGAACCTGTCTTTAACAAAACAAAACATCATGAAGAATTTTATTAAAGCAGGTAAATATATGGGAAACAAAGGACATGGCTCCACAAGTTTAGAAAACCCTGTGACAAAGTGTGTTTACAAAATTACATTAAAATTTTATTTTTTTATGTTTCTGTGCTTTAACTGTTTCTTTAAGTTGACCAAATACTCACAACTGTGAAAATAAAAGGACTGCTTATGTACACAAAAATATAAAGCAATCTAATCCTCCTACCCACCCACCCTTTTTGAGACTAGAGTCCCACTATCTAGCTCAGGATGGCATTGAACTGCTTTGGCTTCCTCAAGTGATGGGATTATAAACTGGCATGACCTGCTAAAAGATTGCTTTTGAAAGTCAATGCCAAAAATAAAGCATTTTAACTACTTCTTAGAAAGTTTCATGTATTATCTTTCTTTTTTTGGGGGTGGGGGGGTGGGGTCTGGTCATGGGGCCTGAACTCTGGGCCTGGGCGCTGTCCCTTAGCTCTTCAGCTCAAGGCTAGCACTCTACCACAGCGCCACTTCTGGCTTTTTTCTTTTTGCTTATGTGGTGCTGAGGAATCGAACCCAGGGCCTCAGGCATGCAAGGCAAGTGCTCTACCACTGAGCCACCTTCCTAGCCCTGTGTTATCTTTCTTGAAGGTCAAAATCTAACTATAAGATATAAATAAAAAGTGACAGAGCAACCTGTCATTTAAGAAGAGAACACTGTACCTGGAGTTTTTCTTTGTTGCTTGTTCGGATAATTGAAGTCAGAATATCTGGCAAAGCTTCTCTTGGAAGACTATCTAAAAGACGTCTTAATTTAGCCACTGCAGGGACAGACATATCCAACATTTCAACCAACTAGAAGGGAAAAAAAAGGTATCTTTATAATGAAATCTGGCATTGTGAATTAAAATAGTCAGATCCTTCTACAGGTTTAAGGTTTTGAGCCTCCACCTTTGTTTTTGAAGACCACTAATTACTACAGTGCAGGCAGATAACAGGCCTTCGGAGGAAAGGAGAAGCACTTTCAAAATATTATAATGAAAAACAAAAGTAGCTTAAGTATATTTAATATTTAAATTTTGTGCTATTTAAAATTTGTGCTATGATTTTAACTTTATTTTGAAAAAATTCAAATTTATAACAAGTTGCAGGAACAAAGTACAAGAAACTCCCATATATCTTAGATTTACCAATTTTTAAACTTTATGTTGTTTGCTTTCTTTCTCTGACTACCCTCAAGCTATTACTGCTGAACATCTACAAATAAGTATATATCATTACCCTTGTTTTTAAGGACAGTCACATAATCTCAATGTAATTACCATCTTCTAGAAATTGGTAACATTTTGATGCTACTGTGACAGTCAATCAGAGGTACGGAATACTGAGTTTTTGTGTAGTATTTGGGCTAACCTGAATCTGAACACTGACTGATATTTAGAAGGAAAATAAAAACCAAAGAACCTTCCAGAGCACAACCTGAATTAAAAAAGATTAGGCCAACAAGCTTATAGTGTTTGTGATAAGACTGCTAACCAATTCCTTTTTTTCTGGCATAGAGTACCAGCTCATCTCTTCTGAATATAGATGTGGCTGACTCTTAAGTTTGTCCTTAAAGGGGGTAGTTGAAAGTTTCTTTTGGGCAAAACCACTACAAGTCACTGAAAGATTTGCCACATTTCCTTCTTTTGCTTTAGTTTGCAACAAGGGAAGAATGTCGTGAAATAATCTCTAATCCACCTAGACAACTCTAGAAGGAAGATATACCATCACACTCACCAGTTTTAAGCATGAAATCTTTATTATGTGGTTTGAATTTTGTAGTTAACAGCAAAACTTAGCTTATAGTACTTCACAAATGATGTAGCAAATAATAAGCAAAGCCCTCTAAAAACATTGTAATTCAGAGACTTATACATTACCAAGAAATATAATTACCAAGGAAATTGAAAGTATAGTTATGATGAAGATGTTCACATGTGATAAACAGATAATAAAATTTGAAGACCCTTGCTCTTAGGAATTCATACTAAGAACATAAGAACATAAATGAAAACCCATTTCTCCCAGCTTTTGCTGAGTGGGAATTACTTCTTGAACCAAAATACTGTTCAGTACAAGACAGCTAACATATAAAGTCCAGTTTGGAAGGAATATTAGATTTCTAAGGCAATACAATCTATAAGACATTCTACACTATGTGACAAGCACTAATAAAGAACTGAGAAGTCCTATAAGGTCACTAACCTTAGAGGAATCAGAAAAGTATAGATTTAAGATGAAATTTTAGAAAGGAAGAGAACTCCAGCAGAGAAGGCAGTCTCAGAAATATAAAAACAAGATGTGAAACTCTTTGTTATTCAATGTGGCTAGAACTATGGTCTCAACAAGTAATTAGCAATGAAGTAAGGTATATAGACCTCAGACAAACTGCAAGGGGCTCTTGTACTACAGTAAGAAATCTAACCTAATTCCTGTGGCCAATTAAAACCTTTTCCTCAAAGGAAAAGGATACTCCAAACTTCCTTGTATTTTCAGTTGTTGTTTTTCTTTTTAGGTGTTGGACCTACTGTTGAATTTAAAGAAAGTTTGGTGATTCATGAAGAGAAAATTTTTCCTAATTTTGGTTAGGAAATTCCTATCAATGAGGCTGTAGAAGGAGCTATCAAAGGGATGAAAGCAATTAAATTTCTTACTATTTATAAGAGGAATAATAAAATTATGATACCTAAAGCCAATGAAATTTATGCAAGTATTTAACATAAAAACAAAAACAAAGCTGAGCACCAGTGGCTTATATCTGTAATCCTAGCTACAGAGGAGGCTGAGCTCTTATGATTGCAGTCTGAAGACAGCCAAGGCAGGAAAAATTCCAAGAGATTCTTATCTTCAATTAACCACAGGAAAACTGAAGTAGAGCTGTGGCTCAAAGTGGTAGAGCACTAGCCTTGAGTGAAAAAGCTCAGAGACAGTATCCAAGTCCCTAAATTTAAGCCCTATGACCAAACAAACAAACCCAAAAAACTGAGTATGAATCAAAACCAGAAAAAAGCCAGATGCTGATGGCTCTGCCCGTAATCCTAGCTACTCAAGAAGCTGAGACCTGAAGTTCATGGCTTGAACCCAGCCTGGGCAAGAAAGTCTGCAAGATTTTTTTTTTTTTTTTTGGGGGGGGGGTCCAGTCGTGGGGCCTGAACTCTGGGCCTGGGCACTGTCCCTCAGCTCTTCAGCTCAAGGCTAGCACTCTACCACTTGAGCCACAGTGCCACTTCTGGCTTTTTTCTTTTTGCTTATGTGGTGCTGAGGAATCGAACCTCAGGCATGCAAGGGAAGCACTATGCCACTGAGCCACTTTGCCAGCCCTGCAAGATTCTTATCTCCAATTAACCACCAAAAAACTAGAAGTGGCTCAAGTAGACTACTAGCCTTGAACAAAAAGAACTCAAAGACAACACCCAGGTCTGAGTTCAAGTTCCAGGAGTGGCACACAAAAACAAAAGCCAGAAAATGGTGATAAAATTTAACTGTGGCTTCTCTCTAAACATCACTTCACTTATGTCGCTGCAAAATCTTTACTTCTTTAACAAGCTTTCTACAGATTCAGATTGGAGAAAAGTAAAGGCAAAGCAGAAAAAAAAGGCACAAAGCTATCTCCAACACAAGTGTGAAAGCCAAGGAGCCTCACCTAGGAAAGGAACTCTACCCCCAGTCTCTGCCTTTCCTTAACAGATCATGTACCTATCTACTTCTCAATTGCAAGATGTCTTCTTCAGAGTAAATTGTTTCAGCCCCCATAGGAAGTACACCTCTCAACTTCTATCTTTCCTGTTAATGTTCACCATGCTAGGAGTATGCTACTACAAAAGATACACAAGATACAAACACCACAGGCTGTAAACAACTCTCCACTGATTCCTCACAGATCTACTGGATCTATCAATACAAAAGCAGAAGACTATATTTCATAATATAGTCTTAAGGTTTGATACATGAGATGGGAAGAGGCTTTATCTAGATTTAACCAAAAACGAATTCTAGAATTAAGAAGTCTAGTACTTAGTGTTTCTTCTTTTTTAATTAAATTTTTTTTATTATAAACATAATGTAGAGGGGTTACAGTTTCATGAGTCAGGTAATGAGTACATTTCCTTTTGAACAATGTCACCCATTCCCTCACTCTTCTATCTTCTGATTAGTCTAAGTCTTAGCCAGATCTGAAGTCAGCCCACCAGAGGCTTAATCTTCACAGTTAATGACAGGCATAGTGTCACCTAGATCTCTAAAGCAATATAACTTCTATAACTTGGAGCCTGGATATTTTAATAACAAATAATGTATGTAGTATTTTAAATAATTAGGTTTAATAATTATCTGGTTTGGTAACACTCAAAGTAATAAAGAATACTTTATTAATATCATTTGGAAAGATTTGAGACAGGACTGGCTAATATATTTGGATAGTTTAGGTATAGTTATAGACAAAACCAAATTAAATCAAGTATTATTAAACTATTTTTATGTATGCTGCTCAAAAACATCACTACCTAATAGGTTCAATATTTTCTTAACAAAAAGAAACCAAAGACAAAAGAGTTTTAAGTAAAAAGTAAAAGCTACTCACTCACCTGTACTGCATATTTGTAAAATTGTTCTGACAGCTCTCCTAGTTCCTCCCTAGTTTTGCAAGTGTTGGGAAATTCTTCAAGCCGGTCTAACTGTTCCACTTCAGCAACAGGATAGGGCTTCTCCTTTAAGACCTGGACAATCTGGAATCGGCATAGGCCTGTAATCAGCAAAGTATAATGTGGCTTGGGCCAGTTACTGCCCACAACTTGAACTGCCAGGGCAGCTGTCCCAATCCTGAAAAACAGGAAATGATGGAATTACACATATTTAACATAAATTCATTAAAAAGTGAAGAATATCTAAATTGTAAATGAATCCCTTTCTTAATTTAGCATTTCATGTATGGTATGTTAGGTCATTACCATCAGCATGCAATCTTACTATAAATGGTGCTTCTGTTAAAAACAGGTATAGCCAGGTGCTAGTGACTCACATGTATAAGGCTAGCTTCTCAAGAGGCTGAGCTCTGAGAATCAAAGTTTAGAACCAATCCTAGCAGATAAAAACCTCAAGTCTCTCATTTCCATTTAACCAATAAAAAGGTGTAACTTGAAGGCAAGGCTCAAGTGATGGAGTGGCAGCTATGAGCAAAAAAGCCACGCCATAGTAAGAGGTCCTGAGTTCAAGACCCAGTACCAGCAGAAAAAACAAATAAAAATTAGGTATAAATTCCCACATATGTATTATTTAAGCCAAAAACTGTATGAGTAAAGTTAAGTGACAATTTTATAGCTCAATTCCAGAATATTAATACTTTCAAACAGACAAGCATAAACATCATAAACTAATCTAAGAAATGTTCCAATGCGGGGCTGGGAAGGTGGCTCAATGGTAGAGTGCTTGCCTTGCATGCATGGGGCCCTGGGTTCGATTCCTCAGCACCACATAAGCAGAAAAAGCTGGAAGTGGTGCTGTGGCTCAAGTGGTAGAGCACTAGCTTTGAGCTGAAGAGCTGAGGGACAGTGCCCAGGCCCAGAGTTCAGGCACCATGACTGGCAAAAAAAAAAAAAAAAAGAAGAAGAAAGAAATGTTCCAATGCCAATTTTATTACTAACATCAAATCAATTATCTTATATAATCAATCTATACAACTTCTATACATCCACATTATTACATGCCCCTAATCCCAAATTTCTAAAGATGGGAACTAATATAAACTACACATTATCATGAATGAGTCTACACTCAAGAAGATATAAACCTACTTGTAAGTGGCTATCACTTTACTAATAACTGGTGAAAAAGTTTTAAGTCTTAGCTCTTATCAGGAAATTCAACATGTAAACTTAACTCATAAGAAAGAATTACTAAAACTAAGCCAAAATTACATAAAATGAGGAGATGCTTCCAGGTCCCAAACTGAAATATTTTCTTTCTACAGACAGACAGAAGGCAATAATTTCAGAAAAGTTTAAAGTGACTAGCACTCTGGGGTAATAGTAACACTGGAATAATGCTCCTGCTCACTTCAGATGTGCTGAATTTTAAAGGAGTACTGTATAATCATAGTTCATGAATGTGTTCAAATTCATGGGAGTAGTAACATATAAGCAGTAGCTCAATGAATGGGCTGAATTTCATAGGAGTACTATAGCTAAGCCTTTTTTTTTTTTTTGTCTGTCGTGAGGCTTGAACTCTGGGCCTGGGCGCTGTCCCTGCGCTCTTCAGCTCAAGGTGAGCTCTCTACCACTTGAGCCACAGCGCCACTTCCTCATAGGAGTACTGTAGAGAAATAGCTCAGTGTATAGGAGTAGCTCAGCAAATGGGCCAAACCTCATAAGAGTACTGTATAGGAGTAGCTCAGTGAATGTGTTAAACTTCATAGAAATACTGTACTAGAGAAGCTTGGTGGATTACAGAAAACCCAGATTCCTTCTGCATCAGTTTTACTTCCTGTGCAGTATGGGTAACCTTTGGTTTCCTTATACCATTAAGCTCATTTTGAGCTATGCCTAACCTTCCATGCCCTTACTCAGTCATTATATATAATAGGAATAAAAATCAATTTAAACAGTAACAAGCCAAATAAGTTGGGAGATTTGAATGTGAAAAAATAATTAAATACTTTAAAACCTTAAAATGATTTTTGTTATGGCCACTTTTCTCAAGTCAGTAATCTACAGGCTGTATTTTCTATTTCCTGAAAACCATCTCCACTGTTTGCAAAAGTTAGCAATATGTAAACTGATTGGAGATCAAGTTAGATTACCAATTTAGTAATCCTAAAAGAGTTTAGTTTTGCTTGTATACAGAAACATCCATAGACATGAATCCTTGGCTAAAGAGAGCTACAAAACAGAACTTGAGAAGAAACCAGAGAGACAGACACCAGATCAGCTAAATCCAAACCTCCAGATTAGAAGCCAAATTTCTGACCTACGTGATTGATAAAAGGTAGTACTTAAAATGAATTTTCTTATAAAACTAACATAGTAATTTGCTAATAATGAAAGGATGATGCTGCATGCTAATGCTCATACCTGTAATCCTAGCTACTCAGGAGACTGAGATCTGAGGATCACAGTTCAAAGCCAGTCCAATTAACCACCAGAAAATGGGAAATGGAACTGTGGCTCAAAGTTGAGAATGCTAGCTTTGAGCAAAAGAGCTCAGGGACAGCACCCAGGCCCTGAGTTCAAGCCCCATAGCAGACCAAAAAAAGAAAAGATGATATTCCACTATGCCTCTACTAAGGTTTCTAATGAGACAAAGGTCTTGAATGTATTAATTGGTTGTTGTGATCACACATAAGGTTGGCTAAAATACAAGCTTTTCAAAGTAAAACTTGACCTGCAAAATTATAGACCGTTATAAATAGAACAGCTGGAGCCAGGCACCGGTGGCTCACTCCTCAGCTCTTCAGCTCAAGGCTAGTGCTCTACCACTTGAGCCACAGCACCACTTCTGGTTTTCTGCTGGTTTATTGGAGATAAGAGTCTCAAGCCGGGGCGCTGGTGGCTCATACCTTTAATCCTAGCTACTCAGGAGGCTGAGATCTGAGGATCATGGTTCAAAGCCAGCAAGGATAGGAAAGTCCATGAGACTCTTATCTCCAATAAACCACTAAGAAAACCAGAAATGGCACAGTGGCTCAAGTGGTACAGCGCTAGCCTTGAGCTGAAGAGATGAGGGACAGCGTTCAGGCCCAGAGTTAAAGCTCCATGACCGACAAAAAAAGAAAAGAAAAGAAAAGAAAAAAACAAATATAATACCTGGTAAAAGAACGATGTTTAATGTTATTTTAGACAACTTATATTGTCTATTTGGTCCAAATAATTCAATTAATCTAATTTCCTTGTACGATACCCAAGTCTTTATACTGTTAATCATCCTTCTAAATATTCCTGTTTTCCAATTCAAACTAGATATCACAAAAGCAAAACTCTGAATCTCCAATAGATTCAAATTCATATATCCATACTAACATCTTTTGCTTTACATGGTAGCTCAGTAATAAATCTATACTCTAAGAACTCTGATATTATCACAGTTCAAAGAAATCTCAAAACTCCTAATTGATATGTATTACCTTCAGAGTTTACAATATTACAGTATTTTAATCCATACAGGGATATAGTTTGTGTAATTTGGAAATGGGTTTACATAATGAAGGAGTTCAAAAAGTATTTGAAATCTATCAAATGTAGTGGTAGGAATATCTAAAAGCTAATACAAAAAAAAAAAAGCAGCTTTCCAAGATAAGGATGGAATGTAAAATTTAAACTCTGATCTATATACCAAACATGTGATTTTGCTTTTTTTCTTTTACTTTAAAGCCTTCCATTTTTATTGGACTCCTCAATTGTCCAAGTCCTTTCTGAAATGAAAGTTTAGGGTGCCCATATTAGGAAAATGTAAGGCTCCCCTTTCTCCTCAAACCTCTTGTGAGAAACCCACATTTAGAACTATTCAGTTAGGGAACAATAGCACATAAATGAAGCTTCAGAATTATCTGAAGCTACAAAAAACTTCGTAAGCATTATTTCATTATACATTTTTTGTTTCTATGAGGAAGAAAGCATTATAATACTACAAATAAATAACTGAGACTGAAATTGGACAAACATTAAGTTATCCACCATTGTAAGTATATTTAACAGCAACAGGGTTATTCATTTTATTTATTTATTTATTTATTTAGTGCTAGTCCTGGGACTCAAACTGAGGGCTTGGGCATTGTCCCTGGGCATTTTTGCTCAAGGCTAGTGCTCTACCACTTGAGTCGCAGCTTCACTTCTGGCTTTTTGGCAGTTAACTAGAGATAAGTCTCAGGGACTTTTTCTGCCCTGGTGGCTCTGAAATGTGACCCTCAGATCTCAGTCTCCTGAGTAACTAGATTTATAGGTTTGAGTCATGGGTGCTCAGTTGAATTGGGTTTTATGAAGATTTTTATTATTTGCAGCACTGAGCAATATGAATTTGTATTAAAAGTATAGAAAGAAATACATATTACTATAACTTCTAAAAGCTGAGGCAGTAGAAGCACAGCTATTAACATAATGCTTACATCTTAATGACAGTGAAAAGAAGCACTTCTGCCAAAGCTCTGCAAACACTGAAAAGTTAATTTCTGAGAAAGAGACACAGAAACAGCTTCTTAGTTCTTAAACAGTTGGTGATTTTTTGAAAGAATTGGTCATCATTAGTAATAATGATTTAGAAACAAAGCAGTTTATTAAAATAGCTTGGAACTTTATAAAGCCATTTCTTAAATGTCTAATGGTAGAAGAGGACTGATTAAGACTAGGGAGGTGTGAATCTACGTATAAAAAGTACTTCTATTTTGTTAGATAAATGACAAGAGAAACTTATCTCTTATGGATACATAAGAAAGCCAGCAAAGAATGAGAGATCAGCACAATGATAAAAGACATACAGCATAAATAGTGCTTATCTAGTTTGTCTATCCCCATCCATCTGCCCATCTATTGAAGGATGGGCTTCTCACTTGATAGGTAAATATTCTACCACTAAAGGCATGCCCCTCAACTCTTCCACTTCTTAGTTTTTCAGGTAAGGTCTTGTACTTTTACCTAGATGGCCTTGGCCTATTTCTGCCTCACTCACAGCTAGGATTTCAAAGTGATAAATTATTGCCTATTTTTATCAAGGAAACAATTGGTCATTTAGGATCCACTAAAAATGCATTTCAGTTAGGCAAAGAAATGCAAGGTATCCTGAAGTGGCATGAGAGATAAGTTCCACGCTGTTTCAAAAAGGATCTTGTTAGGCACTATACCTGCACAGTAGCATGCAGAAGCAACTGTGCTGCTCAAAAGCCAAAGGCAGTGTTATAAGGAATTCATTACTGTATGGCAAGAACATGAAGGAGTAAATTCCTTCTGCTGCTCCTAGAGGACATGGATAGTGTAAAGGAAATGGGAGGTGGAAGCAGAGCAGTCTACCTCTCCCACTGGGCACTATAATCATTTGCAACAGTAACTGGCAAGAAAAACTGCAAGAGGACAGATCTGTCTGTAAAGAAACAGACTAAAGCTACAGATAGCTCAATATTTATATTTAAATCTTTTTTTTTAAGAGTACTTTGAAAGCCTTGATGTTTCAAGACTTTGGAAAATATTGCTAAGGAATATGGTACAACTTTTCTACATGTACTTTTCAAGTAGTGAACAATTTTCTGGTCAAATAAGAACAAAATGATTTACAATGCTGAAATTATATGAAGACTTTTCATAATGTTTACTAGTTAAATGATTTATCTAACGTTTCTAGTAATATAAAACAAAGGCAGCATATTCAGGATCAGATAACACAATATCTGAATATCAGTGATTATGTCCAGCATGAGAATTTAGTTATTTGTTATTTTGGAAACATTTACATGAAAGGAAAAAAATCCTCTAAAACCTTGCCAGAATAGTACCAACAAATACTCATTCAAATCTAAAATATGGCTAACTCTACTTTTAGAATTCAGTGTATTGGGTAATCAATATTACTTCAGTATAAATAAAACAAAAAAAATCTAATCATGAACTCATTTGCCTCTGCCAAGTAGTTAGGCACAGAAGGCAAAAAACTGGGCAAAATAAGGTTTAAGAAATTAGACGAAATGTTAGAAAACCAAAGTCCAAAATAATTTGTCAAACAGTGAAACTTGAAAAATGTCCACTTTTAGTCATTCAAAACCGAAGTAAATAAAATGGAAGAAAAAATATTTTTCATGATTGACAAAGGCAAGGATTTTACAATGTGAACTACTACTGTGATTTGTTTTGTTTTAAAGGGGATATCAATCTCCCTAGTGAACCTGAGGAGAAGCTACAGACTTTCCTCAACGTAATGTGCAGTTTCAGTGGAGTAAAAACAACGCATATTTCAACTCTCTTGAAATCCACTTAGTTAACAACTCTTCATTTGAAAATGACGGCTAAAGGCAGAGGAATGATCTCCAGGCTGGCAAAAGATCTCAGGTGCAGACTGGAAAAAGGTGGAAGGTGAGTTTAAAGATAATACTTGTTGGTTGAGAGCATATATAGATAATAGTGTCCAATAAAAATGAAAACACTGGGGCTAGGAAGGTGGCTCAGTGGTAGAGCACTTGCCTTGCATGCCTGAGGCCCTGGGTTCGATTCCTCAGCACCACATAAACAAAAAGAAAAAAGCCAGAAGTGGTGCTGTGGCTCAAGTGGTAGAGTGCTAGCCTGAACTGAAGAGCTGAGGGACAGCGCCCAGGCCCAGAGTTCAGGCCCCATGACCAGACCCCCCTTCAAAAAAAAAAAAAAGAAAGAAAGAAAAGAAAACACTAACAAGTACAGTGGCTCATGCCTATAATCCTAGCTTCTCAGGAGGCTGAGATATGAAGGATTGTGGTTTGAAGCCAGCCTGGGCAGAAAAATCTTGAGGCTTTATCTCTAAAGTATTTGGCAAAGGGCCTGGCTGGAGGCGTGGTTTAAACAATGGAGCACCAGCTGAGCAAGCCAGCCAAGCAAGCACAAGGCCCTGAGGTCAAATTCCAGTATTGCAGAAATAGTAAGCCACATATGATTTTAATAGTCACATTATATAAAGTTAAAACAGGTGAAATGCTAACATTTTGTTTAATCCTAAATCTTCAAAATGTTACCATTCCAATATCTCATATATGCAATATTTATTAATGGACAGAACACTTTGTGTGTGTGTGTGTGTGTGTGTGAGAGAGAGAGAGAGAGAGACAGAGAGACAGAGAGAGAAAACTGAGGAGGATTGAACTCAGGGTCTGGGCACTGTCCATTAGCTTTTTCACTCAAGGCCAGCCCACTACCACTTGAACCACAGCTCCATTTCTGGCGTTTTGGTGGTTAACTGGAGATAAGAGTCTCGGGGCTGGAATGTTCAAAAACATGATCCTCAGATTTCAGCTTCCTGAGTACCTAGGATTATAGGCATAGCCCTCAGTGCCTGCCTAACAGAAAATTTTTCATACTAAGATTTTTGAAATCTGGTATGCATTACACTGTCACAGCATATTTGGGGTGTTGCCTGGGACTAAGCAATCTCCTGGGACATAGGCCTTTCAATGCTAAAACTCAAGCCAGGCAAACTATGACAACGAGTCAGCTCAATTTGGACTAGCTATATGTCAAGTGTTCTAAAGCCTCATCAACTGTACAGTCCTGGGCAGGGCAATACACACAGAGCAGCCATATGTTAAGCAAAGTGCAAATAGTCTACACATACTTAACTTTCTAACATACTTTAAAAAATGAATGCTGTTAGTTTCTAAATTGCAGATAAATAGTCATAGGTTTTAAGTTATATAACTGATGCAGGACAATCAAGTGGCAAACCTAGAGTTGAAGAAAAAAGTCATGAGAAAGATGGGCGATTATTGAGACATGAGAAAAGTAGCAAAGGTGAGAGGCTAGGAAGTTCCCAGAAAAGGACACAGAGGAAAATGGGAACAGGAAATAACCTTTAAGAAGGAAAAGAAAAAAAGTCCTGGGGAGCAGAGCAAAGGTAGATGGAGTGTAGAAATAAGGCACTCAAAAGTTAACAGTGTAGTGCCGTGGGCAATGGGGCAAGAAAACGAGGAAAGCAGTGTGTCAGGTGGAGGTCGAGACAGGATAGAATTAGGAAAAACGGACTATGGGCAATGTAAGACTAGGGAGCATTCCCAAGGAGAATGGAAAGGCCTACAAAGTTGAGGGCACGGATAAGAAGACTGCAGTAGGGGAGGTGGCCCGGAGGAGATGAGGGCTCGAAACTACCACCAATGACAGAGGACTTTCGCTAGGCCCTACTTCATGAATTATCTCACTGACGTCACTGGGCAAGTACCTATCACCCCCATTTTTGAGGCTGGGGCTGACGGGGCGGAACCAGCCTCGGCGTCGGAGGCTGGGAGAGGAGGCCCGGGGTCCCCGGGACAGGCCGGCCGGGAGAGGCCGCGGCCCACCTGTGCAGGGGCGGCAGGTCCTGCGCGTCGCTGGCCGGGTCGGGCGTGTTGGGGATGACGCCCAGGATGGTGCTCTGCAGGGACGTGCCCTTCAGCAAGCGGCCCCGCACCAGCTGCAGGTTGCGGGCCGTGTCCACGCTGGTGCGCATGGTGGAGCCCGGCAGCAGCACGCCCTCGTGGGTCAGCAGCAGCGGGAGGCGGCTGGGAATCTGAATAGGGCTCACGGACGACATGGCGACGGTAGTCAGCGCTCAGAATCGTCAGGAGGAGCGGATCAGACAGCCGCGACGGGACGAGCAGAATCCGAGCGCCTCGCAGCCGCCGCCACACCGCCCCTTTCCGCCCCCCAGCTAGGGCCCGCCCCCAGGCCCAAACGCCGCCGCTTCCGGCTCCGCACTACGGCCCGCCCCTAGGTCCAAACGCCACGGCTTCCGGCTCCGCGCTACGGCCCGCCCCCAGGCTCAAATGCCGCTGCTTCGTGCTGCTTCCTCTTGCGGCCGCTGGTTAACATATTTGTCTTGGTACACAGGAATCCTTCTGAGAACTTCACTGTTTAGCACACACACAGTATTGGGAAGCATAATAATGTTTGTCAATTTTTAGCCTGGTTGGGTTTTTTTAGATTTACAAAACGATTGCAAAACTATGGCAAAAGATTTCCATGTAAGGTCCACCCAGCCCCCGCCAGTTACCACCTTACATAACCAGGGTTCAATGTCAAAACCAGGAAATTGGCTTCACTGTTATCTAATCCATAGGCATTACCCAAACTTTGCTGGGTTTCTCATTCTCTTCCTTAGTAGCTTTGGCCCAGAATCCATCAGGAACCCCCTACCTTCATCATCTCTCCTAGGTCATCTCTATTACTTTAGTTTATCTTATTTTATTTTGTCTTTTTAAACCACCATACTGCTAATCACAGATATCCCACCTGTAGTCTGCTGTACTCAGGAGACTGAGATCTGAAGATTGGGGTTCCAAAGCCAGCTCAGGGAAACAAATCTGAAAGATTCTTATCTCCAGCTAACCAGCAAAAAGCCAAAGCTAGAGACATGGCTCAAGTGGTAGAATGCTATCTGTGAGGGAAAAAAAACCAAGTCAGAACACAAGGCCCAAAGTTTAGGCTCCTGTATAGACATTCACCCCCCTCATCCCCACCCCAATACTAAAGGGTATGGGTCAGATTATTTTGTGGAAATTTTATCTATTGGGATTTAGCTGATGTTTCTCATAATTATCTCAATGGTGTAGAAATACCAAACTGCATTATAAAAGTGTGATGTTATATGGTGTCATATGGGCCCAAATTTAACTTGCTGGTTAGGTGAACATGTTCTTTCAACCCTGTCCATGTATTTCTGTGATGAGATTGTCAGCCCACTTGGGAGAAAACCAAGAATGTACACGTGAAGTAATGACTAAGTCTTTCTTGTCTTATTAGAGAGAGATCTTAGCTTCTTTGAGGGGATCGGCATGTGTTTTTTTCATTTACCAATCAAATATTTATTAGGTACCTATTAGATGCTGGGCACTAATCTAGACTTAAAGACACATCAGTGATCAAGATGGACAAGGTTCCTGGATTCAAAGAGTTTCCATGCTAGAGAAGTAGACAGAAAAGAAGCCAGCACAAATGGCAATTTAGGTGCTGGGAAGGTGGCTCAGGGGTAGAGTGCTTGCCTTGCATGCATAAGGCCCTGGGTTCAATTCCTCAGCACCACATAAGCAGAAAAACCTGGAAGTGGTGCTGTGGCTCAAGTGGTAGAGTGCTGGCTTTGAGCTGAAGAGTTTAGGGACAGCGCCCAGGCCCAAAGTTCAGGCCCCATGACTGACCAAAAAAAAAAAATGCAATTTAAAAAATGGTAAGAAAAGTAAATACAATGAGAAAATGTGTAGGTCTGTGGTAGGGGGTGGGGACCAACATCACATAGGGAGTTTCCAGAACATTCCTTTAGGAGTAGAGACCTGAAGAAGAGGATCAACCATGGACATGTTCTGCAAGGTGCTGGCAGGAGAATGTTCTAGGCATAGAATAAGCTAATGTAAAGATCATAGTGAGGAAGGGCTTCTGGGTTTCAGGAACAAATGTGAAGGTCAGAGACTAGGCTGTGAGGATTCAGCAATGGACAAATAGGATAGTTCTTGGCCTTCAGCAGCAATAGGAAGTTGCAAGAAAGGATAAATAGCACAAGAAGCCTAGGAAAAGTGAGGCTGCCTCACTTCTTCAGGGCTAGTTTGCAGGATCTTCTGCCCTCAGGACCTGAGTACTTTTCCTACCCTGTGATGTAGCTCCTGATCTTAGACATAGACCATGCTGGATAAGGTAAGAAATAGTGTGCAGCTCCTCTAGAAATCCTAGGGCTTCCTGGCTAAAGTAGGTCTTGTTTACAAGCAGTTTCATATACCAGTGAACCACCTCTAAACCAAGTTTGTAGTCATGACCTTTGCCTCAGAGATGGAGAGAACACCAAGTTAGAAGACTGCTTCACTTTTGTTTCATTCTGAGTCATGTCCTTCCATTTACCACAGTGGTGGTCTTGCCACTGACTTGAGTAAGGACACTTCAGCTTCTTCCTGAGGAAGATGGGAGGGCAGAGAACTTTGCAAGAGACTACCTAAGGAAGCTGTGGAAAGAATTTTTGTGTCCAATCAGGAAATAGAGGTGTTTGTTTCTTTTGCTTTAGGTTTTTTTTTTTTGGGGGGGGGGTTGCTTTTTGTGTTTAGAGAAGTTCTCATGCTTTTGCCCTACCCGGCTTCAGACCTCCTTCCTACTACCTCTTGAGTAGTATGCACTACCATGCTTGGTTTGGAATCTGATTCTTTGAAGAAAATAAGACAGAATACTACTCTTGGAGATTTTCCAGCTTGGGAGAGGGGGGAAAACTGAAGCAAGAGGAAAACTTTTGGGAGTCTAGGTTTTCCAGACAGCTGTGATCCCTGCTGGCTCAGGAAGGCACTCAAGAGCCAGTCCTGAGACATCTGAGAGCCAGGAATAGAAGTTCTGAAATAAAAATCTTCGAGCCGGGCGCTGGTGGCTCACGCCTGTAATCCTAGCTACTCAGGAGGCTGAGATCTGAGGATCTGGGTTCAAAGCGAGCCCGGGCAGGAGAAACTGTGAGACTCCTATCTCCAATAAACCACCAGAAAACCGGAAGTGGCGCTGTAGCTCAAGTGGTAGAGCGCTCGCCTTGAGCTGAAGAGCTGAGGGACAGCACCCAGGCCCAGAGTTCAAGCCCCACGACCGACAAAAAAAAAAAATCTTCAAGATTTAGGATCAAACAGCTCTCACATCATGCAGGATTAGATTCAGTTTTTCAGATGCCACTGGAGCTTATCTTTGGATTTAGCTGGAAAAAGAAAGGGGTGAAGAAGAACATGGATTGGAGGTACCTGGGACAGTGAGAGGGTGACATTCTGAGACCCTGAGTACCTGCAGTGCTGCACTGCAGTCAGGGCCAGGGTGGATTAGGCACGAAGGCTCAGAAGACTCTGGATGTTAGGAACAAAAGAAGAAGCAACTGTGGTGACTGTCCATTCTACACAAGCAATAGGCAAAGCTGTCCCACATGCCTTCTCTCAGTGTTTCACACATCTTCCTCCTATACCAGCTTTTTTATTTTTCCACAGATCTAGTGGGGACCCTGACTCACCTGCCCAATATTACAGAATTACATAGTGCGAAGTTGCAGGGACCAGGTCTATTGACTCAGACTCTGAGATTGAGGGAAAAGATTAGGCATGTAGAAAGTACTGATAACCCACTGGAAATAACAACCTTCCTCTTTCGGTGGACCCTGGGAGGTGAAGACAATGATGGAGATAATATCCTCTCTTCTAGAAGACCCTAGAAAATAGATAGTGGTCCTATATAGACAATAACCCCTCCTCTTCCTAAAGATGCTGAGGAGCTGGGATGATGGCTCTGACAAAAGCAAAGGCCCTGATAACCCTGGAGTCCATCCATGCAGGGAACAGGTCCCCTCCTCTTGGGTTGAGGGGGATAGTGACCCAACCAGATGCAAGAACAGCTGAGACAGCCCCAAGAGAGTTATGAAAGAGGAATCCCACAAGCGTACATTGGGTTACTGATTTCTGGACCTTATTTCTCCTTTTCTCATATCAAGAAATCTGTACTCTCACTCCATCCTTCTTCCTTGCCCAGGAAGCAGATGGACTAGACTTCATATAGCATATGGTGGCCCTCCCAACACACCTATGGTAACTAAGAGGCTATCCACAACTTCTTTGCACCTTCCCTTCACTTTCTGCTTCCAATTCTCCTGCCTGTGGTTCTTTACTTGGTAGAAGAGTAAAGACCCAAGATTCCTAGACAATATCAAGATATGGGTTCCTTTCTCACTTTCAGCCCCCTCAAACATTTACATAGCCTTTGCCAAACAAAGAAGCTGATTGTTGAAAGACACAGGATGGCTCTGCATGGTCCCTGGGGGAGGGAGGAATCAGGAAGGCTTGTCTTCTCTCAGCCTTCATTGCAATGGCTGCCCCGAGGCCCCCATAGCTGTCCAGGTTCTTTGTGTCCTCTGAGTCACAAATTCCAAGTTCAAAATGGACAGGTTCAAGAGGAATGTTCAAAAGGCTGGCTGGCTGGCCCTCTGCTCAGGGCTTCTTCTGCTTCTAGTCCCCCTGGAGCTCTTTCCAAACTTGCTAAGACCAAGGCAGAATCCAGCTGGGAAGAGGCGGAGTAGCTATCTCAATGGTCTTCTGTGCTTAGGCTGGTTGAGACCTAGGGGGATGGAAAAACCAGGCGGTGTCTAAGACTCCAAAGAAATCTTAGATTGGTATATCTAAACTACATCATGCACAAGTGGGTCTGCAGACTTCATTCAGGTTTGCATAAGGTGACTTGGATAATTCACCTTAAAAAAAGCATTCACCTTAAAAGAATGTATTGGTTGGTTTGCATTTTAAAACATATGCTGGAGGTATATGTTATACTGGAGATCTATATCTATCTATCTATCTATCTATCTATCTATCTATCTATCTATCTATCTATCTATATCTATCTATCTATCTATCTATCTATCTATCTATCTATCTATCTATCTATCTATCTATCTATCTATCTATCTATCTATCTATCTATCTATCTATCTATCTATCTGCTGGAGGCTATAGTGGAGGGAGAAGCAGGATTGTGTATCAAGTCTGGCCAAGCCTAAGGGTGAGAATTTAGTGAAAAAAAACAAAACAGAAAACTAAAAGCAAAATGACTGGTGGTGGGGAGGGGACAACAAAGTGATAGAGTGTGTGCCTAGCAAGCATAAGGGCCTGAATTTAAACCCCAAAACTATCAACACGCACGCACGCATGCGCGCGCACACAGACACACACACACACACACACACACACACACACACACACACACACACACTCAGGTGCAAACTCAGATTTTTGAATTCTGGGGAATACTCAGCAGATCTGACAACACTGGATGGCATTGTCCCATAGCAGGGTAGAAGCTGTGTGATTAGATAGGGTGTCTGGATGCATTTTGCTGAAGACCTTACCATGCCATAACATAGTGAAGGTAAATTTTACTTCCATTTATCTTCTTAGAAATGTCTCACTTCACATAATTACAAAGCGAGTCTTCAATAGGCATGACAGTTTGAAAAGTGTAATGTAACCAATTTTAACTTGACATTTTCTAGTGATCCCACTTTTAAATGTATATGGTCTTTGACCTCTATCACTTATTCACAAAAAGCACCCAAGAACACTACATTCCCTATGTCCCATGGTGTCTAATCTGGTGTTGGAAATATCTAATTATCAAGTACATTAATAGTCAGAGGATTATATAAGATCACAGGAAGAGGAATATCAACAGTGTAATGATCTAGAAAGTATTTTTTTGTCAGTCATGGGGCTTGAACTCTGGGACCGGGTGCTGTCCTGAGCTCTTTTGCTCAAGGCTAGTGCTCTACCACTGTGAGCCACAGCTCCACTTTTGTTTTTTGAGTGACTAATTGGAGATAAAAGCCTCAAGGACTTTCCTGCCCAGGCTGGCTTTGAATCACAGTCCTCAGATCTCAGCCTCCTGAGTGGCTAGGATTCCAGGCATGAGCCACCAGTGCCTAGCTAGAGTATTTTGAGCAGGTCTAAGGGCCCCTGTGGACCTGCTGGTCAGTGAAGAACCCTCTGCTGAGCAATTTGACAGCTGGTTCATGATTACAAGGCAGAGGGAACAGCAAGTACAAAGGTCCTGTGGCTAGGCAACCTTAGCTTGTCTGAGAACATAAACACAGTCCTGTTATCAGTCAGCAGCCACTGGAGCTTCTTCTCAGCAGCTGTCCTTCCCCATAGGCTCAGGAGGTTGTCCACCTCCCCCATTCCAGCTATGCCTGTTTTCTACTACGGGGTAGACAAACACAAGGGAGATATACTGTAGTCTCAGAAGGGGACTAAGAGTCCCAATTGCCAGTAAGTATTCATACCTAGGCTGGTCTTGAACCAATGATCTTCCAGGTTTCAGTCTCCTGAATAACCAGGATTATAGGTTTGAGCCACCGGTGCCAACAAACTCACTTCTCTTATTTAAGGTGTTCCATCACTAGAAAGAACATAGTAAAATGCCCTGAGACTAGTGATTTGACATTTTTGGGTTGTTTTGAGTCTAACTCATTTATCCTGCTGATGGGGAAACTGAGGCTGGGACAGGAGAAGTAGTTATTCATAGTGACTTTGTCTTTGTACTTAGCTGTTTCCACTCTGACGATGCAGTCACTTTCTTCAGCAGCATCTATCAGGTAGATAGAGAGGTAAGTTTCCCAGATGCTCTTGGGGAAAATAGCATAGAGATTTTGGGGTCCTAGGTGGAGCCAGAAGTCTAGTTTTAAAAACAGGTTCTTGGTTGGGTGCTGGTGGCAACCCTGTGATTTTAGCTACTCAGGAGGCTGAGATATGAGGACAAGGGTTCAAAACCAATCCAGGCAGGAAAGTATGTGAGACTTGTATCTCCAATTAACCACCAAAAAGCTGGAAGAAGAGCTGTGGCTTAAGTGGTAGATTGTTAAGCCTTGAGCTAAAAAGCTCAGAAACAACATCTAGGCCCTGAGTTCAAGCTCCAGGACCTATAAGAATAACAACAACTAAAAAAACCCACAAAAACAACAACAACAAAAAAAAAACCAGGCTATTCACCTGTAATTCTAACTACTTAGGGGATGGAGATCAAGAGGATCTTGGTCTGAGGCTGACCCAAGAAAAAAGTTATCAGGATGTCATATCAATCAACAATTCTGGTGCTTTCATAGGTGGGTATCTATTGATCCCAGCTACCTGGGAGATGTAGATAAGAGGATCATGATCTGAAGCTGTTTGGGCAAAAGTTTGAGAACCTATCTGAGAAATAAACTAAAGGCAAAAAGGGTATTGCTCAAATGGTAGAGCACTTACTTGGCAAGTTTGAGGCTGAGTTTAATCTCCAGCACCAAAAACAAAGAACCAAGTCCTCTAGGAGAATCCTGTGACCTCTATTTTATGACCTGACTTTTCCTATACCCATCATTGGGGGAAGAGGATGGAGAGGGAGGGGCAGGTCAAGCTCCCCCATTCAGAGTCCTGTATAGGGCTATCCACACAGGTCTGGGTGGCCAGGGGCTGGTCCTTGGCCTCGGGAAACCTCCCCATGTTCTGGGCACCCTTCCTCCACACCTATTATTCATTAACTATCTCTGATGGTTTTGTGGCCTTTTCTCTGGTTGGCTTTACTTCTCAAAGTCTAAGAGCTTCTCTGCCCCAAGGTTGTGATGTCACTGTGCCAGTATGAAGGCCTCCACCTTCCTCTTAAGGGAACCTCTCCTCCTCTACAGCATATATCTATCTATCTATCTTCATATGTGTGCAGGACACAATGTGCAGACACCTGTATGCCACTCAGACATGGAGGATGGGATCTGCTGGAGCCCTGCTGAGATACTGCAGAGCTCTGGGCCTGAATCTCCACATGCTGCAGGACTTTGCCAGGAAGGCAAAGCTCTGAGTATGGGCAAGTGAGGTGAGGCCCTTTGTACACTCAAATAACTCTCAGCCTAGGGGACAGATGAAGCAAAGTGAGACTCTCAGGATCCCAAGCCAACTAGAGACAAGGGTACCAAACCACAAAGGGGAAGCTAATAAATAACTGAAGAGGACAATACATGAAGACCAGGGCTATTTGGTGATCCTGCCTTGTCTATTTAATTGTCACAGTGCAGGAGATTCTGAACAAAGTGGTTCAGAATGTGTGACCTGGGATATCCACAATTAAACTAGCCTTTGCCCATTACTAGCTGTGTAATTTTGGGGAAGTTTGCCAGCTTCTCTGTGCTTGGATGAAAATAGAAGTTGTGAAATCATAGATTGTAAACATCAGGACTGATACCTGAAGAACATAATGGTTAGCCCAGACTGTGTTCAATAAATGTGAACGGTTGTATACTATTCTCACCTTAGAGGCTCAGAAGTAACTAAACATGGGTAGAAATTGGCTGGCTTTCCCCCCACCACAGTGGCTCCCACATAGCAGGCTGCCCTTGAGCTAAAGGGAAGCCAGGTGTTCATGTCAGATTCTTGCAAGTGGAGTGCAGTCTCCCAGATTCTTCCTAACCCGATGCTGATCACAAGCACAAGCCATAACCTGTGTTTCTGGACAACCTACTGCAAATCAAACCCCTGCAAACCCCTCCTTGTGGTCCATTACTTAGCTAGAGCAACTCCTAGAGCTCACATGTGCTAGCTTACTTTATTTATTTAGTGCTGGTCCTGGGGGCTTGAACTCAGGGCCTACTCTCTGTCCTTTATCTTTTTTTTTTTAATATTATTTTATTTTATTTGAGAACATACTGTTTTGTTTTGTTTTTTTTTTTTTGCTCAAAGCTGGCACTCTTCCACTAGACCCACACCTCTTCTTCTGGATTTTTGGTGGTTAATTGGACATAAGTGTCTCATGGACTTGCCTGCCTAGGCTAGCTTTGAATTACATTCCTCAGAGCTTAGCCTTCTGAGTATCTAAGATTACAGGCATCAGCCACCAGTACTTGGCTTTTTTTATCCTTCTGCTCTGGCATCCCAGTCTGGTTTTTGTATGAAGGACCATCTACTCATGGTCACAAAGCAGTTTCTTTTTTTTTTTAAATTTTATTTTATTTGTGAACATACTGTACAGAGGGGTTACAATTACATGGGCAAGATAATGCATACATTTCTTACCAAGCATTGCAGCCTCCTCCTTTGTTTACCCTTCACCTCCCTTCCCAGCCTCCCCCCTCCCTCCCCCAATCACAAAGCAGTTTCTGTAGCCCCAAGCAGCTCATACTCACACAGTAACAACTAAAGGTCAGTTTTAACCAAGGATGACCTCTGATCTAGGTTGTTAGAAAGTTGCTTATAGCTTAAGACACCATTTGAGGCTGAGACTCCAGCCCTCTTGCCCTTTCAGGTGTCTAAGAATGGAGCATAGAGGAAATTGCATCAGGGAAAATGCCATGAGACCTAGGGCAGATGCAGGAAGTCAAGGCCCTGCCTGTTTCTTGCCCAACAGGGAAGGCCCCCTTGGCTTCCTTCCCCTGGTGGAGCCATAAAAGTCAGGCCAGGTTCTCATTTTTGTCATGGACAATTGTAGCACTGGCCTGGAGGACCTATGGTGCAAGATGTTGGTTAGCTCTCAAGTTCTAGACCTATTCTGGGGAATCATCAGGTGAATCATCAGGCCAGAGGCCTACTAGGTGTTGGGGACCACCTCCTCATGACATTGGGACTCCAGCATGGCCTCTAGGGAGCAGGTGGTCAATGCCTTGATTTCTGGGGCTTCAATCTCTCCATGGCCTTTGGGCTACTTGGGCCCTCACTGAGGTATCCTTGAGTATTGGACAAAGGTCCAGCAGACAGCATGGTCTTTTGTAAACCATACTGTCCTTTTGGTTTTTTAACTGGATTGCTCTCAATTCAGTAGCTGTAGCTCTATTCATGTGACTTCTCTTCCCTCCTTCTCTTCTTAGTTCCTAAGCCTGGGTACTGCACAGGGTACAATCTGCCTCGCCAGTACAGAAGGGGAGGAACAAGCACGTAGCCAGTGAAGAGGAAAGAAGGGGGCTCAGCTTCTCTGAAAGCCCTCTCAGTAACTAAACTTAACCAAGCTTCTGTTTGACAATGCTCTTGGATGTGAAACAGTGCAGGGGTGTAGAGAAAGGGGATGATGAGTGCATTAAAAGCAAGTCAGAGCTCCATGTCCCCATGATATTTCAAGGTGTTCTTAGGAGATAAGCTGATATCATTCGTGGAAACATATACTTTTGTATAGATATAGAATACAGTAAATTAGAGTACACAGAAGTAATAGTTAAATTTAAATCTGAGGCCTGATTAAAGTGCTTAGTGTTAGGAAAATGAAGGAGAATGGAAAAGGAATAGGCCAGACTCGATCATCAACAGGTGAGGAGTGTTTATTGAGGAACAGCGAGGGGCACAGACCTTCCTGTGGGTTTGGAGGTTGTGCCCGAGATTTGGGACAGGAGCTGGGTTTTTATAGGAGGTCCAAGCAAAAAGCCACTGGGTCAAGGAAGGTGGGGGCCTTTCAGTTGGGCCCACAATGGGTTGTTCACAGCTGGGCTTATGTGGATTGCCCTGCCAGCACTTCACATATATCTGGGATTTTGCCTGGCATCTGTATGGGCCTGGGACAACAGGGTGGGGGTCAATCCTTAGGGAGCAGGATGAGGACGTTGCCTGGATGGATCCTGGAAGCTTCACTGAGGAGTAGATATTCAGGAAGGGTCTTGAAGAATAAGCAGAATTTGGCATGTCAGGAAAAGGAGTGAAAGTTCTTCTAGGAGATGTGACCAATATATGCATGAACACAGGGGTTATGGTAAATGTAAGGTCTGCACAGGGACACCTCCCTCCCTTTTGACTAAGTTTCCACCCAGTATCTGTTACCTAGGTAACTGGCAGACCTGGAAGCAGTCATCTTCTCCCCTGCTAGGTCACATCCTGGGCCACCTCTGGTTACAAGCCTCCCCGCTGACCCTAGAGGGTCCCAGACCCTGAGGTCACATCCAGATCCAGTGTGGCCACACCTTTCCCCCACCTGGCCACACCTCTTCCTGTCCCTGGCCTAGATAAGTCCTGGCCCAGAGGTGGGTCACCCCTCTTCCCTCTCCCCCGCCCCCCCCCGCCCCTTTTCCTTTTCAGCCATGCTTCTCCACCATGCTTGGCAGGGGCAGCAGTTTGGTAAATAAATTTCTCCTGCCTGAATAGCGTGTGTTGTTCTCTTCATCGGCTACCTAATGAAACCTACCTATTTAATATACCTTACATATGGTGCCATGACTTTGAGTTGGAAATGTGAGAATTTCCTAACGACCCCTTTTCTGTGAACCGAACTGCCTTGAGACACCACATGAGACTTTTCACCAATACCATTGCTGGCCTTCACATCCACGTCCACACCACTTCTCTTCTCTGGTGAGTGAAACTACTCTCTACGGCTCTCTGTTGCTCAGTCTCTGTCCAGATATGGCACACTGCCAGAGAGTTCCTATGGCCTTTAGCTGAAAGGCTGGTCACCTCCAGAGCAGAGGACGCTTGGTTTTGGGGGCTTGGCCATTTCTCTCTAGAGGACTCTGGGGGAAGTTGGGACACCGCTTC
This sequence comes from Dipodomys merriami, assembly GCF_024711535.1. Classification (NCBI taxonomy): domain Eukaryota; kingdom Metazoa; phylum Chordata; class Mammalia; order Rodentia; family Heteromyidae; genus Dipodomys; species Dipodomys merriami. Next base: position 4,103,463 of record NW_027206457.1, read on the forward strand.
TGACTGTTCAGCTCTCCTTCACTCACCAGACTGACTCTCCTACACATTTAATGGGGTGCTGCGAATCACGCCCAAGCTGTGAAACCCCTTTGAAATGCCTTCTGTGCTCCCTGGAAAGCCAGAGTGCCTAATTTTTATGCCATTCTCAGTTTTAAACAGTTTTTGCCACTGCAATGGTAAATGGCCAGAAATCTGTTTACTTTCAGGCTCTCTTTGCTCTCTCTCTCTCTCTCTCTCTCTCTCTCTCTCTCTCTCTCTCTCTCTCTCTCTCTCTCTCTGTGCCAATCATGCCTAACTTTCCCTATCTCTCCCTTTCTCTTTTCTACAACATTTTGGATTGTGCCCTGAAGAGTGCGAAGCAGGCTGGGTCCTAGGGACCCCCCCCCTCTAGGTTGCCTCTCAAAGGCTAGCCATTCCAGGTTTGAAAATTGTCAAAGTTTCCATTTGTATAGGTTTTCTTTGCATTTTTTTCAGAAATTTGCCATCTTGGCCACATGGTGGGTTAAGGGTTGGGTCTCATCTGACTCTTAACCTTCCACCAAGCTTACTACTACACCCACTTCTGCAGCCTTCCCCCATGAGTCACAATATTTGTGGCCTCCCCAGTGAGATATACCCCATTTTGCAGCCTCCACTGTGAGCCCCCCCGCCCCTCCACTGACTCTCCTGAAAGGCCCCCTCCCCTGCGGGCCCCCCTTCTGCCTTTGTAGTGGGAGTAGAACCTGAAGTTCCATGTGTGCTAGAAGCAGTGCACCCTCACTGTCAAAATCTTTAGCTTTCTCTAGCATTGACCATATGGCGGATGCGCCATCTTGGCATCATGGGAGCTCAGCTGCTATTTTGCACCAACTCGATTTTGCACCGACCTCAACTTGATTCTGTGTGTATATGTCTGTGTCTGTGTAAACTTGTTATCTGGCATTGTAATCAAATTATTTGGCTTAAATTGTCTGAGATTCCTGAAGTTTGTTCAGTTTGGATACATGGTTCAGTGCCAGCCAGTCTACATGCAGTCCAGATCCAGTCCATCTCTTCCAACCTGGAAGACAGGCCTCACTCCTGCCTAGACCGTCCTGACTACCTCCACCATGGTAAAAGTAGATTGGAGTCTTGCTTGGCTCCATCACACGCAGCTGATTTCCTGGTGAAAGATTGCTTTGGATTTGTAAAAGCTAAGGCTCTTTCTGTAACTTTGCTTAACTTAAGCACTGCTAGGGTTACCAGAAAGAAATCAATACGATATCTGTGCTAAAATTCTCATCACATCTAACAAGTTTTGTTATTTCAGAATATTTGTTGGTCAATTCTTGATAAGAACCAGGTAAGCTCTACTTATTCTACTTGGTCTCCTTGTTGCTTTAATCAGAAATAATAAAGGGCTTTTGTGGCAAAGATTGCAGTTCAAAGCCACCCCAGGCTGCAAAATCCCTAAGACTCCATCTCCCAACTAACCTTCAAAGAGCCAGGCTGGAAGCATGGCTCAAGACTATTATCTCTAACCAGCCAAACACTGGAAGTGGTACTGTAACTCAACATGGTAGAGCCCTAGCCTTGAGCAGAAGTGCTCAGGGATAGTACCCAGGTCTTGAGTTCAAACCTCCTTGAATACCATCTGGGACAAGCCATCCCAGCAACGAGCACCTAGACTCAGCCAGTCTGGGGAACAAGGGACCATGGAGAGGAGTAAGAGGACATGATGTCACATGCCTACCCTTTCAAAATTAACCAGTGCCAGGAGGTCAATAGAAGTAAGAAGCTTGCCCGTCTAATGTCCATACCTGTCTACCTTTCAACTAGACAGGAATTTACATTCTTGCCTTTGTCACCTGACTTCTCTACCTAGTGCCAGATGTCAGAAGTAGCTAGGGACATTTCTACCAACATTTTCAGCCCCAAGTCCTTCCCCTTGCCATTTATTTGCTCTCTAGTATTTTTTTTTCAGTCCATCAATGCCTCCTGAGACTTCTCCAGACTTCATCCAAGAGACTTGCCTCCTCCAGACTTCATCTAAGGACTCAACGCCCAAGTGACAGCTGCTGCCTGCTTCCTTCTCCTAGACGGGACCCCTAATGTCGACGCCCCCTTGTCAGCAGGAAGTAGCCAGAGAGAATCTGCGCCCCATTTCATGATTATTAAAAGGCTAGAATGTAAGGTCCACTCCTGGATGGCGAGCAGACTCCACCCAGTACCTGCATTACCTAGGCAACTGGGACACCTGAAAGAGGTCACATTTGCATCCGCTGAGGTCACATCTGGATCTGATGGGGCCACACCTTTCTCCCACCTGGTCCCACCGCCCTTTACCTGGCCACACCTTCCCCCCCCCCCCCCCCCCCCCCGCACCTACCCTAGATAAGGCCTAACCCAGGGCCAGATACTCTCTTTGAACCTAACAGTAAAGAATCCCTTTAGTGGTCAGGCAGGCCTTCTCTAAGGACATAGCAGAGAAACCAAACAAGGGGGTGGGGGCCTCTGGGAAAAGATCTTCCAGAGAACATTCCAGAGCAGGAATTCATATAGGCAAAGGCCCTAAGATAGAGTGAACTGGGCACTGTGGCAAGGTGTGACAACAAAGAGTGGCACAAAATGCCATGGGAGAGTGTGGTGCAGCCAACATGTCTCAAAGTTTCCCAAGGGACTGCATGCTGAAGTGTGGAAATGACAATAATCTCCGTGTGGAGACAGACAGGGTAGCTGCTGTGCCTTGTTCAAGCCCTTCCTCACCCATTTAAGGTGGCATTGCCACTGAAGTAAGGAGATGGGGTCTAAGCAATATGCCTAGTCCTTACAGTCAGCCTGGTGCCTTGCTGGGTGGAGGGGGGCTTTCCACCAGCTCTGAAAAGCCTAGAGGTGAGAGAGGCCATTCATTAAATTGCAGATGTCCTGCTGGAGATGTCCCTGGAGAGTTTGTTATTATCTCCCTAAATGGTTTTTTGTTTTTGTTTGTCGTGGGCCTGAACTCTAGGCCTGGGCACTGTCCTTCAGCTCTTCAGCTCAAGCCTAGCGCTCTACCATTTGAGCCACAGCGCCACTTCCGGCTTTTCTGCTTATGTGGTGCTGAGGAATCGAACCCAGGGCCTCATGCATGCAAGGCAAGCCCTCTACCACTGAGCCACCTTCCCAGCCCCTCCCTAAATGGTTTGATCTGCTTAACCTTGACTGTTTCCCTCAAGCTCAAGCTGATCCTTGAGCTACTTCCCTAACTAGTCTATTTCTGTTGGACTTGGATCTCTACCTCAATCAGGTAATTTTTGTCTTTAAAAGTTGTGTTCCAGCTCAATTCTGGGCTGCAGGTCTTTGAGACAGGAGTCTACCTGCAGTCTCCGGCTCTCCAGTAAAGACTCCCAATTTGACTTATCAAAATGTGGCTTCTCTGTTTTCTCCCAACTGAGTTCCCATACAACGGCCACGACTGAGTGGTCATAAGTCACAGATGATAGGTATACACAACTGCGTGCACACATGTGCACACCCTCTACAGACCCTACCAGAGTGAATTAATGATAGATGCAAAATCTGTTGGTGCAAATTGGAAGGTATAGGAGAAGATTCCAGAGGAGGTAGGACAGATGAACAACAGAATTTGCAATCTGAAGGTCACACTTTCTTCACTTCTCAGTTCTGTATTTTACATTTTCCTTAGCTACTTGGTGCAGACTTGTAATCCTAATTACTCAGGAAGCTGAGGTCTGAAGATCACAGTTTGAAGCCTGCCCAGGCAGACAAATCCAAGAAACTCTTATCTCCAATGAACTACCAAAAAGCCAACAGTGCAGGTGTAGCTCCAATGATTGAGCACCAGCCTTGAGCAAAATAGCTAAGCAAGAGTTCAAGGCCCTGAGTTCAAACCCAGCACAGAAACATCCAAAGATGTTAGGCTAAGAATGTTTATCTATATTTCACTATGAATATCTCATTTGCCTTCCAGAGTGAGTACAGTCCTCTGAGAAATAATGCCCTAGTTACTTCAGGCCAATGGGAGAAGGAGTTACAAAGCAAGATGCTGTCTCTGAGGGCAGTAGTTGCTTGCTTAGCATGTATGAAGCCCTGGGAGTGGGCTTCAATCCCAATCATCCCTCCACTCACATGCCACTGGGCTATTTTCATTGCTAGGAACTCAGTTCTGTGGTCTCTAAAGTATGACTAGCTCTTGTTTGATACCTAACATTCTTTCTACTACATCATGGGTAACTATTGCTTAAAGTGGATTTTGAATCCAGCTCCCCCTGCCCCCAATTTTTATCCAAGGGAATGGAGACTGGTGAGGTAGTGTTAAAACCAGGATGAGACCCAGGCCTTCTGGGGCCCAAAGAGGCTGCTTTTACCCCATTTTGTATTGGCCAGAACATTCTGATTGAGAAAGCCACATGAAAGCTGATGCCCTGCTCCAGCATGCAATCCCAGAAGCCTTGCAGGCTACACAGTTCTCGTTACCACTCACTACCTCACCTCTGACTGTATCTGTGGCTGACTCCTGGGCATACGTAATGGGAAGATGAAAGCCATGTCCTTGGGCTGGTGGATGCTTAGTTCTCTCAGTTTTCCTGGACCAATGTCATCCATGACCCTTTCTTCTTCTGGATTGTGGAGTCTGACAGACTAGAGGTCCTGCTGAAGCAGCAAGGGTCATTGTTCACAGCCCTGCTGGACAGCAAGTTCCTCACTGAGCTAAGGAGAGTGGAGAATCTGTAGAGGTTGGAGGCTAAGCTCATAGCTCAGCCTCAGGTAATGGCTGTGAGACCTGTAGACTCTGACCTTCTTGTCTAGAGAAAACTACTTCTAGAAGAAGAGCTGAAATGTGTTGAGAGCTTCTGGGATGGAAAAGAGGATTGAGGCAGCAAGACCTAAAAGAAACAACTTCCCAAGTGTAGAACCCTAGCCCTGATTGACACATAGGGGTCAGGTGATCACAGGTCTCTACGACTCATGTACTGAATAGTTGAATAATAATGTATAATAATGTTTCTTATAGTGTTATGATCTGTGTTAGAAGTGTTGTAAATGAAGTCTGGATTTTGTTTTGTTTGTGTGGCAGTGTCTTCCTAAGTAGTCCAGGCTGGCCTCAAAATCATGATCCTCCTGCCCCAGTCTCCCAAGTACTGAGATTATAAATGTGTATCACCACATTCAGCAAATGTATTGCTTTTGTAAAAATAAAACCAAGGAGACAGGGAATATAATATTTATTATGTTGTATATGTGATCTAGAGCTTGTTCAGTTGCAAGGAACAGAAACTTCCTCAAACACTTCTGAAAAAGGCACGTTGTCAGTTCATGTAACAGAAAGATCCAAAGAAAGTTCTGGGTTAAGTGCAAGTGTAGAACCTATGTCTGTTTTGAGGCCCCTGTCTTTCTTCTCTCATCTCACCTTTCCCTTTGTTTCTGGCCAACTTTTACTTCCTTGAATAATAGGACTATCACCAGCTCTAGACTCACTGCCTACCATCTCTGCCCTCCCTGGTAAGTTTTATTCCAAGATTCAAGCTAAAGTTCCAGTGCTAAATCTCATTGGGTCAACTTGGGTCACGTGACTCTCTCTGAACCAATCATATATTAGGCAATTAGAATACAGTGAGTGATTTGCCAGGTTCATGTCACATATCTATACTCAGGCCTGAGGATAGGGTGAGCGCCTCTGAATCATATAGACTGTAAATGGAGGGGATTGCTCTTCCAAAGAAACCTTGGGCTGCTCTTACTATTGAAGGAGGTCCCAAAGAGCAGCTGTGTACTATGTTTATTTACTGATTAGCATTGACAAGTGGACTAGAGATATTTATAACATTCCAACTGGAAATAAGATTTTATTCTCTCTCTCCTGCTCTAATGTGTTTGTAGAACTAGAAATAGAACAGGAAATTCTTTTCATTTTACTTTTAAAAGTTTTTATTGTTAGGAGGAATATATTTTTGTTCTCAAATTACGGTGTCCGATTTTTCCAAAATTCCACAAGAAAAATCAATTCAGTAAATCAATAGTTTCTATTATTTTTTCCTGGAGATGGAAAGACAATACTTCCCTCATGGAATCTGGAATGGCATGAAACAAATAGAGAAATAAGCAGGTATTTCCAGAGCAGAGTGATGGGTGGTGACAATGGGAGCAGGAGATGGGGACAGGCAGAAGAGGCTTCCTGGTGGAGGTGAGGTTGCAGTTGACTGAGGCCTGTAGTGAGCCAGTATTAACTCAGGTGAAGGGAGTGGACCCAGAAAGAATGCTGAATGCAGAAGGTACAGCAAACATCCTTGAAGGGGTGGACAACACCCCTGCAAACCTAGACCAAACCCAGGGAAACACCACTTCCACCTGGGGGCAGGGATGTGTGTCATCACTTTCTATTCCCTCCCTGGGATTCTCTAGTCATACCTGCTCTTCTTCTGAGTAGATGGTGCTCTCTCTCTCTCCCTCCCTCTCTCCCCCTCTCTCTTTCTCTCTCTCTCTCCTTTTTTTATGCCACTGGGACTTGAACTCAGAGCCATACACTCTCACTTAGCTTTTTTTGCTCAAGGGTGGCTTTCCACCATTTGCGGCACACCCTCATTTTTGGCTTTTGGTGCGTTAATTAGAGTTAAGGTTCTCTTTGATTTGTCTTTCTGGGCTGGCTTCAAATTGCAATCATCATAACTCAGCCTCTTGAGTAGCTAGGCTTATAATCATGAGCCACCAGCACCTGGCTGTCTTTTCTGTCTTGATTATACTTGTAAAATATAACCATATTCTCTTATTTCCTTCCTGACCCCTAACCCTTTCTTTTTCAGTTAAGGCTCTGAAGAGTGTCTGGGGCCCCATCTATATCATCCCACCTTGGTCTGGCAAGAGTTGGTTAGCTCTGTTACCTTCCCTTTCTCAAAGTTGCAAGAGAAAGTTCTCTTAACACCACCACTATACTCTGAAAGACATCTGGGACAACATAGCCACTGCACTTTCCTCAGGTGGCCAGCAGATGGCAGTTTCGTCTCCCAAATCCGGGAAGTTCCTGCTAGCTACAAAACTGGCTCTACAGAAAATTCTGTAGGCCAAGCAGTAACCTCTGCATCAGAGGACTTCTGGCAGCCACACTTTTGAATCATCTGGGAGTTTGAATCTTGATGTTCACTCCTAGCGCTTCTGATTTCATGGATTCGCACGGAGATTTGACAGATTTTTCCCCCCCCCCCCCGTGGCCAAATTTGAGAACCATTGGTTCTGAACAGTAATAAAGCAGGCATTTTTGAAAAGCAGTATTTGAACTGGGATTTGGTGGTATTCTCAGCTAGGAGGGAGAAGGAAATCAGACATCGGTGGGCAGAAAGCTGAGACTCTATTTGAAAAATAACTAAAAAGCAAAAACAGCTGGAGGTGTGGCTCAAGTGATTAGAGTACTTGCCAACAATTGTGGAACCTGAATTCAATCACAAGAACCCTCAATTTTTAAAAAAATTAAACAAAGAACCTGGTGCTGGTAGCTCATGCCTGTGTAACCCTAGCTACTCAGGTGGCTGTGATCTGAGGGTTGTAATTCTGAAGCCAGCCCAGGCAGAAAAGTCTGTGAGACTCTTATCTCCAATTAACCACCAAGTATTGAGATTTTTGTTGTTTTGTTTTGCTTTGTTTTCAGTGCTGGGGATGGAGTCTAGGTCTCCATACATGCAAGCTAGCCTTCTACTGCTAAGCTACACCCCCAACTCTGAGAGCTTATTCTTAATGATCTCTTATATCTAATTCAGTTACATTCTGATGGAGAAATCATTGTATTGTTGGTGTCTAGGTTTCAAAGGCCTGTTCCCAGGTTGTAGCTTTTGTCAAGTTCTAGTCCAGCAGCCAAGTTCAGAATTGAATAGGGGAATATGGTTCACAAGGAGAGCAGCTGGCTATACAGCTGAAAGAGTACAATAAGTCCTATGTGTTGGTACACACCTGTAATCCCAGGTCTGAGGCATGAGAATCTCAAGTACCAGCCTGTCTGAGCTACATAAGACTTTGCTCAAAAAAACCAAGTGCGAGGGGAAACAATGGAAAGAGTGACATTGCTCAAGACCCATTGTACTCATAAACTGGCATGTCGAATTGAAACCTCTTTGTATAATTACTTATAGATAATAAAAACAAAAAAAACAAAACCTGATAGGGTAAAATTAGACTTTGCCAAAGAACCATGCAGACATCCAGATACAGAGAACAAAGAAAGGTTTATCACCAGGAAAGCGGGCCGGCAAGACCCCTTCTCACAAGGGAGAAGTGAGAAGAAGCGCCGGCTATTGTCTGAGGTGATCTATATAACTTAGGAGGCTGGAAGGGGCTAGGAGGCAGAGACCCTGGTGTGGATGTGTGGGCCAGGGGCTTCATCATGGCAGACTAGGGTTTATGGTTGCTATCCAAATAGTAGATAAGGGGTGCTGCAGCTGGCCAGACCTGAAGGTCACTCTAAGCATCTCTTGTTGCCTTGTATGGTGGTAGCTGCCCCAGAGAAGTGCCATCTTAAGGTCAGGGAGGTTGGAGGCTGATTATTTACCGCCTTTATTAAATGGGCCTAGTGTTGCCTAGGAAGGGAACATGCTAAGCTGTGGAGAGGGGAAGGAGTGAACTAAGCTATGGGAAGAGAGCTTATTTCACCAACAAAACCAAAGTAACTAGAGAGAGAGCTCAGGTGTATAGTATATACTTGGCATGTAGAAGGCCCTAGATTTGACACTTAGTACAAAAAAAAGAAGAAGAAGCAGGGCGCCTGTGGCTCATGCCTGTAATACTAGCTACTCAGGAGACTGAGCTCTGAGGATCACAGTTCAAAGCCAGCCCAGGCAGGAAAGTCTGTGAGACTCTTATCTCCAATTAACCACCTGAAAACCGGAAGTGGCATGTGGCATTGTGACTTAAAGTGGTAGAGTGCTAGCCTTGAACGAAAAAGCTTAGGGACAAAGCCCAGGCCCTGAGTTCAAGCCCCATGATCTACAAAAAATAAAAAATAAAATAAAAAGCACGGCGGGGACAATATTCCTCATGCTTGAACTCAGGGCCTCAAGTATTGCTGAGCTTTTGCTTGGCCTTTTCTGTTCATGGCTGGTGCTTTGCCACAATGTTTCCTGTTCTAGTTGTTTACTGATTAACTGGAGATGTGTTCTTGAGGATTTGTCTTCATAGGCTGGCTTCAAATCTGGATCCTCAGATATCAGCCTCCCGAGTAGCTAAGATGATAAGAATGAGCCTTTGGTTCCTGGCTTAAATGGAGGTTGTTTCAAGGGCATGTAGTATGGTGCCTTGAAAACCATTCTGTAAGAGGAACTAGGAAGAGAGAGCCCAGGAGTATGGGCAGCTGGAAAGGCCCTCTGGGGATAGAAAATTGAGGAACAAGAATTCCCTTGGCTGGAAGTCTTTTCTGACTCTGTATGCTGTCCCCTGTTGGGTGAGGGACATTCCTTGCTGGAGATGAATTCAAGGCCAAGTGTTGGGGGAGATTCTGCCCCATCTATGGGCTTCTGACTCCTAGGTGTGAGTGAAAAGGTCAATGTCTGACATCATCCTAATTGCTTGGATGCCACGGGCCTGGTCTTCAGATTTCCCAATTTGGTAGGGCTAGGCTGAGTCTTAAGAATTTGCCTTTTTATCAAATTCCCAGATGTTACTGATGCTTCTGTTTTTTTTTGGGGGGGGGTCTGGTCGTGGGGCCTGAACTCTGGGCCTGGGCGCTGTCCCTCAGCTCTTCAGCTCAAGGCTAGCACTCTACCACTTGAGCCACAGCGCCACTTCCGGCTTTTTTCTTTTTGCTTATGTGGTGCTGAGGAATCGAACCCAGGGCCTCAGGCATGCAAGGCAAGCACTCTACCACTGAGCCAACTTCCCAGCCCTACTGATGCTTCTGGTTGGTCTGGAACCACAGTTGGAGAACCACAGTTGGAGAGGGTAGTCAACATCACTCTGTCCCATGTGATCAAGAAAAAGGGGTTCAAGCCCCATGCCAGTGCTCCTCCAGGGTTTCTGCATGTTTCAGGCACTCGTGTGTGTGTGTGTGTGTGTGTCTGTGCGCGTGCGCACGCGCACACACGCGTGTACCAGATCTGGGGTATGTCAGGGCTTGGCACTGTCTTAGAGGTATTTTGCTCTAGCTAGTACTCTACCACATGAGCCACAACTCTACTTCCAGCGGTTTTGGTGCATAACTGGAGGTAAGAATCTCATGGACTTTCTTGCTCTGGCTGGCTTTGAACCTCCATCCTCAGGTCTCAGACTCCTGAGTAGCTAGGATTATAGGCGTGAGCCACCCGTACCCAACTTTCACTTGTGTTTTGATAACCTCTGTTGGCTTAGACTTCCTCACACTGAGCCATATTCTCTCCCTTGTTCCATCATGGTGACCTGGTGATATGAACAACTTTAATGAAATTTTGTATCTACAACTTCTAGTTGAGTGTGAAATACCTACTTGTCAATGGCATAAACCCTCAGCATCCAGATTCTTAGATGGTGTTTGCTAATATCATTTGTGGTCTCTCTGACCTACTTTTTCTTTGCTTTAAAAAAAAATTCAATAAAGCTTTAATTTGGGTATGCATTTTAAGTATGAATCATTCTCTAGTAAAATGTAAAAGGTAATTTCAAATTACATTCAGCGAGCGAGAGAGAGAGATCAGCATGTTTCAGATTTTCTCCTGTGATCTTGGGAATTCAGAAGCAGATTTTTTTTTTTAAGATTTCTGTTTTCTGGAAATAGCAATGATGGAAGAATCTAGAATGCTAGAGAGGAAAAAAAAGGAATCCCTTTTCTGATTACTTGGCTTGTTTTATTATCAAATATTCCTCTTTTCCTGTGGCATTACTTTGTGTATTGGAGTTTACTTTGTGTGTTATTAATATGGTCTTACTGCATCTCTTAAGATTAGAGCTTGTATGCTCTTTATCTTTTGCAACTTTGTTATTTATGTCCTTATATTTAAGTATGAATCTAATAAATAAACAATTATGGCCCAGCACCAGTGGCTCACACCTGTAATCCTAGCTACTCAGGAGGCTGAGATCTGATCGTGGTTCAAAGCCAGCCAAAGCAGGAAAGTCCATGAGACTTGTATTTCCAATTAACCACCAGAAAACCAGAGGTGGCACTGTGGCTCAAGTGGTAGAGTACTAGCCTTGGGCTGAAGAGCTAAGGGACAGTGCCCAGGCCCAGAGTTCAAGCCCCACAACTGACAAAAATAAAAAAAATAAACAATTACAAAAAGCATTGTAATAACCTCCATATTTTTATTGGCATATTTAGTCCATGTACATTTAATATGATTCATTTTAGGCTCATCTTTTTCTACTTGCTTACTACTTGTGCCATTATTTTCAGTCTCTTTTTAAAATTATCTTTAAGAATGAGTACAAAGGATTAGTACAATACATCTTGATAAATGTCGCCTTTTATTTTTTTGATGGTACTTAGCATTGAACTCAGGGTAATGCATTTGCTTGCCAAGTACTCTATCACTTGAGCCATACTTCCAGCTCCCTGGCTTTTTTCTCACTGGGTATTTTCAAGGTAGGCCATTACTTTATTCCTAGGTTAGCCTGGGCTGGGATCCTACTACTTGTGCTTCTCTGTGTTGCTGGAGATAGTGAGCAGACACTGGGAACCTGGGAGCACTGTGGCAACTGTGACTGGTGCAGGAATGACAGTGCAGTGAATGACAGCTAGCAAGAAACTGCTGATTGTGTGATTGTGTCTGAGCAAAGACACTAGATTCTGGGTGTTTGACCTTCTTTAGTAATCTTGTCAAAAGACCAGAAGAGGTTGGGTACCCACGACTTAAACCAGTAATCCCATTTATTCAGAAGGCTGAGATGTAAGGATCAGGGTTTGAAGCTTGCCAGGGGCAGGAATGTTCAAGGAACTCTTATCTCCAATTAACTACCAAAAAAGCTGAAAGTAGAGCTTTGGCTCAGGTGTTAGAACACTAACAAACCAAATCAAAACAACAACAAGAAAAAAGCTTTAGGACTGTGTCCAGGTCCTGAGTTTGAGTCTTGTGACTAGCAAAATAAAAAAAAAAAAAGGACAGGATGGGTTCCTGTGTGTACTTAATTTTACTGCTTCCAGATAACCTAGTAACTACTTCTTAGAATGTGCCCTTTTGATTTTACTGAATTTACCTTTAGCAAGGCCCGGTAACTCTTTAGAAGTGGGGGATGGGAAAAATGCTTTCAGTTTAATCATGTTCGTTGGTGAACACATTCTTTACCCCATGGTGGCTTGAAATATGAAATAATTAATATGTGATATGAAAGATCACTGCATGGGTAATTTGGCATCTGTTGTCAGATATCTGCTGGATGGATGGGCAGGATGCCACCTCACCTAACTGTTGGTGGAGATGACGTCTCATGAACTTTTATGCCTGATCTGACCTCAAATGGTGATTCTCCCAAGCTCAACCTCCAAACTAGCTAGGATTACAGGCTTGAGCCACCATGCCCAGCTCTCCATTCTACTTATTGATTCCTGGATTCATTTCACATGAAATACATTAGCTCTTGCTCCATGTGTATACATCTATGTGTGCACATGTGTGTATATGTGATTGAACTCAAGATCTCAAGCATACTAGGCAAGTGCTCACCTTTGAGCTGTACCTCAAGCCCCTAGCCCTCACTTTTGGTGCTTCTTCTGCCAAGATATTCATTAGGGTCTCATTTGCTGAAGAGCTGCATCCAGTCAGTCCTTTAAACAAAAGTATGTAAGGGAGAGGGAGGAGGATGGGATGGGAAGGGGAAACAAAGGAGGAGGCTACAATGCTTGATAAGAAATGTATTCATTATCTTGCCCATGTAATTGTAACCCCTCTGTACAGTATTTTCACAATAAAAAAACAACAAAAAAACCCAAAAGTGTGAAATTCCACCCCATTTTCCTAAATGTCCCCCTGTTTCATTTAAAAAACTCTGTGGAATCCAACTATGTCAAAGTCAGAAGCCACTTGGGTGAGTACTGGCCCAGAAGTCAGTCTGAGGTCCCCAAAACTCATAGCTAGGTGCAAGGGACCCATGAATTTGAAGGGGGAAAAACTGTGTCTTTTTACCAACCAAAATTTAGCATTCCTTTTGATTATAACAGGGGTAACAAACTTCAGTTCTAATGACACTCACTTTGGTTTTGTCATCAATAGGTATTCGCAAATTTCATTTCAATTGTTTATGATACCACAAAATATGTTTGAAAGTACAATAGCCATTAGACTTCTGCTAGACACTTTATTTAGTGCATGAATATAGAAGACAATATTCTGTAATATTTAACTTGGTTTTTTATCCATGTTGTATTTATTTTTCCTGAAATTAAAAAAAATTTATTGTAAAAATGCTGTACAGAGGGGTTACAGTTACATGAGTAAGATGATGAATACATTAGTAGCATTGTTACCCCTCTCCTTGAAACATTTTAATATATTTTTATCTTCTTTAAGCAGTTATACATAGGGGTTACCATCCGACATGTCAGTAAGTACAGTATCTTGATCAATATCACCCCTTTCAACATTCTTCCCTATTCCTCCCAGCTCAACCCCTCACCACACTTTTCCTAGTTTTATAGGATATGTATTGAATATTTTGATAGCATTCTCCACCTTTCCTCTCTTCATTCATTTACTCTCTCCCATTGACCTCAAGCCCTCACATCTCAGGTTTGGCTTCCTGGTTTTCCTTTTCCATGCTTCAGTAGATTTGGTTATCTTTGCAATACCATGTACTTTATTTTGAAAATAGAAAAACTTGGGCTGGGAAGGTGGCTCAGTGGTAGAGCGCTTGCCTTGCATGCCTGAGGCCCTGGGTTTGATTCCTCAGCACCACATAAGCAAAAAGAAAAAAGCCGGAAGTGGCGCTGTGGCTCAAGTGGTAGAGCGCTAGCCTTGAGCTGAAGAGCTGAGGGACAGCACCCAGCCCAGAGTTCAGGCCCCACGACCGGACCCAAAAAAAAAAAAAAAAAAAAAAGAAAAAAAAAAGAAAAGAAAATTAGAAAAACTATTTTGGGCTGGGCACTATAATCCCAGCTATCTCAGAGGCAATGATAAGAAACATCTTGGTGCTAGGCCAGTCCAAACAAAAACTGGCATTCCTTATCTCAACAAATAAGTTGGGCAGGTTGGGTTTTACCTGTAATCCAAGCTATGGTCCAAGGACAGCCTAGGCAAAAAACATGAGACCTTATATGAAACATAAAGCTGAAAAGATTGGGGATATGGCTGAAGTAGTAGTGTAAAACTGAGATCTTGAGTTCAAATCCCACTGCCCCCTAAAGGAGGGAAAACTCATTTGAGAATAGAGTGCCCAACAGGTCCATAGCACAGAAAACAGCTAAGAGCCTTAATAAAATTCAGCTCTTTATAAACAGCTGAATCTCAGGCAACTGTGCCCTGCTCACAACCACAACACTAGCATGGAACCTGAATCTAAAACAAGAGGGAAAAGTGGAGGAGGAGTCAGCAAGCAATGAGAGCTGGGGACAGTGGCCACACCTGGTACCATGGTCACACACAGTCAGCTAGGAGGGTGGCTCTTCACAGAGCTTCTGTTTCTCAGGCCTGGCTTCCCCTTATCTAGTTCTTGACCCCAGTTGACACCAACTTGGATAGCATTAGAATGAAAAAGAACAAGTCGAACTTTTCAATTTATTAACCTTGCTTCTTGTCAAATTCTTAGTATCAAATACGTTGTGGTCTTCCAGTACCCTATACCGATCCACAATTTATTTTTTTATTTTTTTGTCGGTAGTGGGGCTTGAACTCTGGGCTTGGGCGCTGTCCCTCAGCTCTTCAGCTCAAGGCGAGCACTCTACCACTTGAGCTACAGCACCACTTCCGGTGGTTTATTGGAGATAGGAGTTACAGTCTTTCCTGCCGGGCTGGCTTTGAACCTCGATCCTCAGATCTCAGCCTCCTGAGTAGCTAGGATTACAGGCATGAGCCACTGGCGCCCGGCCCGATCCACAATTTTTTGTTCCAATATGAGATTGTGAGTTGCACACCACATTCACTGGATTCCCTCCCCCAACCAATACAGTCCTCAATTCCAGGGGTTTGTCAGGTCCCGAGTTAGAACTTACCCAGCTCTTTTACTTACATCATTTTACATAAAATATAGAATTGTTAATAGTTGCTAGTGATGGCTGAGTTTTTACTCTGAGCTTCTTAATAGTCAATGCAAAGATAATTATCACTCAACCAATTAGAGAAAAAAATTTAGTTGTTCACAATTAGCATAGATTTCTTTCTGGTCCTGAAGATGAAAGGTTTAAATTTCCAAGCTCAGCTCTCTGACCCAAAGGACTTGTTGACTTCTTCAAGCAGTGAGGACAGCCAAGGGCAGGACCCATGTTTACCAAGAGCTTATATAGTCCTTTTGCTCTCTAATAGAAGGCATATTCTTTAATTGCTGCATGCACATAGTCCTGACTCACTAATCCTGCTATGATTCTTCCTCTTATTTCCAAAGTCTATTCAAATTCTACACTAATTCCAAAGCCATCTGGCATCAACTTTGTTTAGACCTTTTATCTTATTTATTCATTTATTATTGTAAAGGTAATGTACAGAGGGGTTACAGTTACATGAGTAAGGCAATGAGTACATTTCCTATCTAGCATTGTTACTCCCTCCTTTGTTTTTCCCCTACCATCCATTCCCTCCCACCTCCCCAACTCCTCCCCCACTCTCCCCCTCCCTCCCACACCTGAAGTTGTAAAGTTCATTTTCAACATAGTATCTTGTACATCTCATTGTTCCAATAGGTCAACCTGTATCCCTATTTAAGCATTTTGTTTTTTCCCTTCCCCTCCCCAAAGTAGAAAAATGTATATACAAGATGCAGGGCACCGGAATCAAATACAGTGAAAATGGGTTTTACTGTGGGGGAGGAACATACCAAAGAAAGAAAAAAAATTACATAGTACATTATAGATATGTTAAAAACAATAGCAAGAAAGAAAAAAACCAGTGTGTCCCTATCTTGGGGTTCATGTTGCTTATCATCATCTTATATGGTCATATATGAGTACATTTCTTTTCTTTTTTTTTTTTTTTTTTTTTTTTTTTGGTCGGCTGTGGGGCTTGAACTCTGGGCCTGGGCGCTGTCCCTCAGCTCTTCAGCTCAAGGCAAGCGCTCTACCACTTGATTTCTTACAGCACCATTTCCGGTTTTCTGGTGGTTTATTGGAGATAGGAGTCTCACGGTCTCTCCTGCCTAGGCTGGCTTTGAACCACGATCCTCAGATCTCAGCCTCCTGAGTAGCTAGGATTACAGGCATGAGCCACCAGCGCCAGCCATGAGTACATTTCATTTTGAACAGTGTTACTCCCCTCCCTCATTTTCTCCCCCTTCCCCTCCCTGACTCCCTTCCCTCCCAAGTTGTAAAGTTCATTTCCAAGATAGTGTCTAGTGAGTATCACTGTTGTATTGGTTCATCCTTTGTCCTGCCATTTCTGTGTTTCCCCTTGCCTTCTGCAAATCACATAAACTTATATATAAAAGAAAGGGTGCCGGGAGCCAGTGGCTCACACCTGTAATCCTAGCTGTTCAGGAGGCTGAGATCTGAGGATCACAGTTCAAAGCCAGCCTGGGCAGCAAAATCCATGAGACTTTTTTTTTTTTTGTCAGTCTTGGGGCTTGAACTCTGGGCTTGGGCACTGTCCCTGTGCTCTTCAGCTCAAGGCAAGTGCTCTACCGCTTGAGCCATAGCGCCACTTCCTGTTTTCAAGTGGTTTATTGGATATAAGTGGCTCATGGACTTTCCTGCCTGGGCTGGCATTGAACCGCGATCCTCAGATCTCAGCCTCTTGAATAGCTAGGATTATAGGCGTGAGCCACCATTGCCCAGCTTGCGACTGTTATCTCCAATAAACCAGCAGAAAACCAGAAGTGCTGCTGTGGCTCAAGTGGTAGAGCACTAGCCTTGAGCTGAAGAGCTGAAGGACAGCGCCCAGGCTGAGTTCAAGCCCCACAACTAATAACAACAACAACAAAGAGAAAGGGTACATAAATAAAAAACAGTGACAACAGGGCATAAAACAAAGAAAAAAAAAGAACCAAATAGTACATTATAAAAACCTCTTGTTTCCATTTCTTCATAAGCTTCATTTTATATGGACATAGTTATTGAACTATTGTGATCTTCTGCTAAGAATATAAGCTTCATTTTATATGGACATAGTTATTGAACTATTTTGAACTATTGTGATCTTCTGCTAAGAATATCTTAGACATATTCTAGTTATTACAAATGAGGGAAAACGTGCAGCCTGTCTTTCTTTGGGTCTGGTTTGCTCCGCTTAACATCATTTTTTCCAAAGTCTTTCCATTTCCTTATGAATGGGGTGATATCATTCTTTCTGACAGAACCATAAAGTTCCATTGCATATATATATATGTACATTGCATATATATATATACATATATATATATATATATATAACATTTTCTTGATTAATTCATCTACCGAGGGGCATCTCTTACACTTTAGTTCATTAGGTAAATAACACAAATGACTCAAATCTTCCTTCCTTCCTACCTTCCTTCCTACCTTCCTTCCTACCTTTCTTCCTTCCTACCTTTCTTCCTTCCTACCTTTCTTTCTTCCTACCTTTCCTACCTTTCTTTCTTCCTTCCTTCCTTCCTTCCTTCCTTCCTTCCTTCCTTCCTTCCTTCCTTTCTTTCTTTCTTTCTTTCTTTCTTCCTTTCTTTCTTTCTTTCTTTCTTTTCTCTTTCCTCTTGTGCCAGTACTAAGGCTTGAACTCAAGGCTTTCTGATTGGCTGGCATTCTACCATGTAAGCTACAGCTCCATTTCTAGCTTTTTGCTTGGTTAAGTAGAAATAAGAGTTTCAGATTTTTCTGCTTGGGCTGCCTTTGACCTTCATCCTCAGAAATCCTTCTTCTAAGTAACTAGGATTCCAGGTGTGAGCCACCAGTGCCCGGCCAAGTCTATTCATTTAGTAAATGCGTCCACATACTTCCAACACACAGAAGCACAGTACAGCAGCAACCCAGGAAAAAGCTCTACCGATTGAGCCATGTTCCCAGCCTCTTTTGCTTTAGTTACTTCTCAGACAGAGTCTCAAGATTTTTGCCTGAGGCCAGCCTTAGACTAAGATCCTCTTATCCACAATGTCCGAATAGCTAACAGGTATATTGTTATTGTCATATTGTCTTGTCTTTGAGACAGAATCTTGCTAACTTTCCCTCCCTTTATGATGGTTTCTAACCATAACTCTTCTACCTTTGCATCTCAAGTAACTGGGATTACAAGTGTGAGCCACTGTGCCCAACTCCCAAGCTTTTCTCATTCTTCATCATGCTGTACCTCCTATAGTTAATGCTAGGCACAGGGATTTCCTTTCCCAAGGAAGTAGAACATGCTTTTTATCTCTGTTCTAGAAAATCAGTTACCTAGCTATGCTGCTGTGAGTTTTTTTTTTGTAAGTTGTGGGGCTTGAACTCTGGGCTTGGGCACTGTCCCTGTGCTCTTCAGCTCAAGGCGAGCACTCTACCGCTTGAGCCACAGCGCCACTTCTGGTTTTCTAGTGGTTTTTATTGGAGATAAGAGTCTCACGGACTTTCCTGCCTGGGCTGGCTTTGAACCGTGATCCTCAGATCTCAGCCTCTTGAGTAGCTAAGATAGCACGCGTGAGCCACTGGCGCCCAGCTTCAATATGAAAGTTTTTTAAGGATGAGAAAAAAACATACTCCCCTCACCCTTAGTTTTCTTTCTCTACTTCAGCAAGTCCCCATGCCCCAGGTGTGCTCACCCAGCTGTACCTGGGCTTTCTGACGTTGCACAAAGCTATACACTTTGCAGCAAGTGAGTCTCAGAGGCCACAAAGCACTTCTCCATCATTCTGTTCCAGAATCTGTCCCCCAACAGACCAGTCTTTGGTGTGAAGAGCCAAAAATATCATGTATCTTGGTAGAAATTCATTTCTGTCCCATCTTGCGTGAACCTGAAGAAAAACACTCAGCACTCTCCTTCTGTAAACTCTACAGCGACAGCATCTGGATGTGTCTGAAGGCTGTAGAAAGAAGTCTGTACTGTTTAGGAGACATCCTGGGGCTGGTGTGAAGATCAAGTAAAGGGCTCTACAAATGTCAAGTGATAATCTTAGCAGAGATTCATTCGTGGAGGAAGGAAAGGAAGCAAGGTCTGTGAGATTCTTTATACAGGCATAAAGAAACCATGGTAGCACCATGGTTTTCAGGCTAGAATATCTTTCTCAGAGGACCTCTTTTCCTATCTTATGGTCTCCAGGCCCTCCCATGTCCACTTCTCCTTTGTGCAAGAAGAGAAATATCAGGTTCGGTGGAAAGCAGTGAATTGCTATCTCCAGGAAGGGGAGAAGCGAGAATTAGTCAGCAGAGGGAGGCATTGGCTAGGACAAGAAGGCAACAAAGCCTAGCACATCTGATTGCAGTCATCCATCCCCTCTTACATTGGAGGGATGCTTTTTCCAAGACCTCCAATGGATGCCTGAAATTGCAGGTGGCACAAGCTTTATATACTTATATGTGCTATATTTTTTCCTGTGGGTGCATTCTCTCCTTTTTTTCCCTTTCTTTTCCTTTCTTTTTTCTTTCTTTCCTTTCTTTCATGCCAGTACTGGGGCTTGTACTCAGATCCTTGAGCTCTTGCTTGGTTTTTGGGTCAAGGCTGGTACTTGAACCACATCTTCACTTCTAGCTTTTTGCCGGTTCATTGGAAATAAGAGTCTTATAGAATTTTCTGCCCTGGATGGTTTCAAACTGCATTCTTCAGATCTCAGCCTCCTGAGCAGGTAGAATTACAGGAGTGAGGGCTGGGAAGGTGGCTCAGTGGTAGAGCGCTTGCCTTGCATGCATGAGTCCCTGGGTTCGATTCCTCAGCACCACATAAGCAGAAAAAGCCAAAAGTGATGTTGTGGCTCAAGTGGTAGAACACTAGCCTTGAGCTGAAGAGCTGAGGGACAGCACCCAGGCCCAGAGTTCAGGCCCCATGACCTACCCCCCTCCCCAAATAAAAAAGGATTACAGGAGTGAGATACCAGTGCCTAGCCTATATATACATTTCTATGACAAAGTTAAATTTACAATTTAGGTGCAGTAAAAGAATGACAATACATAAGTTCCACTTGAGCACAAGCATGGGCAACTGTGTGATCTAAGGGATCTGTGACAGAAAGATGCTTCACTACTGGGTGGGATGGAGCAGACAGCACAAGATTTTAATATACTTAGAATAGTATCCAATTTAAAACTGTATATTGATTATTTCTGGAATTTTCCATTTAATATTTTTATTTGACTGTAGGGAACTGAAGGGAAAGTCAGCCGATGTGTGTTTGGTAAAGGTCTTCCCTAGCATGAGACAATGCTTCAAAATGAAGCAAGAACCAGGCACCAGTGACTCATGCCTGTAGTCCTAGTCACTCAGGAGGCTGAGATCTGAGGATTGCAGTTCAAAGCCAGCCTGGGCAGGAAAGTGTATGAGACTCTTATCTCCAATTAACCACCAGGAAAACTGAAAGTGATGCTATGGGTCAAGTGGTAGAGTTCTTGCCTTGAGCTGAAGAGCTGAAGGATAGAGTTCAAGCCCCACTACCGACAAAAAAACCCAAGCCAAATGAAGCAAGATTTGCTATTTGTGTAGTGACAGATTCTGCTTTCATCTACACAATCCATTAGCTTCTGTGGAGTTCTGCTAACTTTGTAATTGGCCTCATGTTCTGGATAAGGTGCAGAAGGGACCCAAGCAATCAGACAAGACCCAAGCTCCACAGTCTGCAGTCCTGGCAGAAAGATACATAGGAAACTTCTGTATAGAAGTTAGCTACTCCATGCCAGTCTCAGACAAACTTTCTTTTCAATTCAGGAAAAAAGAAAAGGAACCTCTTCTCCCCCCACCCCCAATTCAAATGGCCTTTTATTTTGGTTGAATAAATGGGAAATGGATGAATGAATGAGATTTTCTCTGCTGCAAAGATAAGATTCTCTCTCCCTCACCCCCAACCTTCCTGACCCCTAGTTGCTTCATGTTCGTTGGAGCACCAAGGGAGAATCAGGAATTCAGTCTTAACAAGCAGTGGCTTGGATCAAGGTCAGAAAACTTGAAGCCTGCCTTGTGCCAAGCCAGTCATGGAAGGCCCCTGCTTTCTAGTTTCCTTATCCATAGAATGGGGGCTGGAGGGGATTGTCTCCTTGTACTGCAGAGGAGGTAGTTAAGCAAGTACTCTGCGTGAGCTCACACCATCACTGAAGCAGCTATAGAGGGCCATAGGGTCAGACTGGGAGGGGGCAGTGCCCTTTAACGGGGTAGAGGGAATGTTGGTCCCTCAGAGTTCCCTCCTCAGGTGTGGTGGGAGTGGCAGTTGAATGGGGCAGTTGGAGAGGAGAGCTCTGGCAAGTGGGATGAGAGAAGCCAAACCTGACATCAGTGGAGAGGTGGCCCAGGTAAAGTGGACAGCACACGCTGCCCTCTCAGCCTGACTTGTGGCCCTTCTTTTTCCCTCTCATCCTGAAATCCTGTGCATCCCTGTTCAGGTAAAGCTCCTCCCTGTTGCAACTAATGCTTGCTAATCAGTCCTCAGGGCTCTTGCCTCTCATTCTAGGACAGGCTGCCTTGGGTGACAGGACCAACTATGGTTGCTCCTTTGGGAGGAAACCAGGGCCTGGGGATCTCAGAAGGGTAAAGGAGGCCTGGGGCAATTTTGGAGCCTCCTGGTATGCGAAAGAGAAAAATAGAACTGCCAAGACAGGATTTCAAAATCTGTGATAGACAAAAGCCTACATTGAATAAATTAGGTCTTTCAATATGCACGCATGCGTGCACAGGCACAGTACTGCTCACAATTTAATCAGGAGACTTATTTTTTGAAAAAGAAATTGAAATCATGATGTATTACTGTATGGTTCTCATAGGTTTTAAATGATGGGTCTTAACTTTCTTTATATCTCTGTACTGAATAGGTAAACAAGTTTGTGGGGACACTATCACAGGGTACCACAGGCCACCTCGCATCTGGGCAATGAGGACTTGAGCACTCTCCTTCTCTCCCCTTTCAGTACCCTCAGGCTTTGCAGGGTGTCATGTGAGACTTCTCTGGGTCCTTTATCTGTCTTTCCCTCAGGGAGACACCAGCCCCCATCCCTCAGAGTCCTCCCTGGCTGGTGGCTTATACGGGTTCTGGGGACATTCAACATGAACAGAGAGTAGAGGTGAGGGGCACGCCTGAGGAAACCTTTCATGACTTCTTTTCTGAGCTGGAGATTGCCCAGGTCCTGGACTGGATGGGGAGGATGTGAGGCTATCAGATACTGGTCATTTGAATGTCTTTAAATTAAGAATGGACTCAGTAATAGAGTAATAGAGAGCTTGTAGAGCATGTATGAAGCCCTGGGTTTAACCTCCATCCCCTCCTCCACCCCAAAAGCTTGAAAAGTGAATAATCACCAAAAAATAGCTTTCTAAATGGGTTTGGGCCACAGTCTCTCCTCTGGGAAGAATTTTATAATGAAATGTGTGGTTGCATGGGACTGATGGCTTCTTAAGGAAGGATTTCCACTGTAGGCAACAAGAAGATTGGAAATCCAGTCCTATCAGTTTTCTGGGGTACAGAGAGTGGAATGGGAGAGCCTGAGGGTGGCAGTTGTGGACTTTTTTTCTTTTCTTTCCTTCCTTCCTTCCTTCTTTCTTTTTTTTTTTTTTTTTTACATTGTTACCCCCTCCATTGTTTTCCCCCTACCATCCCCTCCCTCCCTCCCTTCCCCAAGGTTCTTTTTTTTTTTTTTTTTTTTGATCGTGATTAAGTGATTACTTAATTTCCGGAAATTCACAGTATTGTGGAATAATGATGCTCATTTAAAGTCACAAGTTCATTCTAACTTTCCTTCCTTCCTTCTTTCTTTCGTTTTTGCCAGGGGCACTACTAGGGCTTGAAACTCAGGGCTTGGCACTCTGGCTTAGCCTTTTTGTTCATTGCTGGAGTTCTACCCCTTGAGCCACACCTCCATTTCCACCTTTTCTATAGTTAATTGAAAATAAGAGCCTCATAGACTATTCCTAGGATAGCTTTGACCCATACTTCTCAGATCTTAGCCTCATGACTAGCTAGGATTACAAGTGTGAGCCACCAGCACAGGGTGTGTGATCATGGGTCTTCTTGACATGCCCTCTGGACAGCTCTTGCTCTTCCACTTTGGACAAGGATGGAGAAAAATGAAAAAAAAAATGCTCTAATATACAATATGAATGAAATGAATGCTAAATGATCCAGAACCCCAGGGTCAGGGAGCAACAAGGAATGGTGGGGATTGGGACTTAGTAGAACCTGGGTGCCCTGATCCTTGCAACAACTGAACAGGACCTGATCACAACTATGTGAGCAGAGCTGCTAAATTTTTGGCAAGAAGCTTTCTTTTTTCCTTTTTTAAAATATGATGCTTTCTAATTATTAAATGCTTCTTACAAATAAAAAAAAACCCCATACAGACCATATAAAATAAACCCATAAAACATACAAGGTCACCAACCCAGCCGCTGGTAATCTCTTCTTGCTTTAAACAGAAGCCTCTCTCTGCTTCTGCCAGCCCAGCCTATCAGGGTTAGGTTAGGAACCCCTGGTGTGCAAGCAGAAAGGTGCACCAGGGACTTTGGCCATCTCTACTCCAAGAAGAAAAAAGTCATGCCAAGAGCACAGTCACGATGGCTGCAGGGGCCTGGCCCCAGGCAGGTGTGAGCTCTTCCCTGTACCAGTGCCCTCTAGTCCCCACATCCTCTCTCCTCCCCTCACCCCCCACAGTGGCTGGCGGCAAGCAGATTCCTCACTCCAGGCAGCTCCTCACTCCTGGCAGAGGATGGCATGACAGACGGGATAGAGATAGAGACGTTAGCCAAAGCAGACTTCCTGATTAAAAAAGTCTCATTTCCCCCCGGGGCTGCCAAATTTAGCAAAGTGTCATTCCAGCTGCAAAGCTTCCAAGCAGTCTTAGGTAATCATAACTCTGCATTCCCCGTGGTGGTTCAAGGAAATTACCTCCCAGCACCAATTTCCTATGCAATCTGATTCCCCAAGCTTGGCTGGGAAGGCTGGCCTACCGTGCTGGGCATTTTGGACTCAGAGCCCCTTAAGACAGCTTGTTGTCAGTACAAAGGTGAACACAAAATAAAAGTCATAGCTAAGAGTTCTCACCTTCTCAGAAGGCGATCAGGGTGCAGGGGCTGGAGAACTTAGCCTGGGGAACTTAGACTGGCTAGTTGTGGGTGAGATGAAGGAATGATTGCAGTGTGGTCAGCATGGCTTCTGATGCTGGAGCAAAAGCCACTAGGAAGTTGCATTCACTTCTATAGGAGGGGAAAAATACATTCCCTTTGAGTATTTCTTTTAGAAGTGTTTAACATTTCATTTCCAAATGATTTCTAATTTAGCCAGGCACGGGAGGCTTAAGCTTGTAAGCATAGGTATTCAGGAGGCTGAGGATTGTGGTTTAAAGCCAGTCTGTAAAAGAAAGTCCATGAGACTCTTATCTCCAGTTAATCAGCAAAAAGCTGGAAGTGGAGCTGTGGCTTAAGGTGTAGAGTGCCAGCTTTGAGCAAAAAGGCTAAGGGGAAGTGTTCAGTTCTTGAGTTCAAGCTCTCGATTACTTCACACACAAATAATGCTAAGAAATTCCAAATTCCAATTCCAATTTACAAATTTTGCCATATTTTCTTTAATATTATATTCTTATACATTATTAATTTATTTTGAGACAAGGTCTCAGACTGGCCTTGAACTCTTGGACTCTTGGGGGCTAGGATTATAGTTATGTACCACTATATTCAGCTTATTAGTTTTTTTCTAACACTTTTTTTTTCCAGTTCTGAGCACTGTCTCTTGCTCAAGGCTGGTGCTCTACCACTTGAGCCACAACTCCACTTCCATCTTTTTGGTGATTAATTGAAGATAAGAATGTCATGGACTTTACTGTCCAGGCTGGCTTTGAACTATGATCTTCAGATCTCAGGCTTTTTTCTGACATATTTGAAAGTCAGTTATGGCTATTTTGCTCCTTTATCTCTAAATACTATAGTATGTCTTTGCCAAGAATAAGGATCTTCTCATGTAACCGTAATTATCGAAATGATTAATTGCGTAAGGATTAAAATTAGGAAGTATAACTCTGATATAAAACTGTTGCATGATCTACAGTTTATATCCAAAGGTCTCCAATTGTTCTTTAATTTAATTTGTTTTCCTGGTTCAGAATCCCAGTATTACATATTATATTTGGCTTTCAAGTCTCTTTAGTTTCCTTTATGTTGAAACGTTCCCTTACTTTCCTTTGCCTTTCCCTGTTTTAAGCTGCTGGAAGAGCCAGGCCATTTATTTTGAATGATCCTTGGGGTGTATCTGCTATTTCCTCTAGATTTAGGTTCTGTATTTCCTGCCTAGGGCTGCATGAGGCTGTCTTGAACAGAGACTGAGAGTCTATTGCTGGAGCTCTTTGAGCATGGTCACGTTGCCAGAGGAAGTTCTCCCGTGAGAGGCTGTCTGCCATGCTTGATGTCTTCTTGGGTTCTTCACATTCTTAGATTCTGTGATTCTGGGTTTCAGAAGTTATGGGTTCTTCCTTTTTTAGCTTTTGTGCTTTCCTCCTGTGGTTTGCCCCAAGTCACGGAGGCCATGGACAGCTAAGTAGGGACTGCTCACTCCTGTCATGACAGCAATTGGGGTAGAGATGAGATAGCAAGACTGTGCATGCGCACAAGGTCCAGGGTCATTTCTTGCCTGATTACATTGACTCAAGGAGCCAAGGTCCTACCCCAGGGTGACAGGCCACTAACAATGCAAGGCTTTCTGATAAATGGACAAATAAATGAAGGACTTGCAGAGAAAGGTCCCCAGTGTCACTTCTGCCTAGGCTGAACTTCTTTAGGGTCTGGTGGGCCTGATTGCTGGTGATAAAATTAGGAACAAATCTGAAGACTTATCTCTTGGCTCTCACCCACTCCCATCAGCTCAGCAGAAAGCCTCTTCCATTTGGACTTTCTCTCAGATTCTCTTCTCTCCACTTATTCCCAATCACTCACTGGAAATTCTCCTAGCCCCATCCTCCTCCTCCCAGGCCACTCTGTATTCAGAATTCCCATGGTTTATGGCCCTGCAGACTCCTCTGCACTGAGCACAGGCAGTCCCAGGGAAGGCTTTAAATTTTTTTTTTTTTGTTGTTGTTGTTGGTTGTTGGTTGTAGGGTTTGAAACCTGGGCCTTGACACTGTCCCTGAGCTCTTTTGCTCAAGGCTAGTGCTCTGCCATTTTGAAGCACAGTGCCACTTCTGGTTTTCTGATGGTTAAGAGGAGATGAAAGTCTCATGGATTTTTTTTTTTTTTTTTTTGGGTCCGGTCGTGGGGCCTGAACTCTGGGCCTGGGCGCTGTCCCTCAGCTCTTCAGCTCAAGGCTAGCTCTCTACCACTTGAGCCACAGCACCACTTCCGGCTTTTTTCTTTTTGCTTACGTGGTGCTGAGGAATGGAACCCAGGGCCTTGAGCATGCAAGGCAAGTGCTCTACCACTGAGCCACCTTCCTAGCCCGTCTCATGGATTTTCTGACTAGGGCTAGCTATCTCAGATCTCAGTCTCCGGAGTAGCTGAATTACAGGCATGACCCACCTGCTAGTTTTACTTTTTTTTTTTTTTTTCTTGGTTGTGGGGCTTGAACTCTGGGCCTGGGTGCTGTCCCTGAGCTCTTCAGCTCAAGGTGAGCACTCTACCACTTGAGCCACAGCGCCACTTCTGGTTTTCTGGTGATTAGTTGGAGATAAGCGTCTCATGGACTTTCCTGCCTGGGCTGGCTTTCAACTGAGATCCTCAGATCTTGGCCTCCTGAGTAGGTAGGATTACAGTCATGAGCCACTGGCACCCAGCTTTGGCTTTACATTTTTAAAACAGTAAATATTGTAACAACTTGGGAAGAATCCTCTATTTTCCAGATCTCATCTTGAATTCACTGCTTAAGTTTTCCCATTCCTTCCTTCCATCCATCCCTTCCTTTCTCTCTCTCTCTCCCCTGCTCCCTCCCTCATTTCCATCTTCTCTCTTACTCTCTCTTTTTTCTCTTTGGAAAATTTAGCAAGAATCTATTTTAGTATTCCAAGAAAAACTAGGGAGAAATGAAATAGAAAAAAAGAGGGAAAAAGAAATAATGTCATTTCGCTTTTTTCCTAGTTGGATAGTAAGTAAGTTACTAGGCTGTTTCTGTGTTCATTGGTGGCAGTGACACCAAAAACAGGCCGTAGATAGAAATGTTTGAACTGGAAAAAAAACACGAATTATACTACATTTTCAAAGTCTTTTGTAATTGTTTAGAACATAATCAGAATTTGATTCATCTGTCTTACCCCATTACTAGTCTTTTTTTTTTCTTTTATTTTTTTGGTCGGCCTTGGGACTTGAACTCTGGGCCTGGGCGCTGTCCCTCAGCTCTTCAGCTCAAGGCGAGCACTCTACCACTTGAGCTACAGCGCTATTTCCGGTTTTCTGGTGGTTTATTGGAGATAGGAGTCTCGCGGTCTCTCCTGCCTGGGCTGGCTTTGAACCGTGATCCTCAGATCTCAGCCTCTTGAGTAGCTAGGATTACAGGCATGAGCCACCAGCCCCCGGCCTATTACTAGTCTTTTAAATGTCTTTAACACATTGTATTCTTTAATTCTTCATTAAAATGGATATAAGTGGGAAAAAAAAGAAAAAAATAGGGAAAAACATTTTGGCTTCTCACTCAGGAAATGGGAGTAAAGGGCTCTCCATTCACTTTTTAAAAATAAAGATTCTGGATGACATCAATCAAGATGCATTGTTTTCATAAACTGCTGTGTTAAATGGCAACTCCTTTGTCTTAATTATTTAAATAAAATAAAATGATAAAGATTCTAGGCACAGTCTTAAATTTATACAAAAATTATGAAACTAGTACAAAGAATGACCATATCCCAATACCTGGTTTCCCTACTATTGACATCTTTCATATTGTGGTATGTGTATAATTCATGAGCAGATATTAATACTTTGTTAATGAATATCCATTCTATATTTAGCTTTCCTTAGTTTTCCCCAAATGTCCCCTTCTGCTCTAAGATCTCATCCAAGGCACCACTTCACACTTAGTAGTTATTTCTCTTCAGGCTCCTCTTGTTCTATCACTTTCTGAGACTTTCCTTGTTTGTGATGACCTGGATCTTGTGGGTATGTGTTTGTACATGCACATGTGCAAACATGCATGCACACTGCCACTGAGAATGGAAGCCAGGCTTATATACACTAAGCCTGTGGTTTATTACTCAAGTCTACTACTAGCTTCTAGATAGCTTTAAGGCACAGTGGTCAGGAATGTCCTTCCACGGGTTTTCCTACATGGATTTCTCATGATTATACTGGGTTATGGGTTACAGGGGGAAGACCAAAGAGGTAAAGTGTCATCCTGTTAATGGTACCTGCCCTCCACGAAACATTGGTATTGATATTGGCCATGATTACCTGGTTGAAGTGATGTCTTCAGTTGCTATATTTTTCCCCCTGCTGGACCTGGGGCTTGAGCTCAGAGTCTGGGAACTGTCCCTAAGCTTTTTTTTTTTTTTTTTGCTCAAGGCTAGTATTCTACCACTTGAACCACAGCTTCACTTCCACCTTTTTGGATGCTTGATTGGGACTAGGAATCTCACATCTTTCTTGCCTGGGCTGGTTTTGAATCGTGATCTGCAGATCTCAGCCTTCAGAGTAGCTAGAATTAAAATTAAAAATTTAAAAAAATTAAAAAAATTTAAACATTTAAAAAATTATCTTTAAGTAGTTGTACAAAGAAGTTCCCATTCTACAAAACAGTATATGAATACAAAGTGTCTGATACCATTGTCACCTATCGCTCTTAACCCACCCCTTCTCTCACTTTTCTTCTTTTTTAAAAATTGTGATTAGGTGATTATATAAATTTCATATTTTTTACAGTATTGTGGAATAGTGATAGTTAAACTCACAAACACAAGGCAAAACCTTCACAGGGCAAATTGTCATCATCATTGTCTATAAAGTTCATGAATTCTATGAGCTTTGATAATACAATTAATTATGTCTTCCACATCAGGTGATAATTACATTTCTTTCCTTTTGCTTAGTCTAAGCTGTTCCCTTTTTCTCCCTCATAAAAATTTTTTTATATGATACTCTCAGAAACAAATACTTGAGTTGTTTCAAATATTTCTCACAGGGCTATAGGTGCTGCTATCTACATATATTTTAAAAGTAAATTTACTATATTTTGGTCAAATTTACCCACTCTGTTATTTTTTTCTGAATCTTCTTACTTTCTTTTAATTAATTGTCAGTGTGTTTCATTATGATCTATATCAGGGCCTTGCATGCTTGCTTAGCTTTTTTGCTCAAGGCTGGTATTCTACCTCTTGAAAAGAAATGATGTCAGAAAAACATATTAACTGGAGATCAGGACGAGAAGTTTCATCATCATGACCAAGGTAAGACAATCAGAAAGACAAAGATTGCATTTTTTGCTTCTATGCAGACTTTAGAATAATGATAATTACAACATAATAATATATACTATATATAATATCATCATCCTCATTCTCATCCTCACCATTATCATCCATGATTGCAAAAGAGCAGGTGAGGGTGGGAAGAGGATGGGGGTAAATATGATAAAAATACATTATAGACATATATATTACAATGAAACACACTAACAACTATTCAAAAGTGGGTAAGAGAGGAGCGTGGAGAAAGAGTTAATGGGGTGAATTTGACCAAAGTACACTATATGTATGTACATAAATACTACAAAATGTTGCTCTACCATTTGAGCCACATCTCATATTTCTGGTTTTTTGCTGGTAAACTGGAGATAAGAGTCTCTCAGATTTGTCTGCCTAGATTGACTTTGAAACTTTTTTTTTTTTTTTTTTTTTTTTGTCGGTTGTGGGGCCTGAATTCTGGGCCTGGGCGCTGTCCCTCAGCTCTTCAGCTCAAGGCCATTGTTCTACCACTTGATCCACAGAGCCACTTCTGACTTTTTCTGCTTATGTGGTGCTGAGGAATAGAACCCAGGGCCTCATGCGTGTGAGGCGAGTACTCTACCTCTGAGCCACCTTCCCAGCCGACTTTGAAACTCTGACACTCAGATCCTAGCCTCCAAAGTAGCTAGGTTTACAGGTTTGAGTGCTTGGTGCCCAGTTCATTTCTTCCTCTTTCTCTTTTCTTTTCTTCCTCCCTCCTTCCCTTTCTCCCTCCTTCCCTCCTTCCTCCCTTCCTTCCTTCCTTCCTTCTTTCCTTTTCCCTCCTTCCTTCCTTCTCCTTCCTTCTTTCCCTTTCCTTCCTTCCTTCCTTCTTTCTCCTTCCTTCCTTCCTTCCTTCCTTCCTTCCTTCCTCCCTCCCTCCCTCCCTCCCTCCCTCCCTCTCTTTCTCTTTCTTTCTTTCTTTCTTTCTTTCTTTCTTTCTTTCTTTCTTTCTTTCTTTCTTTCTTTCTTTCTTTCTTTCTTTCTTTCTTTCTTTCTTTCTTTCTTTTTCTTTCTTTCTTTTTTTGTCAGTCATGGGGCCTGAACTCTGGGCCTGGGTTCTGTCCCTCAGTTCTTCAGCTCAAGGCTAGTGCTCTACCACTTGAGCCACAGCGCCGATTCTGGCTTTTTTTTCTGCTTATGTGTTGCTGAGGAATTGAACCTAGAGCTTCATGCATGCAAGGCAAGCACGCTACCACTAAGCCACCTTATTCTGAGGTGACTAATCCCATTTGTCAATTCTTGCTTTTCCTGATGAAAATCCTACTCAGAGAGTTATTGACTATGCTTATTATCCCCAAGTATTTTGTGTCTTTTTTTCTTGTAGTAGTTTCAAAGTTTTAGGCTTTTTTTTGGGGGGGTGGTTGGTCGTGGGGCTTGGACTCTGGGCTTGGGCGCTATCCCTCAGCTCTTCAGCTCAAGGCGAGCCCTCTACTGCTTGAGCCACAGCGCCACTTCCAGTTTTCTAGTGGTTTATTGGAGATAAGAGTCTGACGGACTTTCCTTGCCTGGACTGGCTTTGAACGGTGATCCTCAGATCTCATCAGGTGTGAGCCACCAGCACCCAGCAAAGTTTTAGGCTTTATAGTAAGATTTTTTTTTGGGGGGGGGTCGGTCATGGGTCTTGAACTCTGGGCCTGGGTGCTGTCCCTGAGCTCTTCAGCTCAAAGTGAGCACTCAACCATTTGAGCCACAGCGCCACTTCTGATTTTCTGGTGGTTAATTGGGGATAAGAGTCTCACAGACTTTCCTGCCTGGGCTAGCTTTGAATTGAGATCCTCAGATCTTAGCCTCCTAAGTAGCTAGGATTACAGGTATGAGCCTCTGGCACCCAGGTACTTTCAGATTTTTAAAAAATTTTTATTTTATTGTGAATATGCTATGCAGAGGGGTTACAGTTACATGAGTAAGGTAATGAGTACATTTCTTGTGGAGCTTTGTTACCCCTCCTTTGTTTTTCTCCTACTATCCTTCCCTCCCCTTCCTCCCCAACTCTGACCCCCAAGTTGTAAAGTTCATTTCCAACATAGTGTCTTGTTAGTATCATTGTTGCAATGGGTCATCCTGTGTCCTTGATTCAGCATTTTGTTATTCCCCTTTCCCTCTCCAAATTAAATAAATGTATATACAAGATTTAGGGTACCAAAATCAAATACAGTGACAACAGGGAATATACCATAGGGGGAAGAACATAGAAAAGAAACAAAAAAAATCATATAGTACATTAAAAACAACAACAATAAAGGAAAAGCTCTTGTGTCCATATCTTGGGGTTCATTTCTCTTAGCATCATCTTGTATGGCACATGTACAGAGTTTTTGAGCTTTTTTCCTCATCTGATAAGATTATCCTAGATGTATACTAATTACTGCAAGTAAGGGAAACCATGGGATCTATATTTCTTTGGGTCTAGCTTACTTCACTTAATATGATTTTTTTCCAAGTCTTTCCATTTCCTAACAAATGGGGAAGTGTCAATCTTTCTGATAGAAGTATAGAATTCCATTGTATCTATATACCACATTTTCTTAATAAAGACCCAGAAATACAACAAATCAAAGAAAGGTTGGACAAATGAGATTGCATTAAACTGCAGAGCTTCTGCATGGCAAAGGACATAGCAAGCAAGATCCATAGAAAGCCCACAGATTGGGAGAAGATCTTCACTAGTCATAGAACAGACAAGGGCCTCATATCTAAAATATACTTAGAACCCAAAAAATTATATCCCCCAAAAACAAATCCTCAAAGAAACAACTGCCCTCTTAATAAAGTGGGCTAAAGACTTAAAGAGAGACTTCTCTGAAGAGGAAATAAGAATGGCCAACCAACAGAAGAAATACTCAACTTCTCTGGCCATAAAAGAAATGCAAATCAAAACAACATGGAGATTCCACCTCATCCTGGTGAGAATGGCTATAGACAAGAAATCTAATAATAACAGATGCTAGAGGGGATGTGGCCAGAAGGGAACTCTACTGCACTGTTGGTAGGAGTGTAAACTTGTTCAACCACTCTGGAAAGCAGTATGGAGGTTCCTCAAAAGACTCCACATAGAGCTCCCCTATAACACAGCAATCCTACTTTTGGGCTTTTACCCCAATGATTACAAACAAGGCCATACTAAAGCTACCAACACAACTATGTTTATCACAGCATTGTTCATTACATTAAGATCTTTGATCCAAAGCTAGGTACTGGTGGCACACATCTGTAATCCTAGCTACTCAGGAAGCTGAGATCTGAAGATTGTGATTTGAAGCCAGTCTGGGCAGAAAAATCCACGAGACTCTTATCTCCAATACTCAGAAAAATAACTGTGGCTCAAGTGGTAGAGCATTAGCCTTGAGCACAAAGAGGCTCCGAGACAGCATCTAGGCTCTGAGTTCAAGCCCCAGGACAACCCCTTGTTCCCAAAGATCTTCAATCCATTTTGATTTGATTTTTGTGCATGGTGAGAGATAGCAGTCTAGTTTTAGTCTTCTACATATGGATATTCTGTTTTCCCTGAAACATTTGTTGCAAAGGCTATCTTTTCTTTAATCCATGCTTTTGGTTCTTTTGTCAAAGATCTGATGTTGTAACTATGTGGGTTTATTTCTGGGTCTTCTATTCCATTGGTCTACCAGTCTATTTTTGTTCCAGTATCATATTGTTTTTTGTTACTATGACTCTAATAAAATTTAAAATCAAATTTGAGAGAAAAAATACTAGCAGAGGCAGAGGAGAATTTGTGAGGAAGATAGAAAGCTGTTGTAAAGTTTGTGGCCACTCTGTATTTAACTACTTGGGCAGGCAGAATCTCTCCTGCTATATAAATACGTAACACTGGCTACATTAGTAAGACTTTTCTTCCTCCTCCCCCTCCTACTACTCCCCTCACTTTCTCTTCCTTCTGCAAAACTGGGGCTTGAGCTCAGGGCCTCATGCTGTTAGTCTGGTGCAATACCACCAAGCCATGCTTCTGGCTCTGTCTTTTGCTGGTTATTTTTAGGATAAAATCTTGCTTCCCACCTAGGAGAGTCATGTGGCTCTCAGCTAATTCAACATGAGAATGGAAGAGGAACCATGTGTCTCATTAAGAAGGAAGTCTTAGAGTGGAAAGAAGTGGTGGGGCCCTGGCCACATTCTCTCAGAAACATGGAAGGCTGTTTGGTGAAACCAGATGTTAGGGATGAAAGCAAGGGAGCAGGTCTGGGCGTGATGGGGGCTGTGTGTTTTCTACTTCAGATGTCCCCATTTCTCAGTCACTTTCCCCCTATCCCTCTGCTAGAGTGAAAGTATCTCAAGGCCAGGAGCCCAGGGCTCCAGACTGCCATCAGGATGGTGGGTGAAAGTCCGTACCTCATCTCAGATCTGGACCGGAGAGGCCAGCGGAGATCCTTTGTAGAAAGATATGATCCCAGCCTGAAGACCATGATTCCAGTACGACCTTATGCAAGGTGAGTCAGGAGATCTGAAGGGGTACTCAAGGCAGGACTTACAGGGATAATTTCCAGCCTGTGAACAAAATGAGCACTGTCTTTGCTTCTTATGTGCTGTCCTAGATGTTTGTCCTTTTTTCCGTTTTCTCATCTACACATTCATTCATTTATGGACCACTGACTTACCTCTTTTGGTCCTTTGGAGAAGGAAGCAATAGAAAATGTTAAGGAAGAACTTTCCATGTGCTAAGATTTGTCCAGATGCTTTACAAGCACCTCAGTCATGTTTTACATTCACCCTGGAGGTATGGCTACTGTCTTTATGTGGGAAGGGAGAAAACTGAGACACAGAGATATTAAGTAACTTGCCTAAAGATTTTCTTTCTAACCAATTGCCTCAACACCTAGCAGCTTAAAATAATTGCCACTCATTTATCTTACAATTTTATAGGCAATCCATTAAAAAAAAAAAGCAACAAGAGCTGAAATAGTGTGATCAGTGCATCTAGTCTTGACCAGGCTCACTCATATCTCTGTTGCTTTGTTTGCTGGGACATGGAGACAGCTGAACTTCCAACAGGATCGCTTAGCCTTGATCACACAGGGGTATGGTAGGCGTTTGAGAGAGCAAATGGAAGGATATAGGGCATCTAGACATAGGCTGACACCTTCCGACTGCTTTCCCCTCTGCACTATGTTGGCTAATACAAGTTGCAAGTTAATTGGATTCAGAATGTGGGGAAATAGAATCCACCTCTGGCTGGATGCAACACCACATTGGAAGGGGCTGAGATTCAGATGGGGAGGAGAATGGATCAGTTTTGAACTCCAGGATCAGAACTCAGGCAACCTGATTTCCAAGATCCCATGGTCAACATTTCAGTGTATGCTGTTATATTTGTGCTAGCAATAACATCATTATAAAATGTTGCCTTTGTCTACATTGAAATGATAACAGTGCTTGTTCTCTGAGCATCAGAAGAACAAATTGCATCTCTATACTGAGTGACATTGCACTACCCTCTCCCAGCCTTTCTTGATCAACGCCTACATCTGACCCAGGAAGGTGAGGGATGAAGACTGAAAGGCAAGGGTTTGGGTTCTTGTCCTTAGCCCCAGGAGAGCTCTAACTATAATAGTTTCAGTTAGGATTAAAATTGCTTTGTAAAGAGCAAATGGTGGGGCCCTGGAGTCAACCAGCAGTTGGTCTGGATTATGTTCCACCATTTAGGGTAAGTGCTCTACCCGCCCTGTGCTTCCATGGTTTTGTCTGTGAGATGGAGTCAGAACTTCACCCTGCTATCTATCTGACTGAGGTTGCTATGAGGAGTACGTGAAAGCTACCTTTTAGGAAACTTTGGCTATTTGCTGCCTGGTTAGTGTTAACTCAGGTTCTCTCAAAAGCCTTAGTCAAGAACCTGAATGCTGTAAGCTTATCTGGAAAGTGACTTCCAAGAAGTGCATGTGCATGTATGTATGTGTGTGCACGCATGTGTGTGTGTGTGTGTGTGTGTGTGTGTGTGTGTGTGTGTGTGTGTGTAGATTTTCAAAGAGTGAGGCAGGGAAGGAGGAAAAAGTAACACAGTATGTGTTACTGCTATGATTATGGAGCTTTGTACTCTACAAAATCCTCCTACAAAGTGGTCAACTTTCCATCCAAAGTTTGGAGTGAGTCAGGGGCATTTATCCATGCTCATATTTTTATAGTCTCCCCTAGTCCATGTGCAATGTCCCCTACCTATGGCAATTCTGGCTGTTCTTTTATTTCCAAGAGGATCCTGAAACAGATGGTAGAAAGAGATGCGGCATATATTGAGGCAGGACACTTACATGGAACTGTTCTCCACAGCCAAGAGGTAGAGGGAGGTGAGGGCACCGGTATAGCATCTGCCACCAATACAGAGCTCTCACATTTGGAATATTATAAATGCTTGGTAACAGGTAGATGTTACTCTGTGTCTCTGACTTTTATTTTTTATTCTGTCTTGGATGGTTAATGCCTCCAGGGCAAAGCCATTGTCTTGTCTT
This sequence comes from Dipodomys merriami, assembly GCF_024711535.1. Taxonomy (NCBI): domain Eukaryota; kingdom Metazoa; phylum Chordata; class Mammalia; order Rodentia; family Heteromyidae; genus Dipodomys; species Dipodomys merriami. Next base: position 4,139,415 of record NW_027206457.1, read on the forward strand.
TGTTCTTCCTTTTCCTTTCTTTCCTCCTCCCTCCTCTTTTTTCTTCCTTCTCCCTTCCTTCCTTCCCATCTTCTTGTGTCTCTTCCTTCCTCTCTTCCTCTTCAGCTTCATTCTTCTCTTCTTCTTCATCCTCTCTTATACTCTCTCTTTTTTTTTTGCCAGTTGTGGGGCCCGAACTCTGGGCCTGGGCACTGTCCCTCAGCTCTTCAGCTCAAGGCTAGTGCTCTACCACTTGAGCCACAGTGCCACTTCCAGCTTTTTTCTGCTTATGTGGTGCTAAGGAATCGAACCCAGGGCCTCATGCATGCAAGGCAAGCACTCTACCACTGAGCCACCTTCCCAGCCACATCTCTCTTATACTCTTCCTCTTCCTCTTCCTCCCTCCCTCCCTCCCTTCCTTCCTTCCTTCCTTCCTTCCTTCCTTCCTTCCTTCCTTCCTTCCTTCCTTCCTTCCTTCCTTTTTCCTCTCTGTCTGTCTGTTTCTCTCTCTCTCTCTCTCTCTCTCTCTCTCTCTCTCTCTCTCTCTCTCTCTCTCAGCATTATGGAGGTTAACCTTAGGGCCTCGCACTTGCTAGGCAAGTGCTCTACCAGTTGAGCTATGATCCTAGTCATCCTTCGTTTCCCCTTTTTTCTCTTCTTTCTTTCCCTTCCCCTTTCCATTCCTTATCTTCCTCCTTTGTCTGGCAGCTAATATTTATGTAGCACTTTATATATGCTAATCCACTCATTCTTCATAATTAACTCATAACAAGCAGAAGATACAGACCTGACCTTTCTGATGGTCAGCTACTAGATCTCCAGTTTTGAGGAGATACACAGTAGCACACAATTCTAGAATATAGTACATGATAAATGGTGTTGATAATATTACAAGAACAGAAGGTAGTAAAATAATTAGGAAATGATGAATTTTCAGTATGATAACTTTTGTCTTTAAGACAATTTATTTAAATTTCTAAAGAAGTACAGCTGGTTGTCATGAGCTGGAACAAGCCAGCCTTCACACACCATTGCAAAGGGCTGGGGAATGTGAGTCCCCGGTTCTGCCTGTGGCTATGGTTGTTACTATGTTTACAAGGTTAAGCTGGGAGTCAGGGAAATAACCCCAATACCCATCCTCTGTAGACTGGCATCCAACCCAGTGGATGACGCAGGCTTGCTGTCCTTTGCCACATATTCCTGGCTCACACCGGTGATGCAGAGAAGCTACAAGAGCACACTCACTGTGGACACCCTGCCCCCACTGTCACCTTATGACTCGTCTGACACCAATGCCAAAAGGTACAGGCTTCACTTGGTTACCTGGGGAGGCAAACCCACCTTAGTAAGGGGTCCAGTCATGTGGAAATTGGCCCTTCTTGATGGCTGCTACCTAAGTGTCAGTGGAGCTCTTTGCCTTCTCAGCTCCACTCTGGGGAGGTGAAGTCTGGGATTAGATGGTGAAGAGAGAGGGCTGGGGAGAGATACAGCCTGAGGCTCAGGCTATTCTATAATGTTACATGAACGTTACTTGCTTTGCCTGGTGACAGTTGGACCTTACCCACACTGTTTCATGAAGCTCTAGGTGTCTTTTCTTGTTCTGTTTAAGAATGGTTACTGCTTAGCACTGGTAGCTAGCTACTCACAATCTAAGGAATATGGTTAGCAAAAAGCCAGAAGTGGAGCTATGGCTCATGTGGTAGAGTTCCAGCCTTGAGTAAAAAAGCCAAACAAGAATGAGAGGTCTTGAAGAATAAGAGATCCCCAGTGCTACTACTACTACCACACACACACACACACACACACACACACACACGCGCGCACACACACACACACGCACGCGCGCACACACACACACACACACACACACACACACACATGCGCACGCGCGCGCATGCGCGCACACACACACCAAATAATGGTTACTGGACTTCTGTACCACAAAATATATTTAGGTTGAATAGAAACTGACCATGTTTGACGATTTTAACTAGTTAAAATGCAAATGTCATTGGTCCAATTGAATCCATTATAATAATGTCAAAGCAACATAATTTGAATAGTGGAAGTATTTGTACCATATTTCTATTCTATTACCCAGAGTTAAATACTGTTAACATATTGATGTGGTCCTGTTTGGAAATTCTTTTTTTTTTTCCTGCCAGTCCTGGGGCTTGAACATAGAGCCTGGGCACTGTCCTTGAGATTCTTTTTCTTAAGACTAATGCTCTAACACTTGAGCCACAGTGCCACTTCTGTTTTTTTTCTGTGTATGTGGTACTGAGGAATCAAACCCAGGGAGGGCTTCATGTATGTTAGGCAAGCATTCTACCACTAAGCCACATTCCCAGCCCCTGTTTGGAATTTTCCTACTTTGATTAAACACACCTTCCCTGCTGTGGAAAAAGGCCCATTTTTCTGCTTATCTGTACTTTTCACATTTAAAGATTTTTTTTTAAAAACCTACAGTTGTCAATCATTTTGCTCTTTTCAGTTAAAGTTTATAAAGACTTGTCCATGTCTACACAAAGATATTAACTCCTTTAGTTCTAATAGCAGCACTAAACACTGTGGTACTGATGATCCAGAACATCTTAAACAAGGGGTAAATTCTCAAATCCCCTGTATTCATTTCTCCTGGAAGTTGCCCTACCTTGGACACATGAGGTAAGTTTATGGAACAGCCAAGAGTTAAATACTAGAGGGCTGGGAGTATTAGTTGTAGCTTTCCAGTTACTTCTGGATTATATAGAATTTAGAATCAAAATTATTTAGAGTTTTTTTTAGAAGACAAAATAGAGATTCTAGAGTCTGCTTTTTTTCTTTAAATTGTTAAATAGAAATTTTAGAATTTTTAAAGAAATTGTTGCTGGTGTCAGTGCTTATAATCTATAGCCTGGAGAAACATTAAGAGTTATGTGCTGGACCAATAGCTGAGGATTACCAGATTTTCCTTCTAACTCTTGCCAGTATTATTCCATCTGTGGTTATTGTTTTCTTTCAAACCCAACACAAATTTAGGTCTTCTTCTCACCTGTGATAGTCTCTGTTCCTAGGTGATTCTACCCATTCCGAGGGCTTAAAGAGCAAACATGTGCTACTCAATGACATGCCATTTCCAGCCCAGGTCTATCTTTCAGATTCTGAGTCTGCACACCCAGCAAAATCCAGATAGTAACACCTGGATGCCTCATATACATTTATGTCTAGAGCTGTTATTGTCTGTGTGCAAATGGGCGTGCACTGGGGATCAAACCCAGGGCCTCAGGCATGCTAGGCAAATACTGAAACATGCAGTCTCAGCCTGACCATTCTCTCCTCTTTTTCTTTTGTCTATCTCTTTGTATAGTTAGTCAAGCCCCAAAACTTCAATTCCTCCTCCTCCTTCTTTCCCACAACTAATCCATTGGCAAGTCTTGTCATTGCTCATGCCAACCTGTCTTTGAAACCTTATCTGCCACCACTGCTATCTCTTACCTGGAGGCCAACAACTTCTCACTGTTGCCCGTTGTTCCCTCATACTCCACCATGCTCACAAGGCAAAGGGATCTTTCAGATATGTGAAATGATCTTGTCATATGGGCTTAAAACCCATAATGGTTTCCTTTGCATTTGGAATGAAATCTGTGCTTCCTCCTAAGGCCCTATAAGATTTGACTTGGTCTTTTAGTGTCTTTTCACCCTCTTTACACAAACACTATTCTTTTTTAAACTTTTTTAAATGGACAGTCTTTTTTGTGTGTGTGCTGGTACTGGGGCTTGAACTCAGGATTTTTTGGAAGCCTGGCACTCTACCACATGAGCCATACCTTTCAGACTTTTACTGATTAGTTGGACATAAGAGTCTTAGATTTATCTGCCTGTGCTGGCTTTGAACCCCGATCCTCCTATCTTAACTTCCTGAGTAGCTAGAACTGCATGCATGAGCAACCAGCCCCTGATATGGACAGCCTTCTTTACCCATGGAAAAGACCTGTTAGAGCTGATGTTGATGCCAATAGGCAGAGGAAAGAAAGGTCTGGAAAGCGTCTCAGCACCATATATTCAGATTCATTCCAGTTTGTGCCTAGGCAATGCTGCCTCAGCTCCTGGACAAGGACTGTGTCATACACTCTTGCAAGCTTCAAACAGTAGGCCCTCCTTGTTTTCTTCCTTTCTTTCACTGCAGATTTCGAGTCCTTTGGGATGAGGAGATAGAAAAGGTGGGTGCTGAGAAGGCCTCTCTGTGCCGAGTGGCCTGGAAATTCCAGAGGACACGTGTGCTGATGGATGTCGTAGCCAATATCCTCTGCATCGTCATGGCAGCCCTTGGGCCAGTGAGTAGGGATGGCCCCCTCTCCTGCCTTTCCTCTAGGTCCCCAGCTGTGCAAAATGTGCCATTAGCTACTTTCTCTACAAGCTATTGGGTTTAGTGCATTGTCATTATCTTTGTGCTCTTGGTGCGGGGGGTGAATTTTCATAAAATGAATCCTTGTCAGGCACAGCAGCAGCTACTGAAATTAATTAAAAAGTTGGCCTCAGAAAAGTCAGCTTGCTGACATTATTCAAGGCCTCTTATGCCAACTTCCCCTTCAGTGGCCCTCCTCTCTCTCTCTGTGTTGTGCTATTTTACAGACAGTTCTCATTCACCAGATCCTCAAGTACACTGAGAGTAACTCTGGGAAAATCTGGGTTGGCATCAGTCTGTGCCTAGCCCTTTTTGCCACTGAGTTTACCAAAGTCCTCTTTTGGGCGCTTGCCTGGGCCATAAATTACCGCACAGCCATCCGGTTGAAGGTGGCCCTCTCCACTTTGGTTTTCGAAAACCTGGTGTCCTTCAAGACATTGGCACACATCTCTGCTGGAGAGGTAAGCTGGTCCAGAAGGAATTTAACATTTGGAACTCAATCCTGGTGTTCTGAATATGTGAAATGTATTTCCTGGGTGGAGTACCTGCCTTCCTTTGCTTGTCTATGTCCTGTCTATCCTGTCCCATCTCTCTGCTAAGGAGGTAGGTGGTGGGGACTTGAAACTGCAGAGACAGTCAGAGCCTGGGAGACTTTGGAACAGCTTCCTGATTCCAGTTGGGATGGAGCTCAGGGGTGATTTTATCCAATCCCTTTGTCAATGAGGACAGGGGAGCAGCACAGAACACACTGTAGATATTTATAAAACTGACTGACTAGCTGGGCATGGTGGCACTTGCTTGAAGTTCCAACATTTAGGAGGCTGAGGCAGGAGGATGTTAAGTTTGGGGCCAACCTGGGCTACATTGTGAGATCATGGTTGTTTTTTGTTGTTGTTGTTGTTGTTTTTTAAGTCAATTGATGAATCCAGTAATTCAAGTTGTATAACATTTGGGTTTCAAAGCCATCAGCAAAAGCATGCCTGTTATATTTCAGAATTGACATTTTCTTTTCTTGTTTTTTTGGGTCCGGTCATGGGGCCTGAACTCTGGGCCTGGGCGCTGTCCCTCAGCTCTTCAGCTCAAGGCTAGCACTCTACCACTTGAGCCATAGTGTCACTTCCGGCTTTTTTCTTTTTGCTTATGTGGTGCTGAGGAATCAAACCCAGGGCCTCAGGCATGCAAGGCAAGCACTCTACCACTGAGCCACCTTCCCAGCTCCCAGAATTGACATTGTCTTGTGCCTTTAATCCCTAGCAATAAAACCCTTGTCACTTAAGAGAGTTTCCTAATTGAGGGAACCCTAGGTGGTGTGGGGTAAGGGAAAGGACTTGTTTTTCTCTTGTAGTTTCTCTTTCATGTGTTCAGAGCATCCCATATTGTGATTGGTTTCTGCCTATACCATAGAGCCCCAGCTTACTGGATTAAACAATAGACCAAAGACACATTTACTTTCATTCTACTTATCAGGAGGCTGAAAGTGGATACACAGGGCTGGTGGGGGGCTTTAAGGTCCTCCTTTTTCTTTTTTTTTTTTTAAATTTTTATTTATTGTGAAAATACTGTACAGAGGGGTTACAATTAGATGGGCAAGATAATGAGTACTTTTTTTTATCAAGCATTGTAGCCTCTTCCTTTGTTTCCCCTTCCCATCCCTTCCCAGCCCCCCCACCCCCCCCCACTCAATCCTCCCTCCCCCCCCACCAAAGTTGTAAAGTTCGTTTTCAACATAACGACTTGTACATCTCATTGTTGCAATGGATCTACCTCTATCCTTATTTAAACGACTTGTTTTTCCCCTTCCGCCCACAAATTATACCAACATCAAATACAGTGAAAGCAGGGGTTATACTGTGGGGGAGGGCCTCCTTTTTCTTTGTCACTCTCCTAGCACATGGCTCTTCTGTAGGCTCAGGATGGGTATTAGAGATCCCAATCTCATTTCAAAAAGTAAGTAGGAGGAAATAGAGAAAAACAAAAGAGACCTGTCTTCTATGCTGAACTGACTCATTCTAAGAATTTCTCTGGGCCGGGCAGCTGGTGGCTCATATCTGTAATCCTAGCTACTCAGGAGGCTGAGATCTGATGATCTCAGTTTAAAGCCAGCCCAGGCAGCAAAGTCTGTGAGACTCTTATTTCCAAATAACCACCAGAAAACCAGAAGTGGTAGGCACTGTGGCTCAAGTGGTAGAGCACTCGACTTAAGCTAAAGAGTTCAGGGACAGTGCCCAGGCCCAGAGTTCAAGCCCCACGATGGACCAAAAACAAAAAAGTTCTCCCTTTATCCCCTTCCCTATTCTGACTTATATGGGCATGTGGTCACACTCCTTCCACAATGGTTGCTGGGAGATGGAGTCTTTTAGTTGCTGAGTTGTATAAATACAGAAGAGCAGGATATAAAAAGAATAGATAACAGCACATTTCTGGCATGTTTCTAGATAGATCTATTACTTTAAGTCTTCCTTCTTTGGGATTCTTAGTCCTAAGGAACTGGTCTCCCCAAAGTCATGCCAGAATGGGATACTGACATTGTTGGGACTAGAGGCATGGCTCAAGTGGCAAAGAATTTGCTAATTTAAGTGCAAAGCCCTAAGTTCAAACCCTAGTACCACTACCACCAAAAACAAACAAAACAAAACAAAACTCACATTGGTCCTTTGATTGATCCTTCCCCCTCAGTCATTTAGAAAAACTTTGGTTGAGGAAAAATCTGAGTGATTCTTCTCAATGGAGCCTGTGTGCTTTCTTTCCAGGTGCTCAACGTACTATCAAGTGATAGCTACTCCTTGTTTGAAGCCGCCTTATTTTGTCCCTTGCCAGCCACCATCCCCATCCTAATGATCGTTTGTGCAGTGTATGCCTTTTTCATTTTGGGACCCACAGCTTTCATTGGGATATCTGTGTATCTCATATTCATCCCAATCCAGGTAAGGACAGTCCTGTACGCTTGTATTAAATAAGACAGAAGGCTGCACTTCTGGGGTGTGTACTTGGCACTCACAAGTGTGCTTTCTTCTGCCAGCACAGTGGTGTGTGTGTGTGTGTGTGTGTGTGTGTGTGTGTGTGTGTGTGTGTGTGTGTGTACTACAGCTGGAACTCAGGGCCAGGGTGATGTCTCCTAGCTTTTTCACTCAGGGCCGGCATTCTACTACTTGAGCCACAGTGCCACTTGTGATTCTTTGTAGTTATTTGGAGATAAGACACTCTTGGGTTTGTCTGTTCGGGCTGGCTTTGAACCACGATTGTAAGATCTCAGCCTTCTCAGTAGCTAGAATGATAGGTTTAAGCTGCCAGAACCCTGCCATTATTTTATTTTGTTTTTAGAACTTGAACACTCTGGGGAAAGGAGCATATGTCCTCAGTTTGCTGAAGTCCTTGACACCTCTTGACATCCTGGTACTTGGTCATATCACCTGCCTGATTGCCAGCAGGTTCCCTTAGGCCAAGGGACACACTTATCTAATGACCTCAGTCAACTTCCTTTAGAACTTTTCCTAGCACTTAGGCTCTAATTCCTGGATTTTTAGGCCAACTGCAACTCAGCAGTTCTCCCTGAACACAGCATTTGTACCTTGATTTCAGATGTTTATGGCTAAGCTCAATTCAACTTTCCGAAGATCAGCAATTTCTGTGACAGACAAGCGAGTTCAGACAATGAATGAGTTTCTAACCTGCATCAAACTGATTAAAATGTACGCCTGGGAGAAATCATTTACAAACACCATTCAAGGTAGGAGGGGAAGCTGCTTAAAGAATCACTTACGCTGTAGAATGTGCTCTTCTAAGAGGTCCTTAGGGTTTGCAGGTTGTGTAGGGAGCTGATGGGGACCCTTCGGGCTGCACTGCAAGTCAAAGGATTCTTTCAAGGATAGTGGAGAGTTTATAATAGACCCAGACATCTGATGTACTCCAAAGTAAGAAATATATGGCTTTGTCTTTACTGGAATGCTAATCTGCTAACAAACTAGAGCAGTAAAAGAGCAATCTCAAGCTATTTCTTTGACTTAGGGAAGGCCTCTCTCCTTCCTTCTTTGTCTGTTTCTCTCTCTCTCTCTCTCTCTCTCTCTCTCTCTCTCTCTCTCTCTCTCTCTCTCTCTCTCTCTCTCTCTCTCTCTCTCTCTCTCTCTCTCACACACACACACACACACACACAAATACTACACATGAACTTCTTGCCTGCAATAGCTTACTAGTATTTGACCCACTGTCTATTCCTTGGGAGATACAAGTATATACATGAAGTTTTAAAAAGATGATAGGAAAACTGTACAATCAAATGGAAATGCAAATCCTGATTGATTGCAGGAGGGACATTGCCATGATTACTGGCATGGGTCCAGGTTGACTGATTACTGATCTGAATCATGGTTATAGTTGACTCTGGACTTAGAATTACAAGTTTGTACAATTTGCAATTGGAATGAAACGTTGAGTCTATACTTCAGAAAATGGCTTTAGAAAGCTTACTACAGCTGTGCATGGCGGTGAACTTTCTGTCATCTCAGCTCTCAGGGGGCTGAGTAGGAGAATCATGAATTCAAGGACTCCAGAGCTACATAGTGAGTCCGTGTCCCCCAAACAGAAAAGGAAAGATAAAAGAAAACACGTTTCTAAGCTTGGTGAAGGAAATGACATGGCTGGCACACCAGAATTCCTGGGGGACTTTCTTAAGGATCCAGAAACACTTCTGTACTTCTAAACATACTTCATTATAATTTGACTTAATATAATTCAATTTGACTTAATTCATATCAACCCAACTCAATGTAATTCAAATTAGTCTAATTCAGTAAATATATGCCAAATTCCTATGTACAAGACCATGGGAGCTATGATTAGGACAAAATTTTTGCTTTTACGATAAAAGGAAGATGAGATAATTAAGCTCAAAAGAGCCCTAGGCGTCTTGTTTCTAGCTGAGTATAGCTAGAATCTACCTGCAACTCTCTGTTCCATATACACTTCAACCAAAGCCTATCTCCTATCATGGATTACTCAAGAATCAACAGATACTCATTTCCCCCCTCTTCTTTCTAATTCATTATTTAAAACAAAGTTGAAGATAGCTCAACAAAAGGAGAGGGTCTCCCTGAAGTCTGGCTGTCTGTTCTTCACATCTCATATCTTCTGCCCATTTCTGTCATTCCCTGTCATTGCTTGGCCCCTTGCAGGCCTCTGGACTTATGACTGACCCATGGGGTAACAGGGCTAGAAGGGACCTTGGAAGACGTAGAGCAGGCACACATTCACATCAAGCTGCGAGTCTGCACTGAGTTTGTGCCCAGGCATTTCTGAATTTTACCATTTCAACTTCACCACAGGAATCATTAACCATCATTTGGAGAAGGACAAAGGCCTGTTAACACATTTCCTAATACTAATGCTGTCACACAAAGTAAAACCACATCAGAACTGTTTTCTATTTCACAGATATAAGAAAGAGGGAAAGAAAAATCCTGGAAAAAGCTGGCTATGTCCAAAGTGGAAACTCAGCCCTGGCCCCCATTGTGTCCACCATTGCCATCGTGTCAACTTTCACCTGCCATGTCCTCCTGAAGCGCAAGCTCACTGCCCCTGTGGTAAGGACCAGCTCTAGATCTGGCTGTATTGGCATCCTGTCCCTAGCCAGGTGGGACATCTGACTTTCCCACCTCTGTCCACTCTGGTATCAAAACTCCCAAACAGACAGTGCCAGAATCCGCCTGCTTTCAATTAGTTCTTGGAATGACAAGGAGTGCAGGAGAACCTGCCCATTGTTCTTCTCTGGGCCCTGGTAGAGTCAAGGTAGCATGGAGTAGCACACCACTATTTTATATTTGCTGAAGAACACTGAAATCAACAGAGTACTTGGCTCTTTTTTTCATATACTGTATACTATGAGTCAGAGAGTTTGAGGTCATTCCCTTAGTTCCTACTGAGGGAATTGGAGGTCAAAGAGGCATAAATGGGTTCAGAATTCTCCCCTTCCCAGATTGGGAGCCTCGTCTGCTTTGTTTAAATCCCAACTTGTGGACGATGACTTGTGGCAAATTGTTGACCCCGTGTGGCCTTGGTTTAATGTCTACAAACCTTGTCAGCAGAGTTGTGAGGAAGCATGAATTGTTTCAAGGAAAAGCACATGGGCATCCTGGCCCTCAATTGCTGTGTCAGTGGTCTTAGCCAGCCAGGCAAAGGAAGGATGGGTGCTCAGAGGGGAATTGGGAGAAATGTTGAGAAGTAGATGCTTTTCCAAGACAAATGATGAGCTGAAGTGGAGGGGCATTGACTTAAACAAATAAAGTAAAACCCTAGCTAAGATGTTAACTAGATGTCTTCAGGACATCTAGTTAACAAGGGAGGGAGGGAGAAGAGGAAAGAAGTGTGTGTGTGTGTGTGTGTGTGTGTGTGTGTGTGTGTGTGTGTGTGTGTGTGTGAGAGAGAGAGAGAGAGAGAGAGAGAGAGAGAGTCAGAGACAGAGATAGAGACAGAGACAGAGACAGAGACAGAGACAGAGACAGAAAGAAACAGACAGGCAGGCATACAAACAGAGACAAACAGGCAGGCAGATAGACAGATTGGCAGATAGACAGTTTGTCTTCATGGAGGCTCTCTTCTCACCTCCTGAGCAGGCTCAGTAAGAAGACCCCCCCCCCCCCCCGTGGAGACAAGAGGTGGTTTGGAGGAAAGGACTCTGCAGTTGAACGAAGTTTTTATATCAGGCATTTGTTCATGGAAAGCAGGGAATAGAGGCCAGACTGTAGAAGAAGGGGAGCTGAAGTCCACTTCAGCAACTAGTAGGGTGAACAGGTCTGTCCAGGGAGCCACCTACTCTGGTCCTGGGATTTTGCATGTCTACAAACGAAGGCGGTAACCCCAAAGGCTCAGATTCCTTGAAAGAACCAAGAGCACGGAATGACTGGGGACAGTGTGCAGAAGGGTGTGAATGATAATGTGGTTAGGGAGGGATGTCTTCAAATGCGTTCAGAGAGGGGCCTGCCTTGCACCTCCCTTCTTCATCTAGATTCCAGTGGATATATTTCCCATCATGCCTTGAAAATCAAAAATCAAAATAGATTAAGATGCCACTGCCTGAATTTTCCAACCAGTGGTTTCTGAGCCATGCAATGAAAACACGTTCTTCTGTGAATCCCAACTGTGCCTCCGCTGCTAATGTCACAGAATGGTTTAGTATGGAGGCTGCTCATCATGCTGACCCCTCACATCTCTCTTTTGTCCTTCAGGCATTTAGTGTGATTGCCATGTTTAATGTAATGAAGTTTTCAATTGCAATTTTGCCTTTCTCGGTCAAAGCAGCAGCTGAAGCCAAAGTCTCTCTAAAGAGAATGAAGGTATAACTAACATTGGGTGAGTAGGGAAGAGAGATCTTGTTTCTGGGTGGGAAAGTGCCCAGAAATAGGGGTGCTGTACAGATCCAGTGGAGGGCTGGGTCACTTGTGGGGCTGACATTGCACAAAGATGTCCATTCAGAGTAGGAAAAGTAAGTGTATACCAAGATAGACCAGTGAGAGCTTTGCAGACAGCCTGCCCTTGGAGAAACAAGATAGTCTCTCTGGCCAATGAGTCTTTTGTTTTTATTTTTATCTTCAAATGGTTGTGCAGGGGGGTTAAATTTAGCTCTATTTATGGAGCTGTACTTGGGCTTGAACTCAGGGCCTCAAGTTCTCACTTGACATTTTCCACTCAAACTTGGCACACTACTACTTGAGCCACACGTCCAATTCTAGCATTTTGCTGATTAATTGGAGATAAGAATTAGTTGGATTTGTCTGTCCAGGCTGGCTTTGAACAGTGATTCTCAGAACCCAACCTCCTGAGTATCTAGGATTACAGGCATGCGTGTATTTTGATCAGTCATACTTTGCATCATCCTCTCCCCCTGCAATTTCCTCCATCAGTCAAATCAAGTTTCCAACTTCCTTTGTCCCTTATGCACATTTGAGCATTATGACTGTATTCCTCCACCATTCCACTTTCCATTTCTCTGTTTCCACCTCCCATTAACTGCATCCCCGATTCAAGACACATTACAGTTCCCTCATAATCATTTTGCTAATTGGCTTTAATTGTTCAAAGTGTTTACATCTTGGAGTTTCAAGGCATATACTATACTTCAGTCTACTTGATTAAGAATATATGCATATGTTTATATATATGCTGTATATTTGCATAAAAGATTATATTTGGGTCTAAGATCCACATATGAGAAGAAACAGGAGCCCTTTGTATTTTGGGGCCTGACAACCCACGAATCCAGCAGTGGTGGTACCCCTCTTTACCTCCTGGCAACCTTGTCCTCAGTTTTAACCGGCACTGATGTAAGATGTTGGATTAGAAGGTGCTCTGTTACCACTTTTGGAACAAAACACATCAGCACTGTCACATTCATTATATATGTTGTGATTGCAGAAAAAATAGAAATGTCTCTCAGATTAGAGAAAGAATATTTTTCTTGAATCCTTGACCTTTGTTCTCTCCTGACTGCTGCCACCTGTATTCAGGGCCTCCATCATTTTGCAGCTGAACTATCACAGTGACTTACACACCAGTCCTCCTTTACTAACACCGCCCTTCTCAAATCCATATTACATCCAGCCCATAGAGAGCCTTAGAATATTGCTCCAGTCACTGATACTTACTTGCTCTAAATCCTGACCCCTTGTCTTCTTCCCCTTCTCTGGACTGAACACAAGCTCTCAGTTTCTTCTCTACTTTTTTTTATTCCACCTCTTTCCTCATTGATTTCTGCAATTTGGTAATCCTGAATAACTTAATTTCCTGCCCTCACCCACATTTCCAACAAGTCATGTGTTTTGCATGGCTCCTTGTCAGCTTGTGCTGTACCTTCTGCTTAAACATCCTCAACCTCTCTCTCCTCCTTCATCTTTTCTTGTATAGCATCTGTACTGATTGACCTCAGGCAACAACTACATGAACCAAGCTGGGGAGTTAGGATTCCCTTCTCTAGCAGTCACAGTGCCACAGTGTGAGGACTCAATGTATCTTGTTCTAGGAAGGTTCCAGCTTCTTCCAGACCAACCTCTTCAGGAACAGAAATTATGCCTTACTTATAATTGACATTTCTGGTGTTTACCCCATAACCTGGCATATGGTAGCTACTTGGCAAATGTTTTGTTGAGGTGAGCTGCATGGGAGCCTGGAGGAGGACAAAGGAGAGACTGAGCTCTTGCCCTTAGTTTCTTGTGTACCAACATTGAGCTGTGAAGGCCATCACCCAAAGGCTAGCCAAGGCCAACTGTCTTGTGTATGAGGCCTCAGAGTTAAAAAGGCATCTGTGGTCCATAGTATGAGGCAGTGGACTATTTTGTGCTGCAATCCCTACATCTCAGGGTGGAAGAGCTTCTGAATTGTCCTGGATATCCTACTTAGCATTGTCAAGAATTTAATGTGGAGTCATTGGAAGATAGATTGGGGGGATTCTTGAAAATGGATGATGTCTGCCCATTTAATTTTTGTCTCTTTAATCTTAGAAAATTCTCGTAGCAAAAAGTCCCCCATCTTACATCACTCAACCAGAAGATCCAGATACTATGTTGTTTTTGGCAAATGCCACCTTGACATGGGAACAAGAAGCCTGCATGAAAGATGATCCAAGGAAAGTGAAGAAACAGACAAGGCAATTTTTCAAGAAACCGAGGCCAGACATATACAGTGAGCCGAGTCCATCTGCCCAGGAAGTTTCCAGCACAGAGGAGCAAAGTGGCAGCCCTAAATCAGTTCTGCACAACATAAACTTTGTGGTGAGAAAGGTGGGTGTAGCTGTCACTTCATAGGACTATAATAAAATACCCGAGGCAACTTATAAAGAGAATAGATTTATTTTGACACAGTTCTGAAGGTTCTAGTCCAGTAGGGTTGCTTCATGACAAAATCTCTACTGAGAGCTCAGTTTCTAGCTACAGCACGGTGGGAGGTGTGTAGAAGAGAAGGTCACTTAGTCTGTGTGCCAGGAAGCAGAGAAAGAAGAGATCATGGTCCATAAGGACCAATAAGATCTTGACTCCTGAAAGTCATCTTCACTTCCCATGAAGTGAAGTTTGATCCTGAGGATCAAACCTCTAACAACACGGGGCATTAAGCATCTAAACTACAAGTGATGGTTGTGGATCTGAAGGTATGACCTCCATTCTTACCCTGTCCTACATGTTTATGGACTTCTTATGCCTCATAAAATTTAGTTTGAGCTGGATGGAAGCCAGGGTGGACTGTCTCTAGCCAGGTTCTCTATCCTTTTATCCCTAAATTAAAATTTATTTATAAATGTGAACACTGGAGGTGTTTTCCTCAAGCTTTGAGAACATAATTCCATGTTAGTACTGCTTTTCCAATGCCTTCTTTGGAACCAGTTTTTTTAAAAATTTTAATTATTTTCAATTATACAAAGTAGTTTCTATTTAACATGATAATTTATGTGTATGATACATATTTATAAAATTTTATTGTAAAGGTGATGTACAGTTCCATGATTTAGGTAATGAGTACATTTTCTTTTGAACAGTATCATCCTCTCCCTCATTTTCTTCCAGCTTTTCCCCTCCTGACTTCCCTTCCCCCAAAGTTGTATAGTTCATTTCCAACATAGTGTCTAGTGGATTTCACTGCTGAATTGGTTCACCCTTTGTCCCACCATTTCTGTGTTTCCCTTTCCCTTCCCCAAATCAGCTAAACTTACATACAAGACAAAGAGTACAGAAATTGAAATCAGTGACAGAAGGAAATAAACCAAAGTAAAAAAAGGAAAGAAGAAGAAAAAGAAAGAACTGCACAATATAATATAAAACCTCTTACTTCCATTTCTTGAAGTTCATTTTATATGATGTCATGCACATAGCTATTGAGCCCTTGTGATCCTCTCCTAAGAATATCCTCCTTTGTTCTCACTGTGTAAATGTTTATATTGCTGTTTAATTCATCATGTCCAGGTGTAATTATTTGTCTTTCACTGACCATGGGTTTACTTGAAGATACAATGCATTTTAATTAGTGTTACCCCTCCATCATTCCTTCATTTCCCATCCTGTCCCATCCATCTCCTAAAGTTTTCTAATTCCATTTCCATGTGCATACATTGAATATTATCACTGTATTTTCCCACCAGACTTATCTCCATTTGTCCATCTCCCTCTCCTTAGTTCTTACCCACTCCAGGCAAGGCATGTTTCAGCTTTTAGATAATCATTTTGTTAAACTATCTGTAAATTGTTCAAAGAGGTTACACCATGGAAATCCACCTGCATATACTATAATCATATTTAGTCAATTTGATTGTATGTATGTATGTATGTATGTATGTATGTATGTATGTATGTATGTATGTATGTATGCATGCATGCATGCATGCATATGGCCCAGTATGTGTTTTCATGTATGTTTTTATTTATTTATTTTTTGGCCAGTAGTGGGGCCTGAACTCTGGGCCTGGACTCTGCCCTTCAGCTCTTCAGCTTAAGGCTAGCACTCTACTACTTGAGCCAAAGTGCCACTTCCAGCTTTTTCTGTTTAGGTGGTGCTGAGGAATCAAACCCAGGGGCTCATGCATGCAAAGCAAGCAATCTACCACTGAGCCATCTTCCTAGCCCCTCATGTATGTTTATGTTTTAAGTTTAACATCCACATATGACAGACAATTCGCATACTTTGTTTCTGTGAGTCTGATTCACTCCATTCAACATGCTATTTTCCCAGTCAATCTTTTTTCTTGCAAATGGCATATTATTCTTTCTGATAGATGTGCAGAATTTCATTCTATCTATCTATCTATCTATCTATCTATCTATCTATCTATCTATCTATCTATCTATCTATCTATCTATCTATCTATCTATCTATCTATCTATCTATCTATCTATCTGTCTGTCTGTCTGTCTATCTATCTATCTGTCTATCTATCTATCTACCTATCTATATCTCACATTTTCTTGAGCTATTTGCTGTTGTAGGGCCTCTGAGCTATTTCTATAATTTGGCTATTGTGAATAGTGCTGTAACAAACGTGTGTGTAAGTACCTTTACTGTATCTTGTCTTGCTGTCTTTTGGATAAGTGCTTGAGTGGTATCTCTGGATTGTATGGTTATTCTATTTTTAATATTTTGAGGAAACACCCTACCAACTTCTGTAGTGGTTGCACTAATTTATATTTCCACCCACAATATATTAGTGTTCCTTTCCTCCTACATCCTTACCAGCATTTGTTGTTGTTCATATTCTTGATGGCCATTCTGGTTGGAGTGAGATGGAATCTCAATGATGTTTTAATTTGCCAGGATGCTGAATCTTTCTTCATGCATTTATTGGTCATTTGTACTTCTCTTGAGAAGTTTCTACTTAGGTCCTTTGCTCATTTTAAAACTGGGTTATTGACTCTTTGGGGGTTTAGTGATTTTGAGCTCCGTATATATTTTTGTAATTAGATCCTCATCAGACATATAGCTGGCAAAGATTTTCTCTGCTTGTTTAGGGTATCTTTTTCACTTAGTGATGATATCTTTCACTGTACAGAAGATTTTTACAATTAAATGTATGCAATCCCATTTGTCATTTGGCCAACATTGGGCCCATCTTTCCTTTAGAATTGGGAAACTGAGATTTTTTTGAGCCCCAGAAATCTCTGCAGCAGTGCTCCCAAAGTGGCAACAATGATTTTGCTGTAGTGCTTAGCATTAATGGTACGCCTCTGATCTTAATTTTCTGTCTTGTTGACTCACTTTTTCCCTGTGCAAATACTGTAGAAAGAAAGATGCTTCTTGTCATGCTATAGTTTACCATGGGGATTGGTCCTTGTGGCAGCCAACAAGACTGCCTTCCATGTATTTATTGGGAACGATGTCTGATATTCAGTGGGCTGAGTGAAGTTGAGCTGAGTTCTGCTGAAAGTGACCACTTTGCCTTCTTCACACACCCCAGTGCCTCTGGTGTGCAGCATTTGATTGCTCCAACCATGCCTGCTCAGATGGTCCCGGAAAACGTCTCTTATTTGAAGGAACTTCTATATAACCCTGCAGTTTTAATACAAATGCTATTCTCAGGATGCTGTGATGTCTGGAATTGTACATCAAGGACAAGGTCAGCACCTTGTAAAAGAAGTGGAAGATTTATAGTTGAAGCCATCTAGTCATGTGGATTAATATTCCTTTGATTCCTGGTGGGCTTCTGTTCTAGTCTCAGACATTTAGCAGCTACATGGCTTTGGGTACACTGCCTAAGCTCTTCATATCTATTTTGTGACCTGTTATGTGGATTTAGTAATAAGTGTGCTTATTTCAGAAAGTGCTTATGATAAATGATGCTAAACCCATAGTTAAGGTCAACTGCTATTAGAAATTGTTGTTATACTTTTTCTAGTAGTTATACAGATTAAGTATTGCCCTTAAATGTCCTAAATTCAGGTCTTCCATGTTTTTCCAAATGTAGCTCCGTCATTCTTTTAGGATATCAGAAGGTGTTATTCAGAGTCATGTCTTCAACAGCAAGCATAGAACCTGGCCAGAAGTTCCCAGTAATATTTTCTGAGTAAACAAATGAACTATCAGAATCCTGGGGAATACAGGCCTGGAGGGTTTTCTGATGGAAGCAGGAGGGGGCTGGAGGCTTTAACCTGGACTCAAGAAATGGACAAAACTCAAGGAGTTTTAAGGAAATATATTTTTATTACTACATATTAACTATGCAAAGGGATTTAATTGCAATGTTTCTATATATGTATATAATACACTTTGATCAAATTCAACCTTGTATTACATTTTCTTATCTCTTCTTGCCCCTTTTAAAGCAATTTCTGTTTTTTTGTACCAGTACTGGGGATTGAACTCAGGTCTTTTGCTCTTGCTTGGATTCTTCAGTCAAACCTGACACTCTACCATTTGAGCTACACTTCTACTTCCAGCTTTTTACTAGTTAACTGGAATTAAGAGTCTCAGATTTATTGGCCTGGAATGGCTTTGAGCTTTGATCCTCAGATCTCTGCTTCCTGAGTGCTAGGATTACATGTGTGAGCCATTAGCATCTGGTGGTCATCATTATTCTGTTTACAAAAATGTGTATGGAATACTCAGAGGAGCTACTGATAACATGTAGGTGTTGTAGATAGGTGATGAGCATTTCTGGCCAAGCTCACGATGAAAAAAAACTGTATCTGTTTCCATGTTGGGTATCTTTGCTCTAAGCAACTGCAGTGAACAGGCCTACAAGAGAATGTTCTCAAGTGGTTCACATGCAATAGTTGCTCAAACATAGGAGTGGGAACATGTTCCACATGGGCGATTCCTCTGCCTGTAGAGGAATCTCCTTCATGGCTTACTTAAATGTCACCTATAGCAAATGCTGTGTGTGGCCCCTGTGCCTTCGTGTGCTCTGGCCATCTTCCAACAGAAGAGTTTGCATTTGTGTCCGAGCGTTCCTTACCCTACACTCAGAGTGCTAAGACTTTGACAGACAAGGGAACAGGCCTCAGGCAATAACTTCTCAGTTATTTATATAAAACTGTGCTCAGTTTCCCAGAGTTTCCTTATGGCATGGAGCAAATTCATTTGCCTTCTGTGAGAGCTGACTTCAAAGTCTATATTTATGGCTAATTTTCCTTTTCTGTACCATTTCCTCTCTTGTTTGGGATGTGTTCATTATTCTGAAAACAGAATAATGCATTCATGTACACCGTTGAACCAGCAGCTGTTCTTGGCAGGACTTAGTCTTCTTAGGTGGTTTTCCTGAGTCCTCATCACTTCATTGCTCCCTTACTTCATTTCTCTATGGTGAACATTTCACATACTCCAGGTTCACCTACTTCTCTTGCTTCTTGTCTGTCCTCCCCAGCTAAAGCATAAGCTCCATAGGGAAGATGCAGAACTCACCTGCTGTGTTCCTTGCTCTTGTGTCACCACTGGTGTTCAGATCACTATCTGACACATAGCAGGTGCTCAGTAATGACTTGACAATTGAATTAACAAATCTGCAGCTGTAGTGAAATCGTGAATCCAACATGTTGAAATAGAGTAGCTGCCCAGTATTTTTAAATTGAGTTGTGATGGTGGAGGAATTAATAATAAAAAAGGACTTTTTAAAAAGCAACCGTATCTCCATACTTCAAAGGCTACCTGTGTTCCTCTGGGCTATCTCACCTTTGTATGTCTCATTAGACTTGCTTCCCTAAAGTCTGGACACAGGACAACCCTAAGTCCGTGTCTGTTTTTCCTCAGACCAGCATAAGGCTGTTTCACATCAGTGCCTGTACACAGTTTCTAGAAGCCCTTTGGGCACTCTGCTGTGCAGT
Source organism: Dipodomys merriami (assembly GCF_024711535.1). NCBI lineage: Eukaryota > Metazoa > Chordata > Mammalia > Rodentia > Heteromyidae > Dipodomys > Dipodomys merriami. The sequence continues at coordinate 4,159,062 of NW_027206457.1, forward strand.
GCAAAGGAGAGCTCTTAATTAAGACTTACATCCCGGCATCTTCCCGGGTTGTGTGCATTGGGTTAGGGGAGGAGGTGGCAGCTGCCACCTCTTAGAACCCACAGGAGCATTTGTCCTCACTGCAAACTTGGGGGTGTGACTGTGTCTTTTCTCTACTTGTCTGGCAGGGTAAAGTCCTGGGAATCTGTGGAAATGTTGGAAGTGGGAAGAGCTCCCTCATTTCAGCTCTCCTAGGACAGGTAAGCAGTGAGTGTGTTCTGGAAGATGGCACGTAAATGTGACAATGAAATGGTTCCCTTCCTCCCTAGTTTAGGGGTTTGAGGGGCCTTCAGGGGACTGTGCACATGTTTAGTAGACTTCCCAGACATTCATGCTTTTGGTAGCTCCATACCCATTGGCTAGACAAGGACCACCCTTTTTACATACCTTAGGGTTTGCATCCTGAGGCCATGTATGAAATGGGAATTGCTTCTGACTATAGATCCATCTTGGATTAAGGAAAAATGTTAAACTCATGTTTTCCCCACGACTTGGGGATTTAGAAAGGTCAGCAGGGCAGTGTGGTGGAGAACAAAGGAGCCTGGGTTTCATGGTGACTTTCTATGTGTTTCCCCCTTTCTGTGCCATTTCCTCCATGTTTGTCTCCATGTGTCCCTAGTACTTGCCTCAGAGTCTGCCCAGAGAAGTTGCTTCACCACACCTGACCCACACCTGGAGGGTTGGTGGTTCAATGAATTAGGTTTTGTCCCTTCTCTGCTCTGGCTGGAGGGGACCTCTAGCACCAGGGGACATGAGGGGGGTCATTTACTGTGCTTATGTCATGGTTTCTAAGTTGTATTTAAACAAATGAGACATTTTCTGGGAAAAGCATTATGTTCTCTTCCATTTTACTGTTCCTAAAGAGAAGATTGGGTGGCTGGGATTGTCTGTAGCCAGAAGAATTTGGGGTCCCTCTGAAGAAGTGAGGTTCAGTAGAACTCCACTATAATATGTATGTGTTACTCCAATGTGAGTGACTTCTTGGGCCTCCTTTGACTGTAGAAAGAGTGGTAGCTCCTCCCTGCCTACAAGTATAGGTGGGAGGTGTGGCTGGGTGTGTCAGGTGCACCCCTGAAGCAACTATACTCTGGTATTCATTGTGTGCACCTCTGTGATGATGCTGGGGTTGGCCCAGCTCAATCCTCTACCTAAGAACATGGACCCTCTGGACCATCAGAAACACTGTCACCAGTGACAGTGCCCCTTACTGTGGTCATCTGGAAGACAGGATGGCATAATGCCAGCTATGAAGCAGAATTGAGGCTGCCCCAACAGGCAAGACACACTCAGTACTCTGTATAGGTTGTGTCCTGCTACTGCCTGGGAAGGGACGTTTGGACCCAGCCAATGTGCCTGGAGGAAAAGATCCTCTTGCAATTAGTATGCTCACAGGATGTCTCACCGTAATTGGCCTGGGGTAATATGAGCAACAGCAGACCTGTGACTGGCTTGAAGGGCAGGAGGATCCCAACTATTTGTTCCCTAATGTTCACTTTCTGACCCCTCTCTGGTGCTTGACATTGAGAACTTCAGCTGGGCTTTTCAGTGGGTGCATAAGACACCTTTCTGACCCTCTGGCACCTTTTAATCAATGCCTATGAAATAAGTGGGTGGCAGGAGACCACAGGTACTGGGCCTTGAGTGTGGCTACTGAGCCTTTTTTTGTATTGTTCCAGATGCAGTTACAGAGAGGAGTAGTGGCCGTCAATGGCTCTCTGGCTTACGTTTCACAGCAAGCGTGGATCTTTCATGGAAATGTGAGAGAAAACATATTATTTGGAGAAAAGTACAATCATCAAAGGTAATACTATTAAAATCACAAAGCACACTGCTATTTGGCATGCCTCACCACAGATGCTGATGCCATTGGTAATGACTGCTAAGTAAATTTCTTTAATGAGTTCTGATGAAGCATGGACCCTGGTGTCTCTCTTCCTGACCTGAGAATTCAGGTTCACCTTCTGCAGACCTGAGGCCACACACTGAGAAGAGGATGCAACCAATGCTCACTTCCCAGAGCAGAGCACCATATGTTGTGTGGTTCTCTGTCAGAGGGCATATGCTGTCTGATTGGAGAAAAAAAATGAATCTGGGAATTTTTGCTTTAGGCTGAGTAACCAAAACTTTGCTTGAAATCATGAGCAGCAGGCCTGCAATTAATAAGCCCTGACATTACTTCACATCAGCATTATCAGGATGTCTTGTGGTTAGTGTCCTCAAAATGATCTAATGCAATAAAAGCAAAGTTCCAATTATAATTATCTGATATGCTGTGGTCCATTTATCACAAAGCTCTGGAAAACAATGGCTTCCTAGGGTTTGTGGTCAAATTTGATGTGTTTTTGTGAGCATTCTCTCCTTTAAGGATGAATTCACTTGTTTAAGAAGGATCCTGGCATTCGATTCCCATTTTGCAGAGGAGGAAACTGGAGCCCACAGAGCTGAACTGACTGGCTCAAGGTCAATGATATTAAATGGTAGACTTGGCCTTGGAGTCACCTATCATCTGCGTTGCTCAGGCTCTTCCCAATGACCACAGTGCCCAAAGTACAAGAGACAGTTGGTTTTGGGGTTCTAGCTCTAGTTTGAACTTTCTTACTGTCTGAATCCTCAAACTCTGTCCTTCCTGGCTGGCATTAACCAATATGTGCATGCCAAGTAGGAGGTCTGTTAGCTCACAGCCTCCTTTCCTGGCTATGGCATCCCATCACCAAGAGAGTCAGGTGTGGCAAATCAGCATGACCCTAGTCAAACTTCTCTGCTCATCATCTTCTGGCTCCCTTTGTCTGTTCTGGTGCTTCCTCCTATCCCCATCCAGAGCATTTTCTCCTCTCATAGAAGCAAGATGGAAGGATAATTCCTTCATTTGTCAGTGAGGAAGTTCAGAGGGTGAGTGTTTGTTTGCCTGCAATATGCAGGGCACCATGGGGATACAGAGATGGTTCAGTGAATCTTTGTTGCCTAGGTGCTCAAGTCCAGAATGGGCTGTAGAAGAGGAACAGAAGTGGCAGTGTCTCAAGGAAGGACACACCAAGTAACAGGCGACTGTGGCAGACTGTTCAGAGGCAGCAGATGTCACAGGAAGCTGGGCATCAGAGAAGAGAGATGGTTTCTCTCTTGAAGGACCTTGAAGGATGAACACTGTTCATATGTGCCACATCAACAGAGCTTTGGTTCCCAGGGTAGAAATTTCAGCTCTCAGAGCTGTAGAAAGCAGGAACAGGAGGAAATTTAAAATGAGTTGCAGAGAGGGTGAGGATGTACAGAGCAGTCTGAGTCTTGTAGTTGAAGATTGGCAAAGGTAATAACATCAACTCCCATGCTAGAGAATGTGCAGTGCACCTGACATTGCAATAGTGGGTTGCATATTTCCCTCTCTAACCTCACAGACCAGTGAATTATTAGCCCACTTTATAACTGAGTGGAGAGTGAAGACCAGGGAAATGCTATCACTCGTCCAAGGATACACAGATGGATTTAAACCCATATCATTCTGATTCCAAGGCTTTTGGTCTTAACCTACTATGTAGTTTGTATATGAGCATCATGCTCAGGGCCACACTTGAGTTCTGTTCTGGAAGCTAACAAGACATGGTCAAGTACCCGTGTGTTAACTGAAGGGCAGCCATGCAGGGCCTGCTTGCTTTCTCTGTCACTCCTCATTGGCCCCACATATTGTGAGGCCCATAGATTGAGGAAAGAGGATGATGATGATGATGATGATGATGATAATGATGTTGATGATGATGATGATAATGATGATTTTTTCAGTCAACCAACCATCACCAACCCAAGAATTCCTGGGTGTCAGTGCTGGGCTTTCCTCCTCACACTGCCTTCTGGCCTTTGTGCCCACAGGTATCAGCACACAGTCCGTGTCTGTGGCCTCCAGAAGGATCTCAGCAACCTCCCTTATGGAGACCTGACTGAGGTGAGCAGAGCTGGGACCCAAGCCCTCCCCAGCTGCCCCATTGCCTGCTTGCTTAACTACCCCTGACCCACATGTAAATGCCCTGAAGGCTGAAAGACCATGGAACAGCCGGCCACGTTCAGATGCTACCCATCCTCAATTCTCCATCAGGCTCTACTCTGGTGAGCATTATAATGGATGTCTACCCAACCCTTTGGCATTTGGTTCAGGGACCACAGCCAGTCTTCCTATTGTCTCAGAAGATGTTTTGGGGATGGGGTGGGGAAATGGCTTCCACACTTCAAGGGTAAGCTCTGCTCTCTAGAGCTGGGCTACAGGGTGCTTCATGAAGGTGAGTCTCAGGAGTCGTCTCCAAACATTGTCCCTGTTCCTGTGTCCTGGCAGAGCATGCTCACATAGGTGACCTAGGGGAGTCCTTGTGCCATCTTCCTCTCTCCCCAGCCTGCTTGGGCCTTATGCACAGCCTTCCCCAGGAAGCTCAGAAAGCCAAATTCTCTGAAGAAAAGATCAGCTCCACGCATGTGGTATTTCTCTACTAGTGCCCTCAATTTGCCTGTCAGTGAAACAGCCAGTCTCCCTGGCCATCGCCTCTGGCCTTCCTTCCAGGTTGTGCCTCTGCCTCTTTCTACCTGCCTGCTAAAGTGTCCCCTCCTTCACCCTTTAAGCTCCACCCCCAAATCCACCTCTTTGGGGAAAACTTGCCCAGGCCTATAGTGGGAGCAATTTACCTCACAGTACTCCAGTACATACTTCTGGATTGGCACTCAGTGAATTCTACTTGGTGCTGTCTTTGTATTACAACCCCCTGCTACCATGTGACCTCCCAATTGATGGCTAGGTAGGGCACTTTGCATCTCCATTTTCATGTGCCCTGACCCCAGCAGCCAGTGCAACATCTGAGCAGTTGACCATGATGAGTTCACCTTGGACTCCACAGGATAGAATCCTCCTGTTGATAAGAATTTACTGAGTATCTATTCTGTGCCCTTCCTGGTGCTGGGCTTAGGCATGTGATAGTGGGCAGGCAGGGGAGCATGCCTTGTCTCTTCACAGAGCAGAGTTGCCTGCTGGGGAGAGTTGGCCTTGTCCATCTGTTCCCAGCCACATCGTGTCTCCTGTTCAGAGTCACTCAGAGCTTCGGTGCAAACAATTTCCTTTGGTGTTACTGGTCAAGAAATAGTCTCTCTCTCTATAGCTAGGATGGGGGTCTCATGAGGCAGACACCCTTCACTCAGTGTTGGGGAGAGCTGCTCCCTTTGGGGCACTGTGCATTGGACTTCCTGGAGAAGGACTAAAATGGGAGCTTTTCTACTCACTCACTCATGCGCTTGGGCGAGGATATGCTCATATGTTTTTGTCCTGAATCTTGAGACACTTTAGGAACTCCTGTTTTCTAAGAACTGCAAGGTGGCATGTGGGCCATTATTCCTGGCAGTGCCATTATTCCTGTCCACAGATCGGGGAGCGGGGTCTCAACCTCTCTGGGGGGCAGAGGCAGAGGATCAGCCTGGCCCGTGCTGTCTACTCTGACCGTCAGCTCTACCTGCTGGATGACCCCCTGTCAGCTGTGGATGCCCACGTGGGGAAGCATGTCTTTGAGGAGTGCATTAAGAAGACACTTAGGGGGAAGACTGTTGTCCTTGTGACCCACCAACTGCAGGTGACTGGGGCCTGCAGGACCCCTGGGGTCTAGGGATGGGTGGGCCTGGTGTTCACAAAGCCTCTTTTCTGATCTAAACCTGGCTTTCCCATCTGCCCTGTCCTTTCCTGTACAAGGTGCCGAGGCCACAGAGGATGGGGGAGACTGAGGATACCCTGCAGCCCCCTCTTGGCACCCAAACACAGAGGCCTACTCCTCTCTCAGTGTGACCCTAGTGGCCCTGACTTTGGGTTCACTGGGGCCATTGCCTTTGAGTTTATTGGAAACAGGCCTTTTCTTCACGAGAGAGTTGCTTGTTCAGGAGCAACTGACTGGGGCCTGTGGGTGGACATAAGGCACTCCAGAGCTCTAGGCCATTGTGGTGAGAAGCTGGGGAAATGGATGAGGAATCAATTAACCTTCCATTCTTCCTCCAATAAGGGCCAGGGGCACCTTGGCTGGGAGTGAAAAGGGGTGTGGACCTTTGAATGAAAGTGTTCCTATGTTCCAGCCTTCATCTCCAGGGGAAGTCAGGATTTGGAGCTAGGACTGATGTTTAGGGGGAGCTTCCTCTTGCCTGGAGCCTGCTCTCTGTGGGGAGAGTTGTCTCTTTCAGTCATAGGAGCAAGAATTTTGCAGTGTTGAGCTTGAGAATGTGGTAGGATGGGACAGTCCTAGCTGCATCCATCCTTTATAAAGATCCCGAATGTCCGGTGGCAATAAAGGACATTTCTCCACGTGAGGAGAGCCAAGGCTCCTCCCTCTCATGCTATCTTCTTCTCCTCTTCTCAGGGTAAGTGTCCAGAGAGGTGAAGCATGTGTGTATATAGGGATCTCATGCAGGAGAGATAACCCAGGGGACAGGCCTGCACTAGCAGCTGGCCCACTGAGGCCGGGGAGCAGAGCCCTATCTCCTCCTTCCTGGGGAACATGTAGTACAAGGCCTTAGTTCAAGGGCAGGGGTAGGTCTCCGATGAGTGGTGGGAGTAGCAAGAAATGTACCTGTGCCACAGAATGCTGCAGCCAGCATGTAACGATATTCCAACAGAACCCAGAGAGAGGAAGGAGTTTCTCAAAGACCCGGAAATGATGCTTTCCCATAACAATGACCCTACCCTTGAGCCATCTTTTGCCCAGGGCTAAAATTGTGGACCTGGGGAGATGCTCCAAGCATTCTAATTTTTCCTATGTGGGCTGCCAGGTTTCCTGGAAGTGAGATCACCCTCCCCCCCTAGGCTGGGTCAGGTGAAGGGCAGGTTGGGTTTCTTCATAGTCCCCCATATGGTGCTGGCAAAAGGCTCTGGCCAAGACAGGGTGCTAAACATGGTAACCACAGCACTGGCCCATGAATGTTCAATCTCTGGAGATAAACCAGAGTAGGACAGCTGTCCTGAGGGGTTCTGGAGACTGTGGAGGGTAATTGCAGGTCAGAATTGAGGGAAAATCATAGTCCCAGCCCAAGTCCACGTTTGAAACTGACTACCTCGCCTATGAACCTAGGCAAGTGCTCACTGAATTTTCTCCTAGGCGAGGTCACAGAAATATATCTCCCCAAGGTCATTTTAGCTCACCTTTTACATTTGATATTGGAAAATGCAGATGGCCACCAGGTGGCACCAGAATCCTGGCCCAGCCATTCCTATCCCTAGTGTGGGAGGAGAAGAGGGAGCCTGAACTGAAGCCCAGGGGCTCTTCCAGAACATTTCTCTGCTTTTATTCCAGAGGCTCCTGACTGGCTGGGCTGGACAATCACTCTTCTATTTACTTGAGAAAATAAATTAAACGAGGCTAGTCACTGCTGATAGCTAATTTAGGATTGATTCCTGGGAGATTGCCTAACAAAGCTGCCTAGTAGCTGGAGTGAACTGGGGGTTCTGGTCTCAGAGAAGGCTTCTCCAGAAAGAGAAGATGCATGCCCTGACTCAGGGAGAATAGGGTGTTGGGCTGTAACAGTCTTAGGGTTTCTCAGTTTCCCGACGTGGAAAATCAGCTGACAGTGAACTGCCTGCCTTCTTGGGGCAGGTTGAAAGAGGTAGAAGATACTGGAAAAAAAGATTTTGTCAGAAAAAGATCTCAAGTGGACATTAAGAGCCAGGCTGTTCCTGATTGGGCTGTTTGGGGGAATGTACAGAAGTTGGTCACTAATGTCAACAGTGCCAAGCTTGAGAACCTTGTTCTGGGTGAGTCCAGGAAACTGTGGTGTGAATCTGGTATAGGGCACACTGTTCTCTCTAACAAAGCAGAAGTTCAGAGTAGGTTACTTGACTCTCTGTACAGTTTTTAGAGTACTGTGATGAAGTCATTTTGTTAGAAGATGGAGAGATTTGTGAAAAGGGGACCCACAAGGAGTTGATGGAGGAAAGAGGGCGTTATGCAAAACTGATTTACAACCTCCGAGGGCTGCAGTTCCAGGTAACTGCTATGCTATCTGGGCAGGGGTAGGATGGGGGTGGGAGGGAGGTAGGGTGGGGGTGGAGCTGGGAGCCTTTCCTTGTGATTTTTTTTTTGAAAAGTTATGCCATTTTGTTTTCAGAAAGAATTTCACTTTGTCTGTTTTTGCCAGTATTGGGGCTGAACTCAAGGCCTGGGTGCAGCCCCTGAGTTTTTCCACTCGAGGCTGTTATTCTACCGCTTGAGCCACAGCTGGAAATAAGAGTCTGTTAGACCTCCAAGCCATGGTCCTTAGATCTCAGCCTCTTGAGTAGCTAGGAATACAGGTCTGAGGCATTGACACCCAGCTTTAGGAATTTTACTTTATCTCCAGGATCCTGAGCACATTTACAACACAGCCATGGTAGAAGCCCTGAAGGAGAGCCCTGCCAGGAAAGATGAAGATGCTGGTACAGTCAGACTTAGAATCCCACTCCTCCTACTGCCCTTGGCCATGAATGGACACAGACCTCTATTTCTCATCTTAGTTTCAACTCCAGGAGATGAGAAAGTTGAAGGAAAAGAACCTGAAACAGAATCAGAGCTTGCAGACATGAAAGGTATTTACCATGCTTTCCCTTGGTCAAAGAACCATAGAGATATGTGGGTAGCTATGGGTGGAAAGGAAGTGTGCCGCAGTGAATTTCATTCTGGGCATCTAGAATTGGCTGGTAGTGTGAGCCTGTCATGGTGAATCTTTATTGTTGATTCAATTGGATTAAGAGAGGCCTACGTAAGGAAAGCACACCTGTGAGTGTATCTGAAAGGTTTTCAGAAAGGATTAACCAAGGAGGAAGCCCTACAGTGGCTGTGGGCAGCACTGCTTTATAGACTGAGGGCACAGATGGAACAAAAGGAGAAAGAGGAGGAAGACTGCTAGTGTGTGCACTCTCTTCCTCTCTACTTCCTGGCCACCATGAGGTGAGCTGCTCTGTTCTGCAATGTCCTCACCACCATCATGGACTGAAAACACTGACAGTGAGCAGAAGAATATCCTTCTTCCTTAAATTGTTATCACAGGTGTTTAGCCCCAGCATTAATAAGTCTATCAGAGCCTCAGTACGAATTCTAGCTCCATCACTCACTAGTCTTGTGACCTTGAGCAAGTTGCCTCACCAATCAGAACCTTGGTTTCTTAATCATAAAACAGAGAAATGACAGACCAACCTCCCAGACCCTTGCAAATTACAGGGCCTGTCATCCAGGAACATTCAATAGTTGTTATTAGCTGGGGAGCTCAAAGCAACACATAGGAATTGAGTAGGGAAGAAAGCAAGCACAGGAGCTGTGAAAAGGAAGGAAGCCAGGTGAGAGAAGGTGATTAATTCTTTCAAAAACTAATCTCTCAACATTGTACTAGTGCTGGGTACTAACACAGGCCAGGGAAAAATGACTGTGTCCTCAGGATCTTGCCATCTAGTTGATGTCCTGTGAAAATGGGAAGCTGTAGGGAAGTGTGGTAAGATTAGAGGGGAATTGAGATGGGAGTAACCAACAGGACACAAGGTCTTCACAGTGCAGGCTACCTTTGAACTTGTCCTTCAGGATGTATAGGAATTTTCCTAGGACAGTATGGTGAGAGGAGAGGAGATGGTGGAGAGTTTAAGGTTGAGAGCACAAGGAAGCTCCAAAAAGGCAAGGAGTTGAGATGAGCCTGGTAATGGCCAGTATGGTGAGGTCACCTGTCCTCCTCCCTCAGACTGCTGCCTTCCCTCCCTCTGTCTATTCCCATCCCTAAGTACTGACTCTACCTGGTGATAGGTCAGACACTCATAGGACAGGGGTCACATTTCATCAAAGTACTCGCACAAAGTGGGGTGTTTTTTTTTTCCTTCCAGATTTAGGCTTCTGATTCTCATTAATGAGTAGTTGGAAAAAAATCCCCCAAACTTAATGCATCTTGCTCAGGTGTGGTTCCACACACTTATAATCCAGCGCTCAGGAAGCTGAGGCAGGGGAATGGAAACTTTGAGGCTAACCTGGGCTACTTAGCGAGACTGTGTCTCAAAAACCAAGATAAAGAGAAGAAAAAAAATACCACAGTACAGTTCATCAAATTTAAAATGCCATATATTTTTTAAAAACTCAGTCGTTTCATGTAACACAGAAAAAAAATCTCTCTACCAATTAAATGATATCACCTACTATGGAATGGAAAGAACATCCAGATTTGGGGAATGTTAAAATATGAAGGGGAAAAAGTCCTTGAATCAATTAAATTTGGCAGCACTAATTTGCTGTGACATATGCCTGCACGTTTGGAGAGACAACTTATTTTTACTGCTCCAAAGTCTTTCTGGGTTGAATGGAAGTACTCAGACATGCTCTAGCTCTGAAACATACCCAGGAAGATGTTTCCCTTCCCTCTCAAACAGCCATGCAGAGTCCATGCAGCAGCTGACCCAGAAGGACATGAGCTCTGGGAAGATGGGAACAGCTCCCTTAATCACCTTGGAAAAGACAATGCGGGTGCCCTTGTTGCTGTAGTGCATGCAGCTGGACTCCCCAATGCCACCTCTGTACCCCTTGGCCTGGGGCTTTCTCTAGTAGACACACATCAAAATGGGAAGTTAACCTCTCCAAAGTCTTCCCCAGTGGCCAGGAGGAGTTGTGATAGGAAAGCCATCCCACAACATGTGAAGAAGCTCTGGGGTGAGGTCTCCACAGGCTGAGAGAATCAGCCAGGCTCCAATTGTGCACTGGGCTTGCTGGTTTGATGATAGTCCTTTTACTGTTGCTTTCCCTCCCTCTTCTACTAGACCCCAGTCAACTATAGTTACCCCTCAATATCCTTAGGGGATTGGCCCCAGGACTCCCCACAGATTCCTAGTTCTTCAGGTGCTCAAGGCCCTTGTTTATATGAAGTGGTGTAGTATTTACTTGTAACTGATGTGCATCTGCTTGTATACTTTCTATCATCTCTATTTGACTTCTTTTTTTATATAGATTCATTTTTTATTAAAAATTTATCTTTGAGTAGTTACACAAAGGAGTTTCAAGTTAGTTTGTGAGTACAATTCTTTTTGTTTTTGTTTATTATTTGTTTTTGTCAGTCATGGGTCCTGAACTCTGAGCCTTGGCGCTGTACCTCAGCTCTTCAACTCAAGGCTAGCACTCTACCACTTGAGCCACAGTGCCACTTCTGGCTTTTTCTGCTTATGTGGTGCTGAGGAATCGAACCCAGGCCTCATGCATGCAAGGCAAGCCTCTACCACTGGGCCACCTTCCCAGCCCCAGTACAATGCTTTTTTTTTGTTTGTTTTATCACAGTCTGCCCATCTCTCCTAACCTCACCCATACCCTCAATTTACCTGGCTCTGTTTTCATATATGTACATGGAATATTGTGACTACATTCATCCACCCTTCCTCTCTCTATCCATTCTACTTCTAACACTTAACATGACACATTCCTTGGGGACTAACATCAAGAAAAAAGTCTGTGTGTTTAGCATAAAGGCCATGGTTTGCAAATGTTTTCAATCTAAGATTGACTATGTCTGCAGATGCATAACCCATGAACCCTAAGGAGTCTGCTTCTGAGAGAAAGATTAACATGACTCTTCAATCTCCAAGGCCAAATGCATAGTAGGAGCTTAATAAATATTTCTCAGAAGACTGGAAGCTGCCTCCTTCCCAGGGCTGAAAAAAGAATCAAATCAAATCCAGTTGCTTAAGCCTGGGCAAGTGGAACAAGTGAAGAGAGGTGTACAGAGGGGCAACTGGGGGCATCTTAGCCATGAGGGCCATGGGCTTGTGTTTGTTTCCATAGCTCCTGAGCACCAGCTCATCCAGACTGAGTCCCCCCAGGAAGGAATTGTGACCAGGAAGACGTATCACACATACATTAAGGCTTCTGGAGGTTCAGTATAAACCAACAAGTCTCTTGACTTAATTTGCATTTGAAAAATCTGTTCTTAAACTGTTGGGTTCACATTTTTATGATTCCTTTAACAGTTACTCTCTTTTTGTGAGGGCTGTTTGTCGGAGCTTTATTTTTTCCCCCTTTAAAAACTAAAGTCTGATAATGCAGCCTTTTAAGTGGGATCATATTTTGTTTATCTCCATTAAAGCTTCCCAGCTTGGTTTTATTGGCACTGAGTGGGCAGCGGGCACAGGCCAGTGATGCTCCTCCACATGCTCGCTCTCTGATGGCTAAGTACAGTAGCTATCAGCTCAGCCCTGAGGTGCCTATCTCTCTCCAACAAGATGGGATTTTTTTACTGGTTTGATTTTTAGAAAATATGGAGTCACTTCTATGGAAGTTTTCATTGGAGATATTTTCCAATATGTCAGACAAAGTGAACCCATTTTCTAAGCAGGTGGGATACATGTTCTTATTGGGGTTTAGGGGGCCAACATCCAGATAGCTTTAATTAGCCTGTGATGTCTGTTCCTAGGGGTGGGAACCCTTTTCCTCTAGGCTTTGAGTTTCCCAAATTCCCAGGGTTGAACTCTGAGGGAGGTAGTCTGAGCCACCCCCTGGCATCCGTAACCGCCACAGACCTTGCCCTTCCTCTTGCAGGGTATCTCCTCTCTCTCTTTGTAGTGTCCCTCTTCTTCCTGATGATGGGCAGCTCTGCCTTCAGTGCCTGGTGGCTGGGTCTATGGTTAGACAAGGGCTCACAGGTGAGTTGCCCTTTAGCAAAACTAAGTCTTCTCTCGGAGCACAGAGGTTGCTGAATGGAGGTCTGAATGTGTCCAGTGGCATGTGATGAGCTCATTATCTCCCTTTGATCCTTTTCATGAAGAGGAAGTCAGTTACTTATACTACACGATTCAAATTCCTCTGATCCCCTGCACTTTCTGTTTTCCAGACAAGCAGGGCATCTGAATGTTCACCTGCCATCTGCAGTTTTTTTTTTTCCCCACTGATAACTGGGGTTTGAACTCACAGCCTTATAATGCTCATTTGGCTTGTTCACTCTACCACTTGAGACATGCACCCAATCCAGCATTTTGCTGATTAATTGCTGACTTTCCTGCCTGGGCTGGCTTTGAACTGAGATCCTCCAGGCCTTAGCCTCCTGAATAGCTAGGATTATAAGTATGAGACATAGCTGCCTGACTCCATCTACAGATCTTAAAGCACAGCTAATAAAAACCATGCAGTCAAGTACAACACATGGGGTCAGCACATGCAGGGTATTTAGCTCAGCAATCTTAGTCCTGACAAGTGGCAGGATCAGGCTGGAAAAGCCTAACTCACATTGGTGCTTCTGTCCTCTGAAGAGAATTGCCATATTGTCACGAATATTGCCAAATGTTTGATCCCCAAAGCCACCACCACCGCAGGAATGGGAGATGGAAGACTCAGGCTCTGTCCCCATAAATGCTACAGGTTGACTGGGACCTGTTCTCTAACCTCCCAAGGCTCCTGTCTCATACTGGGCAGGATTGATGGAGTTTACCTTCCCTGGAGCTTGCTATAATCTCTCCCAGCTGCTGGCCAATGATTTCCAAGCTTTTTTTTGGAGCCCTGGAGCAATGCTGTGGGGGGTTCTTGCCCATTCTTCAAGAATACATTTTGTTACATTTTTGTTGCTATGACAACCAAACAGGCTATATGAAGGAGGCTTGGGGAAGGGAGAGGCGGTTGGGTACAGCTTTCTGAGGTCATTCCCCAGGGAAGAGGTTACTATGTGGTCTGCTCTGGGTAGTTGTCTCTGGATTCTCACTCAGTCTGAAGAACCCTCTCCTTGGAAAATTCCAGTAGGGGGCTTCTCCAGCAGGGCACTGAATATGTTGCAATGATGGCAGAGCCATGTCTTCGTCTCCATCACCTGACGCAGTGGGTGTGCCACCTACAGTCTGGGGAAGGGTCTTCAAGTAGCTGAGCCTTCCCCCCTCTCTCCTCCTCTCCCCTCCCTGAACCAGAGATGGATTTGCCTTCGCAAATGCTAATCTATCAGCCACCTCTGGTTTACATTTCCTCTATTACTGTAATCAGCAGAATGGCATTTAGAAGAATGATGTTTGTTTACTCCCTAAAGGCCCACTTGACTTTTAACACACAGCCTCGAGAAAAATGAAACTGCCATTTTTCTCAGAAGGAAGAAAGATAGCCTCTCCCAGAAATGCTGGTGAAGTTGTAACCTCTCCCTGGGCATGATGAAGCCATGATTTCTTCAAAACATTCAACAATACTCTGTATTAACTAGGTTCTCTCTTCCCCAACAGGGACCCCAGGATAGTGTGTGCAGTACCCTCACAGTTGGCCCTTAGAAAGAACAGGGAGGGGCTACAGAGCTGGCCTATCCTACAGAGAAGCCCATCCTCTCCCCTCCCTTCCCCTCCCCCCCACTGAGGAATCGGTGTTGTTGGAGACTGGTCCTTGATTTCCTGTCTTGCCTAAGGGTGGCTCAGTCAATCCCTTGGAGTCCAGATTCCTTCTTGATGTTCTGCATTCAGTATTACTTCTGTTCTCCAGGGGCACAGGTAGCTTCTGGAATAGCTGCCCCATACTTGTTTGCTTTTATTTTCCCTATTGACTATGCTGTGCTTCCAAATCAGCTTCCCCTGGAAAGAAACCATGCAAAGTTCAGAGGTCCTCTGAGGGAGCTGATTTGATTTTTATCATCCTGACTCATCCTTTACAATCATGTCCATGATTTTAGTTTCTTCTATTTGGAATATTCTCTTTCTTCTGACAGTTTCTCCTGATGCCAGCTCTTAAGACTTCTCTTGTTTTGCTCCAAAGATCATGTGCGGGCCCCATGGCAACAAGAGCACGTGTGAGGTTGGTGCAATCATGGCAGGCACTGGGCATCACATGTACCAGCGAGTGTACGCAGCAAGCATGGTATTTGTGGTGGTGTTTGGCATCATCAAAGGCATCACCTTCACCAAGACTGCACTGAAGGCATCCTCCTCATTGCACGATAGAGTGTTCTATAAGGTAAATCTAGAAGTGCAGCAGGTTCATCTCATTAGCCAGTCAATGGGGCTTTATGGACCCTACTGTGTGTCACACACTGTGCTGGGCCTTGGGGACAGAAGAGTTTCTTGGAGCCTCTTACATGGGAAGGGCAATTATGGAGAGCTGCAAGGCTACAATCATGGGCCCTTGGGCTAGTCTGGGGAAGCTTCCATGAAACAGAGATGTGCAGGCCAAGAAGAAAGCATCTTTGCTCTAAGGGACCTGACTAGGCAGGCTGCTCAGAAGTACTTCTGGCCCCATCTGCCTGCCATTGCTGTAGTGGGTGTCAGCCATTGGCTGCTAGGGCCCTCATCAGAGTGTACAAAGAGCTTCACTCTTTGGGGATGCAGAGACAAAATGGAGCTTAGGTTTCAGTGCCTTGGAATACAAGAGCAACCCCTTCCCTCCACCGCAGCTTACCTCCCAGATTTAGAAAGGAAGCCTGACCTGCAGGGCACCCCCTACAGAAGACAATCCCCCCCCCCCACATGCTCTCTTGATGGCTACAGGAGTTGGGGAGAATCCAGGCTCAATTACTTCCTTCCTGCCTTGCCCTGTCCTCCTCCTCTCTTCCCTCCCTCCCTCCCTCCCTCCCTCCCTCCCTCCCTCCCTCCCTTTCTCCCTCCCTCTCTTCCTCCTCCCCTCTCGCTTCTTTTCTTCTTTTCTTTCTGCTGGTACTGGGGCTTGAATTAAGGGCCAGGGTGCTGTCCCTTATATTTTTCATTCAAAGGTGGTGCTCTACCACTTGAGCTTCAGCTCTAATTCTGATTTTTGGGTGGTTAATTGGATGTAAGAGCCTCAGGGAATTTCCTACCTGGGCTGGTTTCAGACTATGACCTTTATGTCTCAGCTTCCTGAATAGCTAGGATTATAGGCATGAACCACCAGCACTTGGCTATTCTCAGTTTCTTTAGACTGCCTGGTACAATGGGCTATGCTATACTCTTGAAAAAAGGGCAAGACTGTGCCTGCACTTCCAGCCCCAGGTTTACTAAACACTCAGCTGGACTCCATTTGACTCTCTGCTTTTATCCACAGATCTTAAAGAGCCCGATGAGCTTCTTTGACACCACTCCTACTGGCAGGCTAATGAACCGCTTTTCCAAAGATATGGACGAGCTGGATGTCAGGCTGCCATTTCATGCGGAGAACTTTCTGCAGCAGTTTTTTATGGTGCTGTTCATTCTGGTGATATTGGCTGCTGTGTTTCCTGTTGTTCTTTTGGTCCTGGTTGTCCTTGCTATAGTCTTCTCCCTTCTTTTACGGTAATCCTATACACTGTTTTAAAAGGAAAAATTAACCACACATACACACAGGCATATGCACGTCTGCGCACACTCACATGTGTGCACAGTTGATGTGTACAATGGCCAGGAATCAGGTGATATTGACCACTTTTGCTGTAGAGTCAGTTGATTTTTTTTTGTACTTACTAAAGTGCTTTTTTCACCCCAGAGCAACCCTGAGACAAGGATATTATTGAGAGGTGAAATCACAGGTCTCAAGCCACAAAACAAGTAACAAAAGTTACTGGCTCTCTGATGATTGTTTTTCTTTTCTTTTGCATTAGAACTTAAACTCAGAATTTGTCCCTGAACTTGAACTCAGCTCTGTCTCTGAGCTTTTTTGCTCAGAGTGTTAGTGTTTTACCACTTGAGCTACAGCTCCACTTTGGCTTTTTGGTGGTTAATCCTGAGATAAGAGTCTCACAGACTTTCCTTCCCTGTCTGACTTTCAACTGCAATTGAATTCTGCCATTCCTGTCCTGGAGAAGGAGGAGGAACTTCCATCCTAACAGTTAGTTAGAGAAAGGCCTGCTTGTACCTGGGGGTCCTCCCATCTGGAGGAAGTAGGAGGGTTTATGGTCTCTGCTTCCTAGGGGACCCAACTCTCCCAGCCTCTTCACACTGTGGCAAAGTGAGAGTTCTCAGCAGGTAGTATGGGGGTTTGGGGTAAGGGCAGAGGGTTACAAATTAGAGCTCTAGCTCTGCCACCAAATTTGCTGGAGGGCTTTGGAACAATCAGATAACTATTGCAGACCCTAATTTGTTCTTCTCCAAATTTTATCATCACTAAGAGGTAAGCTTCATGGTTTCAGAGGGTTTGGTGAGGGTACTAACCAGGACTAGATGACCAATTTCTTGAAAACTGAAATTCAATGTTATAGAACTCAAGTTCTGGGTGAGAGTTGACAGCACCAGACATAGGTAGCACTAGTGGGAGCAGAAGAGAAGTAGGTTCAGGGACATCTGCAGGGAGAGTCACAATTGATGGATTTTTGGCTGTTGGGGCAATGGGAGGGGCTGAGGATGTCTCAAGGGGGAACCAAGGTGCAGGTGGTATGGGGGAAGAAACAGTTTGAATGAACTGTATGGTTTGGGATGATTTAACTTGGAGGATGGAGCCAGTGGGTAGGGATGTGAAGGGACTGGAGAGATGGATTTGGAACCAGTAAGGCATCTGATGCAGCCATGGGAATAGTACGGCTGGCTTGGGAGTCAGGAGAGCTGGGTTTTCACTGCAATGCTCTGGTGGCTTTGATAAAGGACATAGGGTTTCAGTTTTCAAACTCAGCTTTACTGTAACAAGAAAATAATTTCTGAAAGACCTTTACAAAGAGAAGGCACATGGTGGATGACAGTATGCCAGGCATTTGTTTGCATCTGTTCCCCCATTTATGCTGTTAATTGATTTAGTCAAAGCTTTTATTTCTCTGCCTGTGCACTACTCTTTTCCTAAAGATAGGAAAAACCAGATTTGGTTCTGGCTGAATTATCCAAATCTTTCCAACTAATATACCTAAGCTCTGAGCTAGTGAGGTCCCTATCTCCCCTCACTCCTTTGGGTTAGTTTTAGCCCTGAACCTGGAAGAGACAATAGATTCTCTTCTGGTAGCCAGCTAATGTGCATGCTGAGACCACTGGTCTCTTGCGTGTCAGGGATCATGGGCTTTCCACATGGGAGGACCACATCTTGAGGGATTTTGTTTTGTTTGTGTGCCAGTCCTGGGGCTTCAACTCAGAGCCTTGGTGCCGTCTCTGAACTTTTTTTTCTTTCTCAAGGCAGCAACTCTACCACTTGAGCCACAGCTCTACTTCTAGCTTTTTTAGTGGCTAATTGGAGATAAGAGTCTCAGACTTTCCTGCCTGGGCTAGCTTTGAACTGCAATCCTCAGAGTTCAGTTTTCTGAGAAGCTAGGATTACAGGTGTGATCCACAGGTGCTCAGCTGAGGGTTTGGTGTTAAAGTCTGGGGCTATTATGATATTTGCATAAAATTACCTTTGCAAATAAAGGCCTTGCTGGCACTGGTGGCTCATGCCAATCAGGAAGCTGAGATTTGAGAATCTGTTCAAAGTCAGTCAGGAAAATCTGTGTGACTCTGATTAATCACCAAAAAGCAGTAGAGTGGACTCAAGTAGTAGAGTGCTAGTTTTGAGTGGAAAAAGCTCAGGGATAACACCCAGGCCCTGAGTCCAAGCAGAAAAGAAAGGAAAGGAAAGGAAAAGGAAAGAAAGGGAAGGGGAAAGGGAAGGGGAAAGAGAAGGACTTTAGAAAGCTAAATGCTGGCAGTTGACTAGCAGGATTCTCTCTTGGTTAGCATAAATTTCTCTTCCCCTTGCTGGGCAGCAAAAAATATTAGCATACACTCAGGAGATGCTCTGGACCAACATTTCTCATTTACAAAGACTACAAATGCTATAGCATTTCTGTTATAAGACACACTGGAGTCTAAGCGCAGATTAACTGTAACTACCTCTCAACAATAGGACAGGACATCCATCCTGTGGAGCGGTGACACAGCCACATACGCTCTCCCTTAGATGTCATCGTCTTGGAGTTACCTATCTGGGGAGTGGCCAGAGCTCTCTGTGCAGAGGGTGAGTTTGCTGAGATCTTACTCTGGTCCTCTTGACCCTCTTGTTTTCCTTGCAGTATTTTCCACCGAGGAGTGCAGGAGCTGAAGCAGGTGGAGAACATCAGCCGGTCACCCTGGTTCTCCCACATCACCTCTTCCATGCAGGGCCTTGGTGTCATTCATGCCTACAACAAAACAGAGGACTGCATCAATAAGTGAGTCATGGGGTGATCTCTGCTCCAAGCTCTCTCTGCCTCATGATTGGCCCTGAGTGGGAGGTCGTAGACTTATCTGGCCCTCAGTGGACAGTTCTGGGCTGCTGGGGTAACCCATGGGACTAGCATAATTAGGTCCAGCATACTAAGACACTTGGTTCTATTCCCTGCATCTTGAGCCTTCAAAGATGTGAAATAGTAGAGAAAGCTCACTCAGTGATGGCTTTGCTTATGACTTAATATTTTCTTTTTTGTTTTTACTCTAAAAGAGAAAATTGTGCTCAATTCAGAAAACAGGAGAGGATACAAAAAGAAGAACATTACTTACTCAGGCCTCAACTCTAACACTGTTCATGTTTTCATATACATGTTGGATTCCTAATTCAGAAATCTGGAATCTTACTAGGAACTGGTGGCTCACATCTATAATCCTACCTACTCAAGAGACAGATTTGAGGATCGAGTTTTGAAGCCAGCTAGATCAGGCAGCTTTGTGAGACCCAATTAATACTAAAAAGCCAGAAGTGGAGCTGTGTCTCAAGTAGTAGGACACCAATCTTTAGTGAAAAAGCTAAAGGATAATGCGTAGGCTCTTAGTTCAAGCTCACATATACAATCTGAAATCTGAATGACTCCCAAATCTAAAACTTTTTTTATGATGCCTAAGTGATGGGCTACAGTCTAAACACACGAACAAATAATATACTGTATAAAAATTATCTACAGGATATGTGGATATGGTATAAATGAACATTCTAGAACTTTATGTTTAGATGTGGGTCTCAGTTTCAAATGTCTCATTCTACATATATAAATATTCGACCGTCTAAAAACATACAAAATCTGAAACATTTTTGGTCTCAAGTAATCAGATAAGTCATATTCAACCTACGGTTTTTTCCCCCAATCTTTTCCTGTTTTCTGGTTCATAAGACTTTCTTTTTTTAAGGACTTATAATGTTTTTTTATTTTAAAAAATATTTACTTGTTTATTTTAATTTTATTTTCATCTTTAATTGTACAAAGGAGTTGCCGTTCAACAAAGTAGTATATGAATAAGATGAATCTCAATGTCACTGCTTCCATCATTTCCCTCTTTCCCTTCCAACTCCATTCCTTTCCTCAGTTTTCTTCATTTCGTAGAATATACATTGAATTTTTATGACTGCATTCCCCCTCCCTTCCTTTCTTTATTTGTCTGTCCCTTTCCTTGATAACTCCCCTCTTTTGAGTACTTGTTTCCTTGTAAAGATTACTTATTTAAAATTTTTTTTGTGTTAGTATTTATTCTTTGTAGAAATGATTTTTATTGTTACTGTTTTATTTTACTTAGCAAATAAACCAATTTTCTTCTCTTTAAATACAGGGGACTAGATACGTTAGTAAATTCTCTGGAATCTTCCAGCTTCAAACTTCTAAACTATGCAGGAAGAATGTATCAAACACAATAGGCACACTGTAGCAAAAACAAAACAAACAGAAAAAAACAGCCCTACATCTGGGAATCTTTTAGATCTTTTTAAAAATTGTTCTCTTCATTTATCTACCCTCCATCTGCTTGACAACCCCCTCAGTCAACTGACAAAATATGTTTCAGTTTTCTGGTATTCATTTTATAAAATGATTGGTTAGTTGTTCTGAGGAGTTACACCATTGGAATCCTCCCTGAGTCTACCATAGTCAATTTGTGTGTATATATGTATATGACCCTGCATATGTTTCACATATATTTATAATTTATATCTATTCTCCACATATGAGAAAAAATGTGCCTGAGCCTGAAGTACTTCTTTTAACATGATTTTCTACATAATTTCCCTGGAAATGGTGTGGGTTTTTTTCCTGATAGATAAATAAAATTTCATGGAAAAATTCCATTGTATATTCCACATTAAAAATTCATTCATCCATTGTAGGACATTAAAAAAAATAAGTTGGATATGGTAAAGTGTAGTTATGATGAATGTCCTTACTGTATCATGACTTGTAATATTATGGATGAATAGTAGTATTGTTGGACATAGAATACTTCTATGTTGAGTTTTTTGAGGTATCTCCAAACTGGCTTCCATAATGTTTATACTAGAAAACATCAGTAGTTTACATCAGTAAACTACATTACTTTACACTAGTTTACATTCCCACTAACAATGTTGGGTTCTTCTTTTCCCACATCACTGCCAACATTTTTCTGTTGTTGTTATTCATGTACATCTGGAGATCTTAACACAAAAACTGTGTTACAGTTTGTGTTCACAATCAAGTTAAAATCTGATGAAGGTCTCTGGGGCAAGGAAAGAGAATTCTCCAAATTTAGACAATTTCTTTCCATCTGGAGCTTTTCCATCCCAAAGGATAATGAGAGAGAAGAGGAGAGAGAAACATGGTGAACCTCTTGGGAAATTTACACTGCTCAATTGTAGCCATGAAAAGATACACATCATTTCTGTATGCTCATTGCCCAGACTTAAGGAACATAAACTCACCCAGATGCATAAGTACTGGTGACTATAGTCCAGTTTTGTCCAAAGGAGAGAATGAAAATAGAGTTTGATGCATCTATGGAAAGTATCTGCTACGTCTACTTTTATTTCATTTTATTTTATTTTTGTTGTACTGGTACTAGGGCTTGAACCTAGGGACTTATGGTCTTGCTTGGCCTTTTTTCCACTTAAAGTTGGCACTCTACCACGTGAGCCACAGTTCCACTTCTAGTTTTTGGCTGGTTAACTGGAGATAAGTCTCATGGTCTTTGCTGCCCAGACTGTCTTAGAACTGCAGTTTTAAGATCTCAGCCTCTTGAATAGCTAGGATTATAGGCATGAGCCACCTAATAAATGGAACAGTGCTGTTCTATTTTGAAAATGAGCTTACATTAGTTATACAGAGGAGGATTTCATCATTATATTTCATGTTTACGGTATGTTCCAATCAATTGTACTCATTCTCTCTATTGCTTTCCCTTAGATCTCTTCCTTACTTAAAAAGCTATACCACCCGCACACCTGTGGCTCACATCTTTAATCCCGTCTACTCAGGAGGCTGCAATCTGAGAATTGTGATTTGAAGGGAACTGGGACAGAAAAGTCTGTGAGACTCTTACCTCCAATTAACCACAAAAATCCAGAAGTAGAGCTGTGGCTCAAGTGGTAGAGTACTAGCCTTGAGCCCAGAAGCTCAGGGATAATGCCCATGACCAGAGTTCAAGGCCTAGGACCAGCAAAAAATCCAAAAAACAAAAAACAAAAAACCCAGCTAATCCAGTGGCTCATACCTGCAATGCTAGCTACTAAGGAGGTTGAGACCTGAGGATCTCTATTTGAAGTCAGCATGAGCAATAAAGTCCATGAGATTCTTATTTAAATTAGCTACTAAAGAAGCCAGAAGGGTGATGTGGTTCAAGTGATAGAGCTCTAGCACTTGGGGGTGAAAAGCTCAGGGACAGCACCCAGTCTTTGAATTCAAGCCTCAGGACAAAAAAAAAAAGCTAATATGGCCAGGCAATGGTGGCTCATGCCTCTAATCCTAGATTTTCAGGAGGCTAAGATCTAAGGATCACAGTTTGTAACCGGCCTGGGCAAGAAGGTCCATGAGACTTGTACCTTCATATAACCACCAAAAAGCTGGAAGTGGAGCTGTGGTTAAAGTGGTAACATACTAGCCTAGCAAAAAAGTTCAGGAACAGTGCCCAAACCCTGAGTTCAAACCCTAGATCACACACACACACACACACACACACACACACACACACACACACACACACACACACACACACACACACATCCCAACTCATATTGGGAGTGGTGGCACATACTTGTAATCTTAGTACTCAGGAGGCTGAGGCAGAAGAATCATGAGTTTGAGGCCAGTGTGGGCTACATAGTGAAATGCTGTCTAAGAAAAAAGAAAGAGAGAAAGAGGGAAAGAGAGAGAGAGCTAACACATATCAGTATTGTATTTAATTCTTTTTCACCAACTCCCTGCTTTGCCAGCCAGTATCACAACGTAGACTTGACCTCAAAGCTTGTCTTTGAATCAGCAGCTAGTCTAGGTACTAGTCTGACCTGATGCCAAAGTAATTTTTTTAATTTATAGCAGACAGAGCAAGTAAGAAACTGAAAGGAAAGCCACAAAAGGAGAGTAGAGGCACTCTCCTGAGAGAGAGGGGTCCCACAGAGGACTCCAAGAGAATCCTCTCAAGGGTGGGTTTTATAGTATGGGGCTGCTCCTGTATTTCCTCCCTTGGGCTTCTGATCATTGCTTGCTGGCTTGTACATGCATCACCCTTAGCTCTTTCCATTGATGGAGCAGGCATCCAGGGCCTTATGGAGTTTGTCTCTTGATGTTACTTATCAAGACTCCTCAAGAGTCCTGTACCATGCTTAGCCCCTTCCAATGTCCTGATTTTGAGCGAAGACAAACAAACCCACGCTTTGTTTTCCTGAAGCTTCTCTTCCAACATGTCTAAGTGAATACCAGAGGAAGCTGAGTCCCATGTGACTTTAGGATTTCCTGGTATGTATTGTTTTGCCACCAAACAAACAGACACCTCATGGTGTTCTGATACTTGGAATGATATTTTGACTGACTGAGAAAAAGAAGTTAGAGTTGTAGGGAGGAGGTATGGCAGAGTCCAAGTTAGCTGATCAGGGGTGCTTCCAGATTCCTTGGAGGACTTTGAGGCCAGAGTGGAGCAGCAGAGCTGGAGGACACTCATGGCTGGGCAGTGGAGGAGTTGTGGCTCCTTAGGGGTTGCCCTTAGAACAGCTTTCATTTTCTTCCTGACAATTCCACCAAGTGTTCTGATGATGCTCCTCCCATTAGGCTGGCGTTTTCAGTGGCTGTTGGAAACTGATGTCTCTTGTGGCTAGCTCAGTTTGGTTAACATTTCAGTCTTGGGTAAACTTAAGTCTCAGCTCTCTTTCCTCCCAGAGGCACAGTTTGAAATCAGGAAGCAGCTGTCAATCTTTTCTTTTAAACATCCTTTCTTTATTGCGGAAGCTGGTGCAGGCGCCTTTGAGAGGAGACTGAGAAAGACCTGTTTTCAGGTGACTGCCCACCTCTGGGCTGTTCTCTCCTTCCTGATGACCCATCTCACTGCACAGACATGGAATGGTAGGGTGGAGGCCCTAACGGGACTTGATCCCAAGCAGTTCTGCTAGGTGTTGCTTCTGAGTTTTGCCAGGCATTTCTGTCCTGCTGCATCCTACTGCATTCCTCTGAGGTGGAGGTCTCTGCCTCAGAGGAGTCTTCCAACCCAGCTGCAGCCCAGATGTGCTCCCAGCTCTCCACTTTGAGAACTGGCAGGAGGCTCCCTTGGGAAGGAGACACTCTGGGGCGGTCTTGCTCTGCCCCCCTAGCTGTGTCACCTGTCATTCTGCCCTGTGCTCTTTCTCCTTCAACAACCCCCTTTGAGTCAGAAGCTATGTGGCAGGGGCAGCAGATATCAGCTTTTTCTCCTTGGAAAGATTCTTAGCATTCTAAGCAATAACTTTGATCTCTGAGGTGGAGAGGGGAACCAGGCAGATACTTTAATTTTTTTCTCTGCTGTCATACACATTAATGCTCACCAAAGGTGACCTCATCCTCCACAACCCACTTCCCTGTTGTTTTTTGTTTTTGTTTTTGTTTGTTTTTCTGTTAGTCCTGGTGCTTGAACTCACAGGGACTGGGTGCTGTCTCTGAGCTTGTTTTGCTCTACCACTTGAGCTACAGCTCCCACTTCTGGCTTTTTGGTGGTTAATTGGAGATAAGATTCTCATGGACTTTCTTGCTCAGCCTGGCTTTGAACTGAGATCCTTAGATATAAAGTCTTGAGTAACTAGGATTACAGGCATGATCCAGTACCCAGATATACTCTTTAAATAATCCTCTTTTGAAGCATTTCCTCCACTTTGGTAGTACTGTGAATTAAACTCAGGGCTTTGAATTTGTTAGACAGGCCTTCTACCACTTGAGCCACACTCTCAGTCAACACTACTCTGTTTATAGATCAAGGGGCCAATTAAAGATTCCAAAAGGTCTTTGGAGGGAGGCTGTGGGCTCTTGTTGCCAGTTGAGGGAAAGAGAGAAAGAGCCCACTTAGCTCTCAAATGCCACACAGGACTTCTCAAAATATGTACAAGATAGAAGGAGGATAAGAGTTCATAAGAGTTACCATTAAGAGGGGATTCTCCAAATTAGTGCTTCCCTTGACTTTCCTAGTAGCTCTATGAGGCCCTACCTGACCTCTTGTTTTGTCTGATATTTCCCCATTTAGGTTTAAGATGCTAAATGATGAAAATTCCAGCCACCTCCTCTACTTCAACTGTGCTCTCAGGTGGTTTGCTCTAAGGATGGACGTGCTCATGAATATCGTCACCTTCGTTGTGTCCTTGTTGGTGACTCTGAGTTTTTCCTCCATCAGTGCTTCATCCAAAGGCTTGTCATTGTCTTACATTATCCAGGTAATACCTGGCACAAGGTTGGGCTTGGTTTGAAAGATGCGGGCATATATCGGGGAGGGTGGTTTTGGATAGAAGCAACAGAAAATGCAGCTCAATGTGTTTAAATAAAGGAAATTTAGTGGCTCACAGCATTAAGATTTTCAATAGGTGTGGGCTTAAGGTATAACTGGATCATGGCTCTTGGCTTAGCCCTTCTGTGATGGTTTCCATTATCACTTGCAATAGTGGCCAATAACCTCTGAAGCTTGTAGCAGGGTGAAAACACTGCCTGCCATAGCCAAGAGCCTAGGCTTCACTCTTTATTTTTTTCTGGTTTTGGAGCTTGAGCTCAAAGGTCTGGTGAATGTTTAGCTTTCCTGGTCATGACTATCATTCTACCACTTAAGCCACACTTCCAGCTCAGCGATTTACTGGTTCATTGCAGATACAGTCTGGTGGAATTTTCTGCCTAGGCTGGCTTAGAATCACTATTCTCTGATCTCCACCTCTTGAGTAGCTAGTGTTACAGGTATGAGACATTGGCATGTACCTGGCTTGCTTTTGTTTCCTGAATAATACAATAAGTGATGAACATATGACATTTACTGTGCCTTAGGTTCTATCCTTCATCTAAGTTAAGCTGTTTGCTCACCAGCAACAACTATGTGACACTGTCCAAAGGCCTATTTTGCACATTTGAAAACCCTCACAGGAAGAGTTGCCCAAGCTTACCTTTCTGTGATTTGAACCCAGAGCTAGTTGGAATCTTGTCCTTTAATATATGCTTCATCTCTTTGGGAAATTTACAAATTGTTCTTATCCTTGGAGCTCTGAAATTACTGGACAAGTTGTCTGAGGTTGGCTGTTTTTAATGTAATTTGCTAGATGCTGTGGATTCCTTTATATGGAATTCAAATTTCCCCTGTTCTGTTTTTTTTTTCCTTTTTTTGCGTGTGGAGTTTATTGCATTTATGTTCAATGTATCTTTTATCTCAGTTTCTATTTTCTTGTCTTTTGTCTTTATTCTGTCATCCAGTCACTCTTTTGAATTTTAAGTTTGGCAATCATATTTCCATAAGCTCATATTCCTCTATCTTTTTGTTTTGTTTTGTTTTTGTGCCAGTACTGAGTTTTGAACCCAAGGTGCTGTCCCTTAGCTTTTTTGCTCAAGTCTAGTGCTCTATCACTTAAGCGACAGATCCACTTCTGGATTTTGGTGGTGAATTGAAGAGCCTCACAGATTTTCCTGCCTGAGCTGGCTTGGCTTTGAACCTTGATCCTCTGATCTGAGTCTCCTGAGTAGGATTACAACCATGAGCTACCAGTATCCAGAAAAGAACCTCTGTATGTATGTGTGTGTGTGTATGTGTGTGTGTGTGTGTGTGTGTGTTCTGAGGTAAACTCAAGGCTTGGGCTCTGTCCCTTAGCTCTTTTGCTCAGAGCTGGGGCTCTACCACTTGAACCAGAGTTCCATTTCTGGCTTTTGGGTGTTTGGGTGGTTAATTGGAAATAAGCTTCTCATGGATTTTCCTGCCCAGTCTACCTTCGAACAGTGATTCTCAGATCTCAGCCTCATGAGTAGCTATGATTATAAGCATTAGCCAGTGGCACCAAGCAAAAAAAATCACTTTCATATTATATCAGTTTACATTTCCAAATGGTTTTCAAAAGAACAATTTACTAGTAGAATAATAAAAACAAAATAATACTGTCATTACATATTAACAGGTTGAAAATTGTACCAAAGGAAAAGGAATATACTGATACCTTAACACATATCTATTAACCTCTTGTCTTACTAAGGTACAGAATACTTTAGAAAGTAGGGATCAGTGTAGTCTCATAAGAAGTATAGCTTCTGCTTCCTAATAATAAAACATTTGATTTTTAAAAAGTCAAATAAGACAAATAGAAAATTATTTCTGTTCATAAAAAAACAAAAGAATAAAAGCAGAGTGGGCAAAAATGCCTTCCATCTATAATATAAATATATCAACAACTACACAACCACAAGGTGCAAATCACTTTTTTCCCCAATTCTGGGGCTTGATTTAGGGCCTGGATGCTGTACCTGAGCATCTTTGTGCTCAAGGCTAGTATTTTACCACTTGAGCCACAGTACCATTTCCAGTGTTTTCTGAGTAATTTATTGGACATAAGATTCTCATGGAATTTCCTGCCTGGGCTGAAACTATGATCCACAGCTCTCAGCCTCCTGAATGTGAATCACTTTTAATGGGTAAAATAGTTAAAAAAATGTTATCTGAGGATATTAATGCAAGTTGTCCCCTGCCCTCTCAACCCCCGGCCTTTTTTTGGATACATCTGTTGTTTCCTGGTTGCCTTTTTTTCTGGTTTATACAGTTCTTACTGTGTCACTGGATTTGCTTGTCAGGCTCTTCCTCTGCTTGTCTGAAGGGAAGGCTGGTTTGGATTTTCAGGGTGTCATCTCCTTTGTATATGCCTTTCCCTGTCTGTCCTGATAAGAGGTTTTCTAGCCATAAGTGTAATGA
This sequence comes from Dipodomys merriami, assembly GCF_024711535.1. Lineage (NCBI taxonomy): Eukaryota > Metazoa > Chordata > Mammalia > Rodentia > Heteromyidae > Dipodomys > Dipodomys merriami. The sequence continues at coordinate 4,187,029 of NW_027206457.1, forward strand.
ACACTGGGGTCTTTTTACAGACTGGCTTCACTTTGGGTAAAGCTAGCCTTTAGCCATAGCAATGCTGAAATTAAAACAAATTTTTGTTTAGGATATTGTGCTTGGAGAACTACTTGTTCCCAGGTAGTTAACTTAGTTTGATTGTTTGTTTCTTCCTTTCCTTTTTTCAATTTCATTCTTTTTTTCTTTCTTTCTTTCTTTCTTTCTTTCTTTCTTTCTTTCTTTCTTTCTTTCTTTCTTTCTTTCTTTTTCTTTCTTTCTTTCTTTCTTTCTTTCTTCCTTCCTTCCTTTCTTTCTTCCTTTCTTTCTTTCTTTCCTTCTTTCTTTTTTTTTAAATAGGCAAATGATGTTTTTGAGAAAGATACCAGAGCATAGGTAGCAAAAGAAAAAAGACACATGGAATTACATGAAACTAAAAAAGAAAGAAGGAAAACAATTAATAGAGTAAGCTCACAATTTATAGAGAGAAAATATCTGCAAACTATCTGACAAATCACTGGTGTTCAGAATATATAAGGAAATTAAAAGCTCAATAACAAAAATAATCAATTAGAAATAGGCAAGTGATATGAATAGATGTTTCCCAAAAAGAAGAAATATAAAAAGATATCAAAAAAAAGAAAAAAAGGAAAAAGTTCAGCATTTTTACTTTAACTCAGTTTCTTTAGAAAACATTGTGTGTGTGTGTGTGTATGTGTGTGTGTGTGTGTGTGTGTGTGTGTGTGTGTGTGTGTGTGTGTGTGTATTCATTCCTGTGCCTAGGGAAAAATGTATTTAACTACTTCCAGTTAAGAGAAAGAAGAGGATGGAATAAACTTGCCTGCCAGGAGGAACTGTCTATAGAATGATTATGGATTGTCCAGCTTCCTTGTAGACCCCTTTCCCAGTCCTGAATTTTTCTGTAGACTCTGATAAGCTGAAGGTTGTCTGAACTCTTGTAGCATTTCCCGCTTCCATTTATCAAAAGTCTATCATCCTCACTATCTTCAAGAATTCTGTAACTCTTCCATGTGATCATAACTCTTCCTGACACCCTTGATGGTCAAAGATCAATTCTTTCTGAAACTTCTGTGTTATTGTTTTAATGATCTTTTTGTCAGAAAGAGGAACAAAAATACATTCTCAGTACTCTGAGGTAAGAAAAAGGAATTTTCTTTGGGTAGCTAGTTTTCCTCATGGATGAATGTTATCTTTTGTTGTTGTCTAGTAAAATACCAGATGACTTTGAATGGTTTCCCTTAGTTGGTCCAAGAAAAACAGCTTGCCCCAATGACAGTCATGCTTCTCCACTATAGATATTGTTGGCTTTCTATGAGATTGTTGTCCAGCTCCTGTCAGATTAAAGCAGGGTTTGCACACATTGAGGTCTGAGGGAACACTTCTTCTCCAGCTGGCTTTGTGGCTTTTTTTGGCATTAGCCCCACTTGGAAAACAGAGAATCAAATGAGAGCATCATTTGAGAACAGAGGAAAGTCCCTGGATGGGTGAGAATCAGGCACTCAGCTCCACAGGGCAGAAACTGAGTACAGAGCACCAGCACCTTAGCTTAGAATAAGCACTTGCCAGTGCTTAGCCCACCCATGTGGGGATTCTGGGCCTGGATGGGTACCCTGGACATATAGAGCAGTTACCCATTTACCTAACAGAACATGTTGCTGCAGGGTGTTAGAAGCTCATGCCTGTCATCCTAACTACTCAGAAAGTTGAGATATAAGGTTCGAAGTTAGCCCAGGCAGGAAAGTCTGTAAGACTCCAAACTCCAGTTAATCAGTAAAAAGTCAAATGTGCAGGTGTGGCTCAAGAGATAGAGGGCCAGCCTTGAGCAAAAACACTAAAGAACATCATTCAGACCCTGACCTCAAGACCCAGGTATGACACACACACACATAAAAATCAAACTAGATCATAAAGATACCCAATTCCGGATCCAGACTCATATTCTCAGGCACCAGAAGCTACTAAGCAGCAGGCTGAACCAGGAGCTGTGCTGGTTGCTGAGATTTGGCAGTGAACTCTCTGACCATGCCCTGTGGAAAGCTTTTAGAAAACCTTTAAGTTATATGAAGTTACTAAAGTAGGAAATGTGATTCACGGAGGCTGGGGGGAGCAATATTACATCCAACAATCAGAAGAGGCCTCTGCTGGGAGGTGACTTCCAAATGAGCCCCCAAATGATAATCATTCATCCAAGGAAGAAGGGTAAAGAATTATTATTATTATTATTATTATTATTATTATTATTATTATTTTGATGATACTGGGTCTTGAATTCAGGGCCTGGGCACTATCCCTTAGCTTTTTCACTCAAGGCTGATACTCTTCCACTAGAGCCACAGCCCTACTTCCTGCTTTTTGGTGGTTAATGGAAATAAGTGGTTCATGGTCTTTCCTGTTTGGCTGGCTTTGGATTATGATTCTCAGATCGCAAGCTCCTTATTAGCTGGAATTACAGGTATGAGACCCTGGCTCCCATTTAGGAGGAAGGATTCTTGATGCAGAGGGGTAAGTCTGAGCATGGTGTAGGATGAGGGTCTGAGAAATCCATGTTTCTTGTGGCTGGGGATAGAATTCATGCAGCCTTATTAAGTCAGGGGCGGGATACTGCCCGCTTAAAGCATATTTGGGCTGCATAGTCTTTTTTGATGAGCTATCCTGGGTACACTTTGATGGTAGCAGCCTCCTTGGCCTGTACCTGTGAGATAGCCTAGGTTGTCATCTTTGAGGATGTCTGTAGGTGTTGCCAAATGCTATTGCTCTAAGGGCACTGGAAAGCCCTGGCGCATGTTAAATTGGAGGTGTGAGGGAGGTCCTCTGAGAAGAGCACACAGTTGTCAGCTGTGAGCTGCTCCACAAGCACCTCACACACCATTAGAACCCATGGCCTCCTGTGTGTGAGGCCACTTGCTGCGTTCTGGAGCTTGGCTGGTAGGAGAAAGAATGATCATAAATGCCTCAGCTCATTCTGTCTTCCCAACCACTCCCTTCAAGATAACCCTGACCCCACGCCTTAGCCACACTCCCCTGTTGTCCTGTCTGATCATTCCTGAAGTTTCTTTGAGTATCATCCTGCCAGTCCATTAGAATGGGACCCTTACAAGTCTATGGGGCCAAACTCAGAAAAACAGTGTGCAAGCTGGGCACCAGTGGCTCATGCCTACAATTGTAGCAACTCTGGAGGCTAAGATCTAAGGATCACAGTTTGAAGCCAACCTGGAAAGAAAAGTCTGTGAGACAGTTATCTCCAGTTAACCAGCAAAAAGCTGGAAGTAGAGGTATGGTTCAAATGGTAGAGTGCCAGGCAAGTGAGAACAAAAGGCCCTAATTTCAAGCATCAGTCCTGGCACAAAAAAACAAAACTGCCCAACCAGTACCTGGCTCATCACCCCTGCCCAGGAAGAGTGTAGTGAGTGAGACAGTCCTGTCCCTAGTCCATCGAGGGTGATGCTGGAGATTCCCCTCCCTTCCAGCATAGGCCAACTGGCCCTCAAGGTTTATTCCACATCCAGGACTGGCTGGAGGTATGGGGGAGGGGCTCTCACACCTAGGAACAGCCCCAGCAACACCTGAGGGAGTGACTGACTGTGGATTCACTCAACTGTGGGTTGAAAATACTCAGGAAAAACAGTTGCTTCTGTACTGAACATGTCAACTTTTGTTCTGGTAGTTATTCTCCAAGCACTGTGTAACAACTATTTGCCTAGCATTCAAATATACATAATATGTATGCATATATGTGTTATATACAGAATTACATATGCATATGCAAGGTATGCAAGGAGTTTGCCATTCATGTAAGGGTATTTAGCATCTGAGGGGTTGGGTTATGTAGTGGTATTGCATGTTATAGACCCAATCTCCTGGGTACCAGAGGCTATGTTACCCTGGCTTTGGAAAACTCTGGGTGTTGCCCCAATGGCCTCACAGAGCTCCCCAAAGAGACAGAATCTCCTGAACTCATCCTGAGTTGGCAGCTTCTCTACTCTCATGTTTTCTGTCCTTTCTGGGCTCACCTCCTGTGTTAGTTTGGTAACGCTGAGGTTCAAATCTCCACCTCAGATCCTCCAGATCTCACCTTCTGAGTAGCTGGCACAACAGGCATAAGCTATTCATGCCTAGTGTCCCATCTTGTGTTTCTTGTTAAAGTGCCTGTCATTGAACGAGAGCCCATGCAGGTCATCCAAGATAGCCTCAAGATCCTAAAGCCAAGTATAAAGATCATTTTTCTCAATGAGGTAACCTTCTTAGGCACCAGGGTTTTAGTGTGGACATACTAGTACCACAGGGCAAGGGACTTAATTCAATCTGCCCCAATGTCTGCATGGCACTCAAACTTGGGGCTGGCTTCTGGAAGATCCAAGCCTAAAATAGGTCATTAGCAAGCTGCCTTCCCCAGTCTGAGTCTTCATTTTTCTAACGCAAGCAGGTAGACTTCAGGGCTCTGTGACCTCTTGTAGTGATTGGGGTTTTAGTCACTTCTCAGCTGTGGGTGAGGTGGAGCAGAGCAGGAAGTGGTTGGGGTGTAGGACTTCATTAGGGAGTAGCATGATGATCCTAGAAGTTGTCTCAAAGGAAAAACCTACTTGACAGCCATGGGCTCAAAGAGGGGGTGGTGGGTGATCTTCACTCTCTGAAGTGTCAAGGAACATCCTTTGTTCCCAAATACAAAGGAAATGCTTAACCCAACAGGAGCATCTTCCATTCTAGTGCCTGGCTGGGAAGGCAGGAGAGTGGGATTCACTGGCTGGCCTGGGTAGGTGGACAGCAGAGCCGGGAGGACAGGGCTCTAACCTGGCCTGTTCCTCCCTCCAGCTCAGTGGACTGCTCCAGGTGTGTGTGCGCACAGGAACTGAGACCCAGGCCAAGTTCACCTCTGTGGAACAGTTAAGGGAGTATATTTTGGTAAGAAATGAGTTTCTGAGAGATGAAGACATGTTCTCTCAGCTTTGCTTAAGCAAGTACTGGAAGGGGATCTTTAAAAAGCAAAACATAAAAAAATAAGTCTCCCCCCAAACAACCCTCCCGCCCCGCCCACAAAACCCAAATCTGACCAGGCATCTCTCCTCTTAAAAAGCTTACCACTCAAGATACCAGAGTTTGAATTCAGCACGTTATACTTACTAGAAAGGCGCTCTACTATGCTGGGCACCCGTGGCTCATGCCTGTAATCCTAGTTACTGAGAAGACTGTGATCTGCAATTTGCACTTTAAAGCCAGCCTAGACAGGAAAGTCTGTGAGACTCTTCTCCAATTAATGAGTAAAAATCTGGAAGTGGAGTTCTGGCTCAAGTGGTAGAGTACAAGCCTTGAGCAAAAAAGCCAAGTGAGAGCAAGGTCCTAACTTCAAGCCCCAATACTGGTACACACACACACACACACACACACACACACACACACACACACACACACACACACACAAACACACTCTCTGCCACTTGAGCCATGCCCCAGCCTCATCTAAAATTCTTGAAGTTAAATTGACGTTTTCCCCTTAAAGAATAAAAATCCTTTACCTATAGTTTCTATAGCAAGAAAAAAATTGGTGGCTTACCTTGTTCTATACAAATTCATATTTGATGAAAGTTGTAAATTGGAAAACAAAAACAATGCAACTTTTCCTTAAAAGCTTTTCTGTTTAACTTAGAAATGCTGCTATTGTTTCTAAAACCCAGCCATCACTTTTAAGGGCCTTTGGATAGTGTTTGGCCCCACTTACAAACTTAATTAAACACTTTAAAACATTTTAAATGATGTTTTAAATTTTAATACATTCAATTTCCTTTTTAAGTACCTCAATGATCTCATTTAACAAACAAAACTTATTGAGTTTATGTAAGTCTAATAAATTAAACTTGTAAATATAGTGAGCTCTAAGTTTTCCTGATAGTTCCACCATAGTACATAAGCAGTAAGCTTTTAACTTAAAATCATGTTTAAATCAATTATTCAATTACACATTTTAAAGTAGAATCATAAGCCTAAATTCTAAAATATTATAAATGCTTGAAGTGTGCAGATTCCTCACATTAAAACTATTGCTGTTACAGCATTGCCTCTCTTAAATATTTTTTATACATTTTTATTGAGGTTAAGTGATTACATAAATTTCACAGTATTGTGAGATAGTGATACTTAAAGTCACAAACACATTTTAATCTTCACAAGGCAACTTGTCATTATCATGGTTTATAATGTTTGTGAATTCTATGAGCTTTGACAATGCTCTCTTCAATATTTTAATTCTTAATTTTAAATCTTCTAGTGGTTAAATTACTCTGAGTGTAATTGTTTTCTCAGCTAACTGAAGTTGCTTAAAGACCTGATATTTGGGCTGGGGCACCTGATACTTCTATTTCTAGCTGTTTATAGGCATTCAGAAGGTAACAATGGTGCCAGGTTGCTCTTAGGCTTTGAGTTCCTTCCTTCCTTTCTTCCTTCCTTCCTTCCTTCCTTCCGTCTCTCCCCCTTCCTTCTTTCCTTCCTTCCTTCCTTCCTTCTTCCTTCCTCCTTCCCTCCCTCCCTCCCTCCCTCCCTCCCTCCCTCCCTCCCTCCCTCCCTCCCTCCGTCCCTCCGTCCCTCCCTCTCTCCCTCCCTCCCTCCCTCTCTCCCTCCCTCCTTCCTTCCTTCCTTCCTTCCTTCCTTCCTTCCTTCCTTCCTTCCTTCCTTCCTTCCTTCCTTCCTTCCTTTCTATCCTTCCTGTCTTTCTTTCTATCTTTCTTTCTTGCTGGTACTAGGGCTTGAATTTAGGTCCTAGAACTCTCATTTTTTCCCCCTCAAGGTTGGCACTCTACCACTTGAAGTACACCTCCTCTTCCTGCTCTTTACTGGTTAATTGGAGATAAGAGTCTCATGGATTTTCTTCACCTAGCTGGCTTCAAATTGTAATCCTTAGATCTGTCTTCTGAGTAGCTAGAATAACAGGTGTGGTAGATTATTTTTTTGTGCTTGTGTGTATGCTAGTCCTGGGGCTTAAACTTAGGGCCTGAGCTTTTGTGTTCAAGGCTAGCACTCTACCACTTGAGCCACCATAGCACCACTTCTTTTTGGTGTTCAATTGGAGATAAGAGTTTCATGGACTTTCCTGCTTGGATTGGTTTCAAATCATGATCCTCTGATCTCAGCCTCCTGAGTAGCCAGCATTACAAGCATGAACCACAGGCACCCAGCTGCCTGCCAGATTTTTAATTTCTTGAAGATGCCTTTCCCATTGAATTTAACATTTTGCATTCTTATAATCTTTCTACTTGTACTACTTTGGTGACTTTAGTAGAAATTGAAATAATGTAGTATTGGAATCTGCAGATCTCAAGTCTCTAGCTTTGCCATACAACCTCAAGGTCACACTGCTAACACTTGCCCGCCCAGAGTGACCTGTCCCTTGCTGAATCCAGTCACTATTCTTTGTTCACTAAGCTTTAGCCACTTGACTTTGTATTCCTCAAACTGTCAAAGCTCATTTTCGCCCCAGGACCCTTGACGCTAGCTTTCTTCCCTGTGTGGAGGGATCTAGACTCAAAATCTCTGTCATCAGCAGCTTCTCAGTATTTGACATCTTGCCCTATGTCACATCGTTGTAGATGCCTTCCTTAACTCTCAAGTACTTGTATTACCCTTGTCCTATCTGCCACACAAGTCACAGTCCATATTCTATCATGGGCCACATTGCCATATTTCCTTGCTTATCATTGCAATGTGAGTTTCTTGGTTGCAGGTTTTTATTGGTATAGTTGACCACCATGAACCTCAATCTTGAGACCCATGTGAATGCATGAATATACAAATAGAAACCAATTAAATAAATGGAAGATCAAGTGGTTATTATTCCAACATTGGTTATTCTACCTTTCAGACCTGTGTTCCTGAACACACTCATCCCCTCAGAGAGGGGTCCTGTCCTAAGGATTGGCCAAGTCGTGGGGAGATAACGTTCAAAGACTACCGGATGAGATACAGAGCCAACACTCCCCTGGTTCTCAATGGGCTGAACTTGAACATCCAGAGTGGGCAGACTGTTGGGATTGTTGGGAGAACTGGTTCTGGTGAGGAGAGATCTGCTTTTGTTTCTTTCAGGTTATTTTCTTTGACTTTCCCCTGTGTTAGTTAAACTATACCAGAGTCCTTTGTGTGTGTCTGTGCATGTGACTATTATTTATTCTCAATTCTCTTTACTGTAAATTAGGATTTCGGGATGAGTGGTGTTGAAAGCAAACACACACTAGCATTTGAATTAATTAATGAGTCATTCTGGCAAAATGTTGCCCAGAGAATAAGCTGTGGGCTGAAGAGCTTTCTAGAGCTATATGGGTTAACTGTTAGGGCCACCCAGTGCCTCCTGCCTGCACTATCATCACACAGCCAGTGTCAGTATTAAACATTCCCTTCATTAACCGCCTGGATTATGAGGAAAGAACAAAGTGATGTTTTGATTTGTCATTCTTGCTTTCATGGTTCCCAGGAAAGTCATCACTGGGAATGGCCTTGTTCCGTCTGGTGGAGCCCGCCAGCGGCACCATCTTCATTGATGAGGTGGATATCTGCACCGTGGGTCTGGAGGACCTCCGAAGCAAGCTGACTATGATCCCCCAGGATCCTGTCCTGTTTGTAGGTACAGTAAGGTAGCTGTTTTTTGATCGTGCATTCCTATTTTGTGAATCATGAAACAAGGCCAATCGGATCTTTGTGGAGTCCCCAGGGTGTGGCAGGCCCAAGCAGGCCTATATTAGGGAAGCCACATTCATAGGAGCTTCAAAGCCCTAGGAATCATTGTTGCTAACTGCTTTTGTGTACAGCTTTGGAGGGAGCCAGGGACAGGTTCTGACCCTTACTGGCATTTCAGAAACTGCATTGTTAATAGGCAAGATGCTTTCATATGGATGAGGAAAAGATATCCAAGTCATCTTGGATAGCCCTACTTAATGCCATGAATTTGGTAATGGCTACTCTCAAAAGTACTATAGAGTGCGTAGTAGAATAATTGGTCCCTTATTAATGTAGGTATCTCTTCGGAAATGTATGAATTCATGCACATACAAGAAGAGCAGAATTGCAACTTTTTTTTGTTAGTTTTTTACTAGTGGTCACATACTCCAGTTAATACAGACAGATTACTAAGAAAACAAACTTGGAACAAATAAAGTGCTCTGTACCAATCAGTCAAATATGATTCAATAATTCTGGCATCGAAATTAGGGAGAGAGGTACTAAGAAAAACTCATGTAAACTAATTGGTTTTACAAAACCAATGCCCAGTCCATATTCTCAACTTCCTGAGTAAAAAAAAATCCATGTGCCTCTGTTCTAGACTGCAGCTCAACTCTTCAATCTATACTCTCTCTCACTCTCTCATTCCCTCTCTCTCTCTCCCTCTCTCTGTCTCTGTCTCTGTCTCTCTATCTCTCTGTCTCTCTGTCTCTCTCTCTCTCACACACACCATTATCTACAAATCTTTAAGGGCTGCAACTTCTGTAGGCTCAAGATCTGATGTGGAAGCAAAGGCAAGGGAGAAGACTATGGCTTCTCAGATGGTCCAGTGAGAGGGACATTTCCTCCCAGTGAATCCCAGACAAAGTAGGGGGACTATATTTACTACACTCAGCTAATTGAGTTATGTCGTAAAACATTAATTTTCCTCCTGTCTATGACATGCTCAATCTTTTGCAAGGCGCTAGGAGCCACAGATGTACCTCTGGCTTCTGAAGGCCAAGAGAATGAAATACCAACTGGTATTGCTTGCCCTTCCCCCCCCCCCCAATGTCTCTCTGTCAAGAATCTGTACAAGGTCAAACCTACTTTGCTATCCATGGACGTAAGGAAGCCCGAGTTGTCTTCTGAGACTTTACCTGTCTCTGTGTTCTCTGCTCCTGATCATAGCTTGGCTGAGCACTGCACACTTCAACTCCTCTTCTCTCCTATGAGCCGCAGGCGAGAGGCCATTTCTTTGCCTTTCTGTTTCCAGAGGCCACTTGCGTGTCGTGGCTGACTACGCTTTTCTTCCCCCTGTTCTCATCTTCAGAACACTCCCTCCTCTTGTTCTCATCCCCAGAAAAATCCAGCTCCTTCTTTCCCTCATTGCAGGTTCAACTTGGATCCCTTTGGGAGTCACAGCGATGAAGTGCTCTGGCAGGTTCTGGAAAGAACGTTCATGAGAGACACAGTAGGTCTCTGCAGCTCCAGAGGATGATTCCATCTCCCAGCACCAGTGACCCAGATACCTAGTCTGCTTTAAATTTGACAAGCACATGTCCAGGTTTATTTGTGGGTGCCATCTAGGTCAGGAGAATACAATCTTTGCTTCCTCTTTATTACTAAGAACAGCCACAAGTGCTGTTTAACTGCACTGATCTAGTCAGGAGCTCCATATGCATTATTTCTTTTGCTTCTTACCACAGCTCTCTGAACCCTCACTTTAGAATGCTGAAATTAAACCTCAAAGAAGTATCTAACATACTGAGATCAGTAAGTAGCAGAATGGAGACTTGAAGCCAATGCTACCTGATTCTTGAGTGAGAGAATGCCCCACAACTCCACAGAGGAACCGCAGGCAGATGAGTGGATGTGGCATGCTCTGGGAATGGCATGTGTAACTGGTTTGAGGACATGGTGTTTCAGGCCATCCATGATCTGGGGTTCTGTTGCGCAAAAGCCACAGTCTCACCTACGGTCAAAGTGGGCACACCACCTTTGCAGCCCCACAGTGCCAAGACGAGCATCACCCCAAGCCACTTGAGCTGGTTGCCCTGGAGAGTGGAGACCCTGCCTTGTCCTCCTCAGAAAGCCTTCCCTGCCTTTTCTATTTTGTCCAGAGAAATGGAGATTCTGAAAGTCCTTTCTGCTTGTTTATGTTCTTTAGAGTCATACATGCATCATTTGTATTCTTTTGGTGAATTGTCTACAGGGGTTATATGAGTCATACTGTGATGTTAAATTATTAACATCCGCCTACTCCCTTGGTGCTGCCTGTGCCTGTTTGCAATATTGAAATGGTGGTTGTTTTGCACGTCCTTTCTTGCAATAAAATAAAAGCAAGCTGATGAATGCAAGAGAAGGGGGTAATCAATATAGCTGGTGCAGGACAATTTTATGGATCATCAGCATAAATGTGGCATTTTCTCTGTTTTCTAGATAATGAAACTCCCAGAAAAATTACAAGCAGAAGTCACAGAAAGTGGAGAAAACTTCTCAGTGGGGGAACGTCAGCTTCTTTGTATGGCCAGAGCACTTCTCCGTAATTCAAAAGTAAGGAAATAGCATGGAAAATGGATTGGTCAAGTTCTGGGCATTTCCCACAGCGCTGCTCAATCTAGAAGGTAGAGCCATCCCATGTTTGTCTTTCAGCAAAGACACAGCAATTGAGGCATTTATAAACCAATCTGCTTTTCTTAAGACAAAGTTGTGAGGGGGTAAAAATTGAAAAATAGTCACTTACAACATTATTGTCTTCCTCCCAGGGTGAGGCCCCAGGAGGTCTTGCTTAGGTGTTCTCTAGTTTGAGTTTGAAAAGTCTGCCTCTCAACTTTTTCCCTTTGTTCCTGAACAATTCTGAGTTCTCAGCAACGGAGCTCAGGACACTCAAAAAGGCCATCAGAATGGTAGCATAGAAGATTGGTAAAATGTGTACGTGTTATTTCTCCTCTTCCTTTTCCTTCTTTTCCTTCTCCTTCCTCATCCTGGAGCTTGAACTCAGGGTCTGGGCTCTGTTCCTGAGCTTTTATGCTCAAGGCTAGCACTCTACCACTTCACTTCTGGCTTTTTGATGATTAATTGGAGAGAAGAGTCTCACAGACTTTCCTGCCCAGGCTGGCTTTGAACCACATTCCTCAGATCTCAGTCTCCTGAATAGACAGGATTATAGGCATGAGCCATTAGGGCCTGACTGTTAATTTTTTTTTTTTTAGTGACTAAGCTAGCTTCATTAATTAGGAGGAAGAGAATATGATTATTTTAGAAATAACATCCTCTTAAGAAATACTACTGGTAGGGGAAAGGGAGCCTGGTTGTACTTGGTGTTTGCTGTCACTCTACTTACAGCTCTTTGGTTGTGTGTTTGGGTTTCATGTTTATAATAAGGTATAAGTAACCATTTTTTTGTATGTGAGAGAACAGTGCCCCAGGGAGATTGAGTAACTTGGCCAAGATCAAGCAGAGTCTGGAGCTAAGGTCAAGTCCTCTGACTTATAAAATAATATCTGCCTTTGGTAGATACAATAATGCTCCTCCCCATTCTCTGATATAGGTGTTCAAGCTAAGATACCCAAAGCCTGAGAACATGTTCTCTCTCAAGGCAAAGAGGACTTTGCAGGTGTGATTAAGTCAAGGATCTGAAGGTGGGGAGATGATCTTGGATCTCGATGGGCTTTGTGTTTTCACATGTGTCTCTATGAGAAGCATGTAGGAGAGAGAGGGGATCTGATGTGGGTTAGGGGTATAGGTCCCTAGAAGCAGGAACAGACAGAAGGCAGATAGTGCCTGATGCTATCCTGACTTGAGGACTTGTAAGATGTGAATTTGTGCTGTCTTGTCCCTAAATTCCTGATAATGTGTTACCTTAGTAGCAGCAAATTTATATAAATGTTGCTGTTATATTCCATGCTGGCTCCTGTTAACACACAAGAGAAAGCCTATGCAATAGTTCTTCTTAGTGTTAAGAGTTAAAATAAACCACTTAAAAAGAGAAACAAAGACTATACAACCTCACCAGTGACACATGCCTATAATCCCTAGCTATTTGCCAGGCTGAGATCTGAGGATTGTGCCAGCCCGGGCAGAAAGTCTATGAGACTCTTATCTCCAATGAAGCACCAAAAAAACTGGAAATGGAGCTATGGCTCAAGTGGTAGAGTGCAACTCTTTAGTAACAAAGCTCAGAGACAGCTCCCAGATCCGGAGTTTGAGCCCCAGGACCAACACAAACAAACAAACAAACAAACAAACAACCCTCATTTCTCCAGCAAGTCCCTCTGAAGATAAACATGGTTTGATCTGGCTTTTATTTCACTGTCCTTTTTGTCCCTTTGTTAGATGTGTTTCAGCTTTTCCTTCCCCTTCCATTCCTTATCACCTCCCCTCTGAGTGCCCTCCCCTCTCCTTTCCCTCCCCTCCTCCCCTCTCTTCTCCTCCTATCCTTTTTCCTTTCATCCTCCTCCTCCCTGTCTCCTCCCTTTCCTTTATTATGTACTTTTTTATTGTAAAAATGTTGTACAGAAGGGTTACAGTTACATGAGCAAGGTAATGAGTACATTTCCTATTGAGCATTGTTGCCTCCTCCTTTGTTTCCCCCTGCCATCCCTTCCCTCCCCACCTCCACAACTACCTCTCCCCCCCAACCCCACCCTGCTGAAGTTGTAAAGTTAATTTTCAACATAGTGTTTTGTACATCGCATTGTTACAGTGGGTCAACCTGTATCCTTATTTAAGTATTTTGTTTTTTCCCTTCCCCTCCCCAAATTAGAGAAATGTATATACAAGATGCAGGGCACCAACATCAAATACAGTGAAAATAGAGGTTATAGCGTGGGGAAGGAACATACAAAGCAACAAAAAAAAATCACATGGTACATTATAAATACATTAGAAACAATAGCAAGAAAGAAAAAAGATATTTGTGTCCCTTTCTTGGGCTTCATTTTGCTTAACATCATCTTTTTTAATTTATTTTTTTTTGGGGGGGGGTCTTGTCATGGGGCCTGAACTCTGGGCCTGGCGCTGTCCATCAGCTCTTCAGCTCAAGGCTAGCGCTCTACCACTTGAGCCACAGCACCACTTTCTGGCTTTTTTCTTTTTGCTTATGTGGTGCTGGGGAATCTAACCCAGGGCCTCATACATGCAAGGCAAGCGCTCTACAACTGAGCTACCTTCCCAGCCCCTCGCTTAACATCATCTTATGTGGTCATATGTACATAGCTTTTGGCCTTTTCTGCTTATTCTACACATGTACTTGTTCAACCACTTTGGAAAGTAGTCTGGAGGTTCCTCAAAAAACTCCACATATTGATCCCCTATGACCCAGCAATCCCACTTTTGGGCATTTACCCAAACCATTACAAACAAGGCCATAGTAAGGCTACCAGCACAACTATGTTTATCGCAGCATTATTTACCATAGCTAAGATATGGAACCAACCCAGATGCCCCTCAGTAGATGAGTGGATCAAGAAAATGATATATATATATATATGCATATATATATATATATATATATATATATATATGCACACACACACACACACACACAATGGAATTCTATGTCTCCATCAAAAAGAATGACATTGCCCCATTTGTTAGGAGGTGGAAAGACTTGGAAAAAATTATGTTAAGTGAAGTAAACCAGGCCCAAAGAAACATAGGTTGCATGGTTTCCCCTTCCTTTAAAAAAAAATAGATCTGAGACTATAAATTTTCCTCTTGGCACAGCATTGGCTAATTTGACATTCCTCCCTTCCTTGACAGATCATTCTCCTTGATGAAGCCACTGCCTCCATGGACTCCAAGACAGATACCCTTGTCCAGAGCACCATCAAAGATGCCTTCAAAGGCTGCACAGTGTTGACCATCGCCCACCGTCTAAACACGGTTCTCAACTGTGACATCGTCTTGGTCATGGAAAATGGGAAGGTGCAGGAAGCTCTGTTTGGTCTTACCTCCTCAAATGTTTGGGCTTTATGGTGGGAGGATAGTCTGAAATGTCATTTTTTTCTCTGACTTCCAGGTGATTGAGTTTGACAAGCCTGAAGTCCTCGCAGAGAAGCCAGATTCTGCATTTGCAATGCTGCTAGCAGCAGAAGTTGGGTTGTAAAAGTCCCAGCAGCTGCCTTGAGAGGAGGAGGAGAGGGAGGCTGTGTGGGAGGAGGAGTCTGCTCTCATCTCAGCAAGCAGCCCTGGGCACAGCCTCCCACCTATGGAGGAGCATGGGCCAAGTCGAGGAGCTGGGGCATGGCGCCTTCCCTGCCCAGCTCATGTACCTTACCTCGTCTGGCAGGCTTGGGGTTGGTTCCCAGGGGTGAACAGAGGCCCATGAAGCTATGAATTAAAAGAAAAACTTCCCTTTTCCTCCTAACACCCAGAGGGTCCCTCATGAGTCCCTACCAACACCACCCTCATGCCTAAGAATAGAAATGCAACTTCCTGTTAAAAGCCAGTCAAAACCATCAGAACAGGGAAATACCCATGGATGAGGTTTACAAGGGTTTCCTTGTCTTGTCAACAGAGGGGAAAGAGCGAAGCTTTCTTCCTGTTTAATTTTCACATCTACCTTGATATGTGACAAACTATAACTTCACACATCTGTAGCATGAGAGCTTGATTATAGTGTTTGGCAAAACAAAGTAAAAGTAAGAAAAATCATATTGTAAGTTCCATTTGATCTGTTAAAATAACCAGGAAAACAAAATGTTGGTGTTTCTCTATAAATGACATTTTTATATCTTCTTTATTGGTCATTAAAATGCAATAGGAAATTAAACCACCCTGAACTGTCATCTTGCAATTATTTGTACTGAAAATATTCTGATTTTTTTGTTCTATTCCTTACCATAGACTCTCATTGCCTTCCTTCTCCTTTGACTCAGAAATAAACCTACACAATTGATGACCAAATGAAAGGTTTTCTTTCCAACCTCAGGCTTTGCTATGAGGGCTGCTGCAGCAAAGACATATTCCCAGTAGCCTCAGGAGTGAGTGCCTGCTACTTAGGATACCATTAGCAGAGGAAATAGTCTGCCAGGCTCTTGTGCAGTATTTGCCAAGGGATGCACCCACAGTTCTGGCCAGTTCCTCATGCTTTGGTATTGAAAGCTGTTGTGGTGTTCCTGTGAGGACTAAAGAAGCTTGTAGTGTTTTGATGGGTGTGGAAAGCCCTCCTGGTATTTCTGAGAGGAGTGAAGAAGTTGTGGTATTTCTGTGGGTGTTGATGGCCCTCATAGTATTCCTGAGAAGATCAGGCCCTGGTAGAGTTTCTGAGAGGACTCAAGGCCCTGGGGATGTTCCTGTGAGGGATGAAGGCCCTTGTGATGTTCCTGTGAAGCCTGTGCACTTTCTTGTGAGGACTAAAGATCCTTGGGATATTCCCAAGAGAATATAGGCCCTGGTGAGGGTCCTGTGAGGGCTGTGGGCCCTGGTGGAGCTCCTGTGAGGATGGAAAATCTTCAGCATATTCCTGAGAGGATGAAGGCGCTGGTGGAGTTTCTATGAGGATTGAAGACTCTCACGGTGTTCTTGGAAAGACAGAAGGCCCTAGGAGTGTTTCTGTGAGTACTGAAGGCCCTGTGATGTCCTGTGAAGCCTGTGCATTTTCTTCCAGCCCAGGCAGAGCCCTAGATATGGCATAGAGCAATGTGCTCAGCAGAAATTTCCTTGGATGATTTTTACTTCCCTCCTTTTCTGAGTTTTGGTCTCCCACTTGATCTATTCTTGCAGATTTGGAGAAAGGCAGTGCCTGGCATATGGGAACATTCAAGAAACACTGTAGCATGCACAATGGCAACAACTGGTGACTGTATTCAAATACAACCAATTAGCCTCATGAGTTTCCTCCTCTCCTCAGTGCACCTGCATTTAGGACTTAATCAGGAGATAGTAAGATTTCTAAGAGAAAGCTAACAGAGCCTCAGGGGCTGGCCCTGTGGAGTTCACCTTCAACCATTCCTTCTGCAGCTCACTTCTGGTTTGACCCCTGGCAGGCATGCCCTGGACCAGAGGGGAGGCCAGCACTGCTTCTCTGGGTGGAGCTCCAAGTCTGGTGCGTTAAAACCCTGGTTCATGAAGTCCATCATGGGCTCTGACATCAGCAGGGGGTGAGCTCTCAGGATGTGGCTAGAAAGAACTTGAGTGAGAAGATTCCATTTATGAGCGGCACCATGCTAAGTGTGAAGTCCCCACAAAGAGACCTGATATATCTTCATGTGATTTGTTTCCCTGTCACACTGTCATTACCTTTCATAGGGCACTTGGACAGGTTGAGAGAAGTCAGCTCCTTAATGGATGTCCTTAACATGGCAATCGCCCCCCTCCCCCAATACTGGCTTAGTAGTCCATGCTAGCATTGATTGTGGTGGTACCAACTTGGTACCAGGCAGACAATCAGTCTGTGGCTTCAGTGAGGTGTATCTTCAGGTACCAGGGGAGGCTACAAAGATCTCAGTTGCTCATTCAGACTCCTCAAGGCATGAGTCACCTCCTGCCGCTTCTTTTCTGCCCACACTCTCCTTGGTTGTACTGGCAGAAAAGAATACTGATATTGATCTTGTCATCTGCTGAGCCCTTGTGGTGTGCCAGACACAGCAATAAGCACTTTTTTTCATGAATCATTTCTCTGAATCCTCATTTTACCCCATGAGTTGGTATTTGAGGTTCACTGAAGTTAGGAACTTGACAACAGCACTAAGGGAAGGACCAGGCAATATGACCCATCTGATTTCAGGATTCCTGTCCCTAGCCCTCCACTGTAGAGCCCCTCCTGCCTATTCCGCTTGACTTCTGGCAAGGATAGTGTTTTCTTACCTGGGGGAGAGAAAATTCTGGAAGAGTGATGGCTTTGGGGGTATAGAATATGGGGCTATGGGATAGTGTAGTAAAATCTCCTGACTCTCACCACTTATTGCTGCTGCAGTATCTACCAGGCAGAAGCAGGGCTGAAGAGAATGATGGCCATCAAGCCAGAGTCCTCAGAACGCATGCTTAGTTTGCTGTCCCCAGGGTGGGTGCCTGTTTTGGTGTAAATATTTGTGTCACATGTTGAAACTCAATGGCCAGTGCAGCAGCATAGGAAGTGGGGCCTGTGGGGAAGGAGTAGAGGTATGAGGGCACTCTTCTGCGTGGTCTCTACCCTGTCAAAGAGGCTGGAAGGAGTTTGTTCTCCACTCCATAGGTCACTCATGGATAGGACCATTGGAGAAGCAAAGAGGCCAGCCCAGCCACCATCTCTCAGCCTTCAGAACTGGGAGCAATACACTGGTGTTATTTACAAATTACCCTGTCTTGGGTATGTTGTTATAACTGCTCAGGCAGACTAAATAGCGTTAGTGTTATATTACCCGTAGGGAAATCCAAGCAATGAAGAAAATAATTTGAGTAAAACTATCCCACTAGTGAGATATGAACCCTGGCAGGCTGATCCTAAAAATTGTGCTCTTTTATTCCACGTAACATGTCTAACACCTGAGATTCTCCAGATCAGCGATCAGGGTTATGAATTCTGTGTTTGGGTCAGGATAGACTCAGTTATGCTGCAGTAACAGATGATCCTCAATCTTGGTGTTTACTTCTTGATCATGTTTTTTACAGGCAGCCATGCTATACTTCTTAGCATCTTCATTTTGCAAGCCAGACTGACAGACCCATCTCTGTCTGGAGCATTGCCAGGCTTGGGACAGATAGACTTGGCAATCCCAAGTGATATGTGGCACTGTCACTCACATTTCCTGAGCACAACTAAATCACAGGCATACTCCTGAATTCAGCCCTATATGAAGGGAGCATCTTCAGGGAAGAACAGCACAGGGCCTAAGAGCGAAGTTGTTCTTGAAGAACTTATATGGTCCTCCTCTTTGAAGGTGCAGCAAATATTCTGAACATTATTTACAAACTGTTACAGCCTCATTTGGGGCCTTGGTTCTGCTACCCAGTGGCTGTGTGGTCTTTAAAAATTAGCTTCCTTTTCTGAACCTCTGTCCCCTCATCTGCAAAATTTGAGTTTGGACTAAGCCTTTTCAGTCTTGACTTTCAATTTAAGAGAAGGAAAGAGAAAGAGAGAAAGGGAGAGAGAAAGAAAGAGAGAGGAACAAGGAGAGGGGGAGCGAGAGAGATCTAAGAGCTGTTTCTAGAACTTAGTGATATTTAAATGTTTAAAGGGACTAAGAGCCTTCTCTGTGTAATTAAATGTTTTCCTAAATGTTCACTTTGTAAAGTAAATTGAACAAAGTGTAGCCAGGTTCCTGAGTCTTTCCTTAGCATCTACTTTGATGCTCATTAGGAAATACTCTTTGAAGTTTTATTCTCATTTATGTCTATGCCCTAGCTTTGCTTTTGGGTGATCCTATGCTCAGAGTATGAATTAGAGCCTCCTGAGGATCGTTTGTTACAGGCCAGAGGAGAATAGAGGGAGCCACTTTCACCAGTGTTATAAATCAGACTGCCTGTGATGCGTTTCATACCTAACTGTGTTCTGTATTTGAGGAGAACTGCTCTCCAGTGGCAAGCAATTGCAACCCACTTGCTTCTATACATAAAGCTTTATTGGACTGTGTCCAGGCTTGTTTGGTGGCACATTCATTGCCTGTGACAGCTTTCACATTCTAATAGCAGAGTTGAGTGACCAAATATATAACCTCAAAGCCAGAAAACGTTTACCATCCTGATCCTTTTGTGCGGGATTTGAACTTGGGCCTACTGGAGTTTGAACTCAGAGCCAAGCCCTTGCTTGGTTCTTTCACTTAAGGCTGGCACTGTACCACTTGAGCCACACTTCCACTTCTGGCTTTTTGCTGGTTAATTGAAGATAAGAGTCTCATAGACTTTTCAAGCCTAGGCTGGCATTGAATCTTGCTCCTCAGATCTAGGCCTCTTGATTAGGGAGGATTATAGCTGTGAGGCATGGGCGACTGGTTCCATGTTGGACCTTTCAGAACAAGTTTGATGACTCTTATTTGCTGGAACAAGTTTGATGACTCTTATTTGCTGGGACTGGCACATGTTTGCTTCTTTTTTATTTTATTTTATTTTTTTTTGTTGTTGATCATGGGGCTTGAACTCTGAGCCTGGGCACTGTCCTTCACCTCTTCAGCTCAAGGCTAGTACTCTACCACTTGAGCCACAGCACCACTTCTGGTTTTCTAGTGATTTATTGGAGATGAGTCACAGAGACTTTTCTACCCTGGCTGGCTTTGAACTATGATCTTTAGATCTCAGCCTCCTGAGTAGCTAGGGTTACAGGTGTGAGTCACTGGCGTTGTTGAGTTTGGGGTGTGGAAGACATTCCCTCCCTCACCTGGTCTGTATGTGGCACCTGGAGCCATGACAGCCAGCTTGGAACCACGGGGGAAGGGATCAGATAGGCAGATGCCAGTCCTTGCTTATGAAACTGGGCTGCGGATTACCAAGCCCACAGTCATTCCAGACTGTTCTAAGAAGACAATCTGTGATTTAAATCAGTACCATTTGGGGTTAGATACCTAAAGACAAAAGCATCTTAATGATGATGAAGACTCAGTCTGTCCTTCCCCAGTCTCCTCTTCCTCTAACCAGATGTGGCCCAAGCAAGCCTCAGTTCACATCCCCAATGCCTGTCGCGCCCCCCCCCCCCCCTCCACTCCACACCTTCTGGCCACGGAAGTGGACGCATAGTTCCTTCCCTTCCCCTCTCTCCTGCCCCAGGGCAGAAGGAAGTAGCACTCATAGGTTTTATCCTTGTTATTCAAGTCAACAAATCTGAAATTGGCTCAGAATTGTTGGGGAAAATGTGAGCTGTTCTTTGCTAAGAGCTGGAATTGCTTTGGCCAGTTCAGCATGATTTAAAATGAATTGAAAAATGCAGGAGGTCAGTTTGGGGTTAGATGGACTATCAAAGAATTCACTTTTCTTTTGGCCTTGTGTTACAGGTCATCTCTGGATAAGGCTAAATTGAGCACTAAACTCTTCAAATAAATGCTGATTTCCATGGAGAGGCCCAGACTGACTTCATGATGTGGTGTTCCTGACTCTGCTGAAAACTTTACTTGGAGGGAGGGGTAGAGATTAATACAGGGCCAGATCAAATCAGCTTCTAATGCTTTAGTTTACAACATGGCTGAACTGGGTTGGTCTTGACCTTCAGGGTCAAGTTGAGGCTTTAGGCCTCCTTCATCTGGCAAAATGAAACCTAAGGTTGGTTTGTGGCAATTGTTTTATATTGTCTTAAATGTGTGTGTGTGTGTGTGTGTGTGTGTGTGTGTGTGTGTGTGTGTGTGTGTGTGTGTGTGTGTGTAAGGAAGCTGAACTCTGAGGATCTGGGTTCAAAGCCAACCTGGGCAGAGAAGTCCATGAGACTCTTATCATCATTAATCAGCAAAAAGCCAGAAGTGAAGATGTGGCTCAAGTGGTAGAGCACCAGCCTTGAACCAAAAAGTTGAGTGAGAGCACAGGTTCTAGTATAGGTACACAGACACACAGACACACAGACACACACACATACAATTATAGTCACATATATCAAAATTTGCCAATTAAGTGTATTGTGCAATAGCATTAAGCATTTTACACTGTGAAACCCCATCTTCTTCTTTCAGAAGTTTTTGCTTCTCCAAATTCAAACTTTGTCCCTGTCAAATTCTCTATCCTACCTACCCTCACCCCTTGGTACTGTGGACTCAATGTTGCCACCAAAACTCAAGCTGAAATTTCAGAGCTACTGTGCAGGGGGGATTGCAAGGTAGAACCTTGGAGAGATGATTGTCTCCAGGGATGAGTGGACTAGTTAGAATAATGGGGCAATGGCTTTCCTCCGAATGTGTCTGTTGTAAAAGTCTATTTGACTGTCTCTGGCATGCGCCCCTCTTACTGTGTGATGCCAAACCCTGCAAGATGTGGCCCTTCATGGATATGGCCCTTTGATCGTGAACACTTGGGCCTCCAGAATTGTGAACTTAATGAACGTTTTTATTTTTTACAAATTCTCATTTGGTTATGACAATAGAAGACAGACTAAGACAGCTGCTGAGTTCTATTCTACCTTCTGTATTTGAGGATGCCAGGGACCTCACGTGAGTGGCAGGATCTGTCATTGCTGTAGGCTTGTTTATGTCTTCAAGGTTCATTCATGTTTCATTTCTTCTGAGGTCACCCTTGCAAACGGTATAATGACTAGCAATGTGGCACATCTGTTTACGTGTCTCCAATTCTTTTGCTTTTACTTATTTGTTTTTTTCAGGGAGGACAGAGTCTTGATTATGGACTGGGTCAGCCTCATATTTTTGATCTTCCTGCTTCAGCTTCCTGAATGCTGGCATTACAAGTATAGGCCACCATACCTGGCTTATCTCTTACATTTCTTTCAAAATGAAGATTATTTATTTTTATATTTGCTATCTTTTTTTTTGTAAAGGTGACATACAGAGGGGTTACAGTTACATAAGGCAGGTACTGAGTACATTTCTTTTAACATTGTCATCCCCACCCCATTTTCTCCCATCAAAAAGAAGTTAATAGAGCATTCTTGAATGGTCTCACTGCTTCAGTGTGGAAAAGAACTCAAACCGCGGTTATGAGCTATGAACTAAACACCTCATAAGACATTAAAATAAATCATGAGGTAGAAAGATTCTTTCTGTTTGGTAGTTATGCATCTTCTCAGGACTACTTCTCAAGGTGGTAGGTAGAGGAACCTGCTCCAGGGCCACTTCTTTTAGTCTGATCTCTTCACTGTACATTAGGAAACGTGTATGAAGTCCTAAAAACTCCATGTTCATCCAAAGAGTGACAGAGGATTTGGATCTCAGTTCCCAATTTAGTGTATGTCCATAATACCTCGTTGTATCAAACTTTTCTAAAGGGCCAAATTATAAAGGAAATAAAAACAGTTCTCCACCCCGCCCCCCCTAGAAAACCTATAATATTATTGAAGAACTGATGCAAAGAGTGTAAAGTAAAATTTCAGAGGATAGGGTTTTAAGTAGTAAGCTCATGATCTTTCCCTTATTTCACTGAGTCAGTATTCGTTCACTGTTTTTCCAGGTCATTGACTTTTTTTCTTCTTTTCTGGGACTTGAACTCAGGGCCTGGGTACTGTTGTTGAGCTTTTTTGTGTGAGGCTAGCACTCTACAACTTGAGCCACAGCTCTTCTACTATCTTTTTAGTGCTTAATTGGAGATAAGAGTTTCACCAACTTTATTGCCTAGGCTGGCTTTGAATGGCAATCCTCAGATCTTAGCTTCCTGAGTAGCTAGGATGACAGGGGTAAGCCACCTCCCTGCATGCAGCCCCTGGGAAGGATGCTCTAGGCCTTGTAGGTGAAGCCTAAGCTGACATGGTGATCCAGAATATTGATGATACTGGGATGTGGAACATCTACCAGGAAAGCCACAGGCAGCAAATGGAGCTAGCCTAGGGTGAAGGACAGATGGGAGACAAACAAAAAGGCCCAAGCCCTGTGGCACTCACATCACAGCACCATGTGTCCTGGATGCCTGGGTTTCAGTCTTACTTTGGTCCCATTCATTCTTTAGAATCCCTCATTCCTTCCTTTTGAAATAGAAATGTGTACTCTGTGCTATTGTATATTGGAAGTATATATCTTTCTCTTTGATCTTACAAAGGCTTCCAGCTAAGAGTTTGCCTGGCAGAGGTGACTTTGATTTTACACCTTTGAAAGATATTGGCATTGTTAAGATGTTGAGGATTCTTGGAGATGTATTGTGAGATAGAGATGAACCTTTGGAAACCAGAACCAAAAGTCATGGTTTGCATATGAAAAATATCTTATTGGCTCGTGTTTTGAGATTGGTCCCTTGATGGAGGTGCTATTTTATAAGGTTCTAGAAACTTTTGAAGATGGAGCCTTGCAGGAGGAAGTAGATTACTAGGGATGCAACCTTGGGTCCT
Organism: Dipodomys merriami; assembly: GCF_024711535.1. Classification (NCBI taxonomy): domain Eukaryota; kingdom Metazoa; phylum Chordata; class Mammalia; order Rodentia; family Heteromyidae; genus Dipodomys; species Dipodomys merriami. Next base: position 4,210,592 of record NW_027206457.1, read on the forward strand.
TAGTCCACTCTTGTCTTTGCATCCTCCTTACCATGGTGTGAGCTTCTCTTGTCTTTCCATGATGGGCTTCAGCCTCTGAAACCTTGAGCTGAAATCAATCTTTCCTCCCTTCAGTTGTTTCTGTCAGGTATTTTGCCATAGCAATAAGAAAAGTAACTAATATATTTGATTTGCAAAAAGAAAAAAAATCAATGAGGGATAGATCTGAGAGTATAGCTCAGCAGCAGAGCACTTGTAAATCTTGTTCAATCCCCAGCATCTCTCCTTCTCTCCCTCCTTCCCTCCCCCACCTCTCTCACACATACACACATGCACACACGCCAGAGGGATGAACTGGAAAATATGAGAAGGATTGTGGAAATGACCAGTATCCATCTGTGTTGAACAAGGAGGCCACAAAGACAAGGAATGCTGGAAAGGGTTTAATGATCCACACAGAACCTCAGAGAGAAGATGAGCCTGGTTAAGGAAGATAGACATGATAGCCTGATATGCACTGAGGATCATTTGGAAAACTGCCAGGTACTTCACTGTTTGCAAACACAATTGGTAACCACCAATGGCCTGGGTATGACTGGTAATAGAAGAATAGTTTGTTATGGACATAATTAGGACAAGTGCTTATGAAGAGCCCATTAGCAATAAGAGGAGTCTGGCCAACAAAAAGCCCAGACAGTCTTTCTATAGCAAGGCAACTCAGATCCCTGGGAGAGAAATGGTATCAGTGCTATGATCACCGCCTGGACCAATATACATATCCTGAAGGTTAACACTGCCAGGGACATACCAGGGTCACACTTGCCACTTGCATGATGCCCTTGTAGGTAAGAAGCTCATTCCTGGGCACGTGATGGAAAAGACAAAAAAGCCAAGTCCTCCACAGGTACATGCATCTAGTTAAATCATTTTGCTCTTTGCTTCTGCAATTGGTAAATTTGTCTAGCAGTATCATTAAGGAAATGATTGGGTCCACTCTGGGCAGAGAGCACATTTGGATTGGCAATCAAGTGGGTTCTTTGGTAAGTGGTCATAATGGCTCTATAACCTTCCTCATATTCCCTAGTTTTCTCTTTTGTGATGGTTTAGAGCCAAGTATGCTCATTCTAAGCAAACGCAACATGTTTATATTTGGACTGCTAAACTAGAGGGCTTGGAAGTGAAGCATAGAGACAAAAGGATGGGTTTTAGGAGTCTAGTAAACACTGTCTGTGGTCCTCTGCCCAATTTCTGCATTGAAAGCTTCTGTGTATTTCTTCTTCCCAGAGCCATTATGGCCTACTGGCACCAGAATGCTGTAATGTTTAGAAGTTTTTAATTCCTTCTAAGCAGCTCTGAGCAGAGGCTCAGCTATGTAGTTCAGAGATGATTCTAGGTGTAATTCATATGCTCTTGTGGTTTCAGGCTGCAGTTAGTCTCTTTAGAACTTTGCTGAAATTGTGCCTTTTGCAGATGTTTCCTTTTCCTTTTCCTGCTTGTCCTCACAGATTTTTCGTTAATGCACTTCCTTGATAAATAGGAATATATGAATCTTCATCTCCGGGTAAATTTCTGAGAAATCTGACCTGTCACTATAGGGAGGTATCAAAGAAATTCAAGCTTCCATTCAAACTTATATTTCCCACATCTTTACCACTTTAGGGACCACCACCCACTCTGTTCTCAGCCTAGTACCTAGAAGATTTAGGTACAGCCTAGAGTGGGCTGGGTTCTAGAACAGGCCAGGAAGAGTGTCACATCTCTGTGGGAGGCCTGGTATCAACCCCTGACCCAATCTGGGCTAATCAGAGTTGACCCTGGGCTTTAGCCAGGACTAACAGAAAAAATGAATTCTCCTCTGATGGTGGGAAACTCAAACCATTAAGTTTTAAGATTCCAGATGCCATTTTTTTAATGTCACAAAGAGTGAATCTTCCTGAGAATGGAGCTAGCAAGAAGAAAGCAAAGTGGAGAAGCACAGATGATGTTTCTGTATGCCCTGGGCATCCTTCATCTCCTGCAAACAGTTCCTATTTGTTCATGTGTTAGTTATTAATATTAATACCTATATTAATATTAATATCTATATTATAATATAGTGCCCAAGATAATTTATAATGAGAAAAGGTTTATTTTGGCCTATAGTTTTGGAAGTTCCAGTCCCTGTTGGTTGGCATTGTTGCTTTGAACTTGTGGCAAGGCAGCACACAATATCAGGAGCACAAATCTGGGCAAAATTGTTAATTTTGTGTCAAGGAAATGAAGGAAGAAAAGACCAGGGTTCTACAATTTCTTTCAAAGTTTCCTCTAATGACTTAAGGACCTGTCACTAGGCTGGGCCTCCCGAACAAGCTATGCTGTGTTGTACCCTGAATGAGGTTAAGGACCCTTACCATGTGGCCCAGCCACAGCGTATAGGGCCAGTCTGGGAATGAAATGTAGTTTCAGGTCCAGGACTCTTCTGAGCAGAATCTCCTTCTGCAAGTCAGTCTCTGAATATTGCTTGGGCCCAGGTGGGTCTTCCTGCTACACTGCCTCTTCCACCTCAAGCCTTGCAACCCACAAATAAACACTGGCTTAGGGCTTGCCATTGTTAGACATTGCTTGCTGTTGTCATCTACATTTTGGTGATGCCTTGAGTGCTGTCATCCGAATTAAGTAGGAAATTCTTATTTTTTCTCACTTATGGGATTTGTACTGTTATAGTTTGAATATCAGATGTCCTTTTCAGGCTCATGTGGTAAATGCTTGGTCTCTAGCTGGTGGTGATATTTTGGAAAAAAATCTGAATTCTTTAGTAATTGGGGCCTAGTTGAAGGAAGTCAGTCATTAGGGGCATCTTTGAAAGCTAGACCTAGTTTCTAGTCCTATTCTCTTTCTGCTTCCTGGTAGCTATGAGGTGACTGATTCTATTCCTTTATGCCTTTACCATTGTGATGCTCTGCCTCACCATGGGCCCCCCAAAAAACCAATGGATTGAGACCTCAGAAACTGGGAGCAAATTACTCTTTTCTCCCTTGATTTGTTTATGCCATATGTTTTGTTATAGTAAAGCAAAAGTAATGAATACGAGTTCCTTTATTAAAGAGGCCTGGATGTGAAGGATTGTGTCTATCTGTCTGCCATGTGAAGATACACAGGAAATTCCATTTGTGAAGATAGTCCTCATTAGCTGGATTTCTAGTCTCTAGAACTGTGAGCAATATATTTCTGTTGTTCATAAATTCCTTATTGTATTATAGTAACCCAAACAAAGACATCAAGGTATAGGCATGTTAAGTAATCCACCTAAGGGTTTTCCACTATTAAAGTACTGTTAAATATTTTCAGTGCTTTTACATCTTTAATTTCCTTTTGTTATTATAATCATTTGAGGGATTAGGATTACTAACCCTCTGTTAGATTAAAAAATTCAAAGTATAAGAAGTTGAAGTAAATTTCTCATGACCAAACAGCACTCATATATATATATATATATATATATATATATATATATATATATATATATATATATATATATATATATATCAGCACTCATGCATAAAAATATAGGTGCTCAGAGATGGAAGGAACTTTGAAACTACAAAATCTAGACTGCTCATTTAACTGAAGCAGAGACTAGGATTTATAGGAGAGAGGTTTTGCTCAAAGGAAGCTGAATAAGTGATCATCATTCTACCATGTTCCTGGATGGAATAGTCTCGCTATCTATCTCTGTGTCTGCTTCTCTCCTGTCCTCCCTCTCCCCTCCCCAGGGCTCTATCCACACTTTTAGCTCCCTACCCCATGGCAGCCTTCCTTTAAATAATGAAGAACAGAGGAAAACCATCATCACCAATGATTCAGATAGCATATCAGCTCAAACCAAAATGGTGAAAGGACTTTCTGTTTTCCCTGAAATTTTAAAAAAGAAAAGCCAAAGAAGGAGGCAAGTACATGAAAAAGAGACCAGCCTCACCAAGGAATAATAAAAAGGGTAGCTCTATCCTGTAGGGAGGGTGTACAGAGATTGGAGTGGAGGGCTTGATCAGTCAACTTAGGTAAGCAGCTGTGCAGCTGTAGCCAGCAAGCCCCATGGCCATTACTAGCACAGAGGAGACATGGTGACTGCCTGGTGGGAGACTAAGAGAAGGTCAGAAAGAGAAAACTATATCAATCAAATCTTCCACTGCACTGGGGGAGTCCTAGGAAAGCAAATCAGCAGAGGCAATGCAAACTTTTACCAGTGAGGTCACCCTTTCAAGGGCTAATACCTGGGGTAGACAGGTATCTTCTGATGAGTAGAAGTATCAGAATGAGTGAAAGCAACAAGATTGAAATGCACTGTATTAATAGACCCAAGAGAAAACAAGTTCAAATGACTTTTGTAAATGTGTGCAAGATAGGAATAGAAAGAAGATACCTACAATAATCAATGTGTATGTGTATGTGGGTGTGAAGATGCTGAGAAGACAGGAAGAGAGAGAAGATATTAAGAAATGGTTGCCCCAATTTATTTATTTGATGCCCTTGATGATAGCAATCCCAGAGATGAGTTACCTGATTAAGCTGAAGCATACAAACAGCAAGAATTCAAGGGCTGGGCACCAGAAAAAAAGAATGAAGACAATAACAAAGGAAACACAAAAACCAAGGCAATGGAGAGCATGCTGCCACATAGTCATGCTTTGCATTTCTGTGCAAAGTGGAGAATTGCTGGGGTCAGAATCCCACTGGGGATCCTGGGACATTGATGGATGCAATGTTGATGGTCGGCTTCTGGCACCCAATACTCCATTGGCTTCTTCACCCACCCTCTGCTAACCAACCATTGCCAGCCCCCTTGGTATTAGGGGAGGGGACCTTTGAAGCAGTTTTGTAGTTTTGAAAGACTTAAGTTGCGGTGATACCTATCAATATAGATTGGTACGTGGAAGAGCCCATATAAAACATGCTAAATGTCTCTTCCCATGCTTTGGTCACAAATGACATCTCGAATGGTGACACCTCTATCATACCAAACTTCTGAAAAAAGCTCCTTCCCTTCCTTACTCCTACCCCTAGTTGACCTAAGTAGAACAGCTGGAATGAATGGGAAATACATTTCTGGTATGTTAAGTGAGAGATACATCTTTATTGGGTTGAGACTTTAAAAAATAGCAGCGTGGCTCAACATACTCTGAATGTACTGCCTAACAGGTACTAACCACTATTCAGATGAGAAAGAATTCTGATGTTGGTAAGCTATCTTACAATTTAATCATCTGAATTCAATAAGCATTTACTGAAAAGCTACTGGGGCTACTAAGGTAAACAAGATTCACAGCTTTCCCATGGACATATCCCAGATGGATATCTGTTAGGCAGGTTTGTGGGTACATAAAAATAATTCAGTATGAAGAGTTTTATGAGGAAACCAGAGAGCTGAATCTCAGCCATTTCAGGGATATGTGGGGTTCAGGAATATCCTTCAGACATCATATCATTTGAGCTAGACTTTGGAAGAAGTGTACATATTTGCCATGTAAGGAAGGTTATGTGTACATTCAGGACAGAGAAGCAGATCAGAACATCTTGTTGCTTCTGTAATACACTCATTTACTTCCTACTAGGCCTTTCACCTTGGGCATTGTCCTTCCCAAAGGCCTTTCCTCTTCCCACTGTGGTGCATCCCAAACTCTAACTATTGAAGTTAGGGTATTAGGCTGAAGGATCCTCCTGTGTGCTCTATAACACCCCACCCCTGTCATTCTCCTGTGGCTTGCCTTTCTTTCCATTGTGTAGGAACCTCTTCATGGTGAGTCTAGCTCTATATTTCAGCAAACATATCAACATATTAGGTAGTGAAAACATTCCTGAAAAAAAAAGGAAAAATAAGTGATCTAATCCAAGTCACTGGAGACTTCATCACAGACCCAAAGAATTCTTGGTTAAATGTGGTACTAGTTCCTTAGTGTAAGGAGAGGGAAGATAATGGAAAGGAAGGGCTACATAAAGCAGGAATCCAGAGACCTCAAGAAAGGGCATCCCAACTGGGAAAAATCAGCAGAGCCAGGAGGGTATTGACCTTTAAAAGTACAGGAGGAACATCAATTCTGTGCGGTAAGGTCATAGAGGTCTTATGAGCTATTGACTTTGTGAAATCATTAGTGGGTTGGCTGTTGACCAGAAAATAGCATCTCTCTTCCCTATCATTTCTAATTTGTACAAGAGCCTTTCTGTCTTTTTGGAATGTCTGTGAACACATTTCAATGACTCAATGGTAAATTCAAAGTGTCAGAGTTCCTATTGACATTTCTTTCACGCTGAGACCTAAAGCAAGTCTGGAGGTTGGAAATTACCAGATGCTTGATGAGCCCTTGCCACATACCAGATACACTGCTTGGAGAAGAGAGGATAACAGGAAAACAGAATACAGAAGGGTGACAACATACAAGTGAATTAGTGGCCCCATAAAGAAAGGCAAGGGTACAGAGCAAGCTCAGCTAACACTAGATAGCAGGGTGACCCTGAACTGGAGCCAGGTAGAACTGGTGCTCACACTAGAGGCTTAAGATATCAATATCAAGGATCAGTAACAATGAAAACTTCCATCCTCTAGTGCAAAGAGGAAGTACAGGAATAAACCTTTGAGAATTTTTTTTTTTTTTTTTTGGGTCCGGTCGTGGGGCCTGAACTCTGGGCCTGGGCGCTGTCCTTCAGCTCTTCAGCTCAAGGCTAGCGCTCTACCACTTGAGCCACAGCGCCACTTCCGGCTTTTTTCTTTTTGCTTATGTGGGGCTGAGGAATCGAACCCAGAGCCTCGAGCATGCAAGGCAAGCGCTCTACCACTGAGCCACCTTCCCAGCCCCTGAGAATTTTTTTTGGGGGTGGGTAGTGGGGCCTCAACTCTGGGCCTGGGTGCTGTTCCTCAGCTCTTCAGCTCAAGGCTAGTGCTCTACCACTTGAGCCACAGCACCACTTCGGGCTTTTTCTGCTTATGTGGTACTGAGGAATCGAACCCAGGTCCTCATGCAAGGCAAGCACTCTAACACTGAGCCATCTTCCCAGTCCGGGAATTATTTTTAATTGTTATTATAAAGGTGATACACAGAAGGATTACAGTTATATGTCAGGCAAAGAGTGTGTTTCTTTTTGGACAATGTCACCCCTTCACTTGCTCTCTCCTAGTTTTTTCCTCCTGTCTCCACCCACAGGTTGTATTTTCAACATAGTGTTTAGTGAATACCATTGCTGCATGTAATCACCCTCTTTGAGAATTATTAAAAAGGAAGAAGTTAGAAAAGATTGGATAGAATTGGCAGAAAGGATGGAAAGAAAGGGGTAATCTAAGACAGTTGTGAATTAGGCTGGAGGTCTCAAAGACCATTTGTATTAGCCATTGTTTATATTCTCTGTGGTCATGGGTTTGCTTAAATGTCCAGAGTTCAGATAAACATCTGTGTAATTTTTTTAAGCCAGACCCACAAAACCAAATGCCAAGACGAGGCTAAAAGAATCCAGTCCAGCCATCAAAAATAACTTCCAAGCAACTACCCATCTCCTTGACTTGCATTTTTTTCAAATGCAAAGAAGGCCCAAATAGATGTCAGCCATTCTTAATACATATCATTTTTTTAATCTCTCGTTCACTTTCCTCAGTTGCTGCAGCATCTATGTATTATTTATTTTTTCAACTTACGGGAAAAACTTGTTCTTCTAAGCCCTGCTTCCTGCACCCCCTCTCTCTTTCCTTATTTCTATTTCCACATTTTAAGACTAAAGAGTGACCCTCTTGGAGGGGCAGAAACAGATCCAGCCTGGATGCTCATTAGTAGATAAGAAATTAGGAAGGAATGGAAACATTCATTCTTTAAACACTTTCCCCCATGAAATATAAAACAGACCACCAAATGGAGTTGAATCACAGGCCAGTTGGAGCCCCAAACATCTGTGTTTGTAGACCCAGAGGGCATTTACTGAGTCTGCCATAGACAACCACAGAGATTTCTTAGAATAGTCAAGAAAGAATATTCCCTTTTTTGGGGGTGGGGGTGGGGGATCTGGTCGTGGGGCCTGAACTCTGGGCCTGGGTGCTGTCCCTCAGCTCTACAGCTCAAGGCTAGTGCTCTACCACTTGAGCCACAGCACCACTTCCGGCTTTTTTCTTTTTGCTTATGTGGTGCTGAGGAATCGAACCCAGGGCCTCATGCATGCAAGGCAAGCGCTGTACCACCGAGTCACCTTTCCAGCCCAGAATATTCCCTTTCTTGAGACAAGGTAAAATCTCCTAGTCCGTGCTGAAATTTAGAGGGTGACTCAATTCATCTCTATGATAATCAGACAAGTTTAACCTAGTGTTTCATGGTTGATTTTCTTTTCACCACTTCAACATCTCCATCCAACTTTATTTTAATAAAGTTTGTGTTTTGACAGCAGGGAACATGGCACACTTTTTTTTTCCTATGAGAAAATATGGTCTTATTTATTAACACTGTACTACTTGAATTCTTCCTAGGCCTGGAATCAACCCAACTCCAGCCAAGTTGTTGAGAAAAAGTCCCAACCATCTTCCATTCATCATGAATGCTGAATTTTCTGGCAGAATTGTTCAGTTCTGAGGGCTCTCTCGATCTCAGTCTCATAGCCTTGGGGATTGGTATCATTTCCTTACAGGTAGAAGCAGAGCAGGAGGTTCATTTCCTCCCTAAGCAACACACACACACACACACACACACACACACATGTATATATTACATATGTATAATGTAATATATATACATACATATGTATTATATACTATCGTATATACTATATAAAATATATCTACAATCTATCATATATTGCAAATACTATATTATACATACACAGTGTGTATAGTGAATTCACTAGGACTTATCCTAATCCACACACCATACTTGAAGTATGAAAACTAGACTTCAAACCAAGCCCATAACAGTAGATGAACCAGTTAAATGCTTACATCAGCGACATCCTGAAAGACTGGGCCATTGAGAGGATATTGTCCTCCTGTATCCTAACTCCTGGTATTTGTAAGTGGTGGAATGTACTCCAGCCAACATTTTTTCCTGCTTCACCCAGATCATCCATCTCATCCTTGGTTTCTTCCTTCTCAAGAGCTCTGCAACAAGCTTGTGTCTGGCCTAGGTATTAGAACACTGCTTCTCAAAGAATGTTCTCTGGACCCTAGTACCACGATTCTTTAGCCCTATTTTGGAGAATTATAGTAATGAATCATGTGTGTCTTGTTTGAGTTCTCCAAGAACATTAACAAAACTACTGCTTGATTAAAATGTCAGAAGTGAGGCAGGGAAGGAAAAGAAGCCAATTCCCGTTATTTAATAGAGCCACTTCCCACTGTGAACTGAGGCTTAGTTTTGAAGATGAGCTTTGGCAGCCAGTTAGAACTTGGGCCCATGTCAATCTAACCAAAAGGCAATCTGGAGGGCTGAGGTAGTTGTATACCAACTCTTCTGTGGCTGAGGGCTCCTCTAGGGAATGATTCTTCTTTGACACTTCCTGCTTGTCTTAGGAGGGCAAAATGGGCTCTATCACCAGAAGAAGTCCTTCGGTAAAGAAATGCAGGTATTAATAGAAATGGTTCAGTATGCAAGTGTCAAGGATATGTGTGGACACTGACCACAGCTGCCAAAGCTGTGAACCCAGCATCTTCAAGTCTCACTTGACCACCATACTTTCTTTTTCATCTTTTTGTTTAAATTTTTTTGTGAAAATACCATACAAAAGGGGTTACAATTCATGAGCAAGGTAATGAGTATGTTTTTTTTTTTTTTTTGGGTCCGGTCGTGGGGCCTGAACTCTGGGCCTGGGCGCTGTCCCTCAGCTCTTTAGCTCAAGGCTAGCGCTCTATCACTTGAGCCACAGCACCACTTCCAGCTTTTTTTCTTTTTGCTTATGTGGTGCTGAGGAATCGAACCCAGGGCCTCAGGCATGCAAGGCAAGCGCTCTACCACTGAGCCACCTTCCCAGCCCCTGAGTACGTTTCTTTTTTTTTTTTTTTTTTTTTTTTTTTTTTTTTTTAAATTGTATTTTATTTTATTTGAGAACATACTGTACAGAGGGGCTACAATTACATGGGCAGAATAATGCATACATTTCTTACCAAGCATTGCAGCCTCCTCCTTTGTTTACCCTTCCCATCCCTTCCCATCTACCTCTCCCTCCCTCACCAAAGTTGTAAAGTTCGTTTTTTCGACATAACAACTTGCATATCTCATTGTTGCAATGGGTCCACCTGTATCCCTATTTAAATGGTTTGTTTTTGCCCTTCCCCTCCACAAATTATACCAACATCAAATACAATGAAAGCAGGGGTTATACCATGGGGGAGGGACATACAAAGCAACAAAGAAATCGTCTTATAAATATGTTAGAAACAATTGCAAGAAAGAAAAAACATTTGAATACTTACCTTGGGGTTGGATAAACCTGATTCTGATAATTAGCAGTGGACATATAAAATCAAAAGCTGACTTGTGGTGTGAAGAACTAGAGATTTTCAGCTAGGAGAATAGAAGATTAAAAAGATACATGAAATAGTCTATGAAGTATTTTCAGGCAGGGGATTAGGCCAGCTTTAGGCTTAGACTTAGAAGCCAGTGGATAACTTGGCTAGTGTATGTGTGTGTGTGTGTGTGTGTGTGTGTGTGTGTGTGTGTGTGTGTGTGTGTGTGTGTGTGTGTATGTGTGTGTGTGTGTGTGTGTGTGTGTGTGTGTGTGTGTGTGTGTATGGTGTATGAGAGAGAGAGAGAGAGAAAGAGAGAAATGAGATGCAGAGACAGCTTTCCAGTGCTAGAGGCATTCTAGCAGGGTCTGGGGTTCTCTGGGTGAGTGGATGGTAAAAGATCATATCTGATAAAGGCTCTGAGACTATCTGGTTTGCTAATTGCAGTTAGACTCTTTCCAGATTTGGAGGGCAGGAAGAGGGGGAAAGAAGAGTTTATCTTCCCTGGTCTCCATGTACACTTGGCATTTCCATCACTAGCGGTGTTTTCGGCTTCTTTCAGGCCTCTGCTGTGATTTAGTCTATACTTGAGGACAGTCTTCTTGGACAGAAGGTGGAAGACTGATTGAAGGTCACAGACTGAACGTTTTATTTGCTTAGTAGCAGAATTGGGCCTCCCACTATGTGTTTGTTCATTGGCAGAGGGAAATCCTGACCTTTTTGCCGAACTTCTGTGAGAGTAGGGAAAAGGCAAAGCCTATGACGTTGGTATGGCAAAGACCATTCATTCCCCTCCTTCTACCACCAAGGTGAAAGCATCGATGGCTCACATCTGTAATCATAACTACTCAGGAGGCTATCTGAGAACCATGGGTCAAAGCCAGCCCAGGCAGTAAAGTCCATGATTCTTATCGCCAAAAACCTGGAAATAGAGCTGTGGCTCAAGTGGTAGAGCATCAGTCTTGAGAAAAAAAACAAAACCTCAGGGACAGTGTCTAGACCCTGGGTTTACCTCAAGACATCAAAAAAAAAAGTTCCATAAGAAATACCACCATGGAAGTGGAGTTCTAGTCAAGTGGTAGACATCAGGCATGAGTGAAAAGGCTAAGGAAGAGCTTAGGCCTTGAGTTCAAGCTCTAGTCCCACTACAAAAAAAGAAGAGAAAGAAAATTCAGCCTGTGATGATGTTCCTGACTCTGCCTCAAGCCGCCAGAGAGCTAAGAAGCAGCACATTTTTCAGAAGCTTAACTCAGAGAATTGTGCTTTTCTGTTGATAAGAAATAATAGTTGCCCTTTGTTACCAGAGTCAGAAAAGTGGATTAGCCCATTGGGAATTTGCAGACTTGGTTTAAATTAACCTGCCAAAGATGTGCTGAGAATGTGAAGAAAATGAAACAAAACAAAATCCAGATTAACAATGCAAAAAAATGGAAATACTCGCCAAAAAATATTTCAAGAAAACAAGGAAATCTAATTCCCTTCCTTTTGCTCTGTCTGCACAGACAGAACAGCCCAAGGTTCCAGAGTGGCTTTATCTCAGTTTACTCAGGGCTCTAACTCTTGCAGATGAGAATGTCCTTCTGTAGTTTAATTCCTCCACAGAAACAGCAATCTGTCTCAGCTCAGGGGACATACTTGCATTTGGGAAGGAGCTGTCAACTCACTGTCTTCCCTCAGGTCTATTCTTTGCTTTCTCTGTTTCACTCAGCATCACAGAAAACTACATTTCCCAGTCTCACTTGCTCTTGGATGGGATGAGAGACAGAAAATCCAGGATATTGCTTTCTGTATCTCTTGCTTACTGTGATCCCTCTGGAAGGGGCTGTGTCTCTTCCATGGCTTTAGCTGCCACTGGACAGTCTCTTCCTCCATTATTGCTGGTTCTTTCCAGCAGTCCTTGACATATTTAAGTTCCTGACTTAAGTTTGGCTATTTTTTGACTCCCAGTCCTCAAGTGGCACTGATTTCTTGTTGTTGCTTACTTCTGCCATATGATGCTTGCACTACTGCCCATTGCACCCATTACTTGCCATTATACCCATTCTCTATGTTAGACTAACTCAAGTTGGAAGACCTGAAGTAGTTTCTGCTTTCCCGATTGTATTCATTAACATAGTGGTCTGTACAGTAAGGTAGGCACAAGAAATCCCTGCTATCCTCAGTGAGTCCATGCAGTGTGAAGCCAGTTCCCCGGAACCTGTGCACAGAACAGAAGCCAAAGGTTTGGGTTAACCACAAGAACCATAGAGGACCCTCAGTACCCTAGTTCCCACAATTGCCCTAGAACATTCTAGGATTCTTGCTATCACTATTATTACCTATCGTATAGACAGGGAAACCAAAGCCTGAAGGTGTAATCTGTTACCCCAGGTCACTGTGGGGTTTGATGGTGAGCATTTAACCCCGAGGCATCTGCTCCTGTTCACAACACTACTCTGAGTCTTTGTTACGTTTGTTTCTAAGTTGTATCCAAAGTAAGCACTGTTCAAGCCTTTTCTGTTCTGATTAGCTCAGACCTGTCCTGGATTCTTCTGGCCTTAAATGGAAATGGGACTAATGAAAAAGTATTTTGTCATCTAACCAAGTTAAATCCTGAATCAGATTTGCTATAAAGTAGCAAAAACAGCCCCCAGGCAGTGAATGTTAGTCTGTAACTACCTGTACTTGGAGAAAGGTGCTCTCTCTAGCCTCCTGCTTTTTTCCTATTTGTACAAATACTCTGAGGGCACTTGGCAGATGCTGAGAGAATTAAGGGTGGGTCCACTCAGAACAGAACAAAGCTTGCAACTCTACCAAGGACAAGGCCAGGACTTTAGCCTCATTAGTAATCTCTCTAAACAACTGGGGACCACCACTAACATAAACTCATTCTCTTCCAAGAAAGTTTTAGGCCACAGACTAAAAGCCAGTGTCCCTCCCCCATTCCCTAGGAGCCAGGCCTCATTAAGGAAAGAACTTAGTTGTGTCCAAGTTTCTCAGAATGACAAATGAACTAAGCTTTTTATAGACGGTGGCCTTGGGGATGAGGAAGAACTGGGTTAGTCCCAGTGAGTCTGCTCCACTGATGCAGGGAGCCTGAAGTCTGCCAAAGCCCTGTACAGGGTGACTGCAAGGCATGAGGTACCTGTTAGGGAAGAAAAGAACTTGTAAAGATGAAACTGGGCTGACCTGGTTTCTTATTGGGGGAACTGTAGTCAGCAATGCAAGGGGAAATTCTTTTTAGGTTCTTATCATCATGGTCATCACTGCTGTGATAATCAAATGTAACGTCTTCTGCTGCATGCAATATTTATTAAGACTGCTGGCTAAGTACCTGGTAGTGCTAACCAAATAGTTTGGAGTAATTAATTATGAAATTTAGTCCACACCTGGACTAAAGTCAATCTGAAATCAAGTTTTTAGATCTCAAGCCCAAAGTCCAGGATTCTTATGTCCTGCCACGTACACCTATTTGTCAAATAAAGAGACATGGTGAAAAATGCAGTGTGTATGCCATAGGAAAACAACACTTCCATTCAGGAGGCATGGACATTGGCCTCAGGTTAAATGGAGGGGGAGGGGGAGAAAATATGCATATTTAAACAGTCCCAAGTTACAAGTAATAGTTTGGTTGACGATTAGCTCAGTCTCTGACTCTGGTGTGTAGTCTGTAGCTTTTGGCTATTCTCTTTAAAATGGTGAGGAGGCATTGCCAGTTTGAGACTCAGCTTTGTCTTTTGTCACACAGTAAATTCTGTTATTCCTAGAGCCTAAGGTGATTATAGAGTGACTGCAGCAGGGAATGGTTCAGGTTAAAGAGCATATATGCAAAGTGTGTGTGTGTGTGTGTGTGTGTGTGTGTGTGTGTGTGTGTGTGTGTGTGTGCATGAGAGAGAGAAAAACAGAGACAGAGAGACAGAGAGATACTATCGAGTTTTTAGTTAATTTTATGCTTTCTTTTATAAGTCAACCAGATACCTATCAATTATTTTCTGGGCATTCTGTAATATGCTAACACACCAGTTCTCAACTATGGATTCACATTAAATTCATCTAAAAAGATTTAAAATACAGCAATGCCTGGGCTTTTTCTCAGACCAATTATATCCAACTCTGGTCATGGGACCTGGCATTTGTGCTTTTTCGACAGCTTTGCTAAAGATGCTAATATGCAGTCATGGCTGAGAAGAGCTATTATAAGCAATGTGCTAAGGACTGTGGAGAGATTACAAAGTCTCATTCCTGACCTCTAGTTACTTACTGCCCAGTTAGGGAAATCAGATGTGGATAAATAACAATGTTTATGTTACACAGTGAAATACAACATAACAAATCAAGGTAGATGGGTGGCAGACACTGGTAATCCTCACTGTTCCTGAGGCTGAGTTCTGAGGATTGTGGTTTGAAGCCAGCCAGTAAAGGAACATCCCTGAGACCATTAACTACAATTGACCAACAAAAAGTGAAAGTGTGGCTCAAGTGGTATAGCTCCAACCTTGAATGTAAAAAGCCAAGCAGAGCAGAAGGCCATAAATTCAAGCCCCAGTACTAGTGTACGTGGGCACATGCATTTGCATGTTTGTGCATGTGCATGCACACACACGTACACACAAAAGATAACAGTTCACATCAGATAGTGATATCTCAAAGAAACATATTCCTGCCAGAAAAGGGGGTTCCCCAGATGAGTGCAAGGTACAAGAAGTTTCAGAAGTGTGGAGTTGAGAGCAGGTGAGAGCATTAAGAAATACTTCAAGAAAGAACTGGAAATTGAGAAGGAACCTAAAAGAGAGCCTGAGAGTAACTGAGCCACTCCAAGCAGAACTGTTCTCAATATGTCCAAGAAAGCAGATTTAAACCTACTCTTTTCTGGAACTAGTGGCTATATTGAGAATGCATTAAATATTGCCTTCAATAAAAGAAGATAGGAAAGATAAGATGTGGATACACTTGTTTTCTGGACTGTATTCATTTCCACATGTACATGCATGTTAAAATGTCATGTCAAGCTGGGTGCCAGTGGCTCACTAACAGTAATCCTAGATACTCAGGAGGCTGAGATCTGAGGATCACAGTTCAAAGCCAGCCCATGCAGAAAAATCTGTGAGACTCTTATCTCCAATTAACTACCAGAAAACTGGAAGTAGCACCTTGGCTCAAGTGCCTTGAACTGAATAGCTCAGGGACAGCGCCCAGGCCCAGAGTTCAAGCCCCATCATCAACCAAAAAAAAAAAAAAAAAAGTCATGTCATACATCTTAAACTTGAAAAAGATGAGTCATGAGCTAGCTGAAAATAGTGCAGTGGTCACTGGTGTCTCATGCCTGTAATCCTAGTCACTCAGGAAACAGATTTGAGGATACTATGAAACTAAGCTAGGCAGAAAAGTGTGTGAAACTCTTATCTCCATTTAACCTGAAAAAATCCAGGAGTGGAGCTATGCTTCAAGTGGTAGAGTGCTAGCCTTGGACATAAAATCTAAGTGAGAACACAGGGCCCTGAGTTCAAGCCTAGCACTGGGAAAGAAAGAAAGAAAGAGAGAAAGAAAGAAAGAAGGAAAGAAAGAAAGAAAGAAAGAAAGAAAGAAAGAAAGAAAGAAAGAAAGAAAGAAAGAAAGAAATTAAGAAAGAGGGAGGGAGGGAGGGAGGGAAGGAAGAGAGAGAAAAGAGAAAAAGAGACAAGCTAAGCTGCTTGTCTTCAATTTTGTAGAAAGAGCTGTTGGTTTCTGAGCAGTTATGTGACAAGATGCAGAAATCTTTTTACTTTTGTTCAAGATACATGAGTTGTGGTGTAGATAGATTGGAGGAAGGGAGGAACATGGGAAAGAGATACTGTGCTACCTCAGGAAGACTAGCTTGGGGGTAAAGAGCTTGGCTGTACAGAGAAAGAGGAAGGTAGAAGAGATGATCTGGAAGAAGAGTGTGGACCTAGTGACCAGAAGGATATTGGAATTCCTGGTTTGAGGCAGCTCACCTGGTATGTGAGAGAGGGGCTTTGGGACAGCCAGCCTAATTTAATAAGTTAGTAATCAAATGAACATGAACTCTGATAGTGAGTTTCATTGTCCGATTATGAGATTGGCAGGTGAATTGGGGGGCATAAAAATCACATAACCAGGGCCTGGTTTGATCCATTGGTTTGATCATTTATTTATTTATGCCTATACTGGTGCCTGAATTGAACTCGAGGCCTAGGCACCATTCCTTAGCTTTTTCTTTTTTCAAAGCTAGTTCTTGACTTGAGCCACACCTCCATTTCAGGCTTTTTGCTACTTAATTGGAGATGAGTCTCATGGACTTTCTTGCCTGAGTTGGTTTGAGCTGCAATCCTAAGATCTCAGCCTCCTGAGTAGCTAGGGTTACAGGTATGAGTCACCAGCTCCTGGCTAGTATGATTGTTTTTAGTGTTATGAAGCAGAAGATCTTTGGAGGGATGGAGGTAAGGCAGTGTTGGGCTGTGGACTTGCAGGATATTGAGGGTGGCATGTCTGGTGGACAAAAGGAAATACGGGCCTAGTGCTAAAGTTTGGGCCTAAAATGAGGCTGTGTGTGTGGGTGGGGGGGTAATTGGACTTAGAGGTGACAGCAGAAACTCTGGGAGGTGAGTAAGATAGCTGAGGGTGCAGAGGAAAAGGAGTCAAGGATGGCCTTGGGTTTTGTATCAGAACACTGCTTATAAAAGACAGAATCCCAACTCTGCCAGCTTAAGTCAAAGAAGAAGGAAGTTTCATGAACTGGAATAAGCAATACCACAGGAGAAGGTGTGTATGGTCTCACCCCTGGTTATATGGCAGAGTCCTGGTGCTCAGTTGTTAGCTTGAAAACCATGAGGATTCATCACCCTACTTTCCTCTGGGATAGCTTCAGTGTCCAGCAATGTGCTATGGCCAGGATGGCACCAAGAGTCATTGTCATTGTCACTTAGGACTCACAACAGAAAAAGTACGTATTTTTCTAATAGGTCAACATAGCCCCCCAACACACAACAAGGTGTGTAAATTAATGTATATGTGTTGGCACACAGCCATGTGCAGTTGTTTATGTTGTCTGTGGCTGCTTTTGAGTTATAGCCACTGAAGGTGCCGTTACTATAGAGACCATATGGGCTGCAAAGCCTAAAATACTTACTATCTGGGACTTCATGACAAAAAGGTTGTCAAAATCCTAACACGCAAGGATGTTCATCGCTCATATTCAGTGTTGTATCTCCAGTGGTGGTAGATGGTGGGAATTTAGAAACTAGTCCTAGGATGAAAGATAGAAAGGGAGGTAGGGACTGGTTTGTTATAAAACCAGATGTTGAGTACTAGAGCACATGAACACTCAGAAGAACTGGCTTAGCTAGACACCAGTGTCTCATGACTGTTATGTAACCCTAGCTACGCAGGAGACTGGGATCTGAAGATTACAGTCCATGCACAGAAATCTCCAAGACACTTCCTCAAGACTCTTATCTCCAGTAAACCAGCAAAAGCCAGAAGTGGAGCTGTGGCTCAGTGGCAGAGCACCAGTCTTGAGCAAAAATGTGTAGGGACAGTGCCCAAGTTCCCTAGTACTGGCACATACATAGGTACACACACACACACACACACACACACACACACACACACACACACACACACACGCACGCACACATACACACACTGGCTTGGGGGACTTGAAGGAATGAAGTGGGGAGCAAATTTGAGAAGGAGCTGGGTGACAAGAACTCAGAGAAGAAGATTTATGTCTAGAGGACTTAAGAAAAGGCTTGTAGGTATGGATGTTACAAGGATGCCGGTGAACTTCTCAAAGCCACATCAGGGATGTGCCTGCTGGGGGATGAGCTAGCTGTGCTATGTTTCAGGCTCAGGGGAGCAAGTGGTTGGCAATCAGGTTGAATGGGAAGTATGCATCTGCTCAGCTCACACAGTCACACTGACAGGCGAGGAAAGGGCCTGCTGTGATGAGAGAAGGCTCAGTCCTTCAGGTGTGTGGATCACTCCAGATCTGGGCTTGGAAGTTAACCTGAGTGCCAATTTATTCTTCCTGACATCCATCCTTCAAATGATTCAGAAGTATGCCATACAAAACTCAGGATCATACAGCGGGTTTCTGTAGTATAGTGGTTATCACGTTCACCTCACACAAAACTCAGGATCATAAATGGTTAACAGTACGTACAGTTCCTTTATCCAGAAAATCACAAACCCAACATCCAGAGCTTTGGGCTTTCCCAATGGGTTTAACATCTTCCAAGTCTTGATAATAAGCCCTGGGGGAATTTAGGCTCACAGAGAGTGTGTAAGGTTCAATTCTTTTCTTTATGTCTTGAGTTTAACTCAAAGTCCTTCTCTGCTAACTTTAATAGAATATATTAATTGATGCCCAAATTGCCCAGCTCAATTTCAGTTGCATTTGAATCAATTTAAATATTTGCTGAGCCAATTAAAGGTACAACCAAGAGTTAACAGTTTTAATGTCACTTCTTTTTCCAAAGGAAGTTTTTACATGGTAACTTTTCCTGTGAAAGTCTGGAGTGAGCTAAGGTGCTTTGGCTTGATTGTCCACAAAACCCCATATTGAAATTTTATCCCCATTGTGAGGACGTAGGAAGTGAGACCACCTCTTCTGGGTTATGATAGGAGAGTTTCCAGTTCCATACTAGCCTGAGTGCCATAGTGAGACTCTTGTCTCAAGAAGAAGGAGGAGAAGAGGGGGAGAAGGAAGAGGAGGAGAAGAAGGAAAGAGAAGGAGAGTAGAAGAAGGAACTGCTGTGAGGTAGGTGGATCTTGATGGTTCTACCTTCATAATGGACTAATGCATTTGTGGGTTAGAGTGTTCCTGAGCTATCTCACAATAGGTCTGTTATAAAAGCCAGTTTGGCGCTGTCTCTTGTATGTATCCCTCTTGTCATGCAATTTCCTGCAGTATCTCAGTACTCTGAAGAGTCCTCAACAACAAAATGATCTCACCAGATAGAGCCCCACCATCTGTAAGAGGCAACTTAAAAGATGCTTTTGCTGAGACCTGAGAATTAACTAAAAGCCTTCACTTTGCATCTGTGCCCTCTGATAGGAGCTATTCTCTGCTGCCATTACTTAACAATCACCTTGGGCTCCAGAAAGAATAGTATTCATTGATAAGTAACTTGCAATGAAAGGCAAACTGCCCCTCAAACAGGCAACAGAAAACAGCCAAATTCAGGAAACCACAACCCAGGCAACTTGTTTCTGTTCTTCTCCAGTGATACAGCAATAATAGTTTCATCAGACGTCCTCCAAGGATAAAGACTGAGTTGCTGGCCAACAGGGTGTAACTATGACTTGACTGTCAGTTATGCATACCCTTCTTATTCTCAGCCCCTAATTCTCCCTATTTAACCTAAAGCTAATGTCTGTACCCCTGAAGATGGCTGAAACTATACTGAAGTGTTGTCTTCCCAGGGCTGCCATGTAATAAACCTCCTTTCTCTACCCTTTACCATGTCTATTTATTTGGCATGTGGGAACAAGGGGTTGGACCAAGAATCCTAGACTTTAAGCCTAGGTCTAAAAATCCAGTTTCACAACCAGAGATTTCCCAATGTCCAGAATTGTGTAAAACATTTTTCTTTTCTTTATAAATTATTTCGTCTTAGATTGTTTTGTTACAACAGATAATGAACTAAGAAAGAGGTTAGCGAGGAAAGCACCCAGCACATCTCAGTACTCACAGGTGTTTACAAGGTTTCCCTCCCTCCTCATCCTGTGAGGAGCCTGCTGCTTCTGGTCACCCCTTTGCTGTAGAGCTTGAACTCAGGGCTTAGGCATTGTCCCTGAGCTTTTCTACTCAAGGTTAGTGCTCTACCGCTTTGGAGCCACAGTTCCACAGTTCTCTGGTGGTTAACTGAAGATAAGAGCTGCACAGACTCTCCTACTCTGGCTGGCTTTGAACTGCTATCCTCAAAACTTAGCCTCTATTGTAGCTAAGATTGCAGGCATGAGACACCAGAGCTGGGCTCTGGCCACCTTTTAATTATGAGAGGGACACTGTGAAGGGCTTGCCTATTTGGGCCCATTTTAAGGAATGCAAGTTTGACATCAATTCATTACCTGGGTTTGTGTGTCTGGAAACTCTTAGAATGCAGTTTTTAGCAAGTGTTTTCTTAAGACAAGTTGCTTCAGCTGTCAACTAGATGAGGCATTAGAGGTTTTGTTAAGACATATCTGAGGAGGACAGAAGCTTGCTGCTGCTTAACAAAGGTCGATCTCCAGGATGTTGTCTAATTGGAGCACTTTGGCTGGTGGCAGCCGTGTGTAAGTATGTGCAGACAGAAGCAAAGATATGAGCTCCTGGGTGAGGCTTGTCATCCACCTTTCACTCTCCAACCGCTGATTCTTCTACATATTGCCTATAATCTTAGCTCTCAGGAAGCTAAGATCTGAGGTTCTTGGTTCAAAGCCAGCCCAGGCAAGAAAGTCCATGAGACTTGTTTCTTTTTCTTTTTATGGAATGTGAAGAGTTCAAATTTCTTTTTTAAAATAAGTTTTTTATTGTGAAAATGCTGTACAGAGGGGTTACAATCACATGAGCAAGGGAATGAGTACATTTCTAATCAAGCATTGTCCATGAGACTCTTATTTCCAATTAACTACCAAAAAAAGCCAGAAGTGGAGCTGTGGTGCAAGTGATGGAGTATTAGCCTTGAGCAAAAAAGCTCAGGGACAGTGTACAGGCCCTGAGTTCAAGACCTAGGACCAGCACAAAAATAAATAAAAATAAATAAATAAGCTGCGTCAGAGCTGTTTCCCGGGCACAGTGGACCCTAAGAGCCCCTCCCTCCCCTAATTAATCTGCACCCTCACCTGAGGACCCAGATGTCTCTCTAACATCCACATCTTACAGTATTAGCTTCAGCACACTTTTGGGTGTTGAAAAATCAAAGGGCTAAGCTCATATCCTATGAAAGAAAATTTAGGTCAATGAAGTGGGTAGAGAGGATGTTTGACAAACTGTGAGGCCCTTCCTTCTTCTTGATGTTCAGCTTGCTGCCACTAGGGGCTGCTGTGGCCAGGGACTTCCAAGAGCAGAGATGTTTACCAAGAGCGAACAAGAAAAAGAGACAAAGCGATGATTATTTTAGTTCATGACTAATTTCATGATTTCAGAGGGTTTGGGTTATGTGCTTGGCCCCTGCCCTCATTTTTGCAAGAATGAGACTTGTTTCTCATACAATAGCCCTGCCAGAATGGTTCCATCAGAAAGATCCCTCTGTCTGACCTGCAGCCTTGATGTTGACAGGTACAGGCTGCCATGACTGATAAAAGCCAGCACCAAGCTTCTTCTCTGAGGCAGGACTTAGGAAAAGAGCTCCCTTCTGGGCAGCTCTTCCCAGAATGAGAACTGCATTCTCAATTACAGTTTTCAGGTAACAAAGGTAGAGAGTACAAAATAGAGTGGAGAAGCAAGATGTGATTTGATCAGTGCATTCCCCAGACTCTGTAATTCTCTATCAGGCTAGAAGTTAAACAAGGAATGATTATTGCTATAATTTCACCTTACTCAGCATTGATGGAGCACCTACCATGTGCAGAATATCTTGCTCAATTGCAATAGTACCTAAGCTATTTGGAAGAGCTAGGTTAGAAATGTGGGTGAAGGACTAGCAACATTGAGAAGCTTTTCAAAGCAGGGCTCACAGGAGCTAGGAAAGTATGAGAAGCTTGCAAATTGGAGCTATTTAATTTACCAGGAAATAGAAATGGTGAATGAAAGGGCAGGGTGCAATGTTTTCTTTATTTCCTGTGGCTCAAAAAACATGAAAGCTGGAAAAAAATGAATCCCTGCTGAAGTATGATTTCCTCCATGTTGCTAAAAGGTCAGAGTGGCATTGTTATTCTTTATTATTTTTGTCATTCTTATCTTGTACTTTTTTTTTTGGCTGATGTGAGCAATTGACCACAAAGAACACGCATCATTGCTTATCAATTTAGCCCTTTTCAATTGAGCAAAGCAAAGCAAAGCAAAACAAAAAATCCCATTCTTCACTGATTGAAAATAGACCAGAAATCAGCAGCATTTAACAACAGGGTCTTCATACCATAGTATTTTAGCCCATCTTTGGCACTTTGGGTACAAGGAAAGGAGAGCTATGCAAGGGCAGAATCCAGGCAGGACTGAGAGCAGACAATGCTGGGTGTAGGGGAGAATCCAGGCAGGACTGAGAACAGACAATGCTGGGTATAGGGGAGAATCCAGCAAGACTGAGAGCAGGCAATGCTGTGCAAGGGCAGAATCCAGGCAGGACTGAGAGCAGACAATGCTGGGGTGGGAGAGAATCCAGACAGGACCGAGAGCAGACAATGCTGGGGTGGGGGAGAATCCAGGCAGGACTGAGAGCAGACAATGCTGGGGGTAAGGAAGAATCCAGGCAGGACTGAGAGCAGGCAATGCTGGGGTGGGGGAGAATCCAGGCAGGACTGAGAGCAGACAATGCTGGGGTGGGGGAGAATCCAGCAGGACTGAGAGCAGACAATGCTGGGGTGGAGGAGAATCCAGCAGGACTGAGAGCAGACAATGCTGGGAGTAGGGAAGAACCAGGCAGGACTGAGAGCAGACAATGCTGTGCAAGGGCAGAATCCCAGGCAGGACTGAGAGCAGACAATGCTGTGCAAGGGCAGAATCCAGGCAGGACTGAGAGTAGGCAATGCTGGGGTAGGGGAGAATCCAGGCAGGACTGAGAGCAGACAATGCTGTGCAAGGGCAGAATCCAGGCAGGACTGAGAGCAGACAATGCTGTGCAAGGGCAGAATCCAGGCAGGACTGAAAGCAGGCAATGCTGGGTGTACGGGAGATACCTTGGGTAGTTCCCTAAACCTCTCTCTATTGGGTAGGCTTTGGTATCTGTCTTGGCTTCTCAGGATTCTTGGACAGAATCAAAGTCAGGACCTGTGTGGAGGGAGGATGGGAGCAAGCAAGTTTCCTGATGCTCCTACATACCAGGAAACTTCATTTACTCTTTCCTCTCTATTGCTTTCTAATAAGCACCAGGGAAAATGTATGGCATAAGCCCTGTTTGTCATCTGCACATAGTAGGTACTTGACAATTTTGATGCTTCCTCCCCTTCTCCCTTCCCTGTCATTTGGCAGCCAGTGTTCAGAGCTGTTAGTTCAGAAGTCCCTAGTGAAGAAAGGCAGGCCTGACCCCATGGTCAGGAAAGGATTGTGTGCTCAGCTCATGAGGCCACAGGCTGCAAGACTGGCCCTTGAGCTCTCCAGGGGAAAATAAGGTCGGGGTGAATGTGAACATCTGAATGGAAAGCTGATTAGAGAAGCTGTGGGCATACGAAAGCCCTCATGTTTCTGAGAGTAGCAGCAAAGCACTTTCACTGTCTTATGGGTTCTGTAGGTTTTGTATTTTCTGTTGTAAAGTATTTGACAGGTTGAAAATGCATCAAACTGAGCAGATTTGTAGTGAAATGCAGTCCACATATGCTGAGTATTTTAGCAGACTCATAGCCACCAGGAATGCTTTTCTGTTAGTGTGAAAATACAAAGACACATACCTCCTCTTCCTTTCATCACGGTTCCCAGAACAGAGATATCTGGGTTTACATAAACATAAAGATGAATTTGTATGTCTGGAAATCACACCTTGCCAGATTTCTCATTTTTGTCTTTTTGGGGAAGGCTCAACACTCAAGACTCTTAGAGGGAAATGATTTAAGGTGGCTGCTGACACTGAAGTCTTTCAGTATTTTCATGTATGTTTATCATGTCCCAAAGGTGATCCAGGAATGCACCTAGAATCTCAGCTCCACCCCAGACCCGAGGGTGGGGTTTGAGTATGTTCTTTCCAAAGCAGGTGTTGGAAATTGAATCCCTATTGCAACAGCATTGGGGGAGTGGGGTGGTTTTTTAGGGAAGATGATAGATTAATACTGATAATAAAAGAGCTAGAGGGATACATGCATATATACAGACATCTTAACAAAAGTAAGTATGGTATATGTAGGGGAAGATCCCAATGGTATAACTCATTTGACTTTAGAGTTTAATAAAATGAATACCAGAAAGCTGGAGCATGTGTTCTCATGGAGTAAAGGCAAGATCAAAGGGGGCAGGGGTAGATGGAGGAGGAAAGGTTGGTGAAGGTAGTCCTAATATTTAGTGTACATTGGTGAAAATGGAATAAATTGAGGGGATGGGTAGGTTGGGAAAGATGGAGAAGAATGACCGTGATCGAGATGTATTATACTCACTCAATTTGACATGTCAAATTGAAACCCTTTTGTACAACTACTTAAATTTAAAAAATGAATGATAAAAAATGAAAAAGGCTGTAGCTTTCTCTTTCTTGCACACAAGATGCCGTCTCCCATGTTCTATCACAAGAAGAAGGCCCTCACCAGATGTGGCTTCTCATCCTCTAGAAATAAACTTCTTTCTTTCATAAATTGCCCAGCCTGTGGTATTTTGTTACAGTAACATGAATTGAACACAATCAATCAGAACCTGCCTCCTAATCAGGCTACCATGTAATTTTGAAGCATGGAAATAAGGGAAGCTAGCTTCTCTCAAGCC
This sequence comes from Dipodomys merriami, assembly GCF_024711535.1. Classification (NCBI taxonomy): domain Eukaryota; kingdom Metazoa; phylum Chordata; class Mammalia; order Rodentia; family Heteromyidae; genus Dipodomys; species Dipodomys merriami. Next base: position 4,235,533 of record NW_027206457.1, read on the forward strand.
CTGACAGATACCTTCCTAGCTCTTGAAAGCTTTCCTGCATGTTAGATATTACTCACTTTTCTGAAGTAGCATGTAAGTCAGCCCTCACTTCCTTACCAAAACCAACAAATGTTTAGGCAGTGCCCACTTTGAGCTAAGCCCTGGAGGTGAGGAGGGTCCTGTGTGAAGACAGCAGCCCTGTGTCCCATTGCTGCCCCTCCTCCGGGTATCCAACAAACCTGCTAGTCCTTGACATGATATGGTTTCTTCTTTTGTTCACACAAATTGCCAAACTAACGCTTGCACTATTATCTCACTTGGAAAATACTTCTTGAATCTCTTAAAATCTGGCACTTAAGCAAGTCTGTATATTTCTTTCTTTCCTTTTCCCTTCCTTTCTTTCTCTATTTCTTCTTTCCTTTCTTTCTCTATTTCCTTTCTTTCCTTCTTTCCTGTTTCTTTCTTTCTTTCCTTCTTTCTTTCCTTCTTTCTTTCTTTCTTTCTTTCTTTCTTTCTTTCTTTCTTTCTTTCTTTCTTTCTCTCTCTCTTCTTTCTTTCTTTGTTTTTTCTTTCTTTCTTTCTTTCTTTTTCTCTCTTTCTTCCTTTCTTTCTTTTTCTGTCAGTTGGGGGCTTGAACTCAGTGCCTGGGTGCTGTCTCTGAACTCTTTTTGCTTAAAGCTAGTGCTCTACCACTTTGAGCCACAGTGCCATTTCTGGTTTTCTGGTGGTTAATTAGAGATAAGAATCTTACAGACTTTCCTGCATTGGCTGCCTTTGAACCACAATCCTCAGATCTCAGCCTCCTGAGTAGGTGGGATCACAGGCATGATCTACCAGCACCTAGCAAGTCCATATATTTCTAAAGTAACCAGAATGATGAATAGGTGTGTCTTACTTCTGTGATAAGGTTGGACTGTCTAGGAGTTTCTAGGGTAAGTCCTTCCCTATGACTAACCAGCTCTGCAGATTAACTTTACTTACCAGGGCATCTTCAGCATGAAATGAAGAAGACAGAACTAAGATCCCTTTTATTTTGTAATTTCTTCCTGATGTGTTCACTGCTCTCTGGCTGTATACACCCCTCTAGCCTTCCTTTCCACCATATCTACCAAGCTTTCAGTGTCAAGTGCATTCTGGCACTGACCAGAGCAAATAGGGCTTTAGCTTTGCCTCTGCCTTTGCTGTGGCCTCATCCATTGTGTTTTTCTCCACTCTGTTTGCAAGCAGCCTTCTAGAGGAGGGAATGGAGAAGGTAAAAGCTTTTTGTTTTCTGTCACAGTTTCTTTTTGATTTGACACTATCTTCCACAACTGTTCTCCTTTTCTTGTGTAACAAGAGGAGGAAAAAGAGAGAAGCAGAAACTCCACAACCTCTGGGGACAGCCATGGTTTGCCTCCCAAGGGAGTGGCTGAAGGCACAGCAGGACAGAGCAGAGCCAGGAGGAAGTGGGCCGGGTGTGATTTACAGAGGCCCAGTGCCAGCCTGCTCCACTGAGTGCTGGCTTGGGAAACAAGCTCTGCCAGAAGGCAGAAAAGGTGAATATCTGGGCAGGCTCAGGTGTGGATGCTCTGGCTAGGCAGAGTCTGAAGGTGAAGGCTTCAGCCTCCATGGCCTCTCTTCTGGCACAGGGGATGTTTTGCAGGAGGGAATGACCCCTTAGACAGCCTTTGTGGTAGAGAATCTCTCTAGAATGTTCTCATGCAAAGCCTACGTCTTCTCCTTTGGGCAATCTAGCATAATGCAGCCTTTAGGCCTAAGCTCTCCCTTAAGACAGAAACTTCTCTGCTTGGCACTTCCTACGCTGTTCCTGCTACCTTTTTTACAGTTCTGGAGGCTGGAGTCCAAGATCAAGGCACTGGCCAATCAGGAGTCTGGTCAGGGCTGCTTTCTGCTTCCAAAATGGTGCCTGTAGCTGTGCCCTTCAGAGGGGATGAAGGCTGTGTCCTATCATGATAAGAGAGATGGAAGGGTCAGCTAGCTCTCTGAAATCTCTTGTCTAAGAATATTAATTCTATTCAAAAGAATGGAGCCTAAAGTTCCTCTCTCTCTCTCTCTCTCTCTCTCTCTCTCTCTCTCTCTCTCTCTCTCTCTCTCTCTCTCTCTCTCTCTCTCTCTCCCTCCCTCCTTCCCTCTCTTCCTCTCTCTCTGCCAATTCTGGGCTTTCACTCAGGACTTGGGAACTGTCCCTGAGTTTCTTTTGCTCAATGCTAATACTTTACCACATGAGCCACAGTGCCACTTCTGCCTTTTTCTGTTTATGTGGTATTGAGGAATCAAACTCAGGGCTTCATGCCTGGTAGGCAAGCACTCTACCACTCAGCCACATTCCCATCTCTTAACACTATCACCTTGTAGTTTAACTTCCAATCTGAGTTTCTTTGGGATATACATATTCAAACCATAGCAGCTATTAGTTTACCCTCCTGGAGGCTCAGGAGTTTTTCATTATGATCTGGCAATGGCTAGTCATATACTTGCCAAATTCAAAGTTGGCTCACCTTTAGCTACAGGACCCAAGGAGGATGTCTACTCTTTCTCTAAATTTTTGGCTGTGTGTGTGTGTGTGTGTGTGTGTGTGTGTGTGTGTGTGTGTGTGTGTGTGTGTGTGTGTGTGTGTTGCTATGGGGCTTGAACTCAGGGTCTGGGTGCTGTTCCTGACCTTTTTTGCTCAAGGCTAGCACTCTACCACTTGACCCACAGCTCCACATTCACCCTTTTGGTAGTTTGATTAGAGAGAAAAGTCTCACAAACTTTCCTGCCCAGGTTGGTTTTGTACCATGATCCTCAGATCTCAGCCTTCTGAGTAGCTAGGATTATAGGCATGAGCCACTGGTACCTGGTTCCTTGGCTGTCTCTTTAGGGCCCAGTAACTAAGTATGAGGTTAAAGCTGTCAAAGATTACAAATCTTGCCAACCCTTTTGCAACCTTAGGGTTCTAGATACATGTGAGAGAAAGTAACTCTGGCTTTTTTTTTTTTTATACAAATAGAGATTTATGAGATTAGTACAAAAGGTAGAACCGTTCTGTCTCTTGTGGACACCACAGCCACTGCTACCTCTACCACTGCCATGATGAACAGCCTCTACTCTTTGACACCTTTAACTGATGCAGCTTGTCAAACTACAAGGTGAATATGGTGACTCACAGTTGTAATCCTAGCACTTGGGAGGGCTCCATATAACACCCTGCCCCCTAAAAGGATAAAGATTCAAAGTGTAGGGACAGAGTAACCCTTCTTCAGGTATGTGGGATGGGTCTGAACTCTCTTTGTCTTTATAATAAGAAGTAGTCATCTGAAACTACCTTGTATTCAGACTCCTCCAGTGAAGAGAAGCAGGAGGTAATTTCTCAGGAGAAGAAGGGCAAGCTGCTAGGAAAGGGATGGATGCCAAGTGGGCAAAGGCAATGGCTATTCAATGCATAGTTAGCCACAGACTCCATCTTGCAAAAGGCAACCAGAAAAAAAAAAAAACTAAGCATAAGTTGTCTCAACTTCCCTAGCCTTATGACCTTTGCCTTTTTCTGCATTATCTTTGGAATAGACCAGAAACACATCACATGGAAACGGTGCTTGGATTATCACGTTTTACTAGCCTGCCACCCCAGTGTCATGGTGTTGTCCTCTTCCATGCACTGGGGCCAGTGCTATCATCCCTGAAGAGTAGCTCTGAGGACTGCGTGGGGAGAGCAAGCGCCAGTATTCTTGAAGAGCCAAGTACACCCTGCAACTGACGGATATTAAATTTGCTCTGAATGCACCAGCTGTGCCCCATCACCAGCTTTTCATCTCCTCCCCTTCCTACAGCCCCTTTTCATTTGCTCTTGCTCTGAGTTGTTTAGTTTTACCCTGCTTTATTCCTTAGATGTTTGGTTTTTCAGGTGGCAGAATTCCTTAGTTTCCCAGCAGGCTGGCCTTTGTTCACATCTTGGCCTCTAAAATTTCATTGAAAGCTTTGTCCTCCTTCAGGTACAACAGATCCAAGAGCTGGGTCAAGTATGGGGTCAGCCTTTTGCTGGGCAGCCTTTCCTCATCAACCACCAAGAGTCAGGGGGCTCGCAAAGGACCTTGCTCCCTTCCTTACTCTCTCCCTTCTTTCCTTTATCTCCTCCTCACCCTCCTTCTGTCCTCCTCTCCTCCTTATTCCTCCCCCACCTCCTCCATGTTGTCAGCATCTCAGGCTGGTACAAAACTATCAGCATGTTAATCTATGCTCTTAGCATCTGCATGAAACCCAACTTCCTAACCACTCATATTCCAACAAGATGTCAGGCAGCTGTGGCCTTAGCAAAAAGTGACTCTCAGTAAGAAAGCATCCTGGGCAAACAACATCCCTGAAGAGAAAACCCAACAATATACCTTCAAAAGGAAAGTCAAAATAGCTACTGATAATGGAGAAACCACAAAAATGACAGGTTCTGGAGTTACTTAAATAAAAACCAGTATTCAAAGAATTGGAAATTGTAATCCCAATTCATTTAATTGTAAATACATTTTATTCTTTTTTCTTTCTTTGCTCCCTCCCTTCCTTCCTTCCTTCCTTGCTTCCTTCCTCCCTCCCTCCCTCTCTCTTTTCCTCCCTCCCTCCCTCTCTCCCTTTCTCCCTTTCTCCCTCCCTCCCTCCCACTCTTCTTTCTTTCTTTCTTTCTTTCTTTCTTTCTTTCTTTCTTTCTTTCTTTCTTTCTTTCTTTCTTTCTTTCTTTCTTTCTTTCTTTCTTTCTTTCTTTCTTTCTTTCTTTCTTTCTTTCTTTCTTTGTTTTGTCAGTTGTGCCATTTGAACTCAGGGCCTGGGCATTGTCCCTGAGCTCTTATGCTCAAAGCTAGACTCTACCACTTTGAGCCACAGGGCCACTTCCAGTTTTCTGGCAATTATTTGGAGATAAGAATTTCATAGACCTTGCTGTCCAGGCTAGCTTTGAATCAGGATCCTCAAATCTCAGCCTCCTGAGTCATTAGGATTACAGGTGTAAGCCACCAACACTTGGCTCAATTTATTCATTTTTGCAAGCAATTCTTGCTTACAAAAGTCATAGTCTTGAAAAAAATTAAAAAATAAACATTAACAAAAATGGGGGAGGGTAGAGTGCTAATTTCCATATCTTCCTTAGAAATGGAGTATGCAAATGTTTAAAATTGACACAGATAGCTAAAAATATCTTTAACCTTTTCAAAGTTAATTATCATTATCATTTTGAACTAAGAAGGATCTTTTAAAAATTAATACCTCTGTAGTACAGAAACTTTTACTTGAATTTTATAAATTATTCCATTAAATTCAAGTGAAATCCAACTTACTTTTTAAGTAGCATGTATAACATCTATTTCATAAAATATAGTCTAGTAAGTTTTCATCTGGTTTTTTTATCTGTATTTATGCAGAAAATAAAGCGATATCTCAGTGATATTCATGTGGCTATCAGTGATATCTATTTCCAAGAGTTAGATTTGGAGTCAATTCTTTGCTTTTTTCTTTAGAGGTTTGGCATCACCTAAATTCTTTGTGATGAACCCAAACTATTAAAAATACAAATATTACTCTTAAAAATGCAGCCTAGGACAGGTACCAATGGCTCATGCCTTACTATCCTAGCTACTCTGGAGGCTGGATTTTAAAATTGAGGTTCAAAGCCAGTTGGGTAAGACAAATCTGGAGACTCTTTATCTTCATTTAAGTCAGAGTGGAGGTATGGTTCAAATGGTAAAGTATCATCCCTGAGTGAAAAAGCTAAGCAAGAGAACCAGGCTCTAATTCCAAATCCTAGTATTGGTGCATGTATGTGCACGCACACACACACACACACACACACACACACACACACACACACACACACACACACACACAAAGCAGCCTAGAGACAAGCACTCTAGATTAATTGAAAAATCAGTTGTAAGAACAAACCATTTAACATGGATTCTTGTGGTAAATATATGATTATTCATATGTACACAGATTGAATATAGTCATAAATCCTTTTAATTTATAATGCAGACACGTTTCTTAAGCTAAAAGACTTCCCACTGGAAATTTCTCCATATGTTAGTGTATGGAGATGTCACTATTCAGGCTTGACACCCAGGCTTTCTTAACTCATGATAGGGTGCCAAGCTGATGATAAGCTTGGAGCAGAAGATGAAGAATGAACCTTTGGTGTTCAAAGCAAATGACTTTATAACGATCAGTTCTGCCAGGGTGAAGCAAGAAGAGAATACACAATCAAGTAATGGTATGAAGGAAGACTCCTGCTGGAGTGACAGGAAGCTTAACACCGTGACGTCAGGCCATGTTTTCATGCCTCAGTCATTGCCAGCTGGGGCTTGATACAGTGACAAGCTCATGTTTTAAGATGCTCTCTTATCCAAATTATTATTACTCGTGTGCCTTTTTTTTTTTTTTTGCTTTCAATTCAGCGACAGTGAGCTAAGAGTGACTGTTGTTGAAAAAGGCTAGGCCTGTGGCAACCCAATGGTGACCTGCCTCTTTTCAGCATCACCAGTCCCAAATAAGAAAATACACTGTGGAAAATGGATAATTCAGTGTCCTCTGTTACAACAGGCAGTTTTAAATCATAATTGATCTAGGATAATTACATTTTTACAAATTTATGCCAAACTCATTTTGACCTAAGCTCAGACATTGATAACACACAGCACTGATGGTTAGCCAGGGACTTAAATTGATGTCAAAAAGCAAGGAACAAATGAACCCATGTTTCCTGTCCATTTCTACAGGCACCAAGGGAGATCTTTGAATTGCTTTGCTGTGAAAAAAAATCAAGGGATATAAGGAAAAACACATGATGTTACTTTGTGTATATTTTAATATAAATTTTTATATCCATATGCATATATGTGTATATATCTTCTCAGAAAATACTTCTTATTCAAGAAAGAATTTCTGGAGTCACAATTTTTTATGCATTTACAAACAAGAAGTCGCTCATAACAACAGTGGCTTTAAGGAAAAGGGAGGGGACCAAGCAAGGCATGGAGAAAAAAGACACTTGGTAAAGGGACATGTGGAATATTCTAACCTTAAATTTTTTTTCCTTCCTTCCCCCATCCCCCACCTACTCCTGGTACTGATTCTTGAACTGAGGTCTTGTACTCTTGTTTGGTTTTCTTACTCAAGGCTAGCACTCTATTATTTGAACCATACCTAAACATTCTTTTTTCCCCCCGCTGGTTAAGTGAAGATAAGTGTCTCTTGGATTTGTCTGCCCAGGCTGGCTTCAAACCTCAATCCTTAGAGCTTAGCCTTCTGAGTGGCTAAGAGTAAGGCATGAGCCACTGGTACCTGCCCCTTTAGTCTTTCAAAGAAATATAATGATACTTACCTTTACAACTGGAAATTATTTCTTAAGTTTTACAAAAAAATCTAATCAAGCCCAGCAATACACATGATTGGTAAAAGTATTTCTTTTGATGTTTTAAAAGCTGATTTCTACATAGTAACTATACTTTGTGTTGCTGCAGATTCCATATGGTCACTGAGATGAATGAAAATGTCAAAGAGATTTTTTGTTTTGGTCTGATGATTTTACTCAGATAAATGTTACTTGCAGCCAGGAAAAGCAAGAAATATACTCATGAATAGTACTCAGTAGTCATTCAACAAAATGTTGAATGAATGAAATGGATGGATAGATGGAGGGATGGAAGAGTGGGTGGGTAAGTAGATGGATGGATGGATGGATGGATGGATGGGTAGGTGGGAGGTAGATGAGTAGGTGGATAGATGGATATATATATATATATATATATATATATATATATATATATATATATATATATATGCATGGAGAGTGGATGGATGGATGAATAGATAGATATATTAACCTGATGTTAGAAATACTTGTTAAAGATGATATTGAGAACAAGACACACACACACACACACACACACACACACACACACACACACACACACACACACACACACTTGGCCAAGAACTAGATTTGAAAAAGGTAGTATTTGTTGCGTTAAAAATCATCTAAATAAGTGGTCAGATGAGATGATCTTAGTCTAATTCTAAGATGAAACTGAGATTCTGTAGAGATGCACCTAGGGAAAAATAAACTGCTTTCTTCTCTCCTAAAGAAATGAAGGGAAAACATACACATAAGCAGTGAAATCATTTAGAAATGTAGCAGGGTAATTACACAAGTCACAGGGAGAACAATGGTGCCCAGAGGGGCAGCAGAGCAGTCAGGAAAACTCAGTCTGCTACATAAATATGGGTTGTTATTCCAAAAGGGACAGTTGAAGGAGACAGACGGTCACTGACAGCCAAATTTTCTGCCACCAAAATGCAATAATGGAACCAATAATCTTGTAAAAAGAAACCAGAGACCCATCTTCTCCTGGGTGTTCAGTGGAATGGGATAAGAAGAGCCATCTTTAAGCATCATGCTGTCCACTCCTTTTCTACCTTTCCTTCCACTTCCACTTCCCAGTGCAGTGTTACTGCTCTCTCCCCTCCCCTCCCCTCCCCTCTCCACTCCCCTCCCCTCCCCTCCCCTCCTCTCCTCTCCTCTCCTCAGAGGCACTTTATATTTTTTGCAGTTCAGATGTGCAGAAAAGTAAAGCCAGAATGAGGGACATGAAACTTTTGTCTTATCTCTGTACTACCAGCTCACCCCATTTCAGCCCCTTGGGGAGAAGCCTCTTTTCTCTGAATTCTAGAAGGCTTTCAGCAAGCATCTGACCAGAAAATGCTCTTGGTTTATGCAACAATGAATCTCTGGGGTCATAGTTTTAAAAACCCAGGGTTCTGCACTGCCCTGGAGCTTTTGGCTTTCCTGGGAGCTGGTAGACATTGTTACAAAGGGAATGGCTAGAAATTAGTAGAAACAACTGTTGTTTTTAATGTACTATGTGATTTTTAATTTCCTTTGTATGTTCTTCCCCCGTGGTATATCCCCTGTTGTCACTGCACTTGATTTTGGTACCCTGCATTTGTCTAATTGGGGGAGGGGAAGGGGAATAACAAAACGCCGAAACAAGGACACAGGATGACCCATTGCAACAATGATACCCACAAGGCAGTATATTAGAAATGAACTTTACAACTTCAGGGTGGGGGGAGTGAGGGAGGTGGGGGAGGGAAGGGATAGTGGGAGAACAACAAAGGAGGGGATAACAATGCTAGACAAGGAATGTACCCATTACCTTTGTTATGTAATTGTAACCTCTCTGTACAGCATCTTTACAATAAAATAAAACTAAAAAAAAAGAAATTAGTAAAAGTGAGTAACGAGTGAGTTTGCCTATTACATGCAGCCATCAGAGGAGGGCAGACTAGGGCTCTGGGTGGAAAGAAGAAAGAGAAATAAAGTCTCCCCCACTCCCTGTTCCCACCCCACACAGAGAATGGCTGTGATTGACTTTGGAAGTGCCATATATACATCTCCTCTTAAAACACACGTTGTCAAATTTGTTTTTCTGCGCCTTGAGAAATTCTGTCAAATGCCATAAGCCATGCTGTCAAGAAAACTCTGTTTTTAACTGCCAGATCCTTTGCCTTGGCTCTTTCTTCTTTAGAGCATTAACCTTCTTCTTTGGCTGCTGGCCAGTGAGAAGGAGGAAGTGGATGCTCTAGCTGATCCCCAGAATCCAATGTGTTTCTTGGTGACATGGTAAGCATGCCACATAGCTGACACTGAAATGCTGGCAAGGGGACAGGCATGTAACATAAATGGGCAATGCTGGTCTGATGGAGACTTTAGCAAAGGTGATGGCTCTTGTCCCACTTTTAAGGGGAGTGGAGACCAGGTTCTCAGCTGCAGCTGACTGTTGACCTGCAGGCCCAGTATTGCTAGGTCCATGAATCTGTTTATCTGTGTTAGGACTAACAATTATCTGTGAAGTTCTATGAGGTTTTCGTTGCTTTGGGGTGGTTGTTCCACTTTTAATAAGCATCCCAGGGAAATGCCGTACTATCCCCCTTCTTTTAGGGAATTGTTTAATTTTACTTACTCTATGACTCTAAAATGTGACTTATCTTTTCCTTCACAATAAATGTATCCAAGGACAGGCACTTAACTCAGATAGAGGCAATCCTAGTGCTTCATCCTCCTGACCATAGTCCTTGGTCTAGGGGCTGGGCATGTGACCCAAGTTGGTCAATCAACATCTATACCAACTTTCTTTCTTTCTTTCTTTCTTTCTTTCTTTCTTTCTTTCTTTCTTTCTTTCTTTCTTTCTTTCTTTCTTTCTTTCTTTCTTTCTTTCTTTCTTCCTTCCTTTCTTTCCTTCTTTCTATCTTTCTCTTTCTTCTTTCCTTCTTTCTCTTTCTATCTTCCCTCCTTCCCTCCCTCCCTCCCTCCTTCCCTCCCTCCCTCCCTCCCTCCCTCCCTTCCTTCCTTCCTTCCTTCCTTCCTTCCTTCCTTCCTTCCTTCCTTCCTTCCTTCCTTCCTTCCTTCTTTCTTTCCTTCCTTCTCTCTCTTTATTAGTGCTGTAAGAGAAAGAGTTTTCCTCATTGTGAAGTTGAAAGTGTCAGCTAAGGAATAATTGGGGCATCAATTCATGTCCTGTGGGAGAAGCCAGCCTGAGAGAACTGTAGGACAGGCCCAGAAATCAGAGAAAGTTCTGTGGACAGTTAAATAAGCAGTCTCAGCAGTTTCAGAGATCAGTTTCTGTTCTGCTATGTGCAAGGGTTGGTTTTGAAGAAAGAAATACCCCACCCCTGCTTCGGCTATTTCAAGTTGAGCTTCTTTTGTTCCTAGCTCAAGAAACTTGGACAGATACCTCAATTTGATGATTAGGTTCAATCTGATCTGATACCAATTGTAATCTTGAGAAAATCCATGAATCCTAGCCTCAGTTTCCTCTTTTACAATGGACCCAGGTACAGGCCTACCTTGTAGGGATAATGTGAGGATTAAGAGTAAATATATATAAAGTGTGAGTAAATGACAAAAAGATTATAATACTTCAAAGAGAGTGACTGAAACAAAGACCCATTTCTTCTCAAAGACAATTTAAAGCCTGAAATGTGATTTCTCTCTTATCATGTTCTCACCCAGAAGAATGGCCATGCTGTATAAGAAGATATTTCTCCTTTCTTGCCCCAGGGGGGGGGAAAAAGAGTTTTATAAAATCAAATTCAACTGGGCACTGAAGGGTCATGCCTATAGTCCTAGCTACTCAGGGGGCTGCGATCTGAGGATCACAGTTCAAAGCCAGTCTGGGTAGGAAAATCTGTTAGATTCATCTCCAATTAACCACCAAAAAGCTGGAAGTGGAACTATGGCTCAAATGAGTGCCAACCTTGAGTGAAAAACACAGAGATGACACCCAGGTCCTGAGTTCAAGCCCCAGGACTGGCACAGAAAAAAAGAAGAATCAAATTCATGAAGTTTAATTAAGTACATAAAAAAATAGAAGACAAACTAGATACGAACTCTAGAACAAGGTAGAATTCATTAATACTCTTGAGAAGGATGGAAAGTTGAAGAGACAATACAGGCATTATAAGACATTTAAACACCCACCACAAAAAGAAGTCACTAATGGGTGAGTGTAGATATAATTTAATGCTTGCATTTATGAAAAAATCTAGGAAATGACAGGTCTGTAATTTTGGCTTCAGTGAGAGGAGGTAATAGAAATGCCGTTCAGTTTTAGCAGAGTGCTGTGAAAGTTATTGTTTAATTAGGGATTGGAAGCAGAGATTCAAATAAGGGAAGAACTCAGACCATCAAGTAGACTCACAGAATCCCAAAGAAATGAAACGGTAGTAGAGAAGTGAACTCCTAGCTCTTGCAGAATCATACTGGAGTCCAGCTGTGAGTGGGCCTCTGGGACCCTGAGTCCAAGGAAACCTACCCTGTGAGCCTGTCATGTAGAGCTCTCAGCTCTAGTTTCAACTGAAATAGTGACATCTTTCAGAGTGGAAAGGACAAGAACAAATCTGAATAGTTATTATTGTATTGCAGGGACCGAACTGGAAAAGAAAGAGGTAAAGTGAACGTCAGAAAGACTGCGGTTCTCATAGGAGAATCAGAAGCTCATGATAAAACAAGTGTGTGTGGGGGTCAGAGTCAGAGCATAGTGTCTCCCCTGTAGGAAATCTTCACAAGGGAATGTGACAGTCACCCAGAAGGCAATGTCAGCAGTAAGAAGGAGGCAGGTTCACTTAGGGCTATTTTACACGCCCCTATTGTCTTCATGATACCATATCATTGACTTGGAAGGTTTTATTTCTGTTTTTAAATTGTTATTGTAAAGGTGATGTACAATGGGGGTTACAGTTACATAACTCCAATAAAGAGCACATTCCTTTTTGAACAATGTCACCCCCTTCCTTGAGCTCTCCCTGGTTTTCCCTTCTAGCCCAGCACTCATTCTGGTGACCTTGAAACTTACTCTTCCTCCCTAAGCTAGCGTCCATGGTCTAAAATCAAAAGAAATGAAGAGCAGAAAGTGAGCCTATAAACTTCCAGCACTAGATCTCAGCATTAAAATTCTGGAAAATACTTCCTCTCAGTGGTAGAGAGAACCTACAGAGTAAATTGAAATGTGCTTGGAAGAAAGCAAAATTAGTCTTGAATGAAATGTGGACTAAGAAGAGCAAACAGGTAAGTCTGAGTGTGGTGGTACACATCTGCAATTCCACTTTCTATAGATGCAGAGGGAAAAGGATTGTGGTTTGAGGTCAGCCTAGGTCCAAGAGGGATACCCTTGAAACAATAAGAGCTGGGGCATGGCTCAAGTAGTAGAACACTTGCCTAGTACAAAGCTCTGAATTCAAATCCCAGTACTTCCAAGAAGTAGAAGAAATAGAGGAGGAGGTGAGACAGAGTGAGACCAGTCCTAGCATTGTCAGGTCTAGGCAGGTAAAGGAAGTGAGCAATGTGAGTCTGAAAAGTTGAAGGAGGAGCAGTGCGTACAGTGACTGTAGATAGGACATGGGTCTAGACCGTCCTCTGTCCTGGGGCTTGTTCTTCAAAGCTCCAAGGAGGTCTAGCTTTCCTTCCCTGAAGCTCACCTAGAGCAGAACCACAGGATTCTGGATCAGCCACTCTTCTGTGTTCCTCCCTGAATTCTACAATAATCTCTAGAATATAATCCAGTGTCCAAAATGTAATTGGATTCTACTCTCTAGAGTCCAATCCTCCTTCCTGCTTCTGGCCAGGGCTAGATATCCCATCCACCCAACCCCATATTGTTGTGAACCTTCTTCCATCCTCTACTCCTTCTGGAAAGTCCTTCAGCATCCCTTCTCCTGAGGGGAAATCTCTTTATTTATAAGATCTATAGTATCATTTCTGACCCCAGAATCATTTAATCCATCAGGTTCTGCCTCTCACTGTAGTGGAACAGGTAGACAGAAGTAATCAACTCAAAAAAAAAAAAAAACATCTAATAAAAAGAATGTTTAGGGGCTGGGAAGGTGGCTCAGTGGTAGAGTGCTTGCCTTGCATGCATGAGGCCCTGGGTTCAATTCCTTAGCACCACATAAGCAAAAAGAAAAAACCCGGAAGTGGCGCTGTGGCTCAAGTGGTAGAGTGCTAGCCTTGAGCTGAAGAGCTGAGAGACAGTGCCCAGGCCCAGAGTTCAGGCCCCAGGACCGGACCCTCCAAAAAAAAAAAAAACCCATGTAGGATTTAGCAATTTAGAAAGAGAAACAAATCAGCCTATTCTATTTTGCTTTTGCGCAGTATTGTAAAAAAAAAAACAAAAAAAACCTCTTCAAACATGTACATGCCTCGGAAATGATAAAGGGAGTTTAGCAATGTATAAACCAGTACTAAGTTAGACCCAATGTATCTGGCTTTACTGTCCTGTATGAGCTTCTGTAGAAGACCGAGTCTAGTAACAAAAAAATTAATAATTTGCAAAAAAAGAAGTAATCAACTCCAAAATATTGACACAACAAAGTCAGAATAATACTTTTTTAAAGCCACAGAACTATTTTTGTCAATGAAACATTCTGATTAATATGGGAATTGGATCTACTTTTGTATGATTGTTTTGTCATGTCTCATAGAAGACCTTGCTCTCTGCCTCCTTACTCCTACATGTTAGGATAGATGGACCCCATCACCAATCCCACTCTGCTCTATGTCAAAGTCTCCACGGTTGCCTCCTCTGCTAGCCTGAGCTTCTTGAGGGCTGGATTCCTGGCTGTTCCATAGGACAGTGGACAGGTTTTTCAAATCAGATTTCACCCAATGACCAGGTTTCTGGCCTCTTTTATACATCTGGATAGTGTTACCTTTGCCTAGGTAACAAATGGGAAGCCTGAGTAGGCAAGGCAGGCAGTCTCCTATTTGTCAAGTCTTCCCACACTCAGGTCATTCATTTATTAACTGTGGGCTCTGAGTCTGGGACCTTACTGTCTCTACCTCCTGTGTGGCTTTTCCTCTGTACCCAGCACCTGCCTTATAAAGTACAGGGCTTTAACATAGATTTGTTGACTCAATAATTGATTGTGGAAACCCCACAATCCCCTGAAATCCCTCCAATTCAGTGTCATAATCAGACCTTGAGTTGTGCAATGGAGACTTTAGCCTTTTACTAATGACACTGTTTTCCTGTTTCCAGCTGGCTGAGGGTAGGAACCTAATAAGAAGCTATGTAGAACATAATTGGATCATTTTACTGAAAATGATCACAGCAGTAGCAAATTATGTCTTTGTGATAGATCTTCAGCATTACCAAGTTTTTGGTCAAATTTGTAGGCAAATTATTGTCTTAACTCCAAAATGATATAACCAAGAATGGCTAATGTGTCAGACGTGATGGAAGTTTGTAAGGAAACATCAACTGAAAGCAAGATGAGTGTGTACCGTTTAGTGCTTTCATTTTTCTCTTATCAAATAAAATTAGTCTTCACTCATAAATTGATTTTTTAAAGTACCCTTTAGGATACAAGGAATTCAATGGAAAGAATCAGCACAGAAGCCTCAGAACTGTTGATTAGAGATTTAAAAGCTGCCATTTCAGGAAACTGACATTTAGAATTTGCTTTTGAGATCCAAACTACAAAGGTCAGGTTTGAGAAACCTGTTCAAAATCATGCTATTCCACAGCCTCAGGTGTGGGATTTAAGGTGATATTTTCAGCAAAATAGCTAGTCTATGTCAACACTGGTGAGAAAGGGACTGCTTCTTTCCCATTAGTCTGGCTTCACTTTCTGCCACAGGACCTTGTGTATCACCTTTGCATTAAATACCTGTGGGTTTCTTGATTAATAAATACACTTATTTGCCTTTATGTGTACAAAACTCATTTGCCACTAAACACCAGCAGCTTTCTGCCCAAGGGTACAAGCTCTGAAATCTGGGAAAGCCACAGGGTCTGGTCGTGGGGCCTGAACTCTGGGCCTGGGCGCTGTCCCTCAGCTCTTCAGCTCAAGGCTAGCGCTCTACCACTTGAGCCACAGCGCCACTTCCGGCTCTTTTCTTTTTGCTTATGTGGTGCTGAGGAATCGAACCCAGGGCCTCAGTCATGAAAGGCAAGTGCTCTACCACTGAGCCAACTTCCCAGCCCCAACACAGAATAGATTTATAAGGAGAGATTTGTTCTAAATAGTTTGTAGAGGGAGAAACCCCATTTCCAATGTGATGGGGAGGTTTCTAAAGTAATGGAATGGAAAAATTAACATTTTGGTAATGAGAAATGAGATTATATATAGGCTGATGGCATCAAGTCAAATGTAGTTGTGCAGTTTCAGAGTTAGTGTTTGACCTGTGGCATGCCCAAACCAAGAAAATAATGAACTTGAATGCAATTGATAACTGCTGTATCTGCACTTCACAAATAACAAAGTTCAGGCCATGTATGGTGATGCACAAGTGTACTGCCGGCACTCAGGAGGCTTAGTCAGAATGATTGAATGTTAAGGACTAACCTGGGCCATATTGAAAGACTCTGTCTGGAAACAACCATACAGCAAAATGAAAATAGAAAAAAATAAGATAAAACTTATAATTGTCCTTTAAGCATGACTTCCCAGTCTTTAACTCCTGAGTAGCTACCAGTGTCTGATCTGTGCTTCTATCTCTTGGCCAAATAGTCACAAACAACCCAGTAGCCATCGAGGCAGATATCAATAAAAGACATGACAGATTAGATATTTCTCAATAAATATTTCCTCTTAGCTGCTTCACTCAGTTTCCAAGGAAGGAGAGGCCTTCCACCCATGTGGCCTAAGGGATGATAGCAATTAGGACTAAAGAGTCTTGAGGTATGCTTGCATGAATTGAGTCCTTTCATATTCCCACCAGAGGTGTAAGAACAAGCCCTTTAGTTGAGTCCTAGGCTGCATGCAGCAGCTGCATCCCAGCTCTCACACATGAGAATGAGCTTACATTTGGGACACTAATTACACAGCAGTAACTGACTGATATATATGCTCTATTTGCACAAGGTCAAATAGCAAACAAAGGGAGTTTTTCTTTTTTTCCCTTTTTGTCCAGTGTGGGGCTTGAACTCTGGGCCTGGCAGCTGTCCCTCAGCTCTTCAGCTCAAGGCTAGCACTCTACCATTTGAGCCACAGTGCCACTTCTGGTTTTTTGGTGGTTAATTGGAGATAAGAGTCTCACGGACTTTCCTGCCCCAACTGGCTTTGAACTGTGATCCTCAGATCTCAGCCTCCCAAGTAGCTAGAATTATAGGCATGAGCCACCACACCCAGCAAACAGGGAGTTTTGATGAGCATATATCAGGTGACTTGAAGATTCCCAGCTTGGGCTGGGAAGGTGGCTCAGTGGTAGAGCGCTCGCCTTGCATGCTTGAGGCCCTGGGTTTGATTCCTCAGCACCACGTAAGAAGAAAAAAAAGCCAGAAGTGGCGCTGTGGCTCAAGTGGTACAGTGCTAGCCTTGAGCTGAAGAGCTGAGGGATAGCGCCCAGGCCCAGAGTTCAGGCCCCACGACTGGACACCCCCCCCAAAAAAAAAACCAAAACAAAACCAAGATTCTCAGCTTCTCAGCTGTCCATCTTACTAAGGGAGAAGAGACACAGGAATATGTCTTAGGGACACAGAAACCCGGTGTCTACAAAGACAGAGAGGTAGGTATAGGTGTTGATTTGAGAATTTTGCAGCTAGACTCATCACATAGCTGTTCTCTGAAAAATTCTGTCACCAAAGAACTACATGTGCCATGTGCTGGTGGCTCACACCTACCTGTAATCTTAGCTATTTAGGAGTTCAGGAGGCTGGGATCTGAAGATTGTGGTTCTTTGCCTAGGCAGCAAAGTCCATGAGAATTCTTATCTCCAATTAACCAACAAATAGCTCAAGTGATAGAGTGCCAACCTTCAGGGTGGAATGTTAAGGAACAATGCCCAGGTACTGAATTCAAGCCCAGACACGTATGCGCATGTGTGTGTGCACGCACACATACACACACACACACACACACACAGAATTGTGTAAACAAATAATAGACCCCAAACCTTGTGTGTCCTCCCTCTGCCTCTCCCTCAGTTACTTCTTTTTCTTCTTGTTTTTTTTTTTCTCTTCCTTATCTTCCTTCTCCTCTATTTCTTCTTCCACACTTCTTTCCTCTCCCTCTCTGGCCTCCCTTTTCACTTTGAGGCTAGAGGCAGTGTAGTACACTTAACATACACAGAATGGCTCATGCCTGGAATCATGTTGTATGGGACAAAGCCAGCAAAGGCAGCTGTGAGATGAGCCACACACACATTTTGATGTTTTGCTTTGTTCTTTAACAAGCATGTGATGTCAACTTCAATATTTTTTTATTTAACCCAATAGAAATGTTCTCATTTCAGTACATTTCTTTTTCAAATTAAGTCTTTGAGCTGGGAGCTGTGGGCTCTTGCCTTTAACTCTAGCTTCTCAGGAGGCTGAGATCTGATTATTGAGGTTTAAAGCTAACCTAGACAGGAAAGTCTGTGCGACTCATCTCTGACTAACTACCCAAAAAGCTACAAGTGGTGGAGCTGTGGTTCAAATGATAGAGTGCTAGACTTGAACAAAAAATTAAGTCTTTTAAATCCATTGTGTACTTGGCTCTCATGGCATGTCCATTGGACCAGCCACATTTCAAGGGCTTTGTAGCCACATGTGGCTATGCCTTCTACATTGAACAAGAGTCTCCTTGGGGAGACTAGGAGAGGGAAATCCCTGAAGCCCCAGCACATAGAACACCTCTGTTGGGCCAAGAGCCAGCTTGGCCAGGCTGATGGAGGAGGGAGAAGGTTGATATGAAGAATACCATCTTTGGAATGGCACTAATCATCACAGACACAGGTGCATCATGAAGAAGGAAAAGTAATGGTGGATTTCATGAGCCCAAGATATGGTTTAGCCTCTGAATACTGATTTTTTTATGTTCATGACCAAATATTGAACAGCTACTGTGTGCCATGGACTGTGGAGATAGCTGGTTTGAACCCCTTTACCATGAAGAAGGTAAACAATAAACAATTAGGGCCTGGTAGTGTATTCTTGAAATCTCAGCTACACAGAGGGCAAAGATAGGAGGATCTTTGTCCAAGGGCAAAAGCATGATATCCTACCTGAAAACAAAAAGCCAAAAGACTAGGGTGTGGCTCAAGTGGTAGATCATTTGCTATTAAGTGCAAGACAATTAATTCAATCCCCAGTGGAGCCAAACAAACAATAAAATAACATAATAAATAAACAAGATGGGCTTAAACAATGATAAACATGTGAGAATCAGAATGAAATTATAGGCAAATGGGAACAGCCGAAGTTTAGATTGTGTTTTGAGCCAGTTCTATTCTCCGTTTGCCACCCTGACCACATCTTCTGCTTGTCTGAAGGTCCTGCAAGGAGGACCTCTACGTGTGAATATTTAACAACAAGCAAGAGACTGTATGGGAGCTGGAACAATTGTTTATTCTTGTAATCCTAGCCACTCAAGAGGCAGAGAACTTATCTCCAAATAACCAGCAAAAAGCTAAAACAGGGGTGTGGTTCAGGTGATAGAGTATCAGCGTTGGGTGAAAAAATGAAGCAAGAGCAAGAAGCTCTGAATTCAAGCTCCAGTACTGGTAAGAGATAGATAGTAGATGAGAAAGAGGGACTGGGAGAGATAGAGAGAGAAAGGAAAGAGAGACTTAATACCATGTAGTAGTCTGGACTGAATCCTGAAATAGAATAAGTCTGTACTTTAATTAATACTATTGCACCAATGCCAGTTTCTTAGTTTTGATCATTGTACCACACTTAGGTAAGATTTAATTCAGGGAAACATTATATCACTGGATCAATGTTAATATGGAAACTATCTTTGCAACTAATAAGTCTATAATTATATACAGAATCAATATGACCAGGTGTAGTGGGAGGCAGGAAGATCATGAATTTGAGGACAGATTAGTTACATTTGAGTCAACCCCCCCTCACCCCCCAAAAAAAGTTAGAAAAGTCCATATTTCATACATGTGTATCTGATTACATCCACAAGAGACATTACAAAACCACTGGGATGTTTTAATAGTATTATAGTATATGGGGTTTAAAAGGCAGCTGTAGCAGCAAGACTACATATGTCTTTGTTCTTTTTACCAGCCCACCCTTCAATACAAGGCAAGGATATATCTATTCACATGCCTCCTTCTTCCTACTTCCCCTGTGTCCTAAAGGAGCTTAGGTTTAGCCTCTCTCTGGGCCTCAGTAGTTTCCACAGCTACCCTCTGGATATGAGATGTCCAGTGCTTAGTGTGTATTTGGTGGTTGATAACCATATCCCAAAGCCACTGGGGCCCAGTTGCAAGTGACAGCCTGTTCTTGTACTGGAAGAGCACACTGCTAAGAGACATACTTACTTAACTCTGTCTAAGGGCTGGACATTAAACACTATCTACATGTTAACTTTCTAAATCGTGACCACAGCCAGCATTGTTACTGCCTCCCTTTTACAGATAAGAACAGTGAGGCACAGACAGGTGAGGGCTTGCCTCTGTCCCACTGTTCAGGAGAGGTCATTAGTCTAGTGCCCCCCTACTACACAGCTTCTCCTGTGCCAGAAGGAGCAGAGACAAGAGAGCAAGGTCTGAGAGAGGCAGGCTTGTGTCACAAAGCAAGGATAGTGTGTGCCAATTGGCATTCACCTTCTTTGTCCTCAGGATCCAGGATCACTTGGAGGAAGGAACATGGTAGCAACTTCTCCAGGAGAATTCTTTCCATCTGCCTTGCTTCTGGGATTTGGGGACCATCTATCTGTCACATGGACTCCCTCCTACCTTCTGCTTATCTCTTCCCAGCCTGGCTCTTTACAGATGGTGTGTGCTCAGGCGTGCACACAGTCCCTTTATTTTGTTTCCTCTATTGGTTTTGTAAAAGTTCTGGTGATAAATGCTCATTGTAAAAATAATTCAAGTAGCACAGAAATATATGGTAGAAATGAAATGATTCCCTTCCTCCCTGTGCCTCTATGCCCTCCCCAAACCTCATTGCAAGCAGGCGTCTTTTTTCTTTATTTGAGTAAGGGGTGGGGCAATGAATTATCTTTACACTTAATCCAGTTTACTTACTTGTCCTGGCTAGATGGTTTGGTGACAAGATGTATGACCAAAAATAAAACAGTGCTTGAAATGGGCATTTTTAAAAAGACCAATGTCTCTCTGGGGAAGCCTTCCTTCATTCTTCACATGAGGACTTGCCAGTCAGCTATAGGAAAGAATCAGCAAAGAGTCCACCATTGCTCCCTGCTTAAGGTTGCTGAGCTGGAAGATGGGAAGTGTGAGTCATGGTTGCCTTCTGATCCCTATGTGAGGAAAAATAACTGGAGAAGGAAGAGCCTGTGCTATACAGAAGGCAGAGGCATGGAAAGGCACTGTGCCGAGTTCAGCTGTTCCTGAAGTTGAACTACTAGTGGACTTTCCAGCTAAGGATGGCAATAACTATTATTTCTGGTTTAATCTAGTTTGGTATCTATCACTGAGAATTTCCT
The DNA here is from genome assembly GCF_024711535.1 of Dipodomys merriami. Classification (NCBI taxonomy): domain Eukaryota; kingdom Metazoa; phylum Chordata; class Mammalia; order Rodentia; family Heteromyidae; genus Dipodomys; species Dipodomys merriami. The sequence goes on from NW_027206457.1 coordinate 4,256,407, forward strand.
CATTAAACAGTTACATTTGGATACAGAATGTTAAGTGTAAGTAAATATAATCTTATCTTTGCTGGTAGGGGTGTGTGTGTGTGTGTGTGTGTGTGTGTGTGTGTGTGTGTGTGTGTGTGTGTGTGTGTGTGTGTGTGTGTATGCTGGTTCTGGGGTTTGAACCTACCGCATGGGGTTCTTTTGCTCAAGACTAACATTTTACCAATCAAGCCACAGCTCTGCTGATAGCTTTTAAGTAGGGATCTATCTATCTATATATGTATTTGTCTATACCTATGTTTATTTGGTGTGTGTGTGTGTGAGTGTGTGTGCACACGCGCTGATACTGGGGCTTGAACTCAGGCCCAGGGTGAGCCCCTTTAGCACATACATTTATAGATTATAAGGGAACATTTTCTGGGCATAGTGGTATCTACCTGTACCGCCTGATACTTGGGAGGCTAGGAGGTTACTTGAGCCTTTGAACTTAAGACTAGCCTCTGCAGCATAGTTAGGGCCTAGCTCAAAAAAAGAAAAATACATTTCACCAAATTTTGACACACACACATCTCCTCCTATTAGGACCTGGGACTATTCTGTCTCTTTGGAAGGCACCTTGCACACCTATTCCACCTCCCCATCTCCTGTCCAGCAAGGAACACTGTCATGATTTCTGTCATCCTAGAGGAGTTTTGCAGATTTAGAACTTCCTATCAATGAAATCACATGGCATGAACTGTAGTGTATGTTTGTTTCATGCAGCATCAACTGCACACTTCTAAATAGTTTTTAATACTTCATATGCTGGGCTTGGGAGAGATAGGAGAGAATGATGAAAGGGATGACATTGATCAAGACACATTGTACTCGCAAACTGACATGGTGAACTGAAACTCCTTTGTACAACTACATAATGATAACTTTAAAAAATACTCTAGATACACTGGGCCCTGTGTTCAAGTCACATTCTTTACATCTCTGTACCAATCCTGAGAGTGAAAGGAAAGCCTGTCAAGGCATTCGGGGGAAAAGGCTCCCCTCCCACAGAGGCTTTGCATCCCTCACCAGGGCCTTCAGCAGTTCTGTATGCAGGCCCTACACCTCACATCACCATGATGTTGAGCAGTAGCACATGTAGGACCCTGGGCATCATGCCATGCCCATTGCCTCTGGAAGACTTGTATGTGAACAGTGGGCTGATTGAATCCCAGAAATGTGTACAGGAATGGACACCCAGTTAGAGAGCTAAAGGACACATGGGAAGAGCTTACATGAGCCAAGTGGAGCCTCTGATTGGGTGACAGATTGTTATGGCCTTCAGGCTATCCAGTGATCTTGAAAGTCACATTGCTATCTCCTAGGATCACCATATTAGTACCTGCACAACACACTCCGGGTGGTTCCCTCCATTGGGATTCCTCCTGTCTCTCAGGAGCACTGTTTATCTTTATCTTCAATAAATCCTTGCTGTTTTATTTCTCTGTGCCCGTGGACTTATTCTTCAAGGCCATAGAGACAAAGAACCCGACCATAGGTGGTATCAATCCTATGTTCACATCTCCATTTTTCAGCTATACCAGCTGAGGCTTAAAGAGGTTGAAGAACTTACTCAAGGATGCTTCAGTAGCAAGTGAGTTATGACAGTGGGAGCTTGGTTTGGGTGTTTTACTCCAGAGTCCGAGGCTCAAGCTTGAACTTTTGTCTCCTGCTCTGGGTAGGTCATATGCTGAGGTAGGAAAAATGAGTCATTACCTCCCTTACCCACATCCACCTTTGGCTTCCCAACTTCTCTGTGTGTGTGTGTGTGTGTGTGTGTGTGTGTGTGTGTGTGTGTGTGTGTGTGTGTGTGTGTGTGTGTGTGTGTGTGTGTGTGTGTGTGTGTGTGTGTGTGTACATTGAACTCAGGGCCTAACCCTCTCTCTTGGATTATCACTCAAGGCTGTCACTCCACCATTTGAGCCACACCTCCACTTCCAACATTTTTGCTGGTTAATTGGAGATCAGAGTCTCTTGAATTTGTCTGATCAGGCTGGCTTTGAATGCCAGTCCTCAGATCTTAGCCTCTTGACTAGTGAGACTTAAGGTATGAGGCACTAGTACCTGACTTTTTTTAAGTTTTTGACACAGGGTCTTGATAGACCTGTCTCAAAATTTACACTCCTGCCTCAGCTTTCTAAGTACTGTATTACAAGTGTGAACAACCATGCCTGGCTCCAATTTCTCTTCCTTGTTTTGATACTGGGGGCTAGATTAAAATGTCATCTTTTGTCTACCACAGAGAAGGCTGCCTTTACCTGCCCTCTATGTTAGGGAGGGAGAGCAGAGCTAAGCAGAGCAGTGACTGCACTGGGCTGTGGTTCCATCTATATGCTGAGTGATGTAGGTATGTGCATCCTGATCCATAAATAAAGTTACACTCTCAGGTCTGTCTATGGAGAGAAAGATTATCTACAGCTATAAAAAGGGTATAAGGTGAAGCTAAAAACAAAAACTAAAATAATCCTGTCATCCAGATAACCTGCATTAAGCAAAAGCCTTTTTCTAACTTGACACTTGACTCAAAATGGAATTTTTTGAAGGATGCTTGAAGCAATTTACTCAGGACTCACAGATGTGCCCTAGAGCTGAGCCCATCAGAATCAATGGACAGTGCCTGGAGGTCCAGGGGCACAGGGCATTACTCAGCAGGGATGAGAAATGGGAGCTACTACAGCTGTGTGGGAAGTTCTCTTCTAGGAGCTAAAGCTCTGTCCCACTCCCCCATGAGTCCCTCCTCATCCTTTAGCCTCCACCCCTGGATACCAGGACCAGGGGAAAAAAACCCTCTGGAAAGAGCGTGGGGAAGCATGAGAGTGGAATGCTGTGGGAAAATGGAATTTGATATAGCTTTGAAGGACACAATGGCTGAATGATTTTTTTTTGTTTTAATTAAAAAAATCAGTCAATTAACTTTGTGCTGGTACTGAGGATTGAACTCAAAGCCTGGGCGTTGTCCCTTAGTTTCTTCACTCAAGGCTGGCACTCTATCACTCGGGCTACAGTTTAGCTTCCAGGCTTTTTGGTTGTTAATTGTAAATAATAGTCTAAAGGTTTTTCTTGCTTAGGCTGGGTTGGGACCATGATCCTCAGATCTCAGCTTCCTGGAGTAGCTAGGATTACAAGCCTGAGCCATCCGTTCCTGGCTACCTGTGATCTTGAACAAGTTGCTTAACCTCTCTGTGCCAGCTATAAAATGGGGATATTAAAACTACATATCACATTGTAAGGAATAGCTGGGTCAGTAAAAGGACAAACTCAGCATCAATTCTGGTAGATAATAAGCACACAATTTCTGTTTATTATGTTGCTATTTCTTTTATCACTGTTGTTGCAGTATCTCTGACAAGGATACTGAATATATAAATTCTCATCTTTGCTCCACCACTGACATGCTGTGTGTCCTGGAAGGAGCCCCTTCCTCTCAATTCTTTTCTCATTTCCAAAGGCAAAGTGTCTTTTGAGCTCAGGGACTTTTCACCTTACTTCTTGGAAGGACAGCAAGCAGGCAAGCTAGACTCTCCAATCCTCTGCTATACCTCCTCACTGGTCTCCTACACATGAGCCTGTTGGAAGATGTCAACTATCTTGGATATCCAAAGGAGAACTGGAGCTGGTTCGGAAACCCAGCTTCTTCCAGATGGGAAATTTACTCATTGTCTGCATCCCTGAAGACAATATTTAAGTCTTACCATCCAAATCCTTGTTCAGGCTAGGTTCTTGACCTTGGTCTGATTCCTTAACCTCTGTGACTTTGGTCCTCCTTGGCGAAATAGTAACAGCTATCCCAGGTGAATTGGAAATGTAAGTTTGCTATTAAAAATTTTGCACCATACCTGGCTCAGAATAAGCTTTCAACAAATGTTAGTCATTTTTATATTACTGTGATAATCATAATCATTGCACTGATTATTGTTTCCTTCCCAGGCCTGGGTCACAGGTACAGACAACTCACAGTCTGAGAAAATCACCTCCTCTCTCATTGTTCCCGGAAGCTGTCATTTTGGCCGACATCTATTTGGGCAGGTTCACATGTGTGCACTCACGCATGTGCACTCAGCACGTGCCCTCTGCATAGACAACCTGATTCCTGAGCTTCTGGACCATGTGCCTAGTGGCATGTGGTTGCTGGGCAAAACACAATGATTTGTGGGCCAAACCAAGCTGTTTCTACAGGTTCTCTGGCAATTTCATGTGCTTAGTAAACACTCTGTGAATCACAAGTTGGTAAATTCTGTGCTCAGACCTGTATTTAAGATCATCCCTGGGCAGGAGTTGGCAGTCAGACCACCTAGTATATAATTTTCGATTAGTGCATCAGAAAGTCCTATGCTTGCAGAGGCTATAGCAGTCTTTTCTAGAATTTGTTTTGTAACCAGCCATGGTCTGAAAGCAAACTGGATCTGGACTTTATGCAAGAAAGGGAAAATATTGTATATGTGAGGAGTTTTGAGAACAAATAGTCTTGCCATGTAATAATGCCTGCTTGTATTCCTCGACCAGAAATTCTTCCTCCTTCTGCCTAGCCTACCTTCTGTCTTTAAGCACATCTTCCTCTTTCTTTGGGCCTGGCTCTCTCTGTGTCTCTGTGTCTCTGTGTCTCTGTGTCTGTCTGTCTGTCTGTCTGTCTGTCTGTCTGTCTGTCTGTCTGTCTGTCTGTCTCTCAGTGCGCGTGCGCGCACTGGGGCTTGAACTCAGGGCCTGGGTGCACTGGTGCTGTACCGCTTGAGTCATACTCTAATTAACTGGAGATAAGAGTCTCACACAGACTTTCCTGCTCTGGCTAGTTTCAAATAGTAATCTTCATATTTCAGCCTCCTGAGTAGCTATAGGGGCCCATATCTGGGCCTGATTTTATTTCTATCTCTGCTTTATCTAGCCTTGAACCCCCAAGTGCTCACAGCCTTCTATATTCCTGAAAAGCCACTATTACCACAACTGTAACTGTAATGATGATGGTAATGTTAATTGCCATGTGATGGGCCTTTCTTTGTCAAGCACAGGCTCCGTGCCTTGAAAACATAATTTCACTTCATGTTCAAAGCATTCCCGGCAGGGAGGAAGTACTATAAACATTCCTACCTTGTAATTTAAAAAAGTCATGCTGGTGTCTCATGCATATAATCCTAGCTTCTCAGGAATTTGAGATCTGAGGATCACAGTTCGAAGCCAGATTGGGCAAGAAAGACCATGAGACTCTTACCTCCATTTAATCACCAAAAACCTGGAAGTGGAACTGTGGTTAGAGTGGTAGAATATCAGTCTTGAATAAAAAAGCTAGGGGACAATGCCCAAGACCTGAGTTTAAGCCCCAGTGCTGTCACACACACACACACACGCACGCACGCACGCACACACGCACGCACGCACACATGCACATGAAAAGTCAGGTCTGTAGAAGTGAAAGAACTCAGCTAAAATTCCTACAGCAGTGACTGATAATATTGAAATTCGAACATGGGTTGGGATTCAAAGTTATTTTTGTTTTTGTTTTGTTTTTGGTGTTGGTCCTGGGGCCTAAGGGCTTAAACACTTGTGCTCAATGAAGCCATAGCTTCACTTCCGGATTTTTGGTGGTTAATTGGAAATATGAATCTCATGGACTTTCCTGCCCATTTTGGCTTTGAGTCATAATCCTCAGATCTCAGTCTCCTGAGTAGCTAACATTATAGGTATGAACCACTGGCCTTTGGCCAGAATCCAAGTTAACTCTGATATGCTGTCTTGATAAGTTACCTGTGAAGGTGGAGAGTAGTTTGCAAACTTTGGATTCTAGCCCATGAAATATCCTAATGGGTCATGAACATCTTTTAAAATAGTTTATACTAGACACCGATGTATAATGTCAATGTGTACTGACCACACATTAAACAAGTATTATGTCAGCACACTTTTGCATCAGCTCAATATGTCTATCTCTCAAGTTGAGTCGCAAGCCAAAGTACTTTGAAAGTCTCTGGTCTGTGGGTTTTCTCTGGAGACACCATGTTTTAGGGAAGCTAGGTATTCGAGGACATGATGGTTGGCTCTAAACTTGAATTCCCATCTTACTGCCCTGTGGCAGCTATAGCCTGCTAGCCTGCAGGGTAGCATTTCTTCCACTTAAAATTTCAATGCTTAGAAGTTGGAGGCCTAGGTAACAGTGCTGGAAAAGATTCCAGTCTTTGGGGAAGTGTTTCCAGGATGCTTCAGCTCTGTCAGCCTTTCCCAGGTGTGGAAGGACCAGCCAGGTTCTTAACACACTGATCCCATCAGCTGATTTTCAGCTTTTGCGGCAGAGGTGGGACAAGAGTCCACTGGCTTGGTCTTCTTGAGGCTTTTGCACATCTGTCCATTCAGAGGTCTGATAAAAGCTTTAGATTTATTCCTATGACAATGTAGGTCTATAGTATTGGTGTAAAGAATCATTACTAGTCTGTGGGTTTGCACACAGCCTTTCTTCTAACAAGTTCTTGTATTTCTTGAATGGTGGGCTCATATCTTCCAAAGTCACTGTAGAAGGAATGGTTTTTCATGCCAGCTTAATAAGGGGACGTTTGGAAGCTCTGGTCTTGATTTCCTGTAGAGAGGATACAGGCCAAGGCTGATTTTTCCCACAGCATGGCTTCCTATACCTTCCCTCATTTCTCATTTCCCAACCCTGTTGCATTATCACCTCCCCAAGAGCTCCCCAAATGCCAGATATTCCTCCCACCCAATTGCCTCCTATATTTCTTTCCATGAAATGCCAACTGTGCAGATACACTGTATGTCTGTATACTATATACTTCCCTTTCTATTTATAAAAAGAGCATTCTTGTTTTGCTACCTCAGGACCCATTAGAATTTTTTTAAACAGTTGAGCACTGGTGGCTTATACCTGTAATCCTAGCTACTCAGGAGTCTAAGATCTGAGATTTACATGTTCAGATACACCATCTGAGAAACTCATCTCCAATGAACCAGCAAAAAATCTGAAGTAGAGGTGTAGCTCAAGTGGTAGGCAGGCAGCCTTGAGTGAAAATGCTAAGGAACAGCACCCAGGGCCTGAGTTCAAGACCTAGTACTGGCAAACAAAAATTTTTTAAGTGGTGATACAAAAAACTCTCAATTTACCATGTCAGTTTATGAGTATATTCTATCGTGGTCAATATCACCCCTTCTATCATTTTATCCCATCTCTCCCAACTCCATCCATACCCTCAAGTTACCTGCCTCTATTTTTATGTATATACATTGAATATTATGACTGCATTCACTCACCTTTCCTTTCTCCATTTGGTTGCCTCCTCTCCTCTCCATCTTCCTCTTACCTCCAAGAACACATGATTTCATTTTTGGTATTTATTTTCTTAAAATTTTTTTTTGTTGGTCATGGGGCTTGAACTCTGGGCCTGAGTGCTGTCCCTCAGATCTTCAGCTCAAGGCGAGCTCTCTACCACTTGAGCCACTGCATCACTTCCAGTTTTCTGCGTGGTTTATTGGAGATAAGAGTCTCACAGACTTTCCTGCCTGGGCTGGCTTTGAACCACTTTTGAATCAGCCTCCTGAGTAAGCTAGGATTATAGGCGTGAGCCACCGGTGCCCAGCTTATTTTCTTAAAATTTAAGTTAGTTTTTCACAGGAGTTAAGCCATTGGAATCCTCCCTTGAATACACCATACTTATTCAATTTGGTTTTGTATGTATATATATATATATATATATATATATATATATATATATATACATCTATATGACCATGTATATGTTTTCCTATGTTTATAGTTTAGATCTAAGTTCTATAGATAAAACATGTGTCCTTTGTCTCTCTAAGCCTTGCTTCATATATTTTTCCAAGTCCATTCATTTCCCTGCAAATGACATATTATTCTTCATGACATAAAGTATAATTCCATTATATGTGTGTATATGAATATATACACACACAATATATATCATATTTTCTTTTACCTGCTTGAGAGGTGACTTCCCCTTGCCTGATCCAGAGAGAGAGAAGACTGAGGAACCTTGACTTATTCAGCTCTTCATCTGTACCCTGTTGAGGAAACTAGCACCTCCTTGTGGGGCTACTAAAGACCATACTTTGGGAAAATGCTAGCCACAAACAGCATTCAGAAGTATTATCTTATTATTCTTAGTGAGAATTGTAAGAGTTAAACATTTATTGGGTGATTACTATATAATGAAATTTACAGCTTTTTTTATGCCTGTCCTGGGGCTTGAACTCAGGGCCTGGGCACTGTCCCTGAGCTTTTTGGCTCAGGGCTAATTCACTACCACTTGAGCCACAGCTATACTTTTGGATTTTTGGTGGTGGTTGAGGGCGAGTCTCACAGACTTTCCTGCCTGGGCTGGCTTTGAACTGCGATTCTCACATCTCAGCCTCCTGAGTAGCTAGGATTACAGGCATGAGCCACCAGTACCTGATCAATTTAGAGCTTTTAACAAATGCAGTAACTGAATTCTACAATGACCCCATAAGGTAGGAGCTATTTTCATAATTTTAACATAAAAGAAAATTAAAGTACAGGCAAATGACTGATCCAAAGTGACACAATTAATAAGTGACTAGATGAGAATTTGAATCCAGGAAGTGGACTTCCTGAACTTATACTCTTGACCAGGACACTGTGTGTGTCAGTTGTGGGTGTATAATGTCAGTACAGCATCAGTATTAATGTTTCAACCTTTTCAGTAATAGCAAGTTGCAATACAATGGCTTTAACTGGGTTTTGTGGTCATCTTAGGACTCTAAAATGACTATTCTGTTTCTTCCATACATGTTATAGATATTTTCCTGAACTATACTGATAAGTGTTAAGTTATTGAGTTCTCAGTTTTCAGCCTGGGGAAAATATTCAGGTATCCCCAACATCCATTCGCTTTGGAAACAAGATGGCACAGAGCGTGGGATGCTGCTGTGGAGAAGTACGTTGCTATGGCAGCAGCTTATGCCTTCCTTCCACCCTCTCCCAAGTGCTCTGACACAGGCAGTGGTTTCTATGGTAACAAGGATAGTGGAGGGTCCATGAAGAAAGGACTGGTGTGTGTTCTGACATTGGGAGAATTGTAAATGAATCCTGGGTATTTGGAGAGCTATTTTGCCATATGTCAAAGAGACATGGTACCATAACTGCAGGAATAATCCCAGTAAGATAAAAGTTCACCTTTTATCTTTTTTTTAAGGATGATTGAAGACTTCATAGCTGAGAATGAATTGACAGAGGTATATAATTCAATTACTATGCAGGCAACAGATCTACAACTACCTTTTAAACATGGTTCCAGATCTCTCAAACAGCTTTCAAAGGATGAAGGGACTGATGCTCTGTCTTAGTCAAAGTTGCTCAAGGCTGTAGAAGAAAACCCTTCACACTATTAGCCTCTTTACTGGAGGCTGCTCCTTCTGAGACTTCATATTTCCCACTGCCAGCTCCACGGGGCATGGCTAGTCACACATTAGTATTCTGGCCCACATATAAACTCGATTGTTTCCATGACCTAAAGGTAACAGGAAGTGTGGAAAGAAAGCTAGTTTGTGTCAGCTATTATTCTAAGGGTAGACCTAACAGGAGAGATGATATACTTTGATTGGCCAGTCTTGGAAATCAGGGTAATCTAAGCAGAATAAGAGTAGATGACTCTGGATAGGCAAAGCCAGGTGGCCTTAATTCTTATTTTCTGGTATATGCAGAGAAATGTGGAGCCTCGGCATTCACTACTCAAATCCTGCATCTCTTGGTCCTTCTTGATATAGGAGTAGAATCTTTTCTGTCAAAATGCTTGCTTGACCCAAGCAAGCCATTTTGGGGGTAGCAACCATCTTACAAGACACTATTTTAGTTAAGCCACATTGTTATAAGAATTGTTTTCTCTAGGGACTGGAGACATGGCTTAAGTGGTGGAGTTCCAGTGAGTAAGAATTGGTTTTCTCATAGTTTGGCCCGATATCCTAGTTTGGCCAGGTGTCCTGATTTTGTTTGATTGCTTGGATAAACTTTTAACTCCTTTCAAATTAGCCAATAGCACAAGATTGTGAATCTAAGTTCTGACCAATCAGAACAAAGGACAGTAATGCATTATGAGAAAACCTGGTACAGGGCTCACTCAGCATGCTTGCTTGCTTACTTGGCTTTTCTGTCAGTAGCACACCTTCCTACAGAAGTAACTTTTTAAAAATGAGTTCCTTTTGAGTTGGTGTCCTTATTCCTATACAAGACTCCAATATCCCACATTTCCAACACTGCTCTGTGCTTTATAAGGCTCAGATAGATATGAGCCAACATCTCCTCCCTCCATGGAGTGAGTCCAGATAGTGTGCTGTCCCAAGGCTGTCTCAACCAGGCATGCCCAACTCTGCATATACTAGGATACTTTAATCTTCTGATATCTCCTCTTTCCTCTGCCTACACTGGCACTTCCTCATTACCTTCATTGTCTGAATCTCTCATCCACTTTTTCCACATTCACTTCACTTAAACTCTTTCATTAGAGATGCTTCAAATCTCTCATCTTCCTTCTCTGCCCAACCTTTTTCTGGCATTTTCCCATTGTCAGCAAGAGCCAAAACCCTGCTCCCCCACTGCCTTCTGTGCTTTCCTTGTGTTCCAGACACATGGGGGCTCATAATCAGTCTCTGATGACTTTTAAGTGTGTGTTTTAAAGAACTGAGACTCAGGAGGAGAAACAATCTCTGTCTGGGGTTTTCACTGTAGAAGGAGCCCAGGGGCAGTTAGGTCTGCACAATACAAAGCTTGCCTCTTTCCCCTCAGGCTACAAAGCCTTTCTCCAGGCTACACCAAGCCACACTTCCATGTACATTCACCTCATCCCTGGTTGATCCTTCAATTCTTTGAAGTTCTAGACAATCTTGTGATTACTTTGCTCTCAGGACCTATCTTCCTCTGTGGCTCCTGTCCTTAAAGTGCTGGTGGTTAAGACTGATTTATTTGTCTTATGGAATCTTTGGCAGTTTTGCTGTTAACAGCGACCTTTACTTAAGGGGAATTAGAGAGTTCAGAAATGAAGCTGGCTTTGAAAACCCACATGTTACAATATGAATGTTTAGGCCCCTCCCATTAAGTCCCTATGTTCAAGTCTTGTCCACTGTGGAAGTGGGACATTTCGGGGTGGCTAAGTTTAGATAAGATGATGAGGACCATGCCTTTGTGGTGGCATTAGTCGCTCTACTTTCATGAGCACACACTGAACAAAGAACATGTGGGCACATAGAGGGTACCATTTGTTTATCTGTGGACCAAGAAGCAAGTCTTTATCAGATACCAAATGTCCTTGATCTTGGGGCCTTTTTAGCCTCCAAAACTGAAACCATAGGTAGACCTCAGGCCCATTTTCTAGGAGTTATCTCTGTCAGGCCAGGCCACTAATCCCTATATAACAAGTAAAGAGACACCATGTAGGATAGGAAATGGAGATTCATATATTTATATCTCAAGTATCTTCAGTGTACAGACATTTGCTTTAGGTTAAATAAGAAAATGCTCCCAAATCACAGTATGTTCAGAAGTGGCCACAGGTAGATTAGATGGGTTAGGATTGATCATGTAGGGCCTTTTTACAGTAGGTGACTGATGCCTGATAGCCTTCTTGGCTATCAGGGTGACTCAGGTCAAAGGACATAACACAAAGTACCTTGAGTGTCTTGAATGCCTAGCCTTCAGTATATTTTATTTAATTGATAGGCCCAGCAAAACCAGCTTTTAAGCACCTTTTACATTGGCATGTGAAATGATTATCTATTGTTTAAGTCACATGGTCCATGCTATTTTATTATGGCAGCTGTAACAGAGTACCTTCCTCTTTCAGTCAGAGCTCAGTCAGGTTATGATCAAGTCTTTTGGAACTTAGTACCAAATTTTCACACCTTAACTACTTGATTTTATAAATTAGATTGGGGGTAAACATAAGTTCTTTGCCTTTCCCATGTGAAGTGATCATTAGCCTTATTTTCTGAACATTTTTCACTTGCCCAGTACAATGTGAAATCATCCTTCCCCATTCCCTTGGAGTTAAGCATGAATGGATGAGATTTAGTTTAGCCAGTGAAATGTGTGTGATCCCCTCCAGGTGGAAGCTTTACAAGCTGGTATGTGACTGATCATCTCTCTATACATTTCTTTCCCTCTGCCAAAAGAACAAGCACTAGTGGACAACTGAATCAGGTGCTATTGGCTCACATTTGTAATCCTAATTACTTGGGAGGCTGAGACCCAAGGATCATAGTTCAGTCAGCCTGGACAGAAAAGCCCATGAGACTCTTATCTCCATTAACCAGCAAAAGTCCAGAAATGGGAATGTGGCTCAGTGATAGAGTGCCATCCTTGAGTGAAAAGGCCAAGAAGATTGAGAGACCCTGAGTTCAAGCTCTAGTATCAGCATGTATGTGCTCTCTCTCTCTGTGTCTCTGTCTCTGTCTGTCTCTGTCTCTGTCTCTGTCTGTCTCTGTCTCTGTCTCTGTCTCTCTCTGTCTCTCTGTCTCTCTCTCGTCTCTCTGTCTCTGTCTCTGTCTGTCTCTGTCTCTGTCTCTGTCTCTCTCTCTCTCTCTCTCTCACACACACACACACAGAGCACGCCTCCAATCAGCTAGGGTCTGATTCAATGAGGAGAGACAAAACAGATGTCACACCTATACATATCTTAAATCTGATCTGCTGTGCTCCATGAATGTCCTAAAAACTCTTTCCACAAGAAAACAGAGACTGGGAATTGCTTCTTATTGTAGTGACTGATGGTCAAGTTCTTTTTACAAAGTTTTTGTAAGTAGACTGAAGACAAATTTGGTCAATGGAGATTTCTCAACTACATTAACCTGGAAGATTCTCTTCTCCACTCATCAACCCCTCAGATGACCCAGTCCTTATTCTTTAGGTCTTAGATCAAATACCACCTTTTCTGGCTTTCCTTGGCTAGATCTAGTCTTCTACATCTTCATCCTTCATAGAACTTGTCAAAAATCTGTTAGCTAGTTTGTTTCCTTGTCAGAATAAAAACTCTTTGAAATGAAAGACTAACTTTCGCAATGAAATTTGCTGAATAAATAAGTGCATGAAGAAAAGATAGCAACCAAGAAGAGCCTTTAGGTGTTAATGTGACAATTCAGTTCTATTTTGGCTTAAGATGAATCTAGATATAAAGGGGAGGGTGGCCAAGCTTGTAAATCTGTTTCTTCCTTCAAAGTCATTAATATTTTGACCTCAGATTTCAATATAATTAGAATGTAGTATGTCAATAGCAGATAAATGACCCAGTTCCTATCTTCTGAAAATCTGACCTGACCTCCAGTAGGCTTATTGTTTGCAATATAAGGTAATAACTCTTCACTGCCACAGCTATCACACTGCTACTGTTATCACATTGTTTTGTGGTGATGTAGCAGTGTAGTTAGATGAAGAGATTGAGAAATCAAAATGAATAAATATTGAAAACACATCTGTGTCCTAGTTTGAAGCCAGCCTGATCAGAAAAAGTTTGTGAAACATCTTCTCAATGGAATATAGGCACAATAGCAGGTACCTATCATTCTAACTACAGGAAACCTAACATAGGTGAATCTTGTCTTCCACCTGGCAGGAAGCAAGACCATAGCTCAAAAATAACCAGAAGAAAATATGGTGGCATGTCTCAAACCACAATATTCCTATAACCCCACCCCCCAATCCCTCCACAAATCCCTAAACACCAAAAACCTACCAGACTTAGAAATGAAAACCAAGAAGTAAAAACTGAAAAACCAAAGCACTTAGCTATCTGTACCCTATAAGTTCCTGTAACAGTGTACATAAAGGGGTATTCTATATCTACTTTCTCCTTTAGATAGTAAGAAGTTATAAGATTCTTTGCAGGGCTAGAAAGACTGAAAGAATGAAAAGCAGGTGTGGTAAAAGGAAGTCCTTGTTTTTGGTAGACCTTACCCATCCCAAACTATTGTGTTATGACTGGAGTATATTTTCCCAGCTCAGTACACAGGCCACCATTTTGACTCTAAAGCATAAAGGGAACCATTTTGAGCCTTTAACTCTCATTTTCTGTATGGGGAAAAGGAAATGTTTTATTTTTTCAATTTCTCTCTAGTTTGTCTTGCTATATTAAAATGAAGTCTCACTAAACTTGAAACTTATGAGATTCTCTTTATGTGAGACCCCTTTGAAATATTTTACATGCATGTATCTCAACTTTGCATCAAAAACAAGAAGCTGAAGAAACCCTTACTCCTTATCTGGTGGCAGTAAATTATAGGCATATAACTGTCAGCCCCTTGAGGACAATGTATGAAATTTTATTAACTGCATTTCCAAGGATTATCAGTTTAGGAGGTGTTGGTTGAAGAACCGAAATGCCTTCTACCATCTATATATAATCACTTCCCATTTGTGAAGTCAGTCACTCCTGTAAAACTGGAGTAAGGTGGCTGGGGGCCAATAATTTGCTTTCTCCTCTTGTCTTCTTCATGTCAAGCATGTTGTACTTGTTCGATGAGTATTGATCACTTTTCTTGTCCTTTGTCACCACTCGCTATGATTTGCTTGCACATGGAGGCAAAGAACTTGCAGAAGCTTCTTGTCAGCTTTCTGTTAACTCCATGAGTGGGATCTCAGGCCTTAGAGGAACAAGTGTGCTGGGCATGTGGGCGACCACATATTGCTTTGTTAAAATAGTGTCTTCCCCCCCCCTCAAAACACCACATTATAACACTCTTTTAATATGGACTTTGTGTCATGTTCAGGTGCATGAATTTCAAAGTTGAAGTTTAAATTCCCAATAAACATTTGCCAAATGAATAAACAAATGAAAAGCAACTTTTGCTATGAACAGCAAAATTAAATTTTTCTGTGTCATGTGCAATATGCAATCCTTATACCTGAGATAGAATCTCTTAATTTTCTAAAACTCTTCTGGAGCAGCACAATATTTTTCAAATGGAATCTGAAATGAACTGATTGTCTCCCTTAGCTTGAGATCTTGCTGTGAAGTGCTCATAAAATGTCAGAAAAATCTTGGTCTTTTCTGTCATACTAGAGTCACACGCTCAGTGAGCACAAATGGTGTGCCACAGATGGGTGCCTGGGGTCAGGCACTAGCCGGAATTAATATTTTCCTCATGAGTGCCTACATGGTCTACACAGTACAGACTTTTGACTACCGGATGCTCTCTGGTCTGCTGTAATCTCTGCTCTCAGTGAGCCACTGGGGAGGAGCAAACATGTAAATGAACCCTAGTTATAATGCTTGATGTTCTATCTGTGGAGGTATAAGGTAACATGGATGTCAAGGAGGAAATGGCTAGCAGCCACCAAGGGTGGCTTTGAAAGGGATGCTTAAACTGAGTTTTCAATGATTTAGAAGACATTTCAGGTTGTTTAGGCATGATTACAAAACAGAGGAGTATGGAATAGAAGCATGGTGCCTCTTTGGGACTAGCAGGTGGTCCTGCTGGGGATCAGAGCATGTCCATGCGACCTTCAATCTGCGTTGCCTCATTTTTTTTTTTATGGATTGCTCAGTCAAAGCACAAATAAGATGTACCCATAAACACTTAATAGCACTGTGTGCTTTTAGGTGTTCATGGTATCTGTTTCTGAGACTTAGGATTCATTGATAAATATGTACGCATGCATGTGTGCATGCATGCACACGTGCGTGCACATACCCACACACCCACACACACATACACACACACACACACAGGATCCCAGTATAGGACACTCTCAATGCTTGAGTGGAGTCAGTTCCATTCTGCCTGTCTAAATAAAAGAAATAGATTTGGATTTTGCTCCAGAGAAATACTGGGAGCATGATTCAAGTCATTGAGCACCTGCCAACCAAGAACAAGGTCTTGTATTCAAAGCCTAATACTTCTCCCCTCCAAAAAACCCAAACACAAGAAAAACAAACAAAAAAACAAAATAGCACCTTCAAAACTGTTTCAGTTGTAACTCATTGGTAGAGCACTTGTCTAGAATGTATAAGGCTCTAGGTTCAATTTCTGTACAAAGAGAAAAGAGAGAAATACAGGAAGAAAGAGAGAGAGAAACAAAAATCCTTTTTATTGTTAAATCTAACAATCTGCTCTCCCCATATTGATTCATTTTTTTTATTGTTAAAATACCGTACAGAGGGATTACAATTACATGGGCAAGATAATGAGTATATTTCTTCTCAAGCATTGTCGCCTCCTCCTTTGTTTCCCCTTCCCATCCCTTCCCATCCTCCCCCTCAATATTGCATCATTTATATCAAATAGTGTAACAATGGCAGTTGACAATCTCAGGCATTCTCAGCTATCTGAAAGCCAGACAAAAGCTGACTCAACCATCCAAGAAGGGTCTTGGAACCAATGACTGTAAAAACCATATATTTTATGCTAACCCAATCCAGTGAACTAATAATTAGAGGTCATTTTGTATGATAACTTTATGGTTTTTCACAAAAAATGTATTCCCATAAGAAGTTAGCATTCTAAGTTAGTGATACAGACCCACCTGCCACATCAGTGTCTAAATAACACCCCCAGAGCTCCTTTCTTTCAACTTTTTTTTCCTGGTAGGCTATCTCCAAACACACTTGAATCACACCAGAAACTCAGAGAAGTAAGTGGGAAACTCCACAAACTAGACATCATTTTGGCTCATGGAACACAGTGTTTTTGTGGTTGTGTCACTGGTTTGGTTACAGATAATAATGATTATGTTGTTAAAATTCTGGGATGTTTGCTGGCATATTCTTGAGAAGAGAGAGGCAAATACTAAAAATGTAACCTAGTGGCTGCCTCAGGACAGAAATAACACCAAGGAAGAGACAAGCCACCCAACAACCTTCAATCTCTGTGTGTCACTAGATTCCAGCTATCTTAAAATTATCTACCAATAAGACCAAATGGACTGCAAGGCCTTTCTAAAAATATATGTTCTAGTTAAATTATGCATTTCTTTCTTTGCAAAGCCATCAAGTAGGGTCCATCATCTGGTGACTACACCATTACAATTTAAGATTCCCTAAAAAGGAGAGAAGGACCTACGGGATGGAATGGAGGTTAGGAGAAGCCCCACACAGCTGTAGGAAGTGATCATGAGGTGATCAGAGGGCAGAGTTTAGAATTTAAGGCTAAGATGATCCAGACATATCTTGTCTAATTCTTCCAGAGCAATTTGCCATCTTGAAAAGGAGATTCACATTTTCCCAGGGGAAGTTCTAGGTGAACCCCAGTGCCTTTGAAATAAATAAGGGGAAAAGGCCAGGGTTCATTCACACCCACCTTGCACTGGGTGAGCCAAGTTGCATCAGCAGAACAGCTAGTTCCAGCAGGGATTGTTGGCAGCACTGCCACTGCCCTTCCACCCCAGCTGGGATGCTCAGAAAGGGACTTTTATTCTCCTACCCTCCCCCTCTCCCTCCTCCCCCTCCTCCTCTTCCTCTTCCTTTTCTCCTCCTCCTCCTCCTCCTCCTCCTCCTCTCCTCCTCCTCCTCCTCCTCCTCCTTCCTTGTGAAGTTTGTCCTCCCTTAAATTCAGCAGCCCACTCTCATGGTGGCAATTTATTTTAATTGTGCTTTTATTAATAGCTTCTCATATTGGATAAAAATCAAATTGTTGTTGTTGTTGTTGCTTCCTAGAATGTTAATGTGAATAAAAACAGAGGGCCTGGCTGGTCAAGCCTTCTCAGGGAAACATGCATAGATTTAAAGCCTTTGTAGAATTTCAAACACTGTTTGCATTTAACTCAAGAAAAAAACCAACATATCTTCAAGCTGGTCTAGTGCCCCCTCTTGCTGTCTCTTAAATCTCAAATTCACCTTTATTACAGTATTTTAAAAAATACTAAAATTGTTATTATCAAGGTGGTTTATACAAGAGTTACATAAGTCAGCTAATGAATGCATTTCTTTTTGGACAATGTCACCTTTTCCTTCACTCTTTCCCAGTTTTCCCTCCTATCCCCACCCACAAGTGCACAGTTTACTTTCAATATAGTGTCTAGTGAGTACCATTGCTGCATTTGCTCACCTTTTGTCCCTCCATTTCTGTTTCTCCTTTTACCTTTCCAAAAACAGATAAACAAACAAAACAAAAAGAAAAGAAAATGAAAACAGCAACAAAGAAACAAACCTCTTATTTCCATTTCTTGGGGTTCATTTCAATAAATATTATTTTGTATCATCAGAGCATCATAGTATTTTTATACAAATCTTTTCTTATGCACTTCTTAGGAAAGAAAGGGATTTGTCAGTTTGTGGAAAAAATATTATACACACGAATACTCACATAATAATTGTGGGTCTAGAGGACAAAGCTATGTGTTTGGTTTTGCCAGGTCTTTCAACACAATTCAGCACTCGAGTTTTCTTTATTGAAATCCTGTCTTGGTTGATTGCTTTGCTCCTGGCTCAGCTCTTGGTGAGCAGGAAGATGGGCTGTGGCTCTCCCTTATATCTTCGTTATCATCCTTGTTCAGCTGATTTGTGCAAGAGTCTGCAGCTAGGAGAAAAAGTCTTGCATGAATCAGGACCAGGCTGTATCCATTATAAGCCACTCCCCACAATTTCAGCTACATAAAAGGATTTTTTAATTGAGTTACGATCAAAGCCTCTTTCTCTCACCCCAAATGAGACCTATGGCCAGACTGAGAACCTCCCTCCCACATATGTGCATCTGCTTAGACAACTGTTAGTTATCTGTGCTGGTGGAAGCTGGCAGTGGAGAGGTTCTCACATCATTTATACATGGCTTTGGAAGGAAATGAATGAGTTTGGTTTTGATGGAGCCAATTTATTTTCCAGATTACTCATTATAGCTTGGCCTAAAAGAATCCATGTTATTAAAATGAGACCCTGCATTGCAGGAATGACAGATGATGGGGTTTAAACTGATGATCAGAAAGAGTCCAATTGAGATTAAGAAATTTCAGGCTCACATATAAATCTGATACCAAGAAAATAATTGGCAATAACCCATAACAAGGCTGACTCTTTTTTTTAAATTTAATTTTATTTTATTTGTGAACATACTGTACAGAGGAGTTACAATTACATGGGCAGGATAATGCATACATTTCTTACCAAGCATTGCCAAGGCTGACTCTTGACTCAAGAGCTGTGTGAAGGTGGTTTTTGTTTTTGTTTTTGTTTTGTTTTGTTTTTCAGATTCTGGGGCTTGAACTCAGGGACAGAGTGCTGCTCTTGAGCTTTTATGCTCAAGGCTAGCTAGCACTCTACCATTGAGTCACAGCTCTACTTCTAGCTTTTTGGTGGTTAATTGGAGATAAGAGTCTTAAGGACTTTCCTACGTGGGCTGCCTTTGAACCGAGATCCTCAGATCTCAGCCTCCTGAGTCATTAGGATTATAGGAGTGAGCCATCTATGCCCAGCACCCTCACCCAGCTTTAGAACTATTATTTTAAAGTCACTTTTAAAAAATGGATTAACTTTTTAAAATTTCCATCTTAACCATCTTCTAGACCCAGCTTTTTGGGACCATTTTAAGAGCCTGTGCTGCTTTTTTTTTTTTTTAGAAGTCATTGAAATCTGTTAAGGCAATAAAGGAAAATTATAGACTAAAGAGAGTTGTAAAAAGGGCCAAGAAGTCAGCCACAGGAAAGGTAGGGAGGGCTCTCCTTAAGGAGACTCTTCAAATGCTATCAAATTTTGCCCCATCCTGTATCTCTGATTATGTTTTGTTTTGTTTGTTTGTTTTTGGCTGGTCCTTGGGCTTGAACTCAGGGCCTAAGCACTGTCCTTTAGCTCCTTCTGCTCAGGGCTAGGGCTCTACACTTGAGCCACTATGCTACTTCCAGCCTTTTCTGAGTAGTTTATTGGAGTTGAGAGTCACATGAACTTTCCTGCTCAAGCTGGCTTTGAATCACAATACTCAGATCTCAGTCTCTTGAGTTACTGGGATTACAAGTGAGAGCTACCAGTGCCTGGCTATCCCTGATTCTTTGTGTCAGCTCCATCCCCCTGAGGAAGAGGGGCTTACTCTACATAGGAGAGAACATAGATGACTACCATCACCTCTGTATTAACTTTAGCTACCAGAAAGACACTGAATTAGCAAGATCTTTGGTTCCAATACATTCCTGTGGGGTGTTTTACTGAGACAAGTGGATCAGAGGCCCATGATTGGACCAATAAGCCATTGCCAAGAAAGTAGGGCAGCTTAGGGCAGATGCCTTAGGGAAGTTGCATGCAAGATCATGACAGATCTCATGGTAACCATATAGGTAAAGGAAACAGCAGAAGGATTTCCCGGCAGGAAGAGTCAGCAATGCTCTTCCTTCACTAGCTGTTGATGTATTTCAAAGCCACTTATGGCTTGGGATCTGTGGCTCAAACACACACACACACACACACACTATATATATATTATATATAATATGTCACATAATATACAGTATTGTATATAATACAGTGTATATATTCCTATCCTTAGAGGATAAGATAACAGTTCAAAGCCAGTTCTGGTAGGAAAATCATGAGACTTATCTCCAAATAATCACTAAAATGTCAGAAGTGGGCAAGTGGTAGAGTACCATCTTTGAGTGAAAAAGAGTAGTGCCCAGACCTTGAATTTTAAGCCCCAGTACTGGCAGGCCCTGTCCCCCTCTCTCCTCCCAGCATGTTATATTAACCAATCTTTTATAGGAGTTACCCATTTTTCTTTTTTTTTAATTTAATTTAATTTTTATTTTTGAACATACTGTACAGAGGAGTTACAATTACATGGGCAGGATAATGTGTACATTTCTTACCAAGCATTGCAGCCTCCTCCTTTGTTTACCCTTCACATCCCTTCCCAGCCTCCCCCCTCCCTCCAATCCCAATCCTTCTCCTTCCCCCCCTTCCCCCCCCCCAGGAGTTACCCATTTTTCTGTATCTTCTTCTTGTTCTTTTTTTTTTTTTACTGTTAACAGGAGATTACAGTTATTACTCTCTGCTTCTCTATCTTTGTTTCTCTTTCTTTTTTACTTTTTTACTTCACGTCTTTTTATTTCTTCCTTTTTCACTTTCTTCCTATCTCTCTCTCTCCTTCCTCTGCTCCCCATCCAGTATAAGATTTGCCTGTTAGAATCTTAAAATATCATCTTCCCCCAGTAGGAAAGATCTTTACAAAAGAGACTAAAGATCTAAGATCTTTTGAAGGCCCATTACCCCAAATTCTTACATCATGGTGGAATTGGAGGTGACAGGTCATCTAATCTGTTCTCTAAGTCTTCACAGCAGCACTTCCCAGTTGGAGCAAATTCTGAGATGCTAGAAAAAAAGACAGGGAGGTTTGCTATTGTGTTTGCTATTATCTTGAATCCCTTGTTTGGTGACATTTAGCTAAGCAGCTCCATCTGCGTTTTTATATTGGTCAGATTATCCTTGCCTTTAAAGAATTGTCTCGGCATTTGGGCTGAGCAGATTTACAGGCAGGCAAACACTTCATCCTTACAGTAAAATGTTTTATTAGCCGAAGAGCAACATTCAACTGAATCTTGGGAGGCTCCATCTCAGCTGCCCAGGACCATAAATTGGCTAGCCACAGCATTGTTCCCTCAGAGATCCCCCAGAAAACCTTAGTGTTCATCTGCTTCGTAAGGTAGCTCAAAGGCGCACCATGGTGTCCGCATGAAAGTCTATTGAAAGTAATACCATCATGCTTGATCAATTTCCTCATGCATTTTAAAAGACGATTGGGCCCAACTGAATTTCCAAAGAAGCTTTCTAAGCTTGCTGCTCAGTCTGAGATTGTGAAGTGCCACTCACTACTTTTGAACACAGTGAAAGAAAGGTTTTGTAAAAGCATTTATCCTATACTTGTGGCCACAAGTATTGCCCAGGTGTTCTTGCCTAAAAAGCAAAGTGTAATCACAGGACTTAGAATCAAGGAGTTTTTCAATATACTCTGGGGCTGATCATGGCCAGGGGAAAGAAATCATTTATTGAGCACTTATGTGCTCACAGTATTAAGGATTATGCTCAGAAAACCCTAAAATGTGATACACACACACCCCATCCCCATCCCCAAAGACTCAGAATCTACTAGAGTAGACTGTTTAGTGGACTACTGCTGTTTGCGTCTGTTACACACAGACACTTGATTTCCTCTAGGGAACATCTCTACTTCACTCTCAGATTATGTGTCTTCCTCAGTGCCCCTGCTGACCACATGACTCAGGGCTAACCAATCAGACTCTTCCATTTTTTCTGACTGGTTCATATGTGATCCAATCTTTCCTCTTACTGTTAGTAGGATGAATGTCTAGAGTAATCAGTGGCTATTTATGTCTCCATTTTACAGATGAATAGAACTAAAGCGCAAGGAAGTTAAGTAACTTGTTTAAGGTTACAGAGTCAGCTGGAGGAAGAGCTGGGATCCAAACAGCCTGGTTCCAGAGTTTATGCTCTGTTAATCTGCCTTCCTTATAATGTATATACCATTTATTACCTGCCAGCAAGGAGCTCTTTACATTCTTACGATTTTCTGCTAGGAAAAGTCCCTTCCAGAACATCTCTCAGATCTACCAGAAGTTCTTATCAGTGTGTTTGGTCCATACTGGGTGAATAGGGCTGTTCTTAGGCTAAAGAACATGACGAGGACACCAGCAGCTCACCCAAGAATGGACCTTGTGAGCGTCAGAGGCAGGGGAGGGCTTCCTGACCTTTGAGAGCTCAGTGTAAGTTGTGAGTCCACTCCCATCAAGTCTGCACACACTTCAAGGATTGTATATGTCAAAGTTTCTCCCCAATACACACACATTTGTAGGGGTTGCATGTGTCAAATTTCCCTCCAAATGTCCACATGTACTTAAAAGGTTGCATGTGTCAAGGTTCCCTCTAAAAGTGTGTGCTTAAGGAGTTGCATGTGTCAAGGTGCACCTCAAATCTGAGTACACTGAAGGGGTTGCATATATGAAGATTCCCCCAAATCTGAACACGCCGAAGAGGTTACATTTGTCTAGGTGTTCTCCAATCTGTATATACTTAAGAGGCTTTCTATGTCAGATACTTCAGATTGCAAGTGGCAGAAATCCAATTCAAATCAGGTTGCTCTAAAAAGGGGAAAACATTGATTCCTATAACTGTGTTACAAAGAGAATGCGGCTGGGCCCAGAGCACTGTGCAGCCAGGGAAAAGCCCTTTTGGTTTTGTGGTGCTTCCTGCCTCTTTCTATGTATGGTTTTATTCTCTCTGACCCATAGCACACAACATTACATAAACCAAAATTATCTGAAGTATCAAGAAGTCTTATCTTTACCCCAGCTCCCACTCAAAAATATCTTAGAGAGACTAATTGCCATGGGTTATGGATCATTCTGTGTGTAGGAGAGAACTGAGATCAGCAAGTTATCCCCAAGAAAGAAGGAAATATCCTCAGAAGATAGCGTATGGGGCAAACAAAGCTAAGATGACACAACAAGGAACCTAGGAAGGACACTGGGCCTATAGTCTAATACTAATTCTAGAGCATCCAGAACTGAGGGTATATATTATGAATACTTCGAAAAAAACATTGACCTCAATGAATCATAAATGTGTGATCAAGATGACCCAGAATGTATCCAAGTATTATTGCTGATAATTAGCCGAGCAGTCCATATTCCTATGTCTTACCAAAGGGAAAATTACTTTAGAAATTGAAAGAACATGTGATATTCTTCTGGGAAATATAAGACTCTGAACACGAAGTTTCTTCTATTTCTAATTTTTAAGAGAGAAATAAAATAGTGTGCAGAGACCAATATTTCTTATGATACCTCCTTCTTTTCCATGACTTCAGACACTGCTTTCCCTGTAATGACCACAGGTTCATAATGTATGATGACATGTTTGCTTAACCTGTCTTCTAGAGACAGATTTTGGAATTGTTTCCAATATTATCAACAATTTTCTTTGTCCTAAACCTCTTTAAATCGTGCTACTTTCAACTTTGCTCTGTTGATGAAGAGAAAGCATAGACCGATGTGTTTTAAGATACTATGAGTGGTTTGATCAGCCAGATGCTCAGGAATTTTTTTTGGTGCTTCTTAAAAATCAACCTTTCAGCTGGGCACCGCTAGCTTACATCTGTTGTCCTAGCTACTCAGGAGGCTGAGATCTGAGGATCAAGGTTTAAAGCTAGCTGGGGCAGGAAAGTCTGTGAGACTCTTATCTTCAATAAACCAATAAAAAAAAACTGGAAGTGGCGCTGTGGTTCAAGCAGTAGAGTGCTTGCCTTTAGCTGAAGAGCACAGGGAGCTGAAGAGTGCAGGGACAGCTCCCAGGCCCAGAATTCAAGCAGGACTGATAAAAACAAAACAAAACAAACAACCTTTCTTTTGTTGATTCACTTCTACAGTTCCTCACACCTGGGAATCAATTTTACTATCACATCTTTAAAACTAGAAGCAACAAAATAAATTATGTTGAACAGCTTCCTTTGCAGTTAGAAATTTAGTAGTGGTAATAAATGTACAGAACGATTCACCAGTGCCAAATCAGAATATTCAAAATAGAAGCAATGTGGCAGATAGTACAAAGGCCACTTTGACATTTAATCCAGCAGCCTAAAGCTGTATGAGATCAAAGGGACTTTGAAATTACAGTTCCACATAGCTGCTTTTAGAGAAAATCACCAGAGATTGTTATCAAGTTTGTTGAACACTACTTATAATAAAAAATTATTATCATCCAAGGAAGTGGCAAAATCGTT
The DNA here is from genome assembly GCF_024711535.1 of Dipodomys merriami. NCBI lineage: Eukaryota > Metazoa > Chordata > Mammalia > Rodentia > Heteromyidae > Dipodomys > Dipodomys merriami. The sequence goes on from NW_027206457.1 coordinate 4,281,088, forward strand.
GATAGCAAAAGTAGAAACTCCATGGCTCTAATTCAAATGAAATTGCTGGCCCATTTATCACACTTCAGAGAACACTATGTCCAGTCTTTTCCCCCAAATTATTAAGGGAGATTGAAGATTATTTGATAAAAAGGCTGACAGGGAACTACTCTGAGCAAAACAAGTGTCAGTAGCACTCAGAGAAACAGGTGCTGATGAATAAAACATTGCTATGGTGGAGGACAATGAGGTGTGGAGATGATTTGGACATGCAGTGTATGTGGATTGATTTGAGTGACACAGCCCAATTCAGGGTGAAGGAAAATAAAACAATCATAGGTTTCAAAAAGGAGACTTTTTGGTAGTGAATCTGGAAATGAGATTTTTATTTGTGAAATATGACATTTCTTTTATGATGATTCTGCTTTTGAGATGCAACTTAGGTCAAGGAAAAACTCAAGACTAGAACAGAAATGGCTCTGGAGAAATATTCTCCACTCTTACATTCTGGAATAAAATTCAATTAGACTCTCCCACTGCATCAAGAATCTGTATGGGTCTCCCTGCTGAGTGCCTGCCATGACTGCAGTGCATCTACCAAACAAGAGGGACAGACCCAAAATATCAATAGAAAGACATACTTTCAACCAAATTGCTTTATGCCCAGTGCCTTTAGTGGGAAGAGGCTTATCTGTTTAGTGAAATTCTTAGCATATTTTCTTCCATGAAAATGTAAATTGCCTATTTTCCTGCACAGTTGAGTTAGCATTATTTGTTTGCATGATTTATGTAGTAGCTATACATGTTTACATTGCACACTATCTGGATTTCTCCCCAACCTCAGCATCAAAGGCTTGGATGTTGAAACTTTGGTTCTCAAAGAAACAATGTTCAGAGGTAGGGCTTCTTGGAAGTGATTGGATTGTGAGGACACTAATATCAGTGGTGCATTAATTCATTGATGGACTCATAGCTGAATGGAATTAGCTCTTGGTGGATGGTGGAAACGTTAGGAAATAGGGCCTTTCTTTAGTTGTAGGAAGTAGGTCACTGAGCCATGCCTCTGAAGTTTTTTTCTTTTAATCTGACTAAGGAAAGATAAGATGGTTAATTGCTGATTTACATGAATTCCTTCTCCAGCATCTACATTAATCAGAGAGGGTTAGTAGAAGAGATGGAAAGGCAACTAACATGCCCAGAGCCTAAGAGATCTTTGTCAATTTGTCTTATCTTTGCGTCTTCCCTAAAAATCATTTAGTCTTTCTTTAATATTGCCTACAACTCCCACTTCCCTTTCGCTCATAAAGAGGGGATTTAAGCTTCACCCATCCAACCTTCTTTGGATCTCATACTTTGTATGATTCACTTGTGCATGATGTTAATATATATATATGTATATATATATATATATATATATATATATATATATATATATATATATTTGGCTATTGTGGATCTTGAACTCTGGGCCTGGACACTGTCCTTGAGCTCTTCAGCTCAAGGCAAGCACTCTACCACTTGAGCTACAGTGCCACTTCTGGTTTTTTCTGTTTTTTTTTTTTTTTTTTTTTTTTTTTTTTAATGTGGTACTGAGGAATCGAACCCAGGGCCTCATGCATGTGAGGCAAGCACTCTACCACTGAGCCACCTTCCCAGCCTCTGTCAATAAATTTGTATCCTTTTTCTCCTGTCAATCTGCTTGTTGTTGGTTTGTTTCCACAGATTCAATTCCACAATCTTTGGAGAGCAGAAAGGCTGAAAGGAAATTCTCCTGGCCCCTAGAAACTCAAGGTCACCAACCTTACCTGCTCAGGAAGATTACTGCTTCCAAATAAATTCACACTTCTATTGTCAAATTATTCTCAGGTTCTTAAGTCTCATATTCTCTTGCTTTCTCACTTTATTGTCAATCTCTGAAACCAAATACACAATTGTCCCTGACTTAGCACTATAGTATTTCCTATCTCCCTATAGTCTGAATATGTATGGGTACCTGCTATGGGAGTTGGTACCTTTCTCCTGAAAACTCCCCTTGGATTATAGAAATTGCTTCACTTAGAGATGCCTTGAAGGCTATGCACCCAAATCTACTTCTAAGAAAGTGGCCAATGGCTAATTATTGATTAATACAGGAAAATAAAAACCAGTCCCCTAACTTCAAGAACAGATAAACTCTATGGAAGAAATTCATACTCCAGAACTCTCTGAGGAATCATATTAAGCTAGTTTTCTGCCTAGCTTTTTGTTTTGCCAGTCCTGGGTCTTGAACTCAGGGCCTGGGCACTGTCCCTGAGTTTCTTTTGCTCAAGGCTAGCTCTACCACTTGAACCACAGCACCACTTCCGGCTTTTTCTGTTTATGTGGTACTGAAGAATTGAACCCAGGGCTTCATGCATGCTAGGCAAGCACTCTACCACTAAGCCACATTCCCAGCCTCTGCCTAGCTTTTATCCTGCAATATAGCCTGCTTCCCACACTCTCTAATATGCTTTCTTGAGATATACTTCCCACATTCTCTAATATGATTTCTTTAATAAATCACTTGCACAAAAGTCACCATATTGGTCTCTGCTTCTGAGGATCTTGTTTACAAACTAAGACAACCACTTACCCTTTTTCCCTCCCTTTCTTCTGCTGGAACTGAGTGACCCCTGCTGCTATTCAAGGTCAATGTTTCCTCCTTCCAGTGCTCAGGATTCATATTGCTCCATCTCTTGCACGACCAATTATCCTTCTTTTTTTTGGCTCTTTTCTGTCAGGACTGAAATATGCTCAAACTTCTCCTGTCTTGAAAAACAAATCTTCCTTCACCTCTATTTCTTTCTACCTACTATCCTTTCTCTCTTCTCAAACTCCTGCATTAATTTGTTGGAGTTTTAAAATGTTTATTTTTGTGCACACATTTTTTTCTTCATATGAAGACTACAAAGAGTCCATATTAATGAGATTAGAGATTTTTGGATGGACTCAAGATTAAGCCAGTAATGATGGGCCTGTTATGTTTAGTTTTCTGGCATATGAGAGGGCGAGTTCTACCCTACCATGCTGTGTATATGCATCTCTCCATTTCTTCACCTCCTCCTCTGTTCTCAACCCATTCTAATCTCGTTTCTTCCTTCGATGTTTCACCTCTGATCTCCGTGTTGCTCAATCTAATGGACACCTTTCAGTTCACATTCAGTTGAATTTCTTCCCTCCATTCTTTGATGCTTTTTTTCTTTGCTTTCTCTGACTTTATAGCCCCCTTTCCTATCTAGCTCCTACTTTACACTTCCTTTTTTTTCTATTCAGTTCTTTCTTTGCTTATCCCTCCTTACCACTCCACTAAATGTTTGTGTCTCTCAGAGATCTTTCTGGAACACTAGTTTTCTCATTCTCTTCATTCCCTAAGCAACCTCATGCATTTCTAAAACTTTAATCACTATCTCTGTACAATAGATTCCAAATACCCAACTCAGGCCTCTCCTCTGAACACCAGACCCACTCACTTTATAGCTTTTGCCACATCTCCATATAGATACTTCAAATATGTGTTAAGCAAAACAAGGCTAAAGTTAAATGCATCATTTTTCTATTGAAACCACTCCCACTTTGATCTTAATAGTCTTAAGAACTGGCACTACCACCTACATAATTTCTCAAGTCAATAATTTTTGAGTCAGGTGTTATTCCTCTCCAACTTTTCACTCAATTGATCGCAGAGTCCTACTAATTCATTTCTTAAACATCTCAAATATAATTCTTGCTTCCCACATGACAGCATGCTAGTTTAAGCCATCATTACTCCTTGTCTGAAGTATAATCTGCAACACTTGTGCGTTAGCTACAGGAAATAGAAATATCTTTCCAACTGCAAGGGATTTAGTTTGGGAAATATGGAACCTGGATTAATCAGAAGGACTAGAAGGCTGTGTGGGTGCAGCTTCTTGAATAGCATCTACAATGTTACCACAGAGAGGCTCAGCCCAATGCAACTCGTATCCCAGCAAAACTATGCTGTTAAAATTACAAAATCTATCGTGAAATTCTTCTTAAAACTCATGGGTGGTTTTTCATTGCTTTTAAAGTATAATTCAACTTCTTGTAGCCTACAAAAGCAGCATATATCATGTGCACATTCTGTGTCAGGCGCTGTGCAAAGTGATTTTTGTGGTTATCTCACTTCTTCCTCAAAACAAGCTCAAGTGTCTGATGCATTGTTCTAGATTTACAGATGGATTGTGTATGATGTAGGGAGGTTAAGTAAGTTCCAAGGACATCCATTTAGGAGATAAAGCAATCAGACTCCCTGACTCCACTGTCTATGCACTTAACCTTGCTGTAATACTGTCTCCACCAAGACAGCCACTGGTAATGTCTCAGCCTTCTTTCTTTCCATAGCCTCTTTCAGTCCCTATGCTCTGTCCTTAAGTCTTAGAAAGCATGCTCTCTCTTCCCTCTAAATGTTTGCATCATTTGGTTCCTTTTTTTTTCTCCCCCTGCTCCCTAGCTCACGTTGGTTCATCCTTTAGAACAACTTTGCCAAATGCCCCTCCTCTGAGAATGCCTCTCCTGACCCCCTGGGGCAGGACTAGTCTCCCGATGATATCCAAGGATCCCCCATATCTCTCTGAGTCTTCTGCTGATCCCGTCTAGGGCTCCCTCACATCACATGTACAGCAGCACTTTACACACATAGGATATTCACTATATTGTCTACTAATTATTTAATAGTTGTCTTCTCCTCAAAATTGCATGATGGCCACAGCTGTGCCTTCTCTTTTTACTTTCCCAGGTACCTGGCATTCTCCTTGCCACAAACAGTGAGCACTCTCCGGACGCCGGTGGCTCACGCCTGTAATCCTAGCTACTCAGGAGGCTGAGATCTGAGGATCATGGTTCAAAGCCAGCTGGGGCAGGAAAGTCCATGAGACTCTTATCTCCAGTAAACCACTAGAAAACCGGAAGTGGCACTGTGGCTCAAGCGGTAGAGCACTCGCCTTGAGCTGAAGAGCGCAGGGACAGCGCCTAGGCCCAGAGTTCAAGCCCCACGACCGACCAAAAAACAAAAAAAGTGAGCACTCAATATATTTTTATCAAGTGACTAAGTAGTGAGTAGAAAGAACTTTACTGAACTAAGTGTCACAAGTAGGAAAACATCTCCAAACAAAAGAAATGCAAATCTGTATTCTCTTAAAAAGAAAGAAAAGTGATTAAGGGAAGTCAGGAATATTTGCAGGATTTTAGCAACCACCTGAATTCATAGGTGCAGAACTCAGGAGAGATACACATGAGATTCAATGTGACTGGATTCCCATGCATAGCCCCAGTGCTCACATGATGCTAGCATGAAGCAGGGCTCTGCAATTCCAGGCTCTCAAAGATTAGATTCAAATCCCAATACTATACTTTCCAGAGTTCAGAAGTTTAAACACATCATGATGCCAAAATTCTTAAATATTTCCTATAAATATTGCTGTTATGTTCCTCAAGTCCTGTCCTAATGCCAGCCAATTGATCCTATTTGTTCCTCCACAGTGACCCTGCTAAAACTCCCCAGCTATGCCAAACCAGGCATCTTGACTACCAGAGGCCACCTGAATTCTTTGCATCCCTGTCTTCTATCTTTATATAGGTTAGTATGATTTACTTGATCCAAGGAGCAACCCTATGCTCAGCATCTACTAAATCAAAAGGCTCCTTCTTGAGATTCACTTCCCTCAGAAGGCAGGGTAGACTGAGAAAATATTTGCAGAATGTCTCTGAAGAATAGTCAAAGATAGTCTTTAAAACTCACATGAACTCATGTGACTTTTGTCAATGATAATCTTTCATTTCTAATATTGTAAATTCCCATGTGAAGAACTGTGCCTGAAGAACTCCAATTATACAAATTGTTTCTGTGCTGGAGAGATACTTCCCTTTCTGTACTTAAGGCTAAACCTTGAGACTTGGGGCCATAGGACATAAGGTGTCTTCCAAAGAGAAAATATACCATTCTAACTGCAGGGCAGTGTGGGAAGAAGTTAGGTTGAGTCATCAGATGACCTTTGCTGAAGTTGGTAGAAATACCCTGGTAGGTAAGCAGGATTGTTGTTAGGCTTGGAGCTGAAAGGTAGCATACTTCAGTGGGAATAGCCCAAGAAAAACTCTATTTACATGCCACACCTCACATGGCACAGGCAAGCAGTAATGTAGTATTCCACACAGAGAGCTTTGACAAGAGAGCCTGAGATGATATTCTTGGCTCTCAGACCTGTTCCTGGGGTTCCTACATGTTCCTGCTAAGCTGAAAGGCAGAGAAAATGGTTGGTGTGTCAGGAAGATGGGCCATTAAGGATGGGATCTCCGAGATCAAAGGCAATGACAATGGTGCTTGAAACAAACCCTAGACCAATTCACTGGATGGAACGTCTTGAGGACAATGCATGAGCCAAATAACATGACCTCCATTCTGGGGAGGAGGGGGACTCACTGTTTCCCTTACTTAGAAGTAATGGGTTTGAGCTGATCATATATTTACTCAACAGAAATGGCTGCAAACTAAAACAGACTCCTTAAATGACTACAGATGGAGAGAGCATTATTTATTTGTCAAGCTTAAAGTGTGTTCCCTCCCTTCCTTGCCCTACTGTTCGGCCCATTCTCAGTAGAGAAGGCTGCAGAAGCTATGGGGTCTGGCAGACCCAGAGCAGCTAGGGATGTTTGGAAGGACACAATCCTTTAGGACCACTGTCTAAGTTATGGTATTCACACATCTCAGCATGGATTCTGAGGGAGGCTGTGATGGAACATGCTTCCTGACCTTACCTGAGCAATCTGGTTATTAGTGAACCCACTCAGCTTCATATCCTCTGAGATCACAGCCATCATCGCTGGAAGGCTATAGAAAACATTCAGCATGTGTTTTGTTTTGTTTTCCTAGCAGCAAGCCCCCACTCTAGCCTCAGAAGACCATGAAGGATAATCTGCTGCAACTTCACATGGACATAACTGGACAGCACCACCAGCAGGATGGGATAAGTATTTCAGGCCAACAGGATGCTCTTTTCAAATGAGATGATATTGAGTGAAGACAAGCTCAATCCAAGATAGTGGCTCAGTAGTTGTGTCTTGTAATTTGGAAGGAAGGGTAAGTGATGGAAAGCAAGGGGGGAGTGTGTTAGGAAGGGCTGCTCTGTGGAAGACCAAGCAGCCTTGGAGGTACCCTGCAGCACTTTAACTGCTATGGTTGGTTGTACAAAGTGATTGTTATTTCAGGACCTAAAATTCTGCTGATTCAATTGCTCTTATTTGAAATTTCGAATTATTCCTGACAAGATAATAAGTCTTTTTCAAAACATTAAATCGGATAAATCTGCTGGCTGGAGGTCTCTAGTTCCATTTAATTTTCTGCAGATTTTCTAAGGATTTAATGAGAAATCAAAATGAAAGGGCTTAATTGGAATTCCTTTAATTCTATAACCCGAGGTCTGGTGTTACAGAGTGTGTATGTGGACGGGGAGTGGGATAGTTTCTCCCTCCTTCCCTCTCCTCTCTCTCTTTCTTCCCCTTCCTTTCTCTTCCCTTCCTCCCTCCCTCCTAGTTTAGCTCTCGAAGTCCCTGACCTTTAGACCGTCTTGTTAAACTTCATAGTCTATAAAAGGCTGAGCATTAATTATAGACCTTGATTTTTGCTTGTTTCTGTGGCCAATTTTAATACTCTCCCCAGTTTTATTTAACGTGCAGAAATAGCTGCACGTTAAAGCTTCAGCTGAGCTACGTGGACAGAGCAAATCAGATGTTGTTTTGCAGAACTGGGAGGGCTGAAGACTGAGTTTAAAAAGACTCCTAGAAAATGACTCACCAAAATGTAGTCAGTCCTCTTCTCAGGAGCTTCCCCAGAGAAGTGCCTTTGGCATCACAACCATCCATACTAGGTTGACAATCTCTACCTTTTCCTGTGCACTGTCTCTGCATTAGGCCCCTTGCTAAGCACATGAGTGTTTCACATGTCAGCCCAGTGACACAGATGGGACAATTACCTTAATGAGGAGCGACAGTGAGAACGCCCATTTATTTAGTCAACACTGGTAGATGGCATGTGTATTTGGAAAAGGAGGGATGTGACTACTGACCTTCTGTACCCCAAATTCTCAATCTTGTTTCTCAAGAATAGGTACCTCTAAAATCATCACTCTTTCTTTCTTTCTTTCTTTCTTTCTTTCTTTCTTTCTTTCTTTCTTTCTTTCTTTCTTTCTTTCTTTCTTTCTTTCTTTCCTTCCTTCCTTCCTTCCTTCCTTCCTTCCTTCCTTCCTTCCTTCTTTTTGCTGGTACTGGGGCTTGATCTCAGGGCTTCATATCTCACTTGGCTTTTTCCTTCAAGACTGGTGCTCTACTACTTGAGCCATACCTCCACTTCCAGCTTTTTTGTTGGTTAATTGGAGATAAAAGTTTCACAATTTTGTCTGCCCGGGGTTGTTTTTGAACCTCAGCTCTCAGATCACAGCATTCCAAGTAGCTAGGATTACAGATGCAAGATGCCAGAACTTGGCTGAAAAATTACTTTCAGTGGATTTCCACATCTTGAGATACTAACTCTTCTATTGCTTTTAGGACATTTTTTAAACATGGGTGATGAGGCAGGAGGGAATGCTGCTGCTCCCTGGGATCTAGAACTTAATGTCCCACCAAAGAAGCTGTTGTCTTCTGCATGGGGAGAGAACATGACTTGCTTCATGCTCTTGGCATTACCAAAGAAAATAGGGTATCGCATTAGCAGATTTTACCTCATTAGAGGTTATATTGGTCACTTTAAGGGTCTTAGAACAAGTAGAGAGAGATGGTCCCACTAGAGGAACAGGAGACCATCACTGCTCAGGCTTTGTCATCTCTGCTTGCTATCTTACTGACAGCTCCACTTTTCATATAGCAGATGCTCCTGTGGCCTGATGTTAATGGTCATTCTAATCCCACGGGGCCAGGAGGGTAGGTACCAGCCAGCCTCTGCTTCTCATGGTCCTTTTAAGTGTGGAATTTGATCAGTCTCATTACTGTCACTTCTTGACTTTTATCACAGACCATGATGACACTGGAAAAAAAAAAGGAGGGGGAGGGAGGTACATGGGGCCAGAACTCTCTTCCAGACCTGGGTTTGCTCACAAAAGTTCTCTATAAATGCAGACAGTCTTTGCTTCTTGCTTGAAATCTACAGGGAAGAATGCAATGAAGAGAACTGGAGAGCTCCCTTTTGCTTAGTCAGCACTAAATCTTTCCAAATGAGAGAACTTGTCAGACAGCTTCAATTTAAGAGACACTGGCTTCCTTGCAAATGAGTAACTGGACCTCTGAAGTCTGGCACCAGGTATCCAGAGCTGGAAGAATGGACCTCTCCACTATATTTCTCCCTCTGGACAGTTCTTTCTTTTCCTATTTATCCCTTTATGCCTTTAGCCACCTCCACTGACAGAGGCATTTGAGGTACAGATAACTTAAGGAAACTTCCCTCTGAGAGGTTTGACTGGAGAGCCAGTGCAGGGCCTGATTGATTTCTCCTAGTTTTGTATGAATATCCAGGCAAAGAGCAATCAGAGCAGGAGAAACTGGAAGAATCATACTGCAGCCATAGGGAGCCTGGTCATTCCTGTCTTGCTATGATGCTGTAGGATGGAGTTTTGTATCTTTGGGATCCAAATAATGCTGCAGAGGTGGGGGGAAAGCAGGAGGGAGTGTTCATTGCCACATGAATTACTTATTATTTATACCCCAAACAACATGTTAGCTTAAACCAAAACAAAACAAGCAACTTATTAAAATAAGACTCAACTGAGGACTGGAAAGGTGGCTCAGTGGTAGAGTGCTTGCCTTGCATGCATGAGGCCCTGGGTTCGATTCTTCAGCACCACATAAGCAGAAAAAGCCAGAAGTGGCACTGTAGCTCAAGTGGTAGAGCGCTAGCCTTGAGCTGAAGAGCTGAGGGACAGCGCCCAGGCCCAGAGTTCAGGCCCCACAACAGACAAAAAAAAAGGCTCAAATTTTTTTTTTAAAAAGATGTTGGAAAAGACCACACTGAAAATATCATTACCTGGACTCCTATTAAGTGTAAAATGTTACTTGGAGCTTCCTGACATCTTAGGTGAAAGAGGAGGGATAAAGTGTGTGCTTATCAATATTGAAATGCTTATTTGTTAACTTATATTAGTTCTTCAAAGGAGGGGATTTCATTGTTATATTTCCACACATGTTTGCTTTGCATGCCAATCAATCTCACCCCCTCTGTCAGACTCCCTGCCATACTCCTCCTCCACAAAAACATTCCCAATGGTTTCCTTGTTCCATTTTTATCGTTCCATTTTAATCTATTTCAATGGTATTCTACCTCATTTAGAGATTCTTTTAAAGAATGGTCTTACTATGTAATCCAGGCTGACCTTGAACTCAAATCTTCCTGCCTCAGATACCTAAGTGCTAGGATTATAGACATGTACCACAATATCTAGCAATGTCTGATTTTAAAAGCATGCTAAATTTGTTAGAGTGGAAGAGCTACTCAGCTTTACTCTATCCTATGGCTGTCTACCATACCCAAGCAAAGATCAAACAAAGAGACATTAAAAAATCCATTGGGTAAACAGAAGTGCCTTAAGTAATACTTAGTGTACCCAAATACGAAACAGAATCTTCACTTCTGGTTCTTTCTTTGTGGGAGTGATAGAGTACATGTGCATTTCTTGGTCAGTGCTCAGTAGAAATTGATTTTGTCAGAAATCCCATTTCAGGGGCAAAGAAGCATTTGTCTGGTAGCAGTAGCTGAAGTCCACTTCTAAATCTTATGGGAATAAGAAGTTGGCTACCATTTCCAAGGGTTTGGTTATGATGGAGTGCAACAGCATTACAGGGAACCTGGAGAGGGGAATAAGATCCCTTGCTTCTTGCTCCTATTGGATAACCAATATAGCTGTGTGACTGTGGGCAAGTTTCATCTCTTCTCTGAGCTACACTTTCTCCGTCTGTACCATGAGACATAGTTTTCTGCTCTGCCTATTAGAATGACCTGGGCAAGTTTTTATCTTCTGGGACTAAAGGCAGGATCAGTGCTATTAAAGCACTAGAGAGGTTCTCCAGGGCTACTAGGACTGAGACTCCTGTCTGAGAGACATCTCTAGTGCCACATTTCCATGGGGACTTTCCTGTTTGAGGGATACCTCAATTAATGACTCCCCTAGCACAGAGTTCTTTCTTACAGAATCAGCGAGGTTAAAAAGAACAAACCAGGAAGGTTCTTATAAATCATGCAAAATGAGCTGCCTGCCTATGCAGCTGCACGATAAAAATACCTCAACGCCCGACGATGTCTATTTTCCCTTCCCCTTGATGATAAACAGTACTCCCCTAGCTCAGAGCATGCTCCAGCATGTGTGACCTTAGGCTACCTCTACCTTGCTGGCTGCCTCTCCACAATCCCCATTTTATTCCCCACTGCAGGTCCTATCCCAGAAGACACTGGAAAGGGGCTGATAACAATGTGGGATAAATATCCCCAATTGGCTGATCAAGCAAGAATAAAAGCACAAAATAGTTGCTTTGGAGTGAGCATTAATTAAGTGGGCATCTCTATGACAGAAGGCAAATTGGACTCAGTGCTGCATTTTAAGTGTTTTATTGGCATTTGTGGAGATGAGAGGACCTACCACCTCTGTTGTGACAATCACCCTCAAAAGTACAGCAAATATTAGCCATGGAACAGAATTGGAAGCAGGCGGGACCCAGTACTTCAGGGGCCTACTTGAGGGACTGAGCCTTTTCTAAGGGACTTGGTAGAGCCTGGGGAGGGTAGAGTCTACCCAGAAGTTGGCAGCCAATAACATCTGCCAGAACCTGGAGACCAGCTTTTCATGGCCCTGGTTGGTTCACAAGCTTGTGCTTCAGCCTTTCACCTATACTTTGCACATAATTGACTCAAATTCTATCCTTTCCTTCTGTATTGGTATTTACATTTCCCGGGTCATTAGAAAATGATCTCTATATCCAGATAATCACACCTACATCTACCCTCTCCCCACAAAAATAGACTCATAGAAAATAGAGTATTACAGAGAAAACAAAACAAGCCTTCTCAGAAGATTTATATACATAGAATAAACACTAAGTTACTGAAAGGGTTTTTGTTCCAGTACAAAATATAAGCATATAATACCTAGATATATTGAAATATTTTAGCCAACAAAAATTGTGAAGGCAGTGGAGAAAGAGAACAAGATTGCAAGCAGGATATGGGGCTCATCTACCACAAAAATAGACAAAAGACATTCTAAAAACTGAGATAGAATTAACAACAGAGTTAATAAAAGATTCCTAATATATTTTCTTGACTGTAGAGGAATCTTTCTGAGAACTTGTAATTTGAAAAATATTTATGAGAAGTTAGAAATTACTTTAGGTCTATAACAGCTCTTGGCCTTCTGATAAATTCATGCAAATTTAACTGTAAATATAAACCTATAAATATAGTACAATCTTACAGGAATATTTCTCTTTTCCATATATACTCATATAGAAATATCTGTGAAAACTTGTTTATTAAATATTAAAAACAGATGTTTCTAGACAGTAGAGTTTCATTTGTTGTTTTAGTATTTGTACTTTACTCCATTATTTACATTTTTAACCACAAGTGAATACTATATTTATAGATTAAAAAGGTCCAGTCAACAACTAGGGGTATATGTATGGCTTCAAGATGACCTCTGGAAAAATGTGCAGGATTTCATACATAATGTGTGTACCTGCATTATTTTCTGGAAAGTATGTCACATTTTCTTCAGATGGTTAGGAGTAGCTATGATTGTAGAATGTACTCCTTCTGCATTTCTTTTGTGTTTATTTACTTATTTATTCACACTGGTATTTGGGCTTGAACTCAAGGCTTTGTACTCATGCTTGTTTTTTGTTTGTTTGTTTTTGCTCAAGTCTAGCACTCTACCACCCAAGTCACATCTCAACTTCTTGCTGGCTAATTGGAGATAAGTCTCAGATTTATCTCCTGGTCTGGCATTGAACCATGATCCTCAGATCTTAGCCTTTTGAGTAGTTAGGATTATAGGCCTAAGCTATTAAGAGCTTGTCATTTGTTCTTAAGCTTCTGGCTAATCATGTAACTAACTATGCTAGATTATCAACTAAAAACAGCATACACCCCAGGAACTTCATGTATGTATTATTTTTGAGACCCTCCTACAACCTGGTAGTGTGGACATTTCCACTTCCACATAACAGAAGGGAAATGAGGGACAGTAATGTTCAGCCACTTGCCAAAGTTCACACAGCAAACAGAAGTAGAAAAAAATCATCTGAATCCAGCCCTGCTTGGATCTGAAGTTGCCACTTGATCTCCTGCATTCTGCTCCTTGATTTACAAGTCACTGGAACTTAGCAGCCATTATTTGAAGACCTAAAATGTGCTGACAAAGATCCAGGGACACAGCACCCAAACATGAGACAAAAACCCCACTTTCCTGGGTGAGTATTTCAGAAGTGAGTTTATATTATTGTATTTGGTTATTTTAACAACTTTTTCCAGGTACTGACTACTCCAGTTTTGTAGATAAGACACCCAAACTTTTCCCCTTTTAACTTGAAAAGGTTGTACAAAGGGCTGACATGCCTTCTAAGTGTCCAGTGCATCTTGATCAATCACGTCTTCCACTATCCCCTTATCTATTCCTGCTCCCCCAGACTCATTTCACAGTTCCCACTTCTTTTATTACATATATACATTGAGTATTCTAACTGTATTTGTCCTCCTCTTTCCTTTTGCATTCATCTATCCACCTCCTACTAGCTTCTCTCCCTGCTTTATAACCTTGATTCAGCTTCTTGGCATTCACTTTGTTAAACTATCTGTTAATATTTGGAAAAGTTTATTTCATGGAGTCTCACTCTCACATATATTATACTTTTGTCAACTACATTGTGTGTATACACATATGTCTTTATTTGTGTTTACATGGAGTGGGGTATTTTGGGTCTAAGATCCAAATATGAGAGAAAACATGTGCCTTTCTTTCTGGGCCTGGCTTACTTGGGCCTGGCTTACTTCATTCAGTATGGTACTTTTTTTTTTAATCTATCCATTACCTTGCAAATGACATAATTTCATTCTTCCTGATAGCTAGTATGTATGTATGTATGTATGTACATTATCTATCTATCTATCTATCTATCTATCTATCTATCTATCTATCTATCTATCTATCTATCTGTCAATCATCTGCCTGTCTGTATGCCTGCTTGCCTGCCTGCTTGCTTGCTTGTCTTTCTGTCTGTCTGCCTGCCTACCTGTCTGCCTGTCTGCCTGTCTGTCTGAGATTGCTGTTGGAGGACAGCCCAAGTTTTGAGACTCCACCTCAACCAATGGCCAGAGGTTTTAATGCACCTATATTATTCCAGCTGCAGGGAAAGCACAAGTAGGGAGATTGTGATCTAGGATGACTGGAGTATAAAGTGAGACCTTACCTTGAAAATAACTAATATAGGAATTGAAGACATAGATCAAATGGTAGAGTGTCAACCATTAGCAAACAAAACAAAACCAAACAAAAAAACCTGAGTTCAAGCCCAAATATTGGAGAAAACAAGGGAAAAGGGAAAACCCAATGCAAAAAGGGGTTGGGCAGGGGCTTCAGTAGCAGAACACCTGCCTAGCAGGTGAGATCCTGAGTTTGAGCCCTAATGCTGCCAAAAAAAAGAATAAGAAAAGAGGCGCTGTGGCTCAAAATGATAAAGCACCAGTCTGGAGCACAAAAACTCAGCACCCAGGCCCTGAGTTCAAGCCCCACAACTGACAAAAAAAAAGTTTTGGAAAAAACAAATCGTTAAAACAGGGATACAGGTGGACCCATTGCAACAATGAGATGTACAAGTCGTTATGTCGAAAAATGAACTTTACAACTTTGGTGAGGGGGGGAGAGGGGAAGAGGATTCAGTGGGGGGTGCGGGGGGGGGGAGGACAGGAAGGGATGGGAAGGGGAAACAAAGGAGGAGGCTACAATGCTTGATAAGAAATGTACTCATTATCTTGCCCATGTAATTGTAACCCCTCTGTACAGTATTTTCACAATAAAAAAAAAGAATAAGAAAGTCTAGTTTTGGAGCCAAAGGGAAGGAAGCATAATATAAACCAATCAGAACACAAGTACAGAAAAGAGAGATAGAAAACTTAAAAGCAAGGAGGAGGGCAGGAGAAAATGGAGAAGGAGAAAGGGAAGGAAAATAGACTTCTGAAGCCACACTTATTTTTCTTTGAAGTCAGTTGTACAAAGGACACTTTCATGTTAGTGTTATTCTGACTTGGAAGCTACAAGCTTGGATTACTGAAGCAAACATCAGATCAGATTCACTGTTCACAACATTTTCCTTATTGTAATTTACCAGTTTGTGACTTTGCTAAGACAGAGAGGAGCAGGCTTGATTCATGCTTTCTGAGAACTCAGAAATGTGTTCATAGCCAACATTCCTCCATTCCAGAGGGCAGCTTATTTAGTCACATGGTTCACTTTTCACATGTAGTTTCTCAGCCCTGGACTCAGCGCCCAGTGCAATGCAGCTCTGATAATACAACAGATGAAGATGCCTAGTATGATTAAATGGCAACAATTGGTTTATAAGTATGCCAGAATTTATATTGAACTAAATTGAGGTCAATATTATTGTGAACCCAGAGAATTCCTTTAAGTACCAGGATGGTTTAAAACATTTTGCTCAGTAACTCAAGTATTTGGGGGGGAAATTAAAGGTCATCTAATTCAACTTCCAAGCTATGAATTAAGTACACCTGTAAGCCCAGCAATTGGGAGGGTCTCTGAATTTGAGTTTGAAGCCAGCTTGGGCTATAATGTGAGACCCTATCTCAAAGAAACTAAACAACAAAAGTCACTGTCTTTGGCAGTACCTATTTTTTCATCTGTAAAATAAGAGAGCTGGGCATAGTGAAGTTCATTCTAATTGCAACATCTCATAAGTCATCAAGAATACCTTCACAGAATAGCCATCACAGCCACTACCTGCTGAAGTACAACTAAGATGTTCTCTTCTGTCCTTCAACTACCAGCTTACAATTGCTAACAATAACTTGAAGTGTTTAAAGGAAATGTGGACTCATCTGGAAGATATACCTCATGGTGCTTAGGAACAGAAAGACTTTCATTTGTTCAATAATGGTGATGAGTTAATTGTAAATCATTGGTGAGCCACCTTTTATTCTATGACTTTCTTTCTCTTGCCTCTTACCAATGAGTCTCAGTGCAAGTTTCCAAATTAGTAAGGTTTCCAAGGAAGCTAAAAAAAGGTGGGGGCAAGTGTTCTCAGACTTCCACAAATGCTAATTACTCATAATGACAAGTCATTACCCAAATCCATTTCTGGAAAGTCATAAGAACTCCACAGGTCAAAGCAAAAATGTCACCTCAAGATCCTGCAAGAGGCTCTGCCAGATTAACCCCCAACATACTCATAATTACCATTTTCTTTTTTTCCAGAGAGAGAGAAACACAATTATAGAGCCAAGATCTGTAACTTGAAGAAAGCAAACAGAGTCAGGGTATGCACGTGTCAAGTGAAGCTATTGGCTTTGGGAGATGAAATCTTTTATCAAGGACACTGCAGCATAATTTAAGCTGCAAGGCATAACTATGGCCTGGGTGGGGGATGGGAGGGACACACAGGACTCAGATTCAGACAGAAATGCAGCTATCAAGAATTCAGAGGTGGGAATTTGGAAATGTCAGGGTTATTTGGGGAGAGACAGGAAGAGATTAGTTAGCTTGGTTGCTGATAACAATGGCTTAAAAAATAACAAGTGGTTTATAATCTGGTTCCATCCAGAGTCCTGTTAATTCTTCATAATTTCATTGATGTATTTAATCATGTAGTCAACAAATATTTTCTGAGTTCCTACTTTTTGCCAACACTGTTCTAAGTTTCAGGTATGAATAAGTAGCATCTAGCCTTATTGAATTTCCAAAAGGGAAACTAAATAATCATGCAAAGATATAGTTAAATGTTGCACCTTGTTAAACACACTGGAGAGAAGGACGACAGATTTGGTTGGATAGACCATTTGATGCAGTCAGGAGATGTAGATAAGGAGGTGGCTCTTTCTAGTGGATGGGAGACAGGATCAGAAAGAAAGGAACAGCAGCCTAATCAGTTCAGAGACTCTGAGATGGACCTATAAGAGGACCTGGAAGAACTGTGTCTTAGTGGTAGAGTGCTTCCCTGGCATGCATGAGGCCCTGGAGATGCTGAAGGTCACCTGACATCTTTATAAACCTCAAAAACAAAAAAAGGCCACACATTCTTTAGGCATATAAATGAAGTGGCAAATATATATATATATATATATATATATATATATATATATATATATATATATATATATATATATAGCTAGCACACATAAGATATAAAGAGGGTGGATTATTGTGACATTTCCATTCATTTATAAAATTTATTCCAATCAAACTTTCTCCCACCATCTCTGTCCCTTATCCCTCTTCTTTAAAATAATTTCAACAGTTTTCATTTTGTGTTTTTTTTTTTTTTACTTCTTTCCTATTTTTGTCAGGGTCTGGGCACTGTTCCTGAGCTTCTTTTGCTCAAGGATAGCACTCTACCAATTGAACCACAGTGCCAGTTCTGGCTTTTTCTGTTTGTGTGGTACTGAGGAATTGAACCCAGGACTTCAGGCATGCTAAGCAAGCCACTAAGCCACATTCCCAGCCCCAACATTTGTATATTTTTACACATGCATTTACTTGGAGCATATTCACCCTCATTCACCTACCCACTTCCCCAAAATATTTTTTCTATCATGCTTTTTTCCTGGTTTATATTAATTGTATTAGGGGAGTTTGCCATAGTAATTCACATGTTCCTATATTATAATTTAGGCAGATTAACCTCATCCTATTGCTCTTTCTTAGTTAGAGAATATTTTTAAAGGCAACTCTGAGCTTTCTTATGACATTTAGGAGAGTGGTTTTCTGTGGGAAGAGAAAAGGGGGTAGAGTAGGAGGCCCACAGGTAGTTACTAAGTTGTGTTTTAGGCCTTAAGTTAAATGTCAGATGATTTAAAGGTCATTATTTTGGTGCATATGATTTTGTTGGTGGTGGTGGTTGTCATGGGGCTTGAACTTTGTGTCTGGACACTGTCCCTCAGCTCTTCAGCTCAAGGCTAGCACTCTATTACTTCAGCCACAACACCACTTCTGGTTTTCTGGTGGTTTATTTAAGAAAAGAGTCTCACAAACTTTCCTGCTCAGGCTGGCTTTATATCGTGATCCTCAGATCTCAGCTTCCTGAGTAACTAGGATTACAGGTGTGAGCCACTGTCACCTGGCTTTTGTGTGTATATGATTTTGTAGATCAAATGTCCTATTTAAGAGAAAAATGGATCATTGTGGCTTCTACTATTTCAGGGAAGCATGAGGGTAAATCTGTAAGACTAGTTAGGGGCTATTTCAGCTGGCAGGTGCAACATTAGCAACCTTCTGTTGTACGTAGTCCAGGAGGTCTGAGACAAGGTCCACAACCTATCAACCATGCCTGCCCACACCTGGTACTATTCCATGTAAATAGTGGAGGATCAGTTAAGTTTTAATAAAATCATGAATTTTCAGGTGGAAAGCATGGCTAGATATATTTAAGCTCAAGATATGACATTGTCAATTCCATTGCAATTTTGTGTTCCAAATCCCTCTTGCATTTATCATCTGTTTCTCCAAATTCTAGACTATCCATAGGTCACACTGGAAGCAAAGTGACAAGCCCAAGTTCACCCACCAAGGTAAATGTTGGCAAATTCTTTCTACTCAATTTGGCTGCTTCTCAAACACTAGACATAATGTGAATATCTTGAATATTAGTCTTCCTACCCCCAAGCCATTCTGTTTCAATTTTACCTCCAAACTCTATTGTCTTTAAGATTTGTTGTACATAGGCATAAGAATATATGTGTGTATATACATAAATTTATTATTTATTTTACATGCATATTTCAATATACTTATCTAATTCTAATTGTTCATTTCCAACAACTTCATTAGTTCTTTGAAGGAAAGCTTCAAACTTTCACTATTTTGTGCAACCTGTGAAGGACTGAGGAGGCGAGCATGTGGAGACATTAGTCCCACCCCCACCCCATGGACCATCAAAATTGGTCTCAGTCTCAGCATGGGTCTCCCAGCCCTTCTCAATTCTGCAGCCTGTGTGATCTGTTCAATGTATGGGCTTTCTCACTAATAAGGAGACTATCAGACAAGGCTATTCAAGACTAGTTGTTAACTCTTTTTGTGTATATGTGTGTCAGTAGTGGAGCTTGAATTCAGGGCCTGGATTCTGTTTCTTAGCTTTTTCACTTAAGGCTGGCACTCTACCACTTGAGCCACAGCTCCCTGGGTGGAGATGAGTCTCATGTGAGCCCAGCACCAGTGGCTCACATGTATAATCCTAGCTACTCAGGAGGCTGAGATCTGTGGATTAGGGTTTGAAGCCAGCCCAGGCAAGGAAGTCTCTGAGACTCTTATCTCCACTTAATTACCCACCAAAAGCAGGAAGTAGAGCTGTGGCTCAAGTGGTAAAGCACTAACCTTGAACAAAAGAAGTTTATGGATGGTGCCTAGGCCCTGAGTTTAAGCCTCAGGACCAGCACCAAAAAAACCCAAAAATAGTCTCATAGACTGTTGGGTCTTCATCCGTCCCTCAGAAGAGGGAGACAGTCAGACGCAGCAGGGAGTCAAGGCAAGCAGGAACTTGTTTCTTACCACACAGCAAGCACCATTTTTTTTGGGGGGGGGTCTGGTTGTGGGGCCTGAACTCTGGGCCTGGAGGCTATCCCTCAGCTCTTCAGCTCAAGCCACAGCACCACTTCCAGCTTTTTTCTTTTTGCTTATGTGGTGCTGAGGAATCGAACCCAGGGCCTCTGGCATGCAAGGCAAGCGCTCTACCACTGAGCCACCTTCCCAGCCGGAACAGCAAGCACCTTTTAAAGCAAAAAACAGCACAGCATAAAAGGGGAGGAAAAGGAACCAACCAATCACTGTAAAGGTCACCCTATCATGCGCCTAAGCTTTCTATACTTTCCCTGCTGTCCACGAGCCGCACTGACATCACTTCACCTGATCGTGGTATCCAATCAGATTTTAATGTAAACAACTAGGGCTCTGCCCACTCAACTTCCTCTCTGAGCCATCTTTGCTGCCCATGTGCCCTACAATAGACTTTCCTACCCGGGCTGGCTTTGAACTACAATAATCATATCTCAGTTTCCTGAGTAGCTAGGATTACAAGAGTGAGTCACCAACACCCAGCATAGCTATTCACTGTTGCTAAAACTCCTAAATTATAATCCCAGACCCTAGACCCACAGTAGTTGATCAATCACTTTTCTTCTGCCTCCTGAGCCACAGTTCTCAGTTGACAGGAAGGTAAAACATCTGTTTTCTTCTTACAAGGACCCTAAATATCTTCCATTATCTTATTCACTATCATTCTATGTACAGTTCACCACCAAGAATGTCTGAAATTTGTTGCTGGGCAACTAAGGGTCAAGCTTCAACCGTGCATCTACAACCAGAGAAATCAGGATGCAGAAAGTGAAGGTGAGGATGAAGCAAGGTCAGATATTGTACCAATGACTAAGTCTACATAGGAGTCTAAGAGAGAAGCATCAGGAATAATTGGAAATGTATTCCAAAGTTCACATGTTGAGACCAGCTAAGAATGACCAAAACAAGTGAAAATTTACCTAAAATTACTCATATCTACTAAGCATTATATGCCACATTCAACTATAAGCTCTTTAAAGGCAGTTTATTTAAGTCATTTAGTTCTAGAAGCATACTATCTATATGGAAATATAGATATTATGTATATTATCTTATTTAAAGATAAAGTCCAAGCAAGATTAAGAAATCTTTCCTATTAGCTGCAGATTAACTTGAATGGCAGTCTTATTTTAATCTGCACAAAAATATAGCATCCATTATATTCTTCATTTTGTAAATGATAAACGTGAGACTTAAGAGAATGAAGTCACACAACTATTTTGACAAAGACACAGAGAAGTTGAGCTGAGATTGAAATCTAGACATTCTTACCTCTAGGCCACCATCCTCACCAACAATTAATATAACGTCAAAGGTGAACTTTAACCTTCAATTCTGTCTAATGCTTTTTTTTTTTAATTGTGAGAATACCATACAGAGGAGTTACAATTACATGGGCAAGATAACGAGTACATTTCTTATCAAGCATTGTTGCCTCCTAGCTGTTTCCCCTTCCCATCCCTTCCCATACTCCTCCCCTCCCCCCACCCGATCCTCCCTGTCTAATGCTTTCTGACACCCTATGTAGGTAATAAAAGTTGTAGATGACTTATCTTCATTGCACTTTGATGCCTAAACAATTTAAAGATACCTGGAAAGAGTTGGGCACTAGTGGCTCATGCCTGTAAGCCTAACACTCCAGAGGCTGAGATCTGAGGACCAAGGTTCAAAGCCATCCTGGACAAATAGATCTGTGAGAGTGTTATCTCCAATTTACCGTCAAAAACTGAAAGTGGTAGTGTGGCTCAAGTGTTAGAGCACCAGCCTTGAGTAAAATAAAACAAGTAAGAGTGTAAGGCCCTGTTCTAAGGCCCAATAGGAGTGCACACGTGTGTATGTGCATAGCCACACGTGTGCATAAGGACGTGTGCACGCACATGCATGCACACACACACACACACACACACACACACAAAGAATGTAAGAAAGCTGGATATGAAACAGTACTCCCTCTACATCCCTGGCTTCAGTGATTCAGGCAGAGAGGCCTTTGGGATCCCTGGAAATTAACTCTACCTCAACTTTCACAACAACTAGGTTGGCCTCTTGGAGTTATAAAAGAACATAGGACATCTAAATGATTTGGGGTGGGATTCTGGCCTGGAGACAGTTAAATGGCATTACAACCTAAATGTTGGTTTTCTTGGGGACTTTATAGGCCAGGGACAAGGAAAAATGTGCTTAGAAGATGTAATTCAGTTTGCTGGAAAAGAGAACCTTTCTCCTGGCTGATAAGAAACAGCAACCTCAACTCCCCTCTCAGAGAGGGGTGAGGAAGAAAGAGCTAGCAAGGTCCTGAGCTCAAGCCCCAGGGTCAGTACAAAAAATATGTATGGAGATTGGTGAGGACGAAGAGCTCAAGACTGATCCTGCAGTTGACAAAAGCCCAGAGGCAGGCAAGTCAGGACACGTCATCTTTGAGTCCTACTGGTAAGCTCTTAACCTTTCTCTTGACAACTCTCAGGTCCTGAGTGTTAAAGAAGGCACAGAAGAAAAAGTCAGTGCTTTATGAGTCTGACCAAAAAAAAAAAAATCAAGGCTTTATAAAAATTCTACTTCTGAAGATTTATATTCTGTTTAATGCCATGAGGACTTGAGATGGCTAAAAAAATCTACTTGTAAAGCAAATAGGATTATTGGATTGTGAAATTGAGAGCCATAAAATTTAGAACAATTTTATATAAAACTTCAACTTTTTTGTATTTCAAAGCAAAAAAGTCAGACAGTAGCAAGTAAATTTGAATCTCAAAAAAGGAGAGGAACAAAGGTTTTCTCTTTTCTGAGTGACTTAAACCCACCATCAATGGGAGGTGACTTAGGTTAACCACTTGCTCTGGGGCTGAAAGCTGAACTTGCCCCTGATTCTTGCTGTATCAGACATCCTAGCTTCTTAAATTTGTCTCAGTGTCTGCAGAAGCCTCTTCTTTTCTTTTCTCTGATGAAAAATCTGTTAAAATTTCTATCTGTGCCTCTCCACCACCCAGCACCTGAACTTTACACTTCATCAGGTCCTGTAAAGTATTAGCTTCTCATTTTCCCCTTTTGTATTAAACTTCTTTTTCCATTTGAAGACTAAGTCTTTTAGTGCAAAGACAACTCTCTGATTTTTTTTTTTGTTTCTCTGAGTCTAGGTAAGAGGTATCTTATGTAATGATTAGGATTTGTTTTTGAATTCTGAATCTGTGTGATACTGGATAGATTATTTATGCTTTCCTTCTCCTGTAAGATAGGGATTAAGTGGGCATAAAGCACTTAGCCCAGTGTCTAGCACATAAAGTTATCCATCAGGCAGTAGCTTTATTTATTGTTATCTGACCTAACTGGGAGATATAGTTTCCAGGCCTGGCATACAGCTGAGGCACGCTTTAGGGATGATATCCCCATCCCCATCTCTTGGAGTTGGTAGAGATCAGC
The DNA here is from genome assembly GCF_024711535.1 of Dipodomys merriami. Taxonomy (NCBI): domain Eukaryota; kingdom Metazoa; phylum Chordata; class Mammalia; order Rodentia; family Heteromyidae; genus Dipodomys; species Dipodomys merriami. Next base: position 4,304,322 of record NW_027206457.1, read on the forward strand.
CCTTCTTTTTCAAGATGAGAAACTGAACCCTGCTTGTACTCCCACCCATCACTATAGCTCCTCTCCATCTGATTTGAGTGTCTATTACCATTTCATTGAGATGCCACTTAGAAAGGCCTTTGAATGTGAGCTGCAGAGAAGGCTGCATGTTGGGCGTAGAGGATTGCCCCATTAACATTCAATCCATAATAGAGACCATTATCTTGGCAGCAAAATACCCCAGCAGTAGTGATGGGAGGAAATGGGGGTGGGTTACCAGAGCAACAGAGATACTTGAGCAGCGCTGTTTCCATGGCAACAGAGAGCCTGAATGAGAGCACCCTCCTAGTTCGAAGGCAGGTTGTATTCTCCAGCAGCAACAGTGACTGAATTGCAAAGGGTAATCTTAGAATTTCGGCCAGAATTAAAACCCTTGGGAGAGACCAAACTCTTCAAGCTGGAACCCTGATCTTGGCTATTCGATGATTAGCTGTCTTCTCAATGCCATCAATTCTTATTTATAATTTGCAATGTCCAAGGAGGGTATGCTTTTCTAGAATCCATCTCAGAAGATACACAAATTAAGCAGTAAACAAATAGCTGAGAAATTCAACTCCCCCTTTCCTCAATTTTAATCAAAGAAATACATACACTCATATTATTAAAAAATCAATTAGTGCCCATAACTAAAACATCAGGTCCACATGTATAACACCTCCTCCCTCCCGGGATTCCTAGATGTAACCATATCTAGAAATATTAGCTGCAGATATATATCTTACTTCCATGTTTTCAAATATTTCTGAATTAAATATACTTTCCTGTTATATTAAGTATATGTCTCTCACACCCCATCTTTTTTTTATTGTGAAAATGCTGTACAGAGGGGTTATAATTACATGAGCAAGGTAATGAGTACATTTCTTATCAAGCATTGTTGCCTCCTTCTTTGTTTCCCCTTACCATCTCTGCCCTCCCACCCCAACCCCGCCCCTTCCCTCTCCCCTCTCCGCCAAAGTTGTAAAGTTGATTTTTCGACATAGCATCTTGTACATTTCATTGTTGCAATGGGTCCATCTGTATCCCTATTTAAACAATTTGCTTTTTCCCTTATACCCCATCTTTCTTAAACTCCATCTCCTACTATGATATCATATCACAACTCTTTAATCAGTCCACATTTGTGGGTTTGGGTTTTTGCAACATTAAGATTCTGCACATATTGGCTTGCTGCTGAACCAATTAGAGGCTTTCATCATTTCACCGGCTAGAGTTTTGGAGACCTCCATGTCAAATATGCAAACTTTCTTTTTAAAGTATTTGACTTGTGATTAGTTATAAGTATTCATTTTACATGTCAATGGGGGTACAGTGTGATATATAAATACATGCATAATGAACACTGATCAATAGCTACTGTGAATAGTTCCATAATAAGCATACACATGTAGGTATCTCTTTGATATACTGATTTCATTTCTTTGGGAATATACCTTGAGATAAGATAGCTTTTTCTTTTTTTATTTTTTGTGCCAGTGCTGGGACTTGAAATCAGGGCCTGGGTGCTATCCCTGAGCTTTTTGTATTCAAGTCTACCACTTTGAGCCACAGCTCCATTTCTGGCTTTTTGGTGGTCAATGGAGATAAGAATCTTATACAAACTTTCCTGCCTTGGCTGACTTTGAATTGCAGTCCTCAGATTTCAGCCTCCTGAGTAGCTAGGTTTATAGGCATGAGCTTCCAGTGCCCAGCTGTTATGAGTGTTAATTTTCTTTTCTCTTCTTTTCTTTTCTTTCTTTCTTTCTCTTTTCTTCCTTCCTTCCTTCCTTCTTTCCTTTCTTTCTTCCGTTCTTCCTTCCTTCCTTCCTTCCTTCTTTCCTTTTTTCTTTCTTTTCCTTCCTTCCTTCCTTCCTTCCTTCCTTCCTTCCTTCCTTCCTTTCTTTCTTTCTTTCTTTCTTTCTTTCTTTCTTTCTCTTTTCTTTCTTTTTCTTTCTTCCTTCCTTCCTTCTTTCCTTCCTTCCTTCCTTCCTTTCTTTCTTTCTTTCTTTCTTTCTTTCTTTCTTTCTTTCTTTCTTTCTTTCTTTCTTTCTTTTTTCTTTCTTCCTTCCTTCTTTCTTTTTTTCTTTCTTTTCCTTCCTTCCTTCCTTCCTTCCTTTCTTTCTTTCTTCCTTCCTTCCTTCCTTCCTTTCTTTCTCTTTTCTTTCTTTTCCTTTCTTCCTTCCTTTCTTTCTTTCTTTCTTTCTTTCTTTCTTTCTTTCTTTCTTTCTTTCTTTCATTCTTTTTTCTTTTATTTCTTTTTCTTTCTTCCTTTCTTCCTGTCTTCCCTTTCTTCCCTTCTCCCTCTCTAGCTTTCTTTCTTCTTTCTTTCTCTCTTCTCTCATTTTTTCTCTCTCTCTCTTTCTTTCTTTTTCCCTGTGCTGAAAGGTCAAATTAGATGGGAGGCACCAGTTGCAGTTATCTTCCTTGGTACCCATGGGACCCTTTTGGGTACCTTTTGACAACTGATTCCAAGTCCAAGAGAAAAAGAGGGGTGATTGATAGGGCTCCTGCCAGCCCCCCAGATGGACCTTGGAGATCAAGTAGAAATGGAAACAAGGAGAATTGTTGTAGTAATAAAAAGCCAGTAGGAGATGATTCTCTCTACATGTGAGAGAATTTTTACTTTTAAAAAGATGGAGCAATATCTGAGAATAATACACAGGAAATCCTGTGTTTTCTCAGCAGCCAGACCGGAGACGCTCCAAAATTCTGTTTTCTATTCATGCCTTTCTTTTCCTCTAGAATTCAATATACCTTTAAAAGTCAAAAGTATACCCTACAAGAATTGGTTGCAATTCTTGGCAGATTTTCTAGGTTTCATCTCAGCAATTTGCTGGCAAATTTCTATCCAGAAATGACATAGAAATGAACAGCCTGGTTTATTTTATTCTCTTTACACTCCTATTTTCTTACTGGTTTGATTTTCTCCCAGCAAAAGTAACATATTTTTATAATCCTCCTCAAATTCTGTTTTAGAATTCAGTGGAGATAGAATAAATAGGAAGCTGTAAAAACCAATCAGTTATATTGTATGTTTGTTTTTTTAAAAATTGAATCCTTCACTTATTCAATCAGTTAGCATTTATTCCTTTCATTTAAAGAAATTTCTATTGAGAATCTCTAGGTGCAATGTAAAAGTGACAAAAAAACCAAAAACTTAGATGTCTTTCCTTTTTTTTTTTGTCAGTCATGGGGCTTGAACTTGAGGCCTGGCCACTGTCCCTGAGCTTTTTCACTTAAGGCTAGCACTCTACTACTTTGAGCCACAGTGCCACTTCTGGTTTTCTGGTGGCTAATTGGAGATAAGAGACTCACAGACTTTCTTGCCAGGGATGTCTTCAAACTGTAATCCTCAGCTCTCAACCTCCTGACTAGCTAGTGTTGTGAGTCAGTGGCACCTGACTGCTTTTCCTTTTTTATAGCAAGTGTATTTACCATTGTTAGGAGATAACATCTGAAACAAATAAATCACAGTATGTGATAAATTACTGATCTAAATACAATCAACCATAACTGTGAGAAGGAACTAAAATGAATCAAGTGTTTACTACAACTCAGGTGTGGGCAAGATGCTTCATCCCACAGTTCCTGGCACTACCCTGGAGAAGGGAGTGGGGGAAATCTAGCTGTGTGATCAGAACCTGCCTCCAGTTGCTTTGGACAATTTGTTTAAAGGTGAAATGCAATGTACCTTAAAGGTAAAAAAGGATAATAGCAAGCATGTTCAAGTGGGAAGTCTTGAGTAGCAAAATCACATAAAGCACATACCAAAATATTCAATGTATCATACTTATCTAGAACACTTTATTGCCTGGACTACAGAAGTTATTTATTATTGCTAGATGGTGTTTCCTTTTATTTTAAAGGTGAGAAAACTAAGCTTGAGTCAGGTTGTTCTCCTGTCATTCTGCCATAGCTGCACACCAAACCCAGTGTGTGTTCTTCTCTTTACAAATATTTAGCAGTGGAGCCACCCCAGGTGAGTTGCTACTTTGTTTGCAATATGCAAATTCCCACCAAACCCAGAGCTGAATTCTGCCATTCCAGTTTTATTTACCTTTTGATTTTTAATAAATGGATATGTTGTAAGAAGTTAAAGTCCTTAGTTAACAAACCTATTCAGGCTCATTATGGCCTAATATCTAAGCTTCTGTGGGTCCAAACATTTTACTGGTTGCCTCACATTTTCTCCCTCTAGTGCAAACTCTTCCTCCCTGCAACCTGCCTCTCTTCTCATCCTCCTGTTCCTCCTCTTTCCTATCCCAAATCCTAAGGCCTAACTCAAGCCCATTCCACTATGGTTCCACCTCCTCCTGGGCCCCTGCTTCCCTCTCATTGCTTGAAACTGTGTATAGACTCTCCCCTGTTTTATCACATTGAATCTTCAAAACTGTCTTGCTTTCTATGAAGAAACTTAGGCTCACAGGGGTTAAGAAATATGTGAGAAGTCCCATATATAAAACTGGTATAAATTCTAAACTCAGTCATCTTGCTCAGTTACTGCCATGTTCCCAGTTAACTCATGCCTGTTAGTCTTGGTCTTCTAATAAATGGCCAGTGCCTTTGATCAGTGGGCTTGGGAATAAGATACAGTGAGATGAAACATTTAGCAGCTAACAGAGCAGAGATCTTGACAGAACTCTGACAAAATTTCCTTCCCATCACAACCAAATGCAAGTTGGGTTGAAGAATCCCTGGCTCAGTGGTAAACTGCTGAGGGACCCTGGCGTCTTCCAGCCCTAAACCAGACTTTTCTTTTGATTTTATTTCGAATCTAAGGGCTTATGTTTGTGAATGATATCAGTTTTTTTCTGGAGTCTACTTACTATCTACATAGTTATGATGTATTGATCTTTTACACTGTATAGGCTAGATGCTACAACATGATGATAAGCAAAAAGATGTGGTCCCTCTATCATAGAGTAGAGCGAAGCAATCAAATAATCCAGCTTAGCCATTACAATAAGTATCTTAATCAAGTGGCACATGATACTCTGCTCTGAGAACACTCATGAGAGGACTCAGCTGCTCTGGGAGGGAAAACCTTCCTTGGGAAAATGATAATTGGGCAGAGAACCCAACAACATCAGACACTAATGTAAAGAAAGGGACAGAGAAGGAAAAACAAAAATCACCTGAAAAAGCCTTGCTTTGAGGACCACATAAACTGGGAAAGGTTGAGGAAGAGAAGGTGCTATGTGTTGTTGGAAAGAGAGACAGCAGTCAGGCTTTCAATAGTCTTGTGGACCATTCATAAATAAAATCCATTGAGGATTCTGGTTCTTACTGTATAATCACCTAGGCAAGAGAAACATAGTAAGATTTCTGTTTCAGAAAATTTGTGACATGGTAAACCAACCACCTAGAAGATTCTTCTGGAGATGATGCTGGTGATAGAGCTCAAACAAGTGGAGCCGTAAGTTAGTCAAGAGACAAAATGGCAATGACGAATGATGGAGTGGACAGGAGAGGTGGGAAGAAGGCCTGTCAAGGCAGATGCTCACCTTGTTTGGAGGCTGGAAGAAAAGGAAGTGCTGGAAAAGAAAAGCTTCTGGTGGGAAATGTTGAATTCAGATTTTAAGAGGCTAAACTTGAGGAGCCTTTGACATTTCCTTGGGGAGTTGTCAGCAAGGTGGTGGGCATGTGGGTGTGACTCAGAGGACAGATTTCATTCTTCCATCCAGGCTAGAAGTTTGTGAGTCATCTGCCTGTGGGAGATGATTGAAGTCATAGGTACAGAAGACATTCTTAAGAAAGTAAAGAAAGTAAACAGAATAGGAACTGTCTTGAGATTCCTTTTTTGTGTGTGCCAGTGCTGGGCCTTGATTAAAGCCCTGTTCTCTACCTTAGTTTTTTTCCCCCTCAAACCTAATACTTTTCCATGTGAATCACACCTCCATTTCCAGCTTTTTGCTGGCTAATTGGAGATTTTAAAAAAACTCACATATTTTTCTGCCCAGGCTGGCTTTTAACTTTGATCTTCAGATCCTAGCCTCCAAATAGCTAGGATTACAAGTGTGAACCACCATCACCCAACAAAGATATTTTGTGGCTCAGAACCAATAAAAAATGTAATATTCAGAATTGGAGGAAGAAAATTAGGATATGGAAGAAAACATTTTAAGGATGATTACACAACATGAAGATCACAGGAGTCTTAACCTGAGCTTTACAATGCAGTGATACCAAGAGCAATTGAAATGGAATCTGTTGTCATCAGTGAATTGCTGGGACACAAATGTTAGAAAACTTCATGCTGCAGCCACCACCAAACACTGAACTTGGTCTTGGTCTTTGGGATCAAGCCAAACTATTAGAAAGTAAGCTGGTTACTTGTCCAACCAACCTATTCTAGCATTCCAATTTAGCAGAAGGGAAAAAGACAGAAGAATTTGAATTTGTTGATGACAGTCTTTGATCTGAGGGTCAAGACAAGAAAGAGAGTAATTATCTGCCACTGGAATCAAATCTCTTTCTGAACCAAAGGCGATGGATTCCCAGGTGGATGCAATGTGTGCCTAATGAAGAGCCCATCTGTTATGAGATGAATTGTGGCAAACCTCTGAGAGTGTCACCGCAGCCTATGACAAGACCACTTTGTCCTTTCGAGCATACTATAAAGACTTGGGAAAAGCTTCATTTTGCACCTGACATTAAAGCACCATTAAAAGAATCCTGAATACACTCTCAAAGCTAAGCAATTCTGAGGATGGCAGGAGTCATGAACTCATCCCATTACCTTTAGAGAGAGAGAAAACATAAAGAAAAGAACAAAGTGCTTTTTAAAGAACAGAAAAGCCCAAGAATGAAAGAAGAGAAATGTAACTGCCTGTGGATTCACAGCTTAAAAATAGCACACAGTATGCCTGACTTCCTGTGAAGTCACACAGCTGTGAGAGCATCTGTGCTCTAAAATGTCATGGGGATGTGAGGCCTGAGCCTATCTTTCCCCAACTTGGGGTACAGACAATTACCACCATGCTGCGGGGGGCTGTCAGTCATGCTTCCTTCCCAGTGTATTCTGAGGTTCCACAGTTCACACCCAATTCACACAGTAATTGGGCCTAAAATTGTATGGCTGATAAGCTCATCTGCCATCATAGAGGAAAGGCAGAGGTTCCATGGGGGTAGAGGGGAGGGTTAGAAAGGGAAGTCAGGGCAGATCTGCTGCTGTTCCTTTGTGAAGAACAATACAATGGCTGCCATCTAATAATGGTCTGCTGTGGTTATCTCTAGTCCTCCTAAGGATCCTGAAATTTAGGAACCATATACCTCCACATTAGAGATATGAAAATGGAATCCAGACAAGATCAAATTATCCACAATAGTAGGTGACCTTATCAGGTATGTCTGGCTTTAAAATCCATCCTCCTTGACCTTTATCCCAGATTCATGAAATGGTCACAGATACAGCACACAACCTATGGAAGAGGCATTGGAAAATAACTCCAGGGGCAGGAGACATGTCTCAGGTGGTAGAGAAAGTAACTCCAGTAGCAAGGATATCCATTATTGTCTGTTATCTACAGGCAGGGCACCTTTAGGATGTCACCTCTCCCCCACTAGGTTGAACTGTGTTCGACAGGAAATCTAGATGCCTCTGCACTGTGAAAGCTCCTTCTACTAGATCTTTTCTCTGCTTTCCTTGGGTCCTGACCTAAGGTTAGCCATATTGGTCTTTCTCCTGGGTTATTAACTTCTGGTGAGGAGTAAGGACTGGCAGATCACAAGAGTTCATTCATTCCAGGAGCAAAACTCACTGACAGTTGCCTGCTTATTCCAAGTCTTATTTCCCAATTACTTCCAGTCCACCAAAAATCTGCTGTTGCTTAAGAACTGTAGGTGAAAAAAAACCTAGCATGTAAAAGATTTTTGATATTTTATAAAAGCAAGACATAATTGGAAACGTATTTCAAAGACCATATTAATGGAATAGGGACAAATTGGAGCGTTGGTGAAAGGGTAGATTTAGTAACCAATAGAACATGACAGAAGTGACACTGAACTGGAGAATTGCTCTTAACTGTCTTGGAATCTTCCATGTGTATTCCTTTCTAAAACACTCATGTAGTGCACCCTTTTGTAACTCAGTCACAATACTTAGAAAAGCCCAAGCCATACATAAGAAGGAAGTTGAGATAGCCCAGCTGAACTCCAAGCCTCCAACCAGCACCAATTACCAACAATGAGACACACCATCAAGGATGAAAAGCTCTCAGATGAGCCCAACTATAGCCTACTTAGGACTGCAATGGTATACAACCTTACATGGGTTCCTATATTCTACCTGCAGCATTACAAGCAATAACATATTGTCAGTTTATGCTACTAAGTTTTTTATGTAAATGTGATGTATAAGTTAGGTAATGAGTATATTTATTTTTGAAGTGTCATCTCCTCCCTCATTTTCTCCTAGTTTTTTCCGGCCTAACCCCTTCCCCTACAAGTTGTATAGCTCACATCCAACATAGTGTCTAGTGAGTATCACTGCTAAATTAGTTTGCCCTTTGTCCCACCATTTCTGTGCTTCCCCTTCCCCTCCCCAAATCAGATAAACTTACATACAAGACAAAGGGAACAGAAATCAAAACCAGTGACTAAAGGTTAAAAAAAAAAAGAAGAAAGAAGAATCATGAATGATACAATATAAAAATCTCTTGTTTGCATTTACTGGAGTTCATTTCAATACACATCATTTTATATGATCATATGTACATAGGTATTTGGCCCTTGTGATCCTCTCCTAAGAATATCCTCTTTTTGTCTCACTGTGTGAATGTTTAGAGTCCTATGTAATTAATTATGCCCAAGTGCATTTTTTTGTCTTTTACTGTCCAGTGGGTTTACTTGTAGATTTATAGTCACATTCTGATTATTATGAATGAGAGAAACCATGCAACCTATGTTTCTTTGGGTCTGGCTTACCTTACTTAATATATTTTCCCCAAGTTTTACCATTTCCTTATGAATGGGGCAATGCCATTCTTTCTGATGGAATCATAGAATTACATTATATATATATATATATATATATATATATATATATATATATATATATCACATTTTCATGATCCATTCATCCACTGAGGGGCATCTGGGTTGATTCTATATCTTAGCTATGGTAAACAATGCTGCTGCAACCAACATAGTTGTGCTAGTGGCTTTAATGTGGCCTGGTTTGTGGTCAGTTGGATAAATGTCCAGAGTGGGATTGCTGGGTCATAGGGAAGCTCTATGTATAGTCTTGTGAGGAACCTCCATTCTGCTTTCCAGAGTGGTTGCACCAGTTTACATTCCCACAACAGTGTAGTATATGCTACTATGTTTTGAGGTAGTTTGTTATATAGTAATACATATTTGGAACAGGCAGTCTGGAATTATGACTGAGGAGTGGAGGAGAGGCACTCTTACATTTTGATAGATGAAATTCTCCTTCCTGGAGGCTGGACCAGTTCACATATTTGTCAAGGGTAAATAGCAATAAAGATGGAATCTGTATCAAAGCTTCTCATGTTTTTCATAGGTATAAGAAACCAAGAGCACTCCTAGCTTCATAGTTTCAAAACTGTTGTCAAGAAAAAATAATAGAAGAAAAGGTCTTTGAAAAGAAGGGCAGCCTGTTCAGAATTCCCTTTAACACCTTCCAATATAGTCTGTCTCACTAATCAATTTGCTCTGGGTCCTCATGGTATATCATGTCAACATTAGTGACAAAGACAACTAAGCAGTGGTTTCTAATTAACTTTCATTTGCACAGCATATACTGTTATACTACCCTGAGCAAAGCATTGAGGACCACAGAGATGCCGGAGATGGAAGGAGCAGAGCCTGCAATGTTTCTTTAACAAGTCAGAACTATTTTCTTTTTACTGAAAAATTAGAGAATTAGAATTAGAGAAGTTCAACATTCTCAGCCCCTTATTCCCAAAGTTGGGCCATTCATATGTATGGGTGTCTTTATAACTCCTTTGTAGCACAACTTGGCAGGAAGGACAGCCTCAGTACACCTCCAGGAGGTTTTATTACCATAGGGTATGTGACTTCCCTATGGTGACATTGCTACATCTCTGGAACCAAACCAAAAACTGTAGTAGGGATAAGGAAGTAGTTGAAGTCAAAGGAGAAAAGATTAAGAAAAGAAAAAAAATCAAGGAGGCTATTCATTAATGCTGTGTGTGTGTGTGTGTGTGCATACATGTATGTGTACTTATGCATGTGGGCATGTGCCTGGACTAGGACTTGAACTCGGGCATTACACACTCACTTGGGTTTTTCACTCAGAAGTGGTGTTCTCCCACTGGAGCCATATCTCTGTATCTGGCTTTTTGCTAGTTAATTGAAAATAAGAGTTTCACAAACTTTTCTGTCCAGGCTGGCTTTGAACCACAGTCCTCAGATCTCAGATTCCCTGCTTAATGTCAGTTTAAAAGTATTTTTCGTGCATAATAATCAGAGATTGTTACAGGACCTGCACTATGACACCTCTGAGTCAAAAATGTCTTTGACCTTGGTCTTAGTCTTCTCTAGTGCCTGGCCAGTCAGGTCTTAGCAAAGAACTCTGCTTACCTTCTACCCTGGACAGTTAATCTCCATTGGTATCTAATCAAGTTCTCCATTCCCTACTTGTAACCAAGTTCTTCATTCCTCACCTTTAACGTCCAAGTCCTTGACCTGCCCTTAGCAGGTTATGAGTTATGAGTTTACTATCTATGTGCCCTTCTTCTCCCTCCTACTCAGTTCAAGTGTTGAAGTCTTAACCCTCAGTGTGCTGGAGATGAAGACTTTGGAAGATTATTAAGGTTAGATTAAGTCATAGAAATGTAGACCTCATGACTAGATTAGGGGCTCTGCAGAAAATGGAAGAAGAAACAATCTATCTCTCTGCACTCCCCACCCCCTTCCTCATTGCCCATGTGCACTTTGAGGAAATGCCATGTAAAGACGAAGCCAAAAAGTTGAACCAGGAAAAGAACCAAGTCTGTCAGTCAGGAAGAGAGCCTTCACCAGAACCCAATAGTGTTGGCACCTTAACCTTAGCTACCAGAACTGTGAGAAAATGAATTTCTGTTTTTGAAGCTATGCAGTGTGTTCTATTTTTGCTATGGCAGCACTGGAGTTTGGCTAACAAAATTAGTGTACCTGGGTGCTAATGGCTCATGCCTGTAATCCTATCTACTTAGGGGGATCATGGTTTGAAGCTAACCAGGGCAAAAATACTCTGGGAAACTCTTATTTCCAATTAACCAGCAAAAAGCCAGGAGTGGATTTGTGGTTCAAGAGTAGAGCACCAGCCTTGATCAAAAAAGCCAAACAAAAGCTCAATATCCTAAGTTCAATCCCCAGTACTAGCATAGAAGGAAAGAAAGGAAGAGTAATAAAGAAAGGAAAGGAAAAGACAACAGAGAAAGAAAAAGAAAATTAAAAAGAGAAAGAAAATGTCCCCCAAATCTCCCTGTCTTCCATGTTCCTCTTAGTAATGTTCTATCCACTGACCCTATTTTTTTCCTGCTCCTTGGGTATAAATCCCCACTTGTCTGTGCGTTCTTGCAGTAGTCTGAATTGAGTGCCACCTCTATTGCTTTAGCCTTGACTAAAGACTATTGTTAGAATATTTATTTCTTTTACAAGTATACATAAAGAGTGTGGAAGGTCTTGTCTCCTTGTACTTGGCAAAAGTTTCATCTATCTTTCAATTCCAGCATCACATTATGGTGGTTGTTTTTACAGGGTTCTCACCTCTGCGTTGAGCTACTGGAAGGAAGACTGGGTCTCCATGTTTTAGGTCCCTATCATATGGCACAGTCCTGGAGCATATGAACAGAAGCTCATTCCAAGACTGATGAACTAGGGCTGGGAAGGTGGCTAAGTGGTAGAGAGCTTGCCTTGCATGTCTGAGGCCCTGGGTTCAATTCCTCAGCACCACATAAGCAAAAAAAAAAAGCCAGAAGTGGCACTGTGGCTCACGTGGTAGAGTGCTAGCCTTGAGCTGAAGAGCTGAGGGACAGCACCCAGGCCCAGACTTCAGGCCCCACGACCAGACCCCCCCCCCTAAAATAAAAAAAGACTGATGAACTAAACAGCTTTACTGGAGAGCCAAGTGCTTAGGCTGTAAGGACAGGGAGACATTGATGGGCACATTAGAGAGAGTTCCATGCAAAATGGGAGGGCTCAGGAAAGTAGAGAAGACATTGCTGAACTGGGAGCATATAAACCAATGAGACACTGGGAACTAGCCATCTCAGAGAGAAATGGCTCATCAGACATTGATTGTATCTACAAGCAGCAAAGCGTATATATACTATAACTTGGTTAAAAAGTAGACTTATTGTAAACCAAGTTAAAGAAAGTTGGTTGCTTGTCAAGATGGACAGGAACAAGAACTCCTGGAATTCCAGAAAGATCTCAGACAAATGTATCTTTTCTCCACAGCTCTGTTCATGCTTAGTATTTCTCAGGTTAGCATCATTTGTTACACACACTTCTGGGTCCCCTCCAAGTCCCGCTAGCTGTGCTTGTGGGATCTACACTTGACAGGGAAGGAGAAGGCTTCAGCTTGTGCTAGTTAAGAACTCCACAGGTGATGGAAAATGACTTAACCTAAAGCCCTCACCTTCCCCCAGACAGCCATATCTTAAAACTGTCCTTGCTGCAGAACCTGCTGAATCATCTTCCCTTCCCTTACCCTAGAACAAATGTACCACAGTCTTGGAAGAGAGCCTGAGACAAAGGCCATGTCTGATATTGATGCCACTAATGAACACAGATGTTGCTGAAACTTGGAAACTCCTCAGTCAAAATAACATTGCTCACCCACCCCACCTCCATCTCACCCCACTTCCATCTGACTGACTTCACTCTTTCTATCTAATATTTATGTTTTTTGGGGGGGTCCAGTCATGGGGCCTGAACTCTGGGCCTGGGCGCTATCCCTCAGCTCTTCAGCTCAAGGCTAGCACTCTACCACTTGAACCACAGCACCACTTCTGGCTTTTTTCTTTTTGCTTATGTGGTACTGAGGAATCGAACCCAGGGTCTCAGGCATGCAAGGCAAGCGCTCTACCACTGAGCCACCTTCCCAGCCCATCTATCTAATATTTAAAGAACCCTAGTTGTAAGGGGGTGGCACCATTTCCCCTTCAGCAAGGCTGAAGACTTGGTTGCCCTCCCAGGCTTCACTCCTGAATAAAGCCTGTTGGTTTGTTGAGTTCACTTTCTGCCCTTTCTTTATTCTGATACCTTCATGACTCAGTTTCCTTACAACAGATGTGTCAAGTACATGGTTAACTAAGGACACCAGTACACCAGAATAAAGGATTATGTGGAATAGGACTGGAACTCAGACTGATCAGCTGTACAGCCCAGTAGGGCCATACACAGAGCCTTGTAAGCAAGAGAAGCCTGTGCTATAGAAATAAATTACTATTTATTTCAGGTTCTCTAGGGGTATATATCACACCCATCCTAGAAATATCTTTCCAAGCATGAGGGCCAAGAGTATTAGTCTGAAGCAATCCAGGGCTCAGTCTCAGAACCATTTTCTATGGGAAGATGAGGTACTGTGAACAGTTTAATGACCTGCCTCCTCTCATTAAAGGCTCACTTTCATTCCACCCAGAGGAGCAGAGACCTGCATGTCACCTGACTGCAGTGGCAGGTGCACACTGAGGTATCTGGGCCTCCAGATGGGCTATGCTGACTGGCCTTAATTGTCATTTGGAGAAGTGGAACTGTCTCACTTCCAAGGTACACTAGGAGGTGCAGGCTCTATGTACACCCCAGCATTGAAACAGCACCCAAGGGTGGTACTGTGTGTGAAAGGGGGTCCACAGGCTGTGCTCAGCACCATCCTGATCTTGGAGCACCTTGGTATAAGTTCAACTCTTGTACATATAGTCACTCAGTACTCAAAGTCCAGTTAATGTCACTGGATGACTCTTCTGTGTTCCCCAAGCTTTAGTCATTCACAAAGAGCCTCGAAAGCACTTGCCATCTGTGAGTAGTACCTCTCCAGTTATCTACAACTTAAAAAACAATCAGCTCATTTATGTTATGTAAGTCAAATTTGACTTTGACCTGAGCAATATCAACCACAAAATACAGGGCATAATTAGTTTTAAAAGAGATTTTTACTAACATACATTAATTGTACAAAGGGATTTTGTTGTGATTTTCCAGTTATGATCTACTTTGATTAAATTTGCTTTGTAGTTTTTTTTCTTTACAGTTATTGGTAAGTTTTGTTTTGCATAGTGAGTCTCAAACACATTTTTTTTCTAGCATAGATAATAAGTGCACACCATTAAGTAAAAAGAGATTGTCCATGCCAGACTCATAGCTTTTTTTGGGGGGGGGGTCCAGTCGTGGGGCCTGAACTCTGGACCTGGGCGCTGTCCCTCTGCTCTTCAGCTCAAGGCTAGTGCTCTACCACTTGAGCCACAGCGCCACTTCCAGCTTTTTTCTTTTTGCTTATGTGGTGCTGAGGAATCGAACCCAGGGCCTCATGCATGCAAGGCAAGCACTCTACCACTGAGCCACCTTCCCAGCCCCAGACTCATAGCTTTAATTCTAGCCCCTTAGAAGATTGAGATCTTAAAATTACTACCCAGCCTTGGTAGTGAAATCCACAAGATACCAGAGTGGCGATGTGACTCAAATGGTAGAGCACCAGCCTTAAGTAAAAATGAGGCCCTGAATTCAAGCCCCAGTACAGGCATTAAAAAAGAGGGTATGCTGAGAGCTGGTATCTCCTTAATCCTAGCTATTCATGAGGCTGAGATTTGAGGATCACAGTTTGAAGTCAGTCCAAGCAGAAACATTTGTGAGACTCTTACCTCCAATAAACTACCAAAAGGCTGTGGCTCAAATGGCAAAGAACTAACTTTGAACAAAAAAAAAGACAAAACAAAAAACAAAAACCAGGAACACACACACACACACACACACACACACACACGGGCAAGGGGTTGGGCTGTCCATGAATTTCTGATGTGGTTTCACATCCCCAGTGATTCAAGTTCTGCCCTTTGGGTACTGCACTCAGCACACTTTGGTAAAGAAGATAACAAAAGCTGGGAGGTAGTTCATGGAGTCAGGCAGCCCTGCACTGAAATTGCTTTCTGGGAAGAGGAGGGGGAGGGGAGGGGGAGAATGAGAGGGGGAGGAGGAGAAGGGGAAGGGGGAGGAGGTAGAGGAGGGGGAGGGGGAAGAGGAGGAGTGATTCAAGTTCTGCCCTTTGGGTACTGCACTCAGCCCACCTTGGTAAAGAAATTAACAAAAGGTGGGAGGAAGTTCATGGAGCCAGGCAGTCCTGTGCTTAAATCACTTTCTGGGCTGCTCAGGAGGAGAAGGAGGTAGAGGAGGAGGCAGAGGAGGCAGAGGAAAGTGCGAAGTGGGAACACACACTTATTCAGAAGAGGCCCTAAGGCTTAACTGGAACAGAGAGTTTGTGAAGGGCAGGACAGGGTACAAATGCTACCTTAGTTCAAAGCACAGCTATGTGCAAGTCTTGAAGAGATCCCATTGTTATTCTGCTATCATTTGGATTTGGGGTTTTCCTTGGGGAAGGGGGAAGCAAGGTCACATTATTGATTATTATTTTTTTCTTTTTGGTAGTACTTGAGTTTGAACTCAAGGCTTAGCACTTAATAGATAGTCTTGAACTCTTGGGTCTCCTGCTTCAACTTCCTACATGCTAGGATTACAAGGATGTGCTGCTATACCCAGCTTTCTAGTATGTATTTTGAATTCCATTTGACGGCCCTCATTTTAAAGACTTGATTTCCAGAATGGTACTATTTGGAGATGGTAGACTCTGTGAAATGTGATGCCCAATGGAGGTCCTGCGGTCATTCGAGTCATAATTCCCATGGGAGGCATGGCCCATACTCTCCCTCCTTGCTGCTTTCTGTCTGTGAATGATGTATTTGCACCTTCTGTGCACTCATACTACAATGTCCTGCCCTGCCACAGGCCCAAAACAATGAGACCAACTGATGATAGATTGCAACCTACAAAGCTATGAGCCACAGTGAACTCATTCTCTTCATGAGTTGATTATCAGGTATTTTGTTACAACAGGAAGCTGATTGACAGAAATCATTCCTTCAATCCTTCTAGGCTTCCAGATGAGATTTCCTCATGAGTGCAGAGGAATGGTATCCCAGCATTTGTTAAAGTATTGGGAATTGGCAGGCCAGGTTTAAATACTAGTTTTTCTGTTTACTGGCTGGGTAACCTTGGGGAACTTCTTAGAGTTTCTATCTCTTCACATGTGAAAAAAAATGATGGCAATAATACCTCTTCTCCAAAGGGTTTTATGAGAGTGAAACAAAATGAATGCCTTTGTTCTATGCCAGCAGCATAACCACAGCAGTCACCCGCCATTAGCAGCCATGACTGTGATAGTCTCATACACACCTTGACAAGAGCTGCTATTTCGGGACTTTGACAAGCTGAGCTGGCTGCTGGATAGGTCCTCCGTGGGACAACAGACTTGGCCATCAGCTCCATGAGTTCTGACAGCAAAGTGTTTTAACAATGAAAACAGTCATCATTTCTCACAGCAGAAAAAGGAAGGAGGAAAACAAAGTATCTCCCAAAACTTTGCAAATGAGAAAGAATTCATGCATGAAAAAAGCCATTCCAGGAAGATATTAAAATTCTGCCCTTTCTTGCTATTAGAACAAAATAAGCAGAAAGTACTAGGGGAGGCAGAAGATTCCGAAACTTCAAAATAAACACAACATGGTTTCTCTTTAAAATTTGACCCTATGTCTCCTCTCATTCAGGATGGCAAAAAGTGAAAGAGATGAGACAAGTCTAATCTGTTAACAGGGACCTACTTTCTATTTTTAAAGCTGCCTGGGTGGTGGCAAGGGGGCAGGGAACCTTCTTTCTATTAAAAAAAAAAAAGCCAAAGCTGACCTCATGGATTTGGCCTGAGACAGGGAGGAAGGAGAAAATACTCCAAAAGGAAGACCCCTGGGGGATCCAGATATGGAAGTAGATGGGGGATTCTTTGAAAAAAATGGAGCCTCACATTTAAATCAGAACCACAAACTTGAATGCAAATAAGGCTAGTCAGATGTCATAGTCCATTTCCTTCATTTCTGTTTGCTATTAAAAAATGCCTGATGCTGGGCAATATGCAAAAAAAAAAACCCAAAGACTTACTTAACTAACATTTTTCAGGTTCAAGGTCAGGCAACGTATTTATTTTGCCTCTGATGAGAGTTTTGTGGCTTATGGGAGAGCTCATATGCCAGAGAGTAAGGAGGGGGCAGCCTTCTCTTGAGAAATAACCATAGTTCACAACCAATTGCATCCTAGAGCAGTCCTTCCAATAACCTGATTCCCTCCCACCAGATTCACTTCTTAAAAGCCCCATCACTTCCTAATACTTCCACATTTTGAGCCAGGTTATGACTCATAGACCCCTGGGGAATATCTTCTTACCAAGTTCAAACTGTAGCAGCAAGTAATTGGAATAAAGAATGCCACTAGAGAGCTATGCTCCTCTGAGGAGTCAGCTGCTACACAAATCAGCCAATTCTTTACATGTTGGAAAATGAGTCCTAAATTGCCATTTTTAATCTTTCCATAAAAGGAAAATATCTGAGTTTTAATATTTTATGAGCATAAATTAATTGTACAAAGGGCTTCATTATTATTCGTTATATTTTCATACATGTATACAGTGTACTTTGATCAAATTTACCCCTACCAGAATTCTTTCTTAGCCTCTCACCACCTTTATCAGTTTTAGTGGGTTTCAGTATGGTTCTCTCTCTCTCTCTGTCTCTCTCTGTCTCTCTCTGTCTCTCTCTCTCTCTGTCTCTGTCTCTGTCTCTGTCTCTCTCTCTCTCTCTCTCTCTCTCTCTCTCTCTCTCACACACACACACACACATTTATGTGTACACATCTGCATAAATCAGCTTGGAATCCCTTTGATTTGACTTTTATTATCCTTGGTGTAAGGTCGTTCACACTGAGATGGTTCCAGACTGTTCTGGAAGTTAGTCACACTATATGTTCTAGGGATACCCTGCCTAGGGACACAAATACATATTAAAGGGGGCCTGCCCCCATCATACTACTGAGGATTTACATCCACATCTGCCTAACTGATGTGTTAGCATACTTTCCCCACAACTAAATTTATGGAAGAGAAACATTTCTCAATCTCAGATGTGTTTTCAGTCAGAATGTTTTCTTCCATGCTGACATAATCTACTATGACATTGCCTGTTTGCTTGACAAATGACAAGACAGGGACTTAGCAGCCAGGACAGATCGGCAGCCACAGGCCCTGCTCCCTGCTCCCTGCAGGAACCTCTTGGGACTATAGGAAGCTAGTCGTCTTTCCTACCCTGCTGCTGGTTGCCTGATGCACTGCTTATCCCAAGGTGAAACTTTTTGTCTTTTTTACTGTAAACCTCAGAGCTGTATTTTTCTGTTTTAGTCATTTTAACATGCAATCTTGAGATGTCTACAGCCTCCCCAGAGGGTTATATGCTTTGACAACTGTATTTAGGTTTGAATGGATGACACGCGGCTCCTGAATGGACCACACCCTACACAAGCCTCCCACCAGCTCAGCTCCTTTTTTAATTGACAAAAATTATAGACATTTGTGTTGTCTGACATAATGTTTTGAAATCTGTGAAGTCTATGGAATAGCCAAGTCAAGCTCACATAATACATATGCGTATGTGTGTGTAATATCACTACTTATATGAGGTGAAAACACCTCACACTATGAAACTGAAGTCATCATGTATAAAATAAAATGTCTCATCTTACTCTTCCTAACTAAAAAATTTCTCAGCGACTTATGGAGACTATTTCACAGAATGAAAAATGCAGGTGTCTTATAGAGCACAAAATATTCAGGGGACAAAAGAGTTTTATAACCTTCCCAATAAAATGGGGGAGAATCACACATGTTCTTAGAGTCCTTGCTGGGATGGATTGAGAAAATGTGCCCACAATATAGTTTTATAAGAGGGGAGCAAATGTTGGCCCCATTTTGCTTCTTACTGAGAAATTTTTGCTGCCAAAAGGATAGGTGAATGAGTAGGGGAAATTTTACTGCCAAACTAATAGGTGAATGAGAAGGGGAAGTTATAGTTATTCCACTTAAAAATTTCAACATTTTCAATTTTTAATTGGAACAAGTTTCAATTTCCATAGGAACATTTAAAATTTTGTTACTAGATTGTGCAACATCAATTCCTATAACCAGAGTATCGTGGATTTGCTTAGCACCTTTCTTCATTAGGATCCCAAGACCCTTGTGTTACTGCATTCATTCTTATAGTCACACCTGTGTGCCCTTGAGTATGTGGTTGATAATCTCCTGGTTTCAGTTTGTGAAGTAAGGTAATTTAAGGTTCTGTGTAATACCCACAACTGTCATGGGAAGGAAGTGTAGTCAGCTATTTGGCTATTTGGAAGCCCCTTAAAAAATGTGAAGGAACAACACAAAACTCATGATACTCTTAAATTGAATTCTGCCAGTTCTCTTGAGACCTCCCCAAAGCCTCTTACATATCTGTGATGATTTGGGGAGCTGTTCATGACCAGCTTTGGTGATGAACCCTGGGAGACTGAATCCTTCATAGTAAGGCAGAGGAATTCTTGCTCTCCCAACCCATCCCCCTCCCTCAGTTCCTTCCTTTCTCTCTCACCTTGATTTGGTCACTCACAAACCCTGTTGACTTCTTCAAAATGGTTCCTACCTTGATCATTCTGTATCTTGTTATTGTTCCCTAGACAACATAGTACGACAACTACTATTATAGTACCTGCATTTTATTAGGTATAAAAATTAACCCAGAGACAATTTAAAGTATATGAGAGGATATAGATAGGTTACAGGCAAATACCACATCATTTTCTAGAAGAAACCTAAGCAACTGTAGATTTGGGGATCTGTTGGGGCTCTTGGAACCAATTCCTAATGGATACTGAGGGATGCTTGTGTCTTACAGCTACTTCAAACCCATTTTGGAGTAGTCAGGAAAGGAGGTTAAAAAATACAGAGATAGGGACACTTTGGGGCAAGGACCAACCATGTTCTAGACCAAAATGCTCTGGAGGCCAGAAAAAAATACTGTTAGTCTTGATAAAAATTAGACTGGCTAAAAATCAGTCTATCTGGGTGCTGGTGTCTCATGCCTATACTCCTAGCTTCTCAGGAGGCTGAAATCTGAGGATTGTGGTTTGAAGCTGGTGGAGGAAGGAAAGCCTATGAGATTCTTATTTCTAATAAACTACCAAGAAAAGACTGGAAGTGATGCTGTGACTCAAATGGTAGAGTGGTAGCCTTGAGCAAAAGAATCTCAAAGACAGCTCCCAGGCCCTAAGTTCAAGCCCCCGGACTAGCACAAAAAAATGTTGTAACTAGAGTTTGTTCAGTGCTTCAGGAATTTGCAGACCCCAAAAGGAGAAGGCATATTCACACCAGAAGAGAAATTCTGACCAACCAAGCCAGGAGTCAAATTAATATCACAGAAAATATAGGTGAGCCATCAGAAAATTGTTTAAATGTCCAGAATTTCTGCTACTGTGCTGCCATTAGCATGATGCTAATGAAATGTAATAAAATGCAGCTTGAGAAGGAAACCCATTTGCTCTGAAACTTCAATTAATATGATTAAGATGTAGTTTTTACACAATAAACTTGCATCTGATGCACATTCTGAGCTTTATGGATTATTACAGCAGAGCTAATTCAGTCAAATAAAGTCAAGTCATGCCCAATTAACATTTGTAGCTAGCTGAGGAAGAAGTGGACATGAATTAGACTTGACTCCATCAATTCTATTCTCTATTCCTCAGGACAGGACAGCAACCAGTCTCCATCTTCTGCTTCATTCCACTCTGTAGTGTCCAACAATATGGAAGGAAGAGAGGAAGAGGCTATGATTGTGGACTTGTTTAACAAAATACAGATAGCTTTCTACCTTGATTTTCCCTGAAGGACTGAAAGCTGGCTGGCGGAGGCTACCTTCCTTCAATATTCTACAATCACATTTTAAATTCCTGCTGAGTATCAGCTAAGTTCAGGTCACCATGGGAGAAGAAGCATACAAACATTAAAAAAAGGCAGCTGTCATCCTTGAAGATCATGGAGAGGCTTCAGTGAGCCACTATGAATAAATATGCTATGAGTCTTCTACTCACAGAACAAAGCTTCTTCCGCACTTCCTCAAATTCCAGGAGAGTTCAGCAAGGCCTGGGCAAGCCAGTCCATAGTCTTTCTTCCTCAGTGGTACAAGGACACTTACCACAAACCCAGAAGATTATACTGGACATCTTCCTAGGTTCAATCCTTATAATGGG
Source organism: Dipodomys merriami (assembly GCF_024711535.1). Taxonomy (NCBI): domain Eukaryota; kingdom Metazoa; phylum Chordata; class Mammalia; order Rodentia; family Heteromyidae; genus Dipodomys; species Dipodomys merriami. The sequence continues at coordinate 4,325,685 of NW_027206457.1, forward strand.
GATTGACCTCTTTCTTACATGACTAAAATGGCCAATCAGAGCCCTTCAGCCATGGTAATTGGCCCAGGAATGTACACAAGTTAGGCCAATAATATTGGATGTAACTTGCCTTGAGAACTACTGGAAGAAAAGTTTTCTCCTTCTGTGGTGATTACTAAACTCAAGAAAGTAGGCCTAATTTACCCAAATGTTTACAAACAAGACCACACTAAAGCTACCAGCACAACTATGTTTATTGCAGCATTATTTACCATAGCTAAGATATGGAACCAACCCAGATGCCCCTCAGTAGATGAATGGATCAAGAAAATGTGGTATATATACACAATGGAATTCTATGCCTCCATCAGAAAGAATGACATTTCCCCATTTGTTAGGAAATGGAAAGGTTTGGAAAAAATTATATTAAGTGAAGTAAGCCAGGCCCAAAGAAGCATAGGTCCCATGGTTTCCCTTATTTGCAATATCTAGTATAGGTATGAGTCAAGCGGAAAAGGCCAGATCATGTGATGTTAGGAAAATGAACCCTTAAATATGTATTTTAATGTTTTCGTTTCTTTCATGCATGTATTTCTAATGCATTTATAAGATTATTCCTTTATTGCTTTGTATGTCCCTCCCCCACAGTGTAACCCCCGCTTTCACTATATTTGTTATCAGTATATCATGTGGAGGAGATGGGGACAAACAAATCGTTTAAGGATTCAGGTGGACCTGTTGCAACAATGAGAAGTACAAAATGTCATGTCAAAACCAGCTTTACAATTTAGGTGGGGGGGGGGGAGGGGGGTATAATTGGGTGGGGGGAGGGGGGTAAAATTGGGTGGGGGGAGGGGGGAGGCAGGGAAGGGAAGTGAAGGGTAAACAAAGGAGGAGGCTGCAATGCTTGGTAAGAAATGTATGCATTATTCTGCCCATGTAATTGTAGCCCCTCTGTACAGTATGTTCTCAAATAAAATAAAATACAATTTAAAAAAAAAAAAAAAAAAAAGAAAGTAGGCCTAGGGGCAGGGAAGGTGGCTTAGTGGTAGAGTGATTGCCTTGCATGCATGAGGCCCTGGGTTCAATTCCTCAGCACCACATAAGCAGATAAAGGCAGAAGTGGTGCTGTGGCTCAAGTGGTAGAGCGCTGGCCTTGAGCTGAAGAGCTGAGGGACAGAGCCAGGCCCAGAGTTCAGGTCCCACCACCGACAAAAAAAGAGAGAGAGAGAAAGAAAGAAAGAAAGAAAGAAAGAAAGAAAGAAAGAAAGAAAGAAAGAAAGAAAGAAAGAAAGAAAGAAAGAAAGAAAGAAAGAAAGAAAGAAAGAAAGAAAGAAAGAAAGAAAGAAAGAAACTAGGCCTGGAGTTAGTTGCTGGTGCTACATTTGCTATGATGAGAGTAGTCTGCAGAAAAAGAAGCTTGATAGATGTTGGAGAAGTAGCCAAACTAAACCATAGTGAAGACAGGGAGTCCTGAAGACATAGTGTGAGCATCTAAGGCCAGCTGGCTAGAGAACAGTTTATACTTTTTCTTTACCAGATTAGTTGACCTTACAGCTGAAGGAATTGTAGCTGATACTGAGCCAGGTGCTGAAGAAAGCCCTGGTGCTGCTGCTGGGTTTCCACATACCCCAGGAATCTGACAGAACTAAACTGGAGCCTCCCAGTGGCCAGTTGACCATTCTGGTCAGTGAACTCTGAGCAAGGGCTACAGTTTTACACAGCCCACCTCTCCTTTTCTTACTCTCTCATGCCTCCTGTCCCTTCTCAACTTCCCAATGGAAATTTTCCAACAGCTTTCAAACCCATTACAGGGTGCTGGCCCCAGATGATTCACATTTTTTCCAATGTTTACCTCCATTTTCTCAGTGAATCATAATTTTGGAAGGCTCATACCCTGGAGCAACCTCAGCTACCATCCTTGCTGAATTTTACCTCAGCTCTGGCCTGGTGTTTAAGAGACATTTCAGGGAAGAAGAACAAGCTAAATACATTTCTATTCAGCATATCAGTGAGGAGAGAGAGTGCTCATGGGAATCTCACTTGGTGTGAGGGTGTGTCCTGGATTTATCATCCTTATGATTGTCTTTGATTTCACTTACAAACCTACATTGATACCCTGAAAAACCAAATTATATAGCAGGATGTAGAAGAGAACTGATAAAGATTTCTAATACTGGATAAAACTATATACAAATCCCACTTCTTTCTTACAGTGGTGCATCTTTCTTTTTTAATATCTATTTTTATTGTAAAGATATTATACAGAGGGGTTACAGTTACATGAGCAAGGTAATGAACCCATTTCCTATTGAGCATTGCTACCACCCCCTTTGTTTTTTCCCTACCATCCCTTTCCTCCCCACTTCCCCAACTCCTCCCTCTGTCACTCACTTTCTGACCCCACCCACAAAGTTGTAAAGTTCATTTTCAACATAGGGTCTTGTACATCTCATTGTTACAATGGATCATCCTGTATCCTTATTTTAGCATTTTGTTATTTCACTTCCCCTCCCCAAATTAGAAGAATGTATATACAAGATGCAGGACAAATGGTGAATCTTTCACAAGTTACCTAACTTCCTCAGCCTCCAGTTCTCATCTAGCAAAATGGTGCCACCCTTTACAGAGTCACTCTGAAGATTCCCTGAGGTAAGGTTGTATGCTAAAAGATAATGTAATGAAAGGCTATCAGGGATTCAAAGATCCCTTGGGAGGTCAGAGAACCATGCTTGCTGTGAGGTATGCAGCAGGACCTATAGGCCACCGTAGTCTTTGCCATCAGGGGCAAGGACCTGACCTTCAGATGGTCCCTCCAGCTTTTACTAGTCAACAAAATCACAGAGGAGGGCATCCAGTTTACTGAATTTATATTATAGTCCTGGCTGAGATAAGTAATAGACGGAATAGAGGAAGGACTTACAGCCCGGCCCTTAGCTTCCACAGCAAAAGGTAAACGAAGGAGTTAGCCTTCAGTGAACTATGAGATACTTTCTAAATGCAGATCAAGTTGTTAATAGAATCAATATATTTTATTCAGGGAACCTAGAGTTCTAGAGGCTTCACACAAAGGAAATAGGGTTTGAGATGTTTCTTTACTCATCAAACACACTCAGCCCGCCCATATCAGACAGTTAATTATATATGTTACAGCTTTCCATCCTCTTTCAAAACTTTTAGGGCAGACACCTGCAAAGCAAGGGGAAACAGCTATTGAATAGATGTCCAGACAAGTCTTATACTTGTACAGAGAGATCCAAGGCTGGTCAAACCAGCCGGAAGGTGGCTTCTCTTCCAACAGAATAGAAAGAATAAGAGCCACTGGAGGTGTCAGCAGCATGGAGTAGGAAGTAGAGATCTCCAGGTCTGGGTTGTGGACATGGGTGTGCATTGCTCAGGAGAGACTGGAGTGTTTATCACATTGCCCTCAGTGCTGAGTCAGGGGATCCTGGAGCAGCCGCCCCCCCCCAAACACAGGAGGACAGGAGATTACAAATCACAACCAATAGGATCAAGATTTCTACTGTGTATATCCTTTGATTCAGGGACAGATGACCACCGGAATATACATGTGGAATTTTTGTGGTTAGTGAAATGATTCTGCATGGAGTGGTTATTAAGTCAGAGAGTAAAAATAAACTCAGAAGAGTTTATCTGTGCAACAACCCCTCTTGGGTATCAGCAGTTTTACTACAACTTAAGCCTTAGAATACCACTTGTATCAGTATGTAATGAAGTTAATAATGTAATGAAGTCTTTTAATTCAGATTCACTTTTTAATCCAAGTAGGTATACTTTTAAAAGAAAGCTTATGTTAATAGGTTTTATTATATATAGTCCTATGTACTAAGCACTTGGGTGATTGAGATCCCTGTTAAGAATATCATATACATATTCTAGTTCGTACAAATGAGGTAGATCATATGACCTGCTTTTCTTTGGGTCTGGTTTCCTTCATTTAATATAATTTTTTAAAGTCTTTCCATTTTCTTATGAATGTTTTTCTTTCTGCTGGAGGCATAGCCCATTGTGTATATATACCACAAATTTTCTTGATCCATTCATCTGCTGAGGGGCATTTGGGTTTGTTCCATATCTTGGCTATGGTAAATAATGCTGCAATGAGCATCGTTATACTGGTGGCTTTAGTGAGGCCTTGTTTGTGGTCATTTGGGTAAATTTCCAGAAGTGGGATTGCTGAGTCATAGGGGAGCTCTATGTGTAGTCTTTTGAAGACCCTCCACACTGCTTTCCAGAGTGGCTGAACAAGTTTGCACTCCCACCAACAGTGTAGTAGTGTTCCCCTTTGGTCACATCCCTGCCAGCATCTGTTAGTTTTTTGTACCTCATGTTTTGCATAATAGACAATGCAATTGGTTAAAAGGAAAGGGAATCACAGATATAGTAGAACAATGGATGAACCACAACAACATTGATACTCACTTGACACTATGTTGGATATAAACATTACAACTTGGGCAGGGGATGGGGGGTAGAAGAGGGGGATTGGGGGTGACAGGGAGGGATAAGTGGGAGATAAAGAGGGATGGGGGTAACAATGATTAAAAACAAATGTGTTTATTGCCTTACTTATGTAATTGTAACCCCTTGCTCATCACCTTTTCAAAAAAAAAAGTTTAAATTTGCTGTTACTAGTCTGGCATAGAAGACACTCAGAAAACTGGAAAAGCATATCTAAGGACTGAGACAACTATAAAAGTTGCAACATGTACCTGATGGGACACCAGAAGAAGAACAAAGAGAAAAGGGAGAAAAAGGAACATTTGAAATGATAATAACTGAGAATTTCTCCCAAATTAATGTTACCAAATTACAAATCAGGAAGTTAATAGAATACCAACCAGGATAAATGTGTGTGTGTGTGTGTGTGTGTGTGTGTGTGTGCACTTGTGAGTGTGACAGAGAGAGAGACAGAGACAGAGACAGAGAGGCAGAGAGAGACCCTTTAAGAATATCAAACTCAAATGCAAAAGAAAAAAGATCTTGAAAGAAACTTAGGGAAGAGGACATCTTACCTTTGGAGGAACAAAGGTAGGGAATTACATCTGAATGCACCTCAGAAATGAGGTAAGCAAGAAGAGAGGAAAATGAAGTACTATCAATACTGGGCAGGGGGAGGGGTCACAAAGCTAGAACTCTGTGCCTTGAAAAATTAACCTTGACAAGTGAAGGAGAGTTGGGTGTAATCTTGGGAAACAAAGATCAGGAGAATTGTGATCTGAAGCCATTTGGAACAAAGAAATTGTGAAACCCTATCAATAGCTGGGTTCAGAAGTGTGCTTCTGTTATCTAGTTGTGTGGGAGGCTAAGATGCAGACTAGCCTGGTCAAAAAGGTTTATGAGAGCCCATCTTAACAGAAAAAGCTAGGTATATGCCTGTATTCCAACTACAGGACTGGGGGCATGGCTCAAATAATAGTGTGTTTGCCAGCAACTGGAAAAGCCTGAGTTCAAACCATCAAAAATAAAAGGTGAAGGGCAGGGTATTACATAATATCAAAGTATGTCTGTATAAAGGATTTATTTATTATAAAGGATAATGGATTGGTTCGCTGCAGAAGCATAATCATAATCTAATCATGAAGAAATATCAGACAATACAGAATAGAGGGGAAATCTACAAAACAATGGACCTTTATTTGTGATTGTCATGTAAGTCAAGGAAAGAGGTCATCAATGGATATAAGGCTTAGTATCCCTCTGTTGATAGCCAGTCGAGACCAAGAGTGTCTGTGGAATGTGTGGAGTTCCAAAACTCAATATTCAGCTGCATACTGAAATCTGTACATCCCCAGGTATCAAACCTAAACATTTCCTCTTCATCATCCCAACTCCAAAATCTGTTCTTATCTCCTTATCCTGGCAGGCCATTCTTCTCCACCAGTTTCTCAAGCCAGAGTTTTGGGCATCATTCTTGAACCCCTCTATTTGGTAGAGTCTCACAATCTTGTGATTCTTACGATTCTACTAGAAATATCTCCATGTTTTCCTCACACCTATTGTCTCCAATCCAGCCCAAGTCCCCACTGGCTACTCCATTTCTCCTTATACACTCTATTCTTCTCCAAAATGCAGCCAGAGAAACGTGCCTTTTTAAAAAGCTAAATCTGATCATGTAACTGTCTTCCATCAAACTTGTCAAAACAGTGCTGCTTAATGCAGTGACTATTTTAACTACTTCATAGTCATGAAAATAGTGGCTCCCATATTGAATAGCACAGATTATAGGACAGAAAATTTCAATTGGATGGTGTTCCTAGCTTCTCCAGAGCTTTCATCATAAAGGGATGTTGGATCTTGTCGAATGCTTTTTCTGCATCTATTGAGATAATCATGTGGTTCTTATCCTTACTTTTCTTGATGTGATGAATTGTATTAATTTATTTGTGTATACTGAACCAGCTTTTCATCCTTGAAATGAATCCTGTTTATCATGGTGTATTATTTTTTTTGATGAATTATTGAAGTTGATTGGCGAGAATTTTGTTGAAAAGTTTTATACTGATGTTCATCAAAGAAATGGGTATATAGTTCTCTTTCTTTGATGAGTCCCTATCTGGTTTGAGGATGAGGGTTATGATGGCTTCATAGAAAGAGTTTGGTAGTGAACTTTCACTTTGAATTTCATTGAAGAGTTGGAGGAGTATTGGTGTGAGTTCCACTTTGAAGGCCTTGTAGAATTCATCTGTGAATCCATCAGGTCCTGGGCTTTTCTTGGATGGGAGGTCTCATTGATCTTTTTATTTCAATGCTTGATATGGGTCTGTTAAGTTGGTTTAGATCTGACGTTTCTCTGTTGAGTTTTTGCTGGGTTGATCTACCCAAACTAATGTCCAAAGACAACTAATGTCTTTGGATCTATGTGTGATTTTGGGGAAAGTAGTGTTTCTTGGATAAATTTGTGTGCTCTGGTATTTGGTGAATAGATACTTAGAATTCTTGTATTATGCTGTGGATAGATCCCTTTATTAGTGTGTAATGACCTTCTTTATCTCTTCTTGCTAATTTTAATTTGAACTCTGTTTTTTTAACCAATGGATTTTATTTATTTTTTTAAATAAGTTTTTTATTGTGAAAATAGTGTACAGAGGGGTTGCAGTTACATGAGCAAGGTAATGAGTACATTTCTTATCAAGAATTGTTACCTCCTCCTTTGTTTTTCCCCTACCATTCCTTCCCTCCCATCTTCACACTCCTCCCCTCCCCCCCCTGCCTAAATTGGAAAGTTCTTTTTCTACATAGCACCTTGTACATCTCATTGTTGCGATGGGTCAACCTGTATCCCTATTTAAACAAGTTCTTTTTCCCCTTCCCCTTCCCAAATTATACCAACATCAAATAAAGTGAAAACAGGGGTTTTACTGTGGGGGAGGGACAATAAAAAAATCATGTGGTACCTTATAAATACATTAGAAACAATAGCAAGAAAGAAAAAACCACTTGTGTCCTTATCTTGGGGTTCATTTCGATTAACATCATCTTATCTAATCTTTTTTGCTTGTTTCAGACATATACTAGTTATTGTAAATAAGGAAACCATGGGATCTATGTTACTTTGGGCCTGGCTTACTTCACTTAATATAATTTTTTCCAAGTCTTTCCATTTCCTAACAAATGGGGCAATGTCATTCTTTCTGATGGAGGCATAGAATTCCATTGTGTATATATACCACATTTTCTTGATCCATTCATCTACTGAGGGGCATCTGGGTTGGTTCCATATCTTAGCTATGGTAAATAATGATGCAATAAGCATAGTTGTGCTGGTAGCTTTAGTATGTTCTTGTTTGTGAACTCTATTTTATCCGATATTAGGATTGCAACTCTGACCTGTTTATGGGGGCCATTTGCTTGATAGATTTTATTCCAGCCTTTCACTTTCAGAATACGTTTGTTTTTGTGGGCAAGGTGTATCTCTTGAAGGCAGAAGATAGAAGGATCTTGCTTTTAGATACAACTAGACAGTCTTATGTCACTTAATTGGAGAGTTAAGTCCATTAATATTGAGAGTTAGGATTGAGATGTGTTTGGTAATTCCTGCCATGTTATCCACCTTCTTAGGGAATGTTCCAACTGGGTTCTTACTATGATTATCTGATTGTTTGGGGGCTGTTTCTTGGCCTTTATCGTGCTTTTATTGGTTTTTGAATAGGGCATCTTTAAGTATCTTTAGTAATGCTGGTTTGATAGAGTATATTGTTTTGATTTTTCTTTGCTGTGATAGGTTTTTATTTGTCCTTCAGTTATGGAGAGTTTAGCTGGGTACAGTATTCTTGGTTGATAATTGTTTGTCCTTAGGGCATGGCATACATCATTCCAGGCTCTTCTTGCTTTCAGGGTCTCTGCTGATAAATCTACAGATTATTCTGCTTTGTTCCCTTTATAGGTGACTGATCTTTTCTCCCTGACAGCTTTAAGGATCCTTTCCCTGGTCTCTATTGATTCTGTATGGATTACAATGTGATGGTGGGATGTTTTGTTCTGGTCTGGTTTGTTTGGGGTTCTAAAGGCTTCTTGTATCTGAATGGGACTATCTTTTTGCATGTTTGGGAAGTATTCTGCTAGGATTCTGTTAAATAAATTTCCTAGACTTTTAGTTTCTGTCTCTAGGTCCTCCCCTACACCCATTAGCCTTAAATTAGGCCTTCTGATGGTGTCTTCTATCTGTTCAATGGATCTATCATATTTCTTGGATTTGTCTTGAATACTTGTCAGTTCTTTCTCTATAATGTCTAAGCTATCTTCTGTCCCAAAGATTCGATCTTCTGCATGGTTTAACCTACTGTCAAGACTTTCTACTTTGTTTTTTATTTTCTTTCCTTCTAATTGGTCAGATTTGATGGTTTCAATTTCTTTGTTGGATCTTTGTTTTAGATCTTGTATGGACTTCATTACCCACCTTGATTTGATTTTCAGTGTTCATTCTCAAATCCCTTAGTTGAGTGGTTATATTTTCATTGGACTCCTTTTCCTTCTCTTGGGATTTATTCAGCTTTCTGTTTATGGAATCCATGAATTCCTCCAGCTTTCTGTTCATGGATTTCATGAATTTCTTTATTAATCTTTGGTTGTTCTTATAATGCTCATGCAATTCCTCTATTAATCTTTGATTAGGGCTGGGAAGGTTGCTCAGTGGTGGAGCGCTTGCTTTGCATGCCTGACACCCTGGGTTCAATTCCTCAGCACCACATAAGCAAAAAGAAAAAAGCCGGAAGTGGCGCTGTGGCTCAAGTGGTAGAGCGCTAGCCTTGAGCTGAAGAGCTGAGGGACAGTGCCCAGGCCCAGAGTTCAGGCCCCATGACCGGACCCCCCCCCAAAAATATTTGATTAGCCTTATCATGCTTGCACAAAATAGCTTCATCATGCTCAGAAAATTCCTATAGTAATCTTTGGTTAGCTTCATCACACTCACACATCACAGTCACTCAGAGCTCTTTGTAGGCGTTCAATATTTTCATTCACCATGTTTACCAGCAATGTTTGTAGAGCATTTTGAGTAAACTGCTCTGGATTATTCATTATATGTTCTGTTGCCTGTTTATAATGAGTGGGAGATGAAGTTCCTAGGCTTGCCATTTTCCTTGTGTTTCTATGGCTTATTCTGCCCATGTGAGTATAAAAGAAAAACCAATTCCATACTAGAACACTATTTTAAAGTAAGCATCAACTCAGAGCCCTGTGTTTGCACAGATTTTTTTTCCCACAGTCAAAATCAGTACTGATACAATCTAGTTCAACAGCAAACAACTAAGCATCAAGGTCTAAGAAAATAAAAGAAGCAGTTAGGGAACCAGAAATTAATAGATATAGGATGAATTATGAGGAGAAAATAAGATTAGAGGAATGTAGGGACGGAAAGGAAGAGAGGAAAGATAACTAAGACCTAAACTCAGAGAGAGGCAAAATAGAGAAAGAAAGGAGGAGAACCAAAAAAAAGAAAAAAGAAATATAAATTTTAAAATGAAAAAATTTAAAAATATAAGTATAAAGAAATAAAACTACAATTAAAGGAACTAAGGTTGAGAAATTGCTAATTAAGTAATTGATGTCTGAATTAAGTGTGCACACAATGAAGGATAAGGCCTAATAATTAAAGACATTTATGTATCTGAGGATGAACAGAACAGCAATTAAGTAGAGCAAAAAAAGAAAAAGGACCAAAAGGGAAAAGGGGGGAAGAAAAAATATGAAAAATTAATTTAAAAAATTAAGCAGAAAATGAATTCCTTGATTTATTTGGGGGATCTTGTATCTCCCCTGTGTCTGTATCCAGTTTCTTGGTGGAGTCTCTGATGTGCTTGTGGTTTGGTTTTCCTGTGGCTTAGTTAGTTTCTTAAATTATTTTGTTTGAGCAGGCAGAATGAAGCTCTGCCTTACCAGCAATGGGACTTTGTGACCTCTTTTAGACTAGTTTAGGTGGAGGGCAATCTGTTGTGTGTCACACAAGAGGGATATGGCTGCTTCCTCTAGCTTGGTGTTGCTGTGAGGGAGATTGAATGTGGGTGGGGTTGTGGCCTGTCAGTAATCAGTAGCTTTTCCCTGAAGGATAGCTCCTGAGACACTCTTGTGGCCCACCTTGAAGCCACTCTCAGGATTTATGCCCATCCAGATTTTTCCCTTCCTGGGAAGGGCAACTTTCTTCTGTGTGGAGCTGAGCCCCCCTGATCAGGTTCCTTTTCCCTGTTCAAAAAATGGCTCATCAGTGTCAGTGTCTAAGTCCTGAGTTATATGCTAGCTGCTCTGGCCCCTTTGCCAGTATCAAAGATGGCATTCTTCTCTGGTGATGGTGGAGGGGCTACCTTCCAAACACTGTTCTGTGAGAAGGATTGAGGATGTTTTGTGGGGTATTCATACCTTTCTCTTGGTTTTTGGGCGGCCTATGGTCTGCATCCATCTGTGATCAGCAGGATGAAGATTTCTGCTCCTTGTCAGTTCACGCTGGCTAAGAGTAGAAGGTGTTCTTTCTCTATCTCCAGTGTCTTTGTCCCAGGCTCTGTCAATATGGCAGCACTGGTAGCCCCACCACCTCCACTACTGTGGCCACTGGTGAGTGCTTGACTCTGTCTCCTTAAACAAGCTCTTGAATTTTTCCTCTCTGGCCAAACTCTCTGTACTATGATGGCATACTTGGTGTGACCCTCTAGCCTTGGATTTTTCACTGAAATGCTGAAACTGGTTTCTTCATGATAGCTTGGTTAGCTCTCAGTACTCCTCTGACATATTCCTTCAGAATCATCTCCCCCGTATATTCTATTGTCTAACACAGTATCTGAGACATAAAACTTATAGATTTTTTTAAAAAATTGTGTGTGTGTGTGTGTGTGTGTGTGTGTGTGTGTGTGTATGTATGTATGTATGTACTGGGGCTTGAACTCAGCACCTCAGTCCTTTACCTTTTTGGCTTAATGCTGTCACTCTATCACTTGAGCCACATTTCCACTTCTACCCTTTTTGTGGCTAATTGGAGATGAGAGGCTTATGGACATTTCTTCCTGGGCTGTCTTTAAATCATGATCCTCTGATCTTAGCCTTTTGAATAGCTAGGATTATAGGTGTGAGCCACTAGGGCCTTGCAGATTATTTGTTGAATGTGAGAAGAATGACTGAAGCCACAAGACATTGGGATGGGTAAGACATGGACAGTACAAATCATAAGAAAATCATGATTTTTCCATTTTCTTTTAAAATTTATTATTTCTTTTTTAAACTATTAAGTAGCTGTACAAAGATGTTACATCTCCATATGTCAACTTATGAGTACAATGCATTTTTAAAATGTATTTTTATTATCTTTAAGTAGTTATATTCAACAAAGCAGTTTATGAATATATGCATCCTGATGAGTGTCACCCCTTTCACCATTCTTCTCCATTCCCCTCAACCCTAACCCTTCCATACATTTTCTTAATTTTGTAGGAAAGTTCATTGAATTTTATGACTTCATTCTCCCCCCCTTCTCTTCATTCCTCTCTTTGTCCCTACCCCCTACCTTATGAAGACTTGTTTCCTGGTATTTGTTTAGTTGGACTGTGAGCCTTTCTAAGAACTCTAAGGAGTTCTCCCTGAATTACAATTTGTATCTGTCTTCCTGCCTTTCCACTTCTTAACCATAAGACCTTGGGTTAAAGACAAATATTTTCTCTTGAGGCATTCCAAGAAAAGACACTTTCTCTATTCACTTGATTTCTTAATCCAATACCAGTTCCTCATCTGTGTAATGGGGATAAATCTTTGCTGCCTATTGTCTGGGACTATGCTATTGGATCTCTTGAGAGCCATTCCTGCTCCAGTCTATAATTGTGTCATTCTCTGTCTAGAAGGCTGCTTTTTCCCACTGGCAAATTTGAAACTAAGTAGCCTACTACAGAGGTTAATTGCACAGAAAATGTAATTTGCGGGCCATCAACTTTTTTCCTTTATGTTTCTGCTATTAGGCTGCCATTAATGCTTAGCTTAACAATGGCCCCAAAATGCTGGGAAGCAAATGAAAACAATGAAAAACCTAATACCTGCATCACTCAAGATATGGATCATTTCTCATGAAAAGGAGCATTAATGCTGCCACCAGAGGAGTACTAATTAAAGTCTCTGCACAGCCTCTCTGTTGCAAACTGTCCCTCCTGTTGCAACTGCCACCCCTCGGGAGACATAGGAGACTGACAGTCTCTTATGATAAGTCCTAAGATAGCAGAGCTGGAGAAAATATTACTGGCCTTTCAGTCCAAGTATGAATCTTTGCATTAGCAGAAGTGAACCCAAGCTGAGGACTTCAAGCTAGTTTCCACACATAGTCTAGAGCCTGTGGAGCACAGACATCAGGGTCAGGGTTAACTTTCCATAATGTAACTTATTATATGCCATCCCCAAGGGTGCCCCATCAGGATGTCTGACCAGGCAGATGTGATCATAATGGTGTCATCATGATGTCTGGGGGAAAAAGCTTCAAGGGCCTGTGACTCAAATCTTGCTTTGGATTGAATCAGAGCTGGGAGTGCTCCATTTTAATCCACATACTCATACCATACCTCAACCACACCTCTAGCCTTCATAACAGCATATTTAATTCAAGAATACCTCCTGCCCTCTGCACCTTCAAGACTCTAACTTGATGCAGAGTCTGGGCAGGAGAGGAGCCATACGGCATCCCTATGTTCACATAATGTGCTCTGGCTGACTGCAATGTACTTAGTCTTTCACTTAGGAGCAAAATCTGTTCCTCTTCCTGTTCTGGGTGAATGGAGTTAGAGCTCTGGGACCTGGAAAGGATCAACGGGAAATAAAAATGGTACAGATTCCCTAATGAGATCTCAAACCATACAACACAGAAAATTATTGAAGTTCCAGTGTACTAAAAGTATGTTTCTTGGAATGGTGGAGAAGTCAATCTCTGAGGGAAGGAACACAGGTCAGAGACTCCAGAGGAGAAAAGTTCCCAATAAGCCAAAATACTCTGTCTCTCCTTTCCTTTTTCTCTCCTTCTTCCTCTAGACCTGTGTGTGGATTGGGGGGCATTTGTGTGTGTCTGTGTTTATGTCTTTCAAATACCCCAAATTATTTTCACAGTGCTTGGGAAATGTCTGCTCCATTGAAGAAAGTTAACCAATTTCTCAACACAAAACTCACGGGCCATTCAGAAGGAATAGAGAGCTAAGAATAATCACAGTGTGGTCAATGTAAACTGAGTTTTACCGGCCAAGGTCATGAGCTACAGCAGACCACTAGAATCCTTCATCTGCTGTATCAGTGGTGGTTTCTCATTGGATTTCTGGCTTTTGGCTTCTGAAACTCATTGCCTGGGCCACCAGCAGGGCTGCTAATTGAAGAACTGAGCAGGTTTTCCCCTAAAAGTCAGGATGACATGGTGAAACTTGGCAGGCTGCCCCTGCTCTCCCAGTGTTCCCTTTGGAAAGCCTGATCTTCACAATCAAAACTGGCCAAGCACAGCAGACAGAAGGCTGAAGGTCAAGTGATAGATTCCAAGTGCTAAGACACGCTTTGCTAGCTACACCTCTATGCTACATCCCTCCATGCCTTTGCTTACATAAGGCAACAAGCCCAGAATAAAAATCAGAAATTCACAAACTCAGGAAGAGCTGGAGAACTGGCGTCAGAACTGAACGAATATTCTCTATAGTTGAGAACTAGTTAGTATTTCTTGCACATCTACAATATGCTGGTCGAGATAAACAGACAAACTGATTGATATTTGGGCTCACATAGTAATATGTGCATGTATGCATGTGTATATATAATATGTAGTTTGGAGGCAGTATTGGGTTTTGAACTTTACCTTGCACTTGTTAGGTTTTATCACTTGTGCAACTCTACCAGCCAGCTAGATAGGCATATGGATAGAGATAGTAGACAGTAGTTAGAGATATATAGGAAGATCTACATAGATAAATCTATCTTTATAGAGATAGCTCTATATAGATAGATCTTTATCATATATCATCTATATCTATCTATCTATCATCAGTCTATTTCTCTTATTTATGAGAAAACCAGTGCTCAAAGGTGTTATCTCACTTAAGGCTTGGCATCTCTTTAAGTACAAAGACTTTCAGGAATGACATGGGACAGCTACTTAGGAAGTCCAATGTGTCGTCCTGTCACACTTTGGATGGACTAGCTGATGACATGTCCTTGAAAAATGGTGCATTTGAGTGCCAAACATATAGGTGGCAGGGCTGGACAGTTCCTTGGCACAAGGCATTTCCACTCAGTCCAGCTTTGTGTTCTGCTGTGGTTATGCTGGATAGCGCCCTACACAGACACCTGTTAGCTTCCCTGCCTCAGCTCCTCTCCCAAATTGGGGAGCCTTTCTGAACACACATAGATATTGTGTAGGAAAAACTAAGTATAGTAATCAACAACAAAAATACTATTTTTCCCTACTAGACTCTCTGTGTAGAATAGTCTATGGCCAGATATGTGGGAATTTTTTCCATACTTCTCAATTAGTCAGTACCAGCTGTGTTTCCAAAAATTCAATTCAATTCTGCACTGTCTCCTTAGAGCAAGCCTCAGGTTCCATAGGTTCAGATCTCAGTCCCACAAGACTGCCCCCACTTCAGAGGCCAATCCCAGAGGCTTACTGGAGATAGATTACTCCTTTCCTTATGTTTAACAGTCATTGGCTAGAATGGTTCACAAACTCAGAGAAACATTTGCTTATGTGTACCAGTGCATTATAAGAGATGTTGCAAATGAGACAGACAAGCAAGGTAAAAGGGGACTTGGGCAAGGTATGTGGGAAGGGCCATAACCTTCCAAACCTTCACCATGTGTTTAGCAACTTAGAAACTCAACAAGCTCATGATTCAGGCATTTTTTCTTGAAGCTCACTGTCACAGAGGTGGGGAATCTTTTCTCTGCAAAGGGGCATTTGAAAACTTAGAATCCAATTCACAGTCCATACAAAATTATCACAGTAGGCAGACAGACAGAAGATAGACGAGAAGTATAAATCTCTGTATCAAATTATTTTGGTGTGTGTGTGTGTGTGTGTGTGTGTGTGTGTGTGTGTGTGTGTGTGTGTGTGTGTGTGTGTGTGTGGTGTGTGTGTGTGTGTGTGTGTGTGTGTGTGTGTGTGCTGGTCCTGGGGCTTGAACTCAGGGCCTGGGCACTGTCTCTTGGCCTTTTTTTTTTTTTTTTTTGCTTAAGGCTATTGTTCTATCACTTGAGCCACAGTTTCATTTTGGCATTTTGGTAGTTAATTGTAGATAAGAGTCTCATGGACTTTCTTGCCCAGCCTGGCTTCAAACAGTGATTCTCAGAACTGGGTCTCCTGAGTGGCTAGAATTACAGGCATGTGCCACTGGAGCCCAGCAATTTTGCCAGTCTTATGTGACCCATGGGCTGGACATTCCCCACCCCTGAGAGTTAACTGTTACCCAAGGAAGGAACAGCTCCTCTTCACTTTCCAGAGGATGGGGTAGAGTAGGGAAAGTTTTAAATACCCATCATGGCTTGGTGTTTCTGGTGATGAGTCCCAGAAACTAAAAGCCACCTGTTAGAACATATCATCCAGAAACCATTATCATCCAGAAAGTTCCAAGTGATTATCAACTGTGAATCAGAAATCATGGTGAGAAGTCATGCACTTTAGGTTAAGGCATCAGGGTTATAGAAACTCTGTGCTGGCTACTGATGTTGAAGACACCAGCCTGTATACAGACACACATACATGATGCAAATTACATACATATATGATGTACGCACATGCACACAGTGTACATATGCATACACACATATATGTGCTGGGATCTGATATATAAATGTATATGTAATATACTCACATATTATATAATATTTGTATATTATGATGTTAAGATATATGTTTGATATTATATACAGATATACATATAGAAATGTATACATGTAGATATCTGTATATATATGTATGTACATATATATGTGTATATCTATCTATCTATCTATATATATATATCTTTAACCACAGCAAGTAGCACAGAGATATAAGTATGTGTGTATGTATGTGTGTATACCTATTAAAATCACAACATGAGCTGGGTGCTGGAGGCTGAGATTTGAGGATCCTGGTTTGAATCCAAACCAAGCATGAAACTCTTATTTCCATTTACTACCAAGAAAAAGCCTTAAATAGAGCTGTGGCTCAAGTGGTAAGTGCTAGCCTTGAGGGAAAATAAAAAGCTCAGAGAGAGTGCTCAGGCCCTGAGTTAAAGCCCCAGGACCAACATACACACACACACACACACACACACACACACACACATTACATCACATCAAAACATGAGCCTGAGCCAGTCACCCATGATTCACACCTATAATCCCAACTACTCAGGTAACTAAGATCCAGAAGATTGTGGTTTGAAGCCAGTTGAGGTAGAAAAGTCTGCAAGACCGTGTCTCCAAAAATAACTAGCAAAAAGGTCAGCTGGAGTGATGGTTCAAGTAGTAGAGTACCAGATGAGAAAGTTCAAGTTACTTAGATCAAACCCAGGACCACCAAAAAAATGAGGACTGGGAATGAAGCTCAGTGGTAGAAGGCCTGTTTAGCACATACAAGGCCCTGGCTTTGATTGCCAAAATCATACTGGTCAAAGAACAAATGAGCTCTTTTGAGATAGAATACGGCCACAAGTCACCAACAATGAAATGTTCCATAAGTTCAGGTCAATGGCAGCAAGTCATATGGAAATATCTGTACCAGATTGGGAATTAGTTGTGAATGTGGTGTTATGGAAACTCTAAGGTCTTCAGTGGGTTGAATGCTGCCACTCATTCAGTGAGGGAAGTCTTCACTTGGTCCATCAATCCAAATGCTTTTCTCTTCCAGAAGCACTCTCACAGACACACCCAGAAATATTGTTTTCCAAGCTATCTGGGCAATCCTTAGCCCAATCAGATTATGCAAAATTAATTATCACAATGACTGAAAGCAACTATCATCGATTAAGCTCAGAATCCTTCAGGGTGACCACATAAGGCTAGCTTAGCTGGGTGGCTTTTTCTATCTTGGGTAAATCACTCATGTGTGTGGTGCTCGGTTGACTGATCTCTGCTCTACATGATCTCTCATCCTCCAGAAGACTAGCCCAGACTTGCTTTCAAGGAAGCTAGTAGTTTCCAAAAGATAGAGCGGACATACCCAAGGTCTCTTGAGGCTTGGGCTTAGAACTGGAACAATGTCTTCCATCCTATCTTATTGACTAAAGCAAGCCTGAAGGTTAGATTCAGACATTTTTCCTTTGATTTTTCAATAAGAGAAGCTACAAATTCTTTATTTTACAATTAAGGTTTGCAGGATTATCTTGAACAATACCTTCTTTTGTAATGGTAAAATAAAAATTAACAGTGGACTCTCTGCTCGGGAAGATGGCTGAGGAGAAGCTGGAATCTGAACAAGCTCTCGCATAGAAAGCAGTTTTAGAGTTCCAGTGAACAGTCCTAAGCCAGAGAATCACACCAAGTGTGCCATCACAGGACAGAGAGTTAGACAAGAGAGGGGAAGCCAAGATAAGGAGACACATCTGAGCGCCTGGCAGCAGCCGCCACAGTGGCGGCAGGGTTGCAGCGGCGACTGCAGCTGCGACCATACCTGAACGCTCACACAGAGAGTCCGGGACGAAGGAGCCAGATGCAGCAGGCGAGAGGATTCTACTCAACACCAGCAAGAACTGACAAGGAGCGGACATCTTCATCCTGCAGTTTGCAGACCAGAGACGACCCAGGATCCAAGACTCGGCGTGAGTACAAGCCCGACGTCCTCACTCCTTCTCAGGGAGCAGAGGAGGGAAGGCCACCCCTCTCCCCCCCAGCACTGGTGATCTCCATCTTGGATACCGACAAAGCTCGGAGGAGCTGCTAGCTCCAACTCAGGCCTTGGAATAAAACGAGTCATTTAGCAGGTCACAAAAACTTAACGGCGAAGTGACCTGCCAGACTCAGCTCCATCCAGGGAAAAGTCACCCAGCTCAGGCACCAGCCATTGGAGTGCCTTGCCTCACTGGGTAACCAGAGCCAGGGGCTGCCCCTCCCTCTAGCAGCCTCCACAATCAATTGAAAACAGAAACCCTGAGAATGGCTCCAGGCTGCGCTCTGTGAGTTTTTCACAAAATAGCCCCAGGGAAAAGCTACTGTTTGTTGAAAGGCCTCAACTCTACCAGAACCTAGCCTCATCACCCCACTTTTGTGATTCTCAAAGCAGATCACCCTCCCATTAACCTAACCTGGGAGGGGGATCTCAAAATCTTGGGTAAAGCAGAGTATTTTTCTGCCTGTTCGAACAAACTGACTTAAGAAACCAATCAAGCCACAGGACCTCAAGCTGACCAGAGACTCCAACAAGAGGCTGGTTACAGACAAAAGGGAGATACAGGAATCTTCCCACCCCTCCAAAAAAAATCAAAAAAAAAAATCAAAGAACTGTTTTTTTCTTTTTCTTTTCTTCCTTTCTTTTTTTTTTTCTTTTTGGTACCTTATATATATATAAATTTTTTTTCCTTTTCTAAAACTTTTATTAATCTTTAATTTTTGCCTTTTTTGAAAAAATAATTGTTTTCCAGTAACTTTTTTTTCCCTCTTATAATTTTTATTTTAGGAATACATGAATGTGCGTTTTCCTTTCTTTTCTTGTCTTCTTTCTCTTTTTCTTTCTTTCTTAATTATCTTTTTGTTTTTTGTCTAGCTCTACTGAACTTCTGATCTTTTTTTTCTCCCTTTCTTATCCTTTTAAACTTTTCCTCTCTTTTGTTCTTCTGTATGTGACTTAACTCTTGTCCTACACATCCTCAGATAAACCCATAGTTAACTAGTAGACCCTATGCCCCATTGTGTACACACCTAATCCAGAAATTTATTACTCAATCCAAAACCTCTGAGACTTAAATTCCTTAATAGCAGTACTACCTCATTATACCTATATAATATTTTAAGCATTTTTTTTAAGTTTTTCACATCTCCTCTATCTCCCTCCTGTTTTCTCAATATATTCACATTCCTCTCTAAATAGATGGTCTTTCAATCTCCATAACTATATTAATTTTTATGTTTCTATTTTTTTCTGGTCTCTTTTCATTTCCCTTTCCCTTTCTTCTTTTTCTCTCTCTCTCTACTTACATCCTACCCAACCTATTTCCTGCATTGAGATTAAGACATAGTTAACTCTCCCTGTGCCTCCCCACACCAATCTATTCCTATTTTTACCCACATCTCTCCCCAACCCTAAAAATTTCTGGTTTTCCAAATTCTTCTCTGCGGTTGGAAGCCCAGTAACATATAGTTGTTTGATGTTGAATAGATATATCTGTTGAACTAGATTGTATCTGTAGACTATTGACTGTATGAATGCAAACGTTGGTTGATGGTTGCCTTAAGATAGTGTTCTAGCACAAAACTGGTGCTATTTTCATCTCAAATGGGCAGAGTAAGCCGGAAAAACACAAGAAAAATGGCAAATCCGGGTATCTCAATTCCCAATCTTGATAATCAGGGGTCAGATCAGATAATGAACAATCCAGAGGAGAGTTCCCAAATAGCTCTACAAACACTGGTGGCAAACATGATAAATGAGAAGTTTGACAACTTGCAAAGGACTCTGTATGAGCGTGATAGGGAGAGAGAGGATGCATCCCAAAAGTTTTTACAGGAATATCATAAGCATGAGGAAGCTACTCAAAAACTGATACAGGATTTGCATGAACAACTTGAGAGTACTCAAAGAGAAAGGGAGGAATGGCGTGAACAGGCTGAGAACACTCAAAGAGAACTGCAGGAATCCCACGAACGGGAGGAAAGAGAACTGCAGGAATCCCACAAACGGGAGGAAGCTAATCAAAGAGTAATTCAGGAATTGAGAGACCAGGTAGAGAATACACAAAGATCACTAAAGGCATTCATGGAATCCATTAACAAAGAGCTGAAGGAAGTCAGGGAGACCACAAAGGGAATGCTGAATGGAACCCAACAGAAGGAATGGGAGTCCAAAGAAACCATAACCAATCAACTAAGTGATTTGAGAACAAACACTGAACACCAAATTAAGGAAGTAAAGAAATTCATACAAGGCCTAAAACAGAGCTTCAACAAAGAAGTTGAAGCCATCGAAGCTGACCAATTAAAAAGAAAAGAGATAAAAAACAAAGTAGAGAGTCTTGACAGCAGGTTAGACCATGCAGAAGATCGAATCTCAGGGATTGAAGACAGCCTAGATATTATAGAGAAAGAACATACAACCATCCAAGACAAGTCCAAGAAATATGATAGATCTATCCAACACCTGGAAGACACCATCAGAAGGCCTAATCTAAGGATAATGGGTGTAGAGGAGCACCTAGAAACAGAAGTTAATGGTCTAGGAAATTTGTTGAACAGGATCCTAGCAGAGAACTTCCCAAACATACAAAAAGATAGGCCTATTCAGACACAAGAAGCTTTTACAACCCCAAATAGACCAGACCAGAATAGGACATCCCACCGTCAAATTATAATCCACACAGGATCAACTCAGACCAAGGAAAAGATCCTTAAAGCTGTCAAGGAGAAAAGGGTAATCACCTATAAAGGGAAACCAATTAGAATCACCTCAGATTTCTCAGCAGAGCCAATCAAAGCAAGAAGAGCCTGGAATGATGTATGCCATGCGCTAAAAACAAACAACTATCAACCAAGAATATTGTACCCAGCTAAACTCTCCTTCATAACTGAAGGCCAAATAAAAACCTTCCATAGCAAAGAAAAATTGAAACAATACATCTCCACCAAACCAGCCCTACAAAAGATTCTTAAAGATGTCCTACACATAGAAAACCAACAAGACCGCAACAAAGGCCAAGAAACTGCACCCAAACTGAGAATCCAAGAACCTTAGGAAGAACCCAGTTTTCACAGCCCCCAAGAAGGTGGATAACATGGCAGGAACTCCCAAATACCTTTCAGTCCTATCTCTTAACGTTAATGGACTGAACTCTCCAATTAAGCGACATAGACCGTCTAGTTGGATTAAAAAACAAGACCCTTCTATCTGCTGCCTGCAGGAGTCACATCTTGCCAGTAAAAACAAACACAATTTCAATGTTAAAGGCTGGAACAAAATCTACCAAGCAAACGGCCCCCATAAACAGGCGGGAGTTGCAATTCTAATATCAGATAAAATAGACTTCAAATTAAAATTCGTGAGAAGAGATAAAGAAGGTCGCTACATACTAATTAAAGGATCTCTCCTTCAGGAGGATATTACAATTCTAAATATCTATTCGCCAAACAATGGAGCACCCAAATTTATCAAAGAAACACTACTTTCCCTCAAATCCCATATAGATCCAAAGACATTAATTGTTGGGGATTTTAACACACCTCTCTCCCCACTAGATAGATCAACTGGGAAAAACTCAACAGAGAAACCGCAGATCTAAACAGTTGCATAGATCAACTAGACTTAAAAGACATCTACCGAACATTTCACCCAGCAACATCAGAATACATGTTTTTCTCAGCAGCACATGGAAAGTTTTCTAAAATAGACCACATTTTAGGCCACAAAGCAAACTTGTCTAAATTCAGAAACATTGAAGTTATACCTTGCATTCTCTCTGACCAGAAGGGAATAAAATTAGAACTCAACACCAAAAGCCACCACAGAATGTCCAGTATCACATGGAGGCTGAACAACACACTGCTGAATCAAGAGTGGTTCATGGAAGAGATTAGTAAGGAAATTCAAATGTTCATGCTATTCAACAAAAATGAACACACAAATTACCAGCTCCTCTGGGACACAGCAAAGGCATTACTCAGAGGCACGTTTATAGCTCTCAGCTCCTGCATCAACAAATTGGAGAGATCTGAAACTAATAATTTAATGACACATCTAAACGTCCTTGAAAAAGAGCAGCAAGATAAACCCCAATCCAGTAGATGGAAAGAAATAATCAAAATTAAATCAGAATTAAATGAATTAGAATCCAAAAAAACTATAGAAAGAATCAACAAAACAAAGAGTTGGTTCTTCGAAAAACTTAACAAAATTGACAGACCCTTAGCAAATCTTATCAGAAAAAGAAGAGAAGACACCCAAATTAATAAACTCAGAGATGAGAATGGAAACATCACCATGGAAACAACCAAGATTCAGAACATTATAAGGGAATACTTTGCAAAACTTTATGCTAATAAGTTTGAGAACTTGACAGAAATGGACCTTTTCCTAGCAAATATTGACATGCCAAAACTAAACCAAGATGAGTTAAACCAGCTTAACAGGCCCATATCAAGCATTGAAATAGAAACAGCAATAAGAGACCTCCCAGCTAAGAAAAGTCCAGGACCAGATGGTTTTACAGCGGAATTTTATAAGGCCTTCAAAGCAGAGCTCACACCAATACTCCTCCAACTCTTCAATGAAATTGAAAGAGAAAGCTCACTACCGAACACATTCTATGAAGCCGTCATAACCCTCATCCCCAAACCAGGAAGGGACTCATCAAAGAAAGAGAACTATAGACCCATTTCTTTGACGAACATTGATGCAAAACTTCTCAACAAAATTTTGGCCAATCGACTTCAACAATTCATCCAAAAAATCATACACCATGATCAAACAGGATTCATTTCAGGGATGCAAAGCTGGTTCAATATACGCAAATCAATTAATATTATTCATCACATCAACAGGAGCAAGAATAAGAACCACATGGTTATCTCAATAGATGCAGAAAAAGCATTCGACAAGATCCAACACCCCTTTATGATGAAGGTTTTGGAAAAATTAGGAATCCATGGAACATTCCTCAATACAATAAAGGCTGTATATGACAAACCTACAGCCAGCATTATACTCAATGGTGAAAAACTAAAGCCATTTCCTCTTAACTCAGGAACAAGACAAGGATGCCCACTCTCTCCACTTCTCTTCAATCTAGTATTAGAATGCCTAGCTACAGCAATAAGACAAGATGCAGACATAAAGGGGATCCAAATAGGGAAAGAAGAAATAAAACTCTCCCTCTTTGCAGATGACATGATCTTGTATTTAAAGAATCCCATAGACTCCACTCCCAAATTACTCAAGCTGATTCAAAACTTTGGCAAAGTAGCAGGTTATAAAATTAACCCCCAAAAATCAATGGCTTTTCTGTATGCCAACAATGAGAAAAGTGTGACTGAAATTAGGAAAGCAACTCCATTTGTAATAGCCCCACAAAAAATAAAATACCTAGGAATTAACTAAAGAAGTGAAGGACCTCTATGATGAAAACTTTAAAATCTTAAAAAAGGAAATCAACACAGAACTTAAAAAATGGCAATACCTCCCATGCTCCTGGATTGGAAAGATTAACATCGTGAAAATGGCAATACTTCCCAAGGCTATCTACAAATTCAACGCAATACCTATCAAAATTCCAACCTCATTCTTCAAGGAAATAGAAGAGGCAATCCAAAAATTCATATGGAACAATAAAAGACCCCGAATAGCAAAAATGCTCCTCAACGGAAAGAACACTGCTGGAGGAATATCAATACCAAATTTCAAACTCTACTATAAAGCCATAGTAATCAAAACAGCTTGGTATTGGCATAAGAACAGACCTCAGGACCAATGGAATAGAATTGAAAACCCAGAAATGAACCTACAGACCTATAGCCATCTAATCTTCGTTAAGGGAGCTAAAACAATAGAATGGAAGAAAGACAACCTCTTCAGTAAATGGTGCTGGCAAAATTGGTTAACTACATGTAGAAAACTTAAGCTAGATTCTTATATATCACCCTGCACCAGAATCAACTCCAAATGGATCAAAGACCTTGAAGTCAAAGCAGACACTCTGAAAACATTACAGGATGGAATAGGAGAAACCCTAGGTCTCCTTGGCTCAGGCTGAAAATTTCTGAATAGAGACCCGGAAGCACAACAAATCAAAGAAAGGTTGGACAAATGGGATTGCATAAAGTTGCAGAGCTTCTGCAGGGCAAATGACATAGCTAGCAAGATCAATAGAAAGCCCACAGATTGGGAGAAGATCTTTACTAGCCATACAATGGACAAGGGTCTCATATCTAAAATATACTTGGAACTCAAAAAATTAAACCACCCAACAACAAATCCTCAAAGAAACAACTGCCCAATAAATAAGTGGGCGAAAGACTTAAAGAGAAGCTTCTCTGAAGAAGAAAGAAGGATGGCCAATAGACACATGAAGAAATGCTCAACATCCCTAGCCATAAAAGAAATGCAAATCAAAACAAGATTGAGATATCACCTCACTCCAGTTAGAACGGCAAAAATCAAGAACTCTAACAACAACAGCTGCTGGAGGGGATGTGGACAGAAAGGAACTTTACTTCATTGTTGGTGGGAATGTAAACTGTTCAACCACTTTGGAAAGCAGTATGGAGGTTCCTCAAAAGACTTCACATAGAACTAACTCCCCTATGACCCAGCAAGCCCACTTTTGGGCATTTACCCAAATGTTTACAAACAAGACCACACTAAAGCTACCAGCACAACTATGTTTATTGCAGCATTATTTACCATAGCTAAGATATGGAACCAACCCAGATGCCCCTCAGTAGATGAATGGATCAAGAAAATGTGGTATATATACACAATGGAATTCTATGCCTCCATCAGAAAGAATGACATTGCCCCATTTGTTAGGAAATGGAAAAACTTGGAAAAAATTATATTAAGTGAAGTAAGCCAGGCCCAAAGAAACATAGGTCCCATGGTTTCCCTTATTTGTAATATCTAGTATATGTATGAGTCAAATGGAAAAGGTCAGATAATGTGATGTCAGGAAAATTAACCTTAGATGTGTATTTTAAGGTTTTTTTCTTTCATGCATGTGTTTCTAAAGCATTTATAAGATTATCTCTTTGTTGCTTTGTATGTCCCTCCCCCACAGTATAACCCCTGCTTTCACTATATTTGATGTCAGTATAACTTGTGGAGGAGATGGGGAAAAAACCAGTTGTTTAAGGATACAGGTGGACCTGTTGCAACAATGAGAAGTACAAGTTGTCATGTCCAAAACGAGCTTTACAACGTCGGTGCGGGGGGGTGGGAAGAAAGCGGGGGAAGGAGAAGGATTGGGATTGGGTTGAGGAGGGAGGCTGGGAAGGGATGTGAAGGGTAAACAAAGGAGGAGGCTGCAATGCTTGGTAAGAAATGTATGCATTATCCTTCCCATGTAATTGTAACTCCTCTGTACAGTATGTTCACAAATAAAATTAAATTAAATTAAAAAAAATTAACAGTGGACAGATACCTTTCAGGGCAACACAGCTTGTTAGAGGATATACTGCATTCCCTGTAATGAGCTAATCCAATGAAACCATCAAGGGGGGTGAGCTGAGTCACAGAGGTTGAGAGTAATCAAAATTTACTTCATCTGCTTGCTTAGGGTAAGTCATGAAAAGCTGCCCAAGCCCACGCATGCTACATACTGCAATATTCCCTCTGTGAATCTACTCTTTATTGAGAATTAAATGATCTATAGCACAAAACCTGTCATCACAGTCTTTTAAAAAGATCTTTTTTAAACAAATGACACAGGTATTGAAACACTGTGCTATAAGTCAATTTGGGTTTTTCAAAGCAAGAAAAGGACACAAAGGACAGAAATTCTCAGTAATTGTCTCATTTTTAGTTAATACACCCAGAATGTGCCTGTCCATTGCGTGCAAGTTGTATTTGTTCTATTATATACATTTTGATGAGCTTTCTTAAATCCCCTCTGTAAAAAGCAGATATTATGGGCTCTTTATTAAAACTTGGGAGCAACTATGCAGAAAATGAAATATGACTAGTTTCCTACAAGCCTAGCATTGCTGTTAATAGGAACATTTCCCCAACACAGGTTGTACTTGTAGATTTCGCTGACTTATGCTTTTATACTTCACAGTTCTGATTTGGGATAAGGGAAAAATAAGCTAGTCATTAGGCAGAGTACATAATTCATAACAAAAAGCAACAAGGATCTTTTATGTGTTATACTGCAGTCTACAGTTCTGTCACTGGCTATGTCTGACCCCAGGGTTAAAAAAGGAGTGTGAGGACCAGGTACCAGTGACTCATGCCCGTACTTCTAGCTTCCCAGGAGGCTGAGATCTGAGAATTATCATTCAAAATCCATGAGATTCTCATATCCTGTTAATTACCAAAAAGCCAGAAGTGGAAGTGTGACTCAAGCGGTAAGCTAAGGGACAGTGCCAGGCCCTATGTTTAAGCCCCAGTACTGGCACACACATGTGTGTGCACACACATACACACACACACACACACAAATAAATAGAGTATGGGAATGATTTATAATATAGTTTGCCCTTTTTATGTTTATCATCTGAATCCATAGTTAAAAGTTAATATCCTACAGAACAAAAAATATTATAGTAACTTTCACTCATATATTTCTTACCCTGTTGACCTCCACCACCATTTACCTTCCAAAAGTTAATCACTGTTTGTACTAGGTATGTTTCTTCACATCTTAACAGGTATAGGTTAAGGCATTTTTTTTATATAACTGGCATCCTCTATATTTTTATGCTTACAATCACTTATTACTTTTAATCATATGTCTTAGAAATTTTCCCACTGCCATATATAGATATACATGGTTTTGTTATTTCTGCATAATGGAAATATATTTTCTTTATCCTCTCCAGTAGATGGATCTATGGCTCTGATTACCTTTTATTATTGCAATAAATGTTACAATGAATATTCATGTATGTTCATGTTTGTATGTGTGATTGTCCTAAGGCTAGAGCATTTGGTGGTATTACTTCTTGAAATAAAATTCCTAGGTAAGGGATACACATGTCAGATTTTGGTAGAGTTTACCCAGTCATGTTCCATAAGAGCTCGAATTATGTTTTGTTTCTAATGCAGGCCAAATGGGCTGTGGAGAGCCCTAGAGTCAGATAGGGTTCACCTCTAGCCTCCGCCACTTTTTAGGTGGTGCCTTGGAAATAACATATTTAATAAAATCTACCCAGCTGTTGTACAATCTCCCTCACAGTGAAAATAGGACTAATGAATGTATAATGCTAACGGGCTTTGAGAATTTTAAATCAGAGTGAATTGAAATGTAAAGGCCTAGGTTATGGTGGATATTCAGCTTTTCCCAAGGGTATAATCTAGTTTTGAACATTAGTATACCTAAAAGCTTCCTGTTTGCTAGATAGACTCTAGGGTACCATTACCTCAGATGTGGCTGGGACATTCTGAAATATGGCCCTGAAAGGCTCACATAATTTTTAGCAAGCCTGACAGCAGATTCAGTGTAGTCAGTCTTTGAACCATGCTTTATGAATCACCACTTTACTAGACAAGTCCTAACCACACTGATGACTCCATTATGCCAAACAGAATCCTATTTAATACAAACAGCATTTTCCTATGCTTCTGCCTAAATGTCTGTGTCTATCCTTTATGTTATGAGAATTAGAGTGTATTAGGGGATTATCTGTGTCCATATTTCTTAGCTGATCCTTAGAACCTCATGGATTTGAGAATTTTTGTTTGGAAACAGAGAAAATTGTACACAGTAAGTTTATAGTAATAGTAATTGCTCTTGGAGACAAATAACCTTGTTTTCAATTCAAAGAAATCAAAATCTAGGATACAAAGCTTATAATTGTAAGATGTCTTATTTTTAAGGATCATTTTAATGTAAAAGTATAGGGAAATCTGTTTCAGAATTGATGAAATACTCCAACTGACAGGGGACATTTGATGGGTAAGGAGGGAATCATCAAATTTTATTCAACTATAAACATGATCACCAAGCCATCTCTAAAGAAGAGTCTTATTGCCTATATGTCAATTGGTTTTCTGGACATCTAGATGAGTCTGGAATACAGGGTAGAGGTGGATGGGTGGGGAAAAATTGCTGTATTTAAAATAGAAAATTATGAGACCTTGGGGAAAATGCCAGGAAGAAGAGAAGTGAGGATTCTAGGTATTATGCCAAGGGAGTGCAAGAACATTTAAACACACACATTCATTATAAACACATATATTTACATGGACACTCACTCAAACACACATACTCCCTTTGGGATATTCCTTAGATGGGGAGGTACAGCACTGTCCTATTCCTCCTTCTCCATACCAGATCTTCAGAAAAGCTGAGGTTGCTCTTTCATACTCTGTGTGGGTGGGATTCCTAAGGGAGGGTGGTCCTCAGATTTTATTCCAATTTGATGATAGATAAAGAGTGAGAAATATCAAGCTGGGAGGCCTGAAGAATGAGGAAACATCTTCCAACTGGCTCTCAGAACCAGGAAAGAGAGGGCAGCAGAAGAGATAAATGGTGGTCCAACATGATTCTGCAGGTATGAAGCCCTAGCTACAACACAGATTCTCCCAGACCTCCCAGATTCTTCTAGACCTGGTTCAAGGTCTAAGATTACAAAGCTATAGAGGTACCGTTCTGTAGATATTATCTAATGTTTCAGTCATTGAACTTAGCTACCTAGGTCCAAGGGACCTAGAATATTGAATGGGTTATCCTGCTGTCCAATTCTCTATGCAAACAATATTCTTCAACATTCAGTCTTTGATACAGTGCCTGTGGTCCTTCTGTTTCCTTTGCCGTCTCATGTGTCCAGCTTTGCAACTCCTTGGCCTGGCAAAAGGCCTGTGTGGTTATGGAAACATTGCACACATCATATTTGCTACCAAGAGAAGTATGTTGAACTTTGTCTTGAGTCCTCATAGAGAAGATGTGACTGGATACTTCTATGTCTATGGTTGGGAATACCACTGTAGTTTAGATGTGCTGAAATTCCTGATTATGGGTGCTCCCAGTTTAAGACTAACACTGTCTTAATAGAATCAGACCCATAACTACTGATAGTGTGCATCATTCCAAAAGAGTCAAGCCATCAAGAAAACCTGTTCTGGCTCTACAAATTAAATGGAATGCTTAATAGTTCCCAGGAGGAAAATAGAAAACCTGTAAACAGCTCTTTTGGGTTTAACAAGCTGGGGACTTAGCTGACAATCAGAAGTGATATCCACACAATGGGTTGTCACTCTTCTTAGCAGACCCATTCTCTCTGCTAATAAATGCTCAAGAATCATATAGAATCTACTTCTCCCTTGATTTTCTGCAGCATAAAGCAGAACTAATTCACTAGCACCCCAGCAGACATCCATCATGCTCCCACAAGATGAATAGACTACAAAAGAATGCATGCTTGTGTTGAGTCTGGTTTCTTACCAGGAAGACAGTGGAAAGAAGGAGAGGGGCTTCTTATGAACCATCTTTAAGGCAGGTGCTAGTGTCTTATGCCTGCAATTCTAGCTACTTAGGAGGCTGAGATCAAGGATCATGGCTTCAAGCCAGCCTGACAGAAGAGTCTGTGAGAATCTTGTCTCCAACTGCCTATCAAAAACCAAAAATGGAGTTGTGCCTCCAGTGTTAGACAACCAATTTTGAGCAAAAATGCTAAGGGACAGTGTCCAGGCCTTGTGTTCAGTATTAGCATACACACACACATACATACACACACAAATAAAATGCCTTTAGTGGATAAACATCTATTGAGGAATGCTTTACTTCTTGTTCCATTTTACTGAGGCATAATGTATATTCAGAAGATTGCATCCTTATTAAGTATTTAGGTCTATAATTTTGAAAAAAATACACCAATGTAACCAAAGCAATGAAAAGATAGAACATTAATCACCCCACAAAGTTCCCTCTGCCTTTCTGCAGTTAACTCCTCCCTAGACCACATCCTTAGAAAATCACTGAGGTATAGGGAAATGAACCCTAAGATATGTATTCAAACATTTTTTTCTTTCATGAGATTGGTTCTAACGCATTTATAAGATAATTTCTTTGTTGCTTTGTATGTCCCTCCCCCACAGTATAACCCCTGCTTTCACTGTATTTGATGTCAGTATAATTTGTGGAAGGGAAGGGGAAAAACAAGTCGTTTAAATAGGGATACAGGTGGACCCATTGCAACAATGAGAAGTACAAGTCGTTATGTCGAAAATGAACTTTACAACTTTGGTGGGGGGGGGGGTGGGGAGGTTTGGGGGGGTGGGAGGAGGATAGGAAGGGATGGGAAGGGGAAACAAAGGAGGAGGCTACAATGCTTGATAAGAAATGTACTCATTATCTTGCCCATGTAATTGTAACCCCTCTGTACAGTATTTTCACAATAAAAAAAAAAAGAAAAAAGAAAAAGAAAATCACTGAGGTATTTCTGTCACTGTGAATTACATTTCTCCCTTCATATAGTCTAATATAAATAAAACCATATCAAATGCAGTCTTGTCCATTTGTTCTTTTCATTCAGCACTGTCTGAAGTTCAATTTATTTATATGTATCAGTAGTTACTTCATTTTTTGGCTAAGTACTTTCTGGGTAGATTCAGTACAATTTCTCTCATTAAGTGAGAGAAATTCAGATTGTTTCCCAAGTTTGTTCAAGTAAAAAACAAAATAAAAAATGACTTAAATGAAACAATTCCTAGTAGCATCAAAAATATGAAATATAAGAATAGGTTTCATGAAATATGTGCACGACCTACATACTAAAAACTAAAACACATTTCTAAAAGAAATAGAAGACCTAAAATGGAAAGTTGTATGACGCTAATGCCATGAGAGTATTTGTAAACTACCTATTTTCTCCAAGACTATTAAGAGTTTTTGTAAGTCATAGATGGATGCTGAATTTTACTAAGTACTTTTACTGCATCAATTAAAAGTAATCTTGTTATTTTCCTTTATTTTGTTAACATAATGAATTACAGATTGATTTTTAAGTATAAAACCAGGCTTGCATCCCTAGTATAAAGCAACTTGGTCAAGATGCATTTTAAAAAGTTATATCTATGGGCACAATGGCTCATGCCTGTAATCTTAGTTATTCAGGAGGTTGCGAATTACAGTTCTATACCAGCACAGGCAGGAGAGTCCATGAGACTTTTATCCTTAATTAACTAATAACCATGCTGGAAACAGATCTGTGGCTCAAAAATCTAAGGGACAACGACCAGGCCCTGAGTCCAAGCTCTTGCGTGAGAACAAAAAAAATTACTGAATATTATAAAAGATAATAGAGAAGAACTAATAACCACATAAATAGATGCCCAACATCATCAATCTTCAAGGAGAGGCAAATTTAAGCTACAACAATAGAAAGATATCTCTTTGTTGCTTTGTATGTCCCTCCCCCACAGTATAACCCCTGCTTTCACTATATTTGATGTCAGTATAACTTGTGGAGGAGATGGGGAAAAACCAGTTGTTTAAGGATACAGGTGGACCTGTTGCAACAATGAGAAGTACAAGTTGTCATGTCCAAAACGAGCTTTACAACGTCGGTGCGGGGGGAGGGGGAAAGGGGGGAAGGAGAAGGATTGGGATTGGGGGGGAGGGGGGAGGCTGGGAAGGGATGTAAAGGGTAAACAAAGGAGGAGGCTGCAATGCTTGGTAAGAAATGTACGCATCATCCTGCCCATGTAATTGTAACTCCTCTGTACAGTATGTTCACAAATAAAATTAAATTAAATTTAAAAAATTTAAATAAACATAAAAAAAGATTAAAAAAACAATAGAAAGAATAAAATTATCAGGCATCAGCAAGGACACAGAGGGAATAGAAGTTATATATGATGCTGAGAATGCAGCAGACTTTGGGGAATACTTCGGTAGCTCCTTACAGGCACACATGCTTTTTCTGTATCTAGAAACTCTATTCCTAGATATTTGTTTAACAAAATTATAAGCCACTGAAATACATGAACATAATTTATAAAGCATAACTTATACATAATATACCAAAACCATGAATAATCATGTCTATCAATGAACTGATAAATTGCAGCCTAACTTCATGTATGTACTCAGTAATATTAAAAAAAAAAAACATAAATTAGGGCTGGGGATGTAACTCATGATTGGGCAATTACCTAGCAAGCACAAGACTCTAGGTTTAATCCCCAGTGACCTTAGTAAGCAAACAAACAAATAAGTGAACAAATTGCACATGACCACATTGAAAATCTTAGTTATTTGGTTGAATAAATAAAACCATATATTCAAAAAGCACATTGGGCCACTTATCAGTGGCTCTTATCTGTAATTCTATATACTCAGGAAACTGAAGATTGTGGTTCAAATCTAACTGGGCAAGAAAGTCTGTGAGATTCTTATTGCCAATTAATCACCATAAAGCCAGAAGTGGAGGTGTGACTGAAGTTATAGGACACCATACTTCAGTGAAAAGCCTCAGTACACACACAAACACACACATACACACACACACACACACACACACACACACACATACACACATGCCTACGAGACATATACACACAGCACATCGGCATTCCATTTACATAGAATTCTAGAGTAGTCAAAAAATAATCAGTGGGGCTGGGAAGGTGGCTCAGTGGTAGAGCACTTGCCTTGCATGTATGAGGCCCTGGGTTCGATTCCTCAGCACCACATCAGCAGAAAAAAAGCCAGAAGTGGCACTGTGGCTCAAGTGGTAGAGCGCTAGCCTTCAGCTGAAGAGCTGAGGTACCGCGCCTAGGCCCAGAGTTCAGACCCACGACTGGACCCCCCAAAAAATAATAATAATCACAGTGGTGGTGAATGGGCAGTGGAATTTAGATGATGAGTGGCTGACCAGGAAATGTTTGAGGAAACTTCCTTAATTGGGATGATTACACAGGTGGTTACATTTATCAAGAGTCTTTGGCCTATACACTGCACTGAAAATAAGTGAATTGTTCTGCATATATATTTCAATAACACTGATTTAAACTTGACACATTGACTTTTTATGCTTTTTTTGTTTTTTAATTGTGAAAATACTGTACAGAGGGGTTACAATTACATGAGCAAGGTAATGAGTACATTTCTTATCAAGCATTGTTGCCTCCTCCTTTGTTTTCCCTTCCCATCTCCTCCCCCCCACCCCCCACCCCCGCCAAAGTTGTAAAGTTCATTTTTTCCACATAATGTCTTGCACATCTCATTGTTGCAATGGCTCCAACTGTATCCCCACTTAAACAATTATAAGATGATTTCTTTGTTGCTTTGTATGTCCCTCCCCCATGGTATAACCCCTGTTTTCACTTTATTTGATGTTGGTATAATTTGGGGAGGGGAGGGGAACGGAAGGGAAGGGAAAAGACACATTGCCTTTTGTAGTGATGTATTTGGGAAATGCTAACACGTCTTCCTCAATAGCTCAATGCTTCATGAGGTGAAGGACTGGGTCTATTTTGTTCCTTTCTAGTTCCCATTGTCTACCAAGCCTCATGTCCAGCAAATGGAAGCCATCTGGTGAATATCTATTAAAGGAAGAAAAGAGAAATTTACAGTCATCTTCAAGAACACAAAATGGACACACATAAAACTAGAAGAAACAATGCAGAAAATTCAGTAATCAAGTCCAGGGCTGAATCCACTAAGGAATAGGACCTCAGGGAGCTGAGAAATCGCTATGTTCTAAAGTCAGTCACTGAAGAAGACACTTTGGAATAAGTAAGTTTTAAAATGAAATTGAATTTGAAGCCAGATGCTGGTGGCTGATATCTGTACTATTTGGGAGGCTGAGATCTGAAGATCCTGGCTCAAAAGCCAGCTTGGGCCAGAAAGTCTATGAGACTCTTATCTCCAATTAACCACCAAAAACATAAGCTGCAAGTAGAAGTGAGGCTCAACTGAGTGCTAGTCTTGAACAAAAAAGCTAAGGGACAGTGCCCAGGTCCTGAGTCCAAGTCTCAGTACTGGCACATGCATGCATGTGCACACACACAATAAAGCTTGGGGAGATGGAATTCCTGGTGGAGACAACTTCATAATAGAGGTGAATGAAAGGCAAATAAAGTGAGGAAGAGCTTCATAATTACCGTATTATTTCTCCTGAAGGGAGGAGACCCAGCCTCTCTTCTAATTATGTCAATCCTAGCTAGCCCCAAATCTGGACCACCATCCTTCTCTGTGGACCTGTGCCATGTAAGCCCGAGTGGTTTCTGTGACAGAGCTTTCCAGCCCTGTGGGATGACAGTGGGAGACTCTGGTGTTCTTAACGATGCTTTGCGAAGCCTTGGTGCTTGATGGAGGCCCCCGGCCCAGGGCTGTGGTAAATGGCTTCAAAGGGAGCGCCTCAGGTCCTCCCAGCACTGCACACTCCAGAGACAGCAAATCACAAACCGAAAACACATTACATTTGTGAAAAACTTAAATTTATTTAGACAAAGGCAGATGGAGAGGATGGATAATCTCGTTACATTTCAGCACACTATATTTTATTCAGAAGAAATGAAACATAACACATTATATGTTCCTTTCTTTCCATCTGCTTTTCCTTGCCTGAGTTCAGGTTTATTATTAATATAATGAATTCATCTTGCTTCCCTCTCAATCCATTAGTCTATACTCCTAATTAAGTTTTGCTCGCCTTGTCCTTTTTAACAGCTTAGAAACTCCTTTTTTCTATGTAACTATTTTCCTCAGACCTCAAATCATTTGCACAGATGAACTGCTGCTACCAGACATATGAAGTGTCTTAATCAAATTATAATTTTTCTCAAATGTTAGGAAATTGTCTAGGCCCTTCTGTTTCTCCTAACAGCTCTTACTTGAAGGATAGATTCTATAGAGGATTAAGATCAATTCTTCACTTGGAATTTTTTGAGAGGCAGGAGAGAAGGCAGGAGTCATCTTTCTCTGATTCCAAATGTCTTAACTTTGGTCAGCTTGTTATTATGCAAGTCGTTAGTTTTCTGCAGCCCAGCCACCATCTACCAGTGTTCTTCCCCACGCACTTCCCTCTGTTCCTCCCTCCCTCCCTCCCTCCCTTCTTTCCTTTCTCCTTTCCTTCCTTCCTTCCTTCCTTCTTTCCTTCCTTCCTTCCTTCCTTCCATCTTTCCTTCCTCATTTCCTTTCTGCCCTCCCTCCCTTCTTCTCTTCTCTCAGCTCTTCAGTTCTACCTTCTTTTCTTCAAGGATTGTTATAGAAACAGATTTTCAAGAAGAGCCCAAAGAGACAACAAAGATTGAAGACCAAATTATAAAGCACCTCTACAGTAATGCAGTGACTCAAAGACAATGTTCAAGTCCATATTCAAATAGGTTGGAATTTCCTACATCCAACTCCCAACTCAGACATTTGGGAAAGTATATTGTCAGGTGGTAACTCCACTAACTGCTCTGGCCTGGGAGTCTATGCACTCCAGGCACTGTTCTAACTTAGAGCCAACATTGCTTTAGCTCTTGAGTGTTGTTCTGAGGAAAGAGCCCTTGTTGGCAGTCATGAAACAATGCTGTGGAAACAGATGCCTGCACTCAAACCCCAGCCTTCTGCAACTAGAGCCAACTTATAAAACATGGCTAAGGATCCATATGTACTTCTTAAACTTAGTGTAAGGATTAGACATTGGAAAAAGATGGAGGGCACTATGTGCTGTACTTAGCCCAGATGCTCGTAACACAGACTGCCATTACTAATAGGGCCTACAGTGACAGTTCAGGGACTCTTCTACTCCCCAGAACTGACACAATGACTGGGGAACAACTATTAAAGAAACCAGAGTCTCTCTTAATTCAGTTCCAAAGTCTATTCATCTAAGAGACTGTCCTGATGGGGACTGTCCTTGCTGGGAACTTTTTTTTTATAGTAGAATAATTTTTATTTTATTTTATTTTATTTGTGAACATACTGTACAGAGGGGTTACAATTACATGGGCAGGATAATGTGTACATTTCTTACCAAGCATTGCAGCCTCCTCCTTTTGTTTACCCTTCACATCCCTTCCCAGCCTCCCTCCTCCCCCCCAATTCCAATCCTTCTCCTTCCCTCCCTCCCCCCCCCGACGTTGTAAAGCTCATTTTGGACATGACAACTTGTACTTCTCATTGTTGCAACAGGTCCACCTGTATCCTTAAACAACTGGTTTTTCCCTATCTCCTCCACAAGTTATACTGACATCAAATATAGTGAAAGCAGGGGTTATACTGTGGGGGAGGGACATACAAAGCAACAAAGAGATAATCTTATAAATGCTTTAGAAACACATGCATGAAAGAAAAAAAACATTAAAATACATATCTAAGGGTTCATTTTCCTGACATCACATTATCTGACCTTTTCCACTTGACTCATACATATACTAGATATTGCAAATAAGGGAAACCATGGGACCTATGTTTCTTTGGGCCTGGCTTACTTCACTTAATATAATTTTTTCCAAGTTTTTCCATTTCCTAACAAATGGGGCAATGTCATTCTTTCTGATGGAGGCATAGAATTCCATTGTGTATATATACCACATTTTCTTGATCCATTCATCTACTGAGGGGCATCTGGGTTGGTTCCATATCTTAGCTATGGTAAATAATGCTGCAATAAACATAGTTGTGCTGGTAGCTTTAGTGTGGTCTTGTTTGTAAACATTTGGGTAAATGCCCAAAAGTGGGATTGCTGGGTCATAGGGGAGTTCTATGTGAAGTCTTTTGAGGAACCTCCATACTGCTTTCCAAAGTGGTTGAACAAGTTTACATTCCCACCAACAATGAAGTAAAGTTCCTTTCTGTCCACATCCCCTCCAGCATCTGTTGTTGTTAGAGTTCTTGATTTTTGTCGTTCTAACTGGGGTGAGGTGATATCTCAATGTTGTTTTGATTTGCATTTCTTTTATGACTAGGGATGTTGAACATTTCTTCATGTGTCTATTGGCCATCCTTCTTTCTTCTTCAGAGAAGTTT
The DNA here is from genome assembly GCF_024711535.1 of Dipodomys merriami. Classification (NCBI taxonomy): domain Eukaryota; kingdom Metazoa; phylum Chordata; class Mammalia; order Rodentia; family Heteromyidae; genus Dipodomys; species Dipodomys merriami. Next base: position 4,362,920 of record NW_027206457.1, read on the forward strand.
CTTTTCAAGTCTTTCGCCCACTTATTTATTGGGCAGTTGTTTCTTTGAGGATTTGTTGTTGGGGGGTTTAATTTTTTGAGTTCCAAGTATATTTTAGATATGAGACCCTTGTCCATTGTATGGCTAGTAAAGATCTTCTCCCAATCGGTGGGCTTTCTATTGATCTTGCTAGCTATGTCATTTGCCCTGCAGAAGCTCTGCAACTTTATGCAATCCCATTTGTCCAACCTTTCTTTGATTTGTTGTGTTTCCGGGTCTCTATTCAGAAAATTTCAGCCTGAGCCAAGGAGACCTAGGGTTTTTCCTATTCCATCCTGTAATGTTTTCAGAGTGTCTGCTTTGAGTTCAAGATCTTTGATCCATTTGGAGTTGATTCTGGTGCAGGGTGATATATAAGGATCTAGCTTAAGTTTTCTACATGTAGTTAGCCAATTTTGCCAGCACCATTTACTGAAGAGGCTGTCTTTCTTCCATTCTATTGTTTTAGCTCCCTTATCGAAGATTAGATGGCTATAGGTCTGTAGGTTCATTTCTGGGTTTTCAATTCTATTCCATTGGTCCTGAGATCTGTTCTTATGCCAATACCAAGCTGTTTTGATTACTATGGCTTTATAGTAGAGTTTGAAATTTGGTATTGATATTCCTCCCTTGCTGGGAACTTTTGAGTGTCATCCTGCCTCACCACCTGGGAGGAAAGCCCAAAGGAGATGGCTCTCCACTTCCTTATTTCAACCTTCCGGGACATTGTTTATTCTTTTAGAATTTCCATCTTGGGGCTTTGCATTCTTTGAGCCAGTCACATTGGGAGAGCTTAGTATTAACTTTAAACATGGGTCAAAAAGGCCTGTTATTGGCCTGGGACAGTGGCTCACACTTGACATCACTCCTGTAGTCTTAGCTAATCAGTAGGCTGAGATCTGAGGATTGTGGTTTGAAGCTAGAGTGGTCAGAAAAGTTCTCATGAGACTCTTCATTTAACCACTCAAAAACCAGAAGTGGCGCTGTGGTTGAAGTCATAAAACACTAGCCTTGAGCAAAATCAAAGAGCTCAGGGATAGCATCCAGGCCCTGAGTTCAAGCCACATGACCGACAAAAAAAAAAAAAAGAAAAGAGGCCTGCTATTGGTTGGTATTTTGAAAACGAGCAAATAAGAGCCATGCAGCTGCCTTTGTGGTAAGACATGAATCACAGAGAAGCAAACCCAGCTTCTAGCCTTTTGTTCTACTTGACTCTGGGTCTACCCATGGCTGACCCTGTGGCAGCTCAGATACCAAAGTCTCAATTAATAAGCTTTTGCAAGCTGTGTTGTTGCTACCTTCTGCACCTGGAGCACGATACCGTTCTGCCCAGGTGCTATTCTTCCTCAAAGAAGGGGCAGGAAAAATGGTCCAACTGACCCCTGAGGCCAGACAATCTGCATCATCAGGAGCTGTGGAGTTGTTCCTACCTTTGTGATACACTTTGAAATCTTTCAGAATAAACTCACATAAACCACTGCTTACCAATGGATGAGCGAGTTTTTTTTTTTATGACTCTGCTCCTGGGCTCTAAAGAGAAAGCAGATTTTCTCCAACTTAAATCTTCTAAATTGGAGTTGCCACCCTTAAAGAGTAAGCTGACCCTGTGTCCTTGCTAGTCAGAGAAACATCTTCTAAATGCAGAAGAAAAATTAACCCCTTCTTTTTCAGACACCAGATGAAAAAGGCCACAATTAGGTGAGAATATCATCTCAAATTGTCAGTTTTTTGAGTTTATCTTTTATAGATAAACAATTACACATGCCATCTTCTTTTACATGCTCTTTCTGCCAACGTGGCTTTGTTTTAACCCTCAGAATCCTTTTGGCTATCCCAGGTTACCTCTCTGGCATACATGACTGTTCTCCTTCAGAAACATCAGCTCCAGAGAGGTTACCTATGAAGAATGGACACAGTGTCCACTCTGACATCCACCAGTACTTGAGCTTCTCTGCCCCAGGTTGCACTGTCCACCAGGCCAGTCCATCACTCAGGTAACAGCAGACAGGAGAATCTGTGGCTGCTAGAATAGTGAAATTTTAAAAAAGAGCATTTTTTTCTCATGCTTGAAATCCCAGCTACTTGGAGGTGAAGATAGGAGGATTGAGGTCTAAGGTGAAAACATAAGACTGCAGTTTATTGAAAAACAACCTAAAAAGTGAACTAGAGGAAGAGGAAAGGCTCAAGTGGTAAAATGCTTGCCCAAAAAGCACAAGGCCCTAAGTTCAATCCCCAGCACCACAGCAAAAAAAACAAAAACAAAAACAAAAACAAAAACAAAAAAAGACAAAACAAATAAAAGACACTTACGTCCTGGAAGAGGGTGCCATGGTTAGAGACTCTGGAAAGAACTGTAGAGAAGTAACTTGCAAGCAGTAAAGTCAAAACAACACAAAACCTACCAATCTGGAGCCATTCCTCTTTGAGATAAGGGTGAATCTCTGGGAAGGTGCATACTTTTCCCACTCTAAGACCTGATGATATAGTTATAACAACTAAAAACTAGAACATGCTTGATTTTAAAATCCATCCTGAAAATTTTAATGTAATCACTGCCCTTTCCTAACAGCTTTCTATCCTCGAGGGAAGAAGGTCCACAGAGCCTGAACTACCTTTCCTTCCCTATCTCTGCAGCCTGTTTCCCCACTCAGCCCCTGTCACACTGGCTTTCATGTTGCTTAACTACAGAGCTCTGCCTCCGACCCTGATGCTCTGCAAATACTGATTAAGAACTCTTCTGCCACCCCACAACCCTTCCACCTTTCTTTTGGCTGATATCTTAACTTTATTCAATGCTGCCTCTTCTCTGAACACTTTATCTGAAGTAATGAATATACTGTGTTTGCCACTCTTTTTCCTTATATTTCTTTATTGTTTTTACAGAATGTCCCTATCTGAAGTGATACCATTTGTTTCATGCTACAGTATCCCCAGTGCCCAGAAGAGTATAACAAAAATAGGCTCTTAGTGTTTATTAATGAATGAATGTCACATAAATTCTCAACAATGTTAATGATCTTCATTAATAAGGGAGGTACCTGTGGGTCACACTTCTTGCCTGGCTTATGTCTAGTTTCAGCCATGGCTGAATGGATAATCCCTTAGAAGCCTTGTTTTTTTTCTTGCTGGCTCAACTCACAGAGTTTCTTTCTATTCCTAGATTTTCTCTAATACCCAGGGATTCTACTGAATCTGAACCCAAGTATTACTAAACCCCTGGCCCAAATGCCAAGGAATTCTGCCTGTTAGGTCTGACTATTCTCCCCAATACAGCAAATAAATGGCCAATAGTGATGCTGGGCAGAGAAAAGGAGATTACACACGGCATGGAGAGCACTGGGAAGATATCACTTAAGCCCACCTTTAGCCACCTTCAGGAGTACAGGTATGAACTTTTGAAAAGTGGGTGTAAAACATAAAGGGGACCCAAACAGGGAAAGATGAAGTAAAACTCTCCCTCTTTGCAGATGATATCATCTTGTATTTAAAGAATCCCATGGATTCCACTCCCAGATTACTAGAGCTGATTTGAAACTTTGGCAAAGTAGCAGGGTATAAAATTAACCCTCAAAAATCAATGGCCTTTCTGTATGCCAACAATGAGAAGAGTGTGGCTGGAATATATATATAATGGAATTCTATGCCTCCATCAGAAAGAATGACATCGCCCCATTTGTTAGGAAATGGAAAGACTTGGAAAAAATTATATTAAGTGAAGTAAGCCAGGCCCAAAGAAACATAAGTCTCATGGTTTCCATTATTTGCAATAACTAGTGTATGTCTGGGAAAAGCAGAAAAGGTCAAAAGCTATGTACGTATGACCAAATAAGATGAAATTAAGCTAAATGAACCCCAAGATAGGGACACAAGTGGTTTTTTTTCTTTCTTGCTATTGTGTCTAACATTTATAAGGTACCATGTGATTTTTTTGTTGCTTTATATGTTCCTCCCCCATGGTATAACTCCTGTTTTCACCGTATTTGATGTCAGTATAATTGGGGGAGAGGAAGGGAAAAAACAAAATGTTTAAATAGGGATACAGGTTGACCCATTGTAACAATGAGATGTACAAGATACTATGTTGAAAAACAAGCTTTACAATTTAGGCCAGGGGTTGGTTATGGGGGTGGGGGAAGGGTGGGGGGTGGGGGAGTGGCAGGGAGTATAGTTGTAGAGGTGGGAGGGAAGGGATGGTAGGGGAAAAACAAAGTAGGAGATAACAATGCTTGATAAGAAATGTACTCATTACTGTGCTCATGTAACTGTAACCCCTCTGTACAGTATTTTCACGATAAAAAAACTTATTAAAAAAAGTGGGTGCAAGGGGAGAGAAGTATGAATAGCAAAAATTACTCTAATCATGGGTGTGGCCTGGTTGATATTCTCTTAATCCTTGTTCAGGAGGGTTTTCTGTTCTGAACTTTTGGCTTTTGAACTTTTTTCTTTGGCATCCTTTGTATTTTGTTACAAGAAAGATACAGCTTGCTTGAGGGACAATTTTGCCTTTGTCCCAAAATGCTTACCAGTAAATACTGTCCTGCTGGAGCCCAAGGTAAGTGCGAAGTTACTGCAGGACAGAATGGCTCCGAGCTGAGAGGAGGCTATGGTGTTTTCGTCTAACTTTACATCAGTTCATGGGCTCCCAAGTAAGGAATGTGTTTTCAGCAGAAAGCAGTTTAAGCGTGTCTTATATTGCTCATGTGTATGAGGTTTAATGTTCCTAAGAGAAACCTACAACCTGTGGAAATTGGGGCTGCCATTGTTTTGCCTGTCCAGGCTTCACGCAGAAAGCCGGTGCACAGGGCAGCAGCCTCAATACTACATTCTAAGAGAGACTTTTCCTTGTTCCCTCTACCCAGAGGGACTGCCTCCCAAATGCAGACCTTCCTCCCCACCCCACCCCTGATTTTTTCTCAGGTGGAGTAAAGCTGCTGCTGAAGGGATTAACCTGAAGGGATCAGAGCTTGACCAAGCTCTGCAGATAAGCAGAGCTGCTGGGAGACAAAAGATGGATGGAACCAGCTCTCGTTCCTCACACCCCCCCCCAAGGGAATACAGCTACAACTAACAATTCAGCAAAAGCTTTTCTCCGTGGCTCATATGATACAGCACTCGTGAAGACCATTGTTTAAACCCAAGTACCATCAAAGCAAACAAACATATAAACAAACATCCCTTCTAGACAATAAGCCTTCAATTCTCAGTGAATAGAGAAGTGGAATCCACTTGGATGGGAACTTAATCTGAAATCTGGTGACCATGGTTGCCAGCCTTCTTGCCTTTCCAGCCTCAGCCCTTCTTCAGAGAGATTTATATGAATGCTTTTGCTTTCTAATGAAATTTTAGTCTTTCAGGTCTTATTAACTCTAATGGAGAAAGTAATCTGTCCTTTTTTCCTGGAAGTAAGAGCAATTATATTTAAAAGACACAGTTTACCTAGTTCTAACACCTACCTCACTAATGGTGGACCCTCTGCGTATCACATGTGGCTGCCACCAGAGCAGAAATGCTTGGATGGATGTCATGCAGGAAGAAATCAGTGCATACATATGAAATTCTGTGAATCAAATATCACTCTCCACTGAACTCACAGGAGTACTTAAGAACCACAGTTTCTGTTTGCCAGGGCCTTCACAGGTGTCCCACATTCACCCCTCTTTCCTGCCAGGTGGCTGATGACCAGTAGTAAATACCTACCAAGGGATAAGTCCTTGGTAAGGGTGCTCTACATAGTAGCTTCGGCAGACTAAAAAGTTTTAGTAATATATAAACCATGGTTAAGTTTAATGGTAATCCCAATGTCCTGTGTGCTTTATTGATAGTTTCTCCTTCCAACAATCCTATGAAGTAAGAAACATAACTGTTTCCATTTTTCTAACAGTGAAGTTTGTGATTGAGAGGCTGAAGAAATCACCCAGGGTCACATTGCCAGGCTGTCTGAGTTCATCCAGGAAGTACATCAGGGCCAATACTTCTTCACAGTTGAAGGTTAGTGGACATTATGTTGTTCATTTTATATTATATGTTCATTGATTCAATTCTAATATTTTTTGAGCAATTAGGAAATGACAGTTAAGAGCCTTGTATATAAATATTACCTTCAACAAACAGTCTTTACGTTAGGCCTTATCCCACTTGATCCTCACAATAACCTTGTCCTCATCCCCACTTAACAGAAGAGGAGACAGAGGTACAGAGAGATTGAGTTCACAAGTAAAAATACATAGCTAGTAGCTGAGTAGTTGGATTAAACACAACTAGCCATACCCCAGAATTTTATTAACTCTATATTCTCCTCTGAAAGGAAAAAAATTAAAACTCAAACTCAAGTCCTTTGATTTCACAACCTGGTTTTGCCCCTTTGTCACAGATTCACAAACATTATTACATACTCATATATGCTTATACTGACTTGCAAAGTATTGATGCGTTGGTGATGCTTATATTAAAATGATGCCACCACCTTCCTCACTAAAGCCTTCTGATAGAGAGCTCATCAGAGTGAGAACAATGAATCATGTTCGCCATATTCTTTTTCCTCCTATTCCCATTGGATTAAAGTGAAAATAATGGAAATAGATTTCTGTGAGAAAAGCCCTAATACACACCAGAAGAGAAGTACCCAAAAACTATTGGGGATCCTTCCTTCCAGAGAGAATACAACTGCCAAAGAAAGAGAAACAAGGTGACTTCTTGAACTCCAGCCATGGGCATTCACCCCTGCCTTGGGCAAATCTCCTCCTCATGAGCCCTCAGTCACCTTGGTGGTTCTAGCTTCCAGCTTCATTGGCAGCTCTGCAACCTAGCATCTGTGTTACAAATTCCAAGTGAGCTCCATTTCAAATGCTAATGTGGAAGGTGAACAAATTCCTGATGAAAATTCATCTCTGAATATATTGATTTGTAATGATACATGAAGTCTGCTGTTTAAGGAAAACAATTCTCTAAAAAGAAAGCTACCCATCACAATGTGAGTTGTCAGGAGGCTAACTCAAAAGCAGAAGAGACCGAGGATTTTTCTTTGCATATAAAATGTACAATCAAAGAGCCATCTGCCCCAAATGATAATGATGGAAATTGACAGTCAATTCCATTAAGTATAATCTTCAAATTGAGACTTTCAGGAACAGCATGCTTAGAAGAGGGTAGGTTAAAGATTTATTATGCTTATGAACTATTTTTGTACAATTATTTGAAACAGATTGAGAATAAATTCTTTTTGAAAATGTACTTGAAATGAGTGTGTACATTTGGGCTTTTAAAGTGTATGCATTTATTAAAGAGCTCCCAACAGCCTGCCATTTTATTTGGAATGCAGTTTATATTTTAAAATGTCAGTGAAGGCGTTCTCTGTTTAGGGATACTTTTAGGCATATCTATAAGGAGTAGAAGGCAATATATGGCTGAAATTGATTGAATTAGGGTAAAATCATATCTGGAAGGTCATGGAATTTGGGGACATGGATGGAATAAGACAGGCACCCAGGTCTTCCTAGATTACTGATCATGCCTAAACTCATACTTTTATTTTACTTTACTTACTGTGTGTCCATGCATATGCACACACTAGTGCTGGGGCTTGAATTCAGGGCCAAATGCTCTTGTTTGGCTTTTTGCTTTAAGGCTGTGCTCTACCACTTGAGCCATGCCTCCATTTCTGGCCTTTTGTGGTTAATTGGAGGTAAGTCTCTTTGATTTGGCTGCTCAAGCTGGCTTCAAATTGTGATTCTCAGATCACAGAATCACACAAATTGTGATTCTCAGGTAGGACTTACTGGCATGAGCCACTAGTGCCCAGCCAATCTCACACTTTTAGAAAATTTTATCCTCATTCTTCTGCTGAAAGCCAAGCTAAGTTCCATTCACTTTCATATCTTCCTCCTAGTGATTTCTCATATCCCTTTGTTTCACAGGACAGATTTTGACTTATCCCATCATACTTTTGCATGGTGACACCAGTGTGGCAGTCTGCTTTTCCTTCATGTAGTATGTCAGCATTAAAGCCTTTGAATTTGATTTACACTATTCTCCTGAATCATGTGTTTGCCATCCCTTCTTGAAAGCATGTCCCTTTCAATGAGAAAGATCAGGGCAAAGAGGGGAGAAAAGGAAATGTGTGCTATTTCTCTCTTTTAGCCAAAAATTGAAAATAAAAATTAAGGAGTCTCTGGTATATGTTCTATACCCAGCTCTGGCAGTAGTCTAAGAAAGGTCTGTGAATTTGTCTTGAGGTAGACCTTTTGGAGGCTTACCACTGACTATAAAACCAACTTTCCTACAATAGACACTAGCTTAACTTAGAGAAAATGGAGAAAAAAAATTATCAGGGGTTCTTGTATCACCCAAGATAGACATGAAGAATGAGCTAGACTATTATATTTTTTGTTTAATATTTAACAAACTAAGGCTCTCCCACTGCCAAAACTACTCTCTGGGTATAAATCCGACCCAGATGGAATGGGAGGTTTCTTTTCCCCACTGTATTATCTCAGTTTTATTATTGTCTTTGCAACCCTAGAAATATCAAACACTCAGAGTTTACTTTATTCTCCATCTATCCAAGTATGTAAAATCCAACCTGCCCTTCATTCCACCCTTGAGTTAATACTTTGCAGTCATTGAAACCATTTAGAGCACCTCCCACAGAGCAGGCAAGTCTCCTGCTGTCTTCTCCTCCTTTGTCTCTTGGAGACTTCAGTTGCAAGGAAGGAACAGGGGCATTGACCAGTTCACCAAAAAGTAATGGAAGCAATGCAGAGCTTACTTGGGAAACTGAGGGTCAGAGACAAAGGCACTGAACCAAGGTCACTCAGTCAGCATTGCACCAGTGCTGAGTCATACAGCAATAAGATAATGGTGTGGGGTAAGCATAAGTTCTGTGGTTGGGCAGCCAGTGACCCAACCTGATTCTAGTACTTTCTAGTACTTGCTCTCACTTTCGAGCTCCAGTTTTCCCACATACAAATTCTGACTTGTGAGTGATACTTGCTGTGAGAATTTTATGGTATAATATAGCAGTATGGGAAGAAGCAAACCAGTTGTAAGAACAGTAGAAATCTTTTTTCCTCTGTCCTGTTAGGTTCCATAATCTGGGTGATACAAATTAAATTGGTAAAAGACAGGTTCACAGTATAAAAGCCTTCAAACTATATATGATGTTAATATTTACATTTTTACCCTACTTGCACTCCCACAGAGGAAGTTAAAAAAATCCATAGAACCAGTTAAGCCCAAGAGCTTAACATGGAGCAATTCATGTGTGGAGAAAGGACAAGACTAAGGAAAAATGTTTAGGCTTTCAGGAGTATGAACTATGGGAGCTCAATAATAGGGAAAACTAGTGAATGGTAAGGATTATTTATGAAGATCTAGTGTTAAGAATCAGCTCATTGGGCTGGGAAGGTGGCTCAGTGGTAAAGCGCTTGCCTTTCATGAATAAGGCCCTGGGTTGGATTCCTTAGCACCACATAAGCAGAAAAAAAAATGCCGGAAGTGGCGCTGTGGCTCAAGTGGTAGAGTGCTAGCCTTGAGCTGAAGAGCTGAGGGACAGCACCCAAGCCCAGAGTTTAGGCCCCACGACTGACAGAAACAAAATTTTAAAAAAAGAATCAGCTCATCTTCCTTGCGTGGGAGAGGGGAGCAGGGTACATTCCCAAGGGGGAGGGTTCACCTCCTGCATGTGGGCAGAAAGAGGAAGGTAGGAAGGTAGAAGTCTTCTGTATTACTGATTGCACCAACACAGTGATTAATTAGAATGACTACCCATTGCACAAACATCCTCTCCTCTTTACACAAATGTTTCTACTCTCCTCTAGAGCTCAATCTTCCTTTTTGCCAGCATGGGATTTAGTGTTCCCATTTATGATTCTATCTCTAAATTTTTTATTCTCCCTACTTAAATTCAGGAACAAATATTAGTACAGCAATCTGCTGTCCCTTCTGCTTTAAGTATTTTCAAGGGCATTAAATAATTTTTCTGTTCTCCTTGGTCACTGGATATACAAATAAGGAAAAAGGGAGAGGGAGGATCAGAAAAGAAATGAAAAGCTAACCAGTCTTAGTAGGAAGAAGTATAAGGGGAAAATAATAGGGTTCTAAATAGAATTCCTATCCAAATGAAACTTTTAAAAACATTTAATCAGTCAGATGCTGTGGCTGAGCCTGTAATCTTAGCTACTCAGGAGGTTGAGATCTAAGGATTGTGGTTTGGAGCCAGCCCAGGCAAAAAATCTGGGAGACTCTTATCTCCAATTAACCAGCAAAAGGCTGGAAGTACAGGTATGGCTTAGGTGATAAAATGCCAGTCTTGAATAAGAGAGCTGAGGGAGAGAACCCAGGCCCCAAGTTTAAGCTCTCTCTCTCTCTCTCTCTCTCTCTCTCTCTCTCTCTCTCTCTCTCTCTCTCTCTCTCTCTCTCTCTTTCTCTCTCTCTCTCTCTCTCTCTCTCTCACACACACACACACACATACAATTCAATCATCCAGGTGTCTGTAATTCTGTAATTCTAACTATTTAGGACACTGAGATCTGAGTGTCATGGTTCAAATCCAATCTGAGCAGACTAATCTGAGAGACTCTCATCTCCAACTAACCAACAAAAAGCTAAAGTAGAGTCGGAGAGTGCCAGCCTTTGGTGAAAAGGATAAGCAAGAGGCCAAGGCTCTGAGTTCAAGTCTCATTGCCAGCACATGTGCACACGTGTGTGTGCGCACACACACACACAATCATCATCATCACCATCGTACCATCATCATCATTATCACATCATTTAATCTACCACCTATTGCACTTGGGGTAACTGAGGCACAAGTACCCATGGAAGTTACTAACTCAGGATGTCATATTCTAAACTGCCCTTTCCTCTACCCAGAATGTTCTTTATTCTGTACCTGCTTCCCATATCAGCATCTTGCCAGTTACTATCGAAAAGACTTTACTTGCTAATGTCTAGCAATTTTGAAATTGTGGCTCAAGCACTCCTTCCTCTGTCAAATTTTGCCCGACCTACTCCCTTCCCAGCCAATGCAGGTCCCCTAATGTACTCTCAGAGCACCTGCAGTGTGTTTTTTCCACCTCTGCACTCTCCACCCACCACACAGGCCCCACAATCTGTACTATATCGAGACAGCATGAGTCACCCAGGGAGGGGCTAACAGAGGATGTGTTCTATGTGGGATGCTTTTCATTCAAGCAAAGGGACCTCTCCATGCAACTCATTCATAAAGCAATGGACAGAAATAGCTTCCATTCATGCATTTCTCAATAGCAAGGTTCATTAAAGGAAACTTCTTCAATTAATTGTGATCTTCACTCCTACAGAGTCAATGTGGCTTCTCTCCAGTTGTCTCCCTCTTTCCAGACAAGCAGAGTTAGAGAGAACAAGAACTAATAAGCAAATTCCATGAATTGTTCTGGTTCTTTATTTCTTTCTAACACTTGCTCTTATCACCCCAGACATACTTTATGTGGAACAAATTGATTAAAACCTAAAATGAAGACTCACTTTCAGTTAGACTCTGTGGAGTATAGTTATTGGGATGTAAAAAGATCCAAGTAGCTTACCTAAATCCAAAAAATAGTCTACCTCATTCTGTCTTATCTTCAGCTCTAAAGTTTAAACTCCTTACTGAGGAGAGCGGAGAAAGAAAACTGACATTTATTGAGCTCCTACTTTATGCCAAGCACTAGTTGAAGAAACTTTCACTGTTTATTCAGCAAATATTTGAGTACCAAGCACTGGTTCCAGAATTGGGGAGATGGCAGTGGAAAAGAACAAAAGTATCCACTGCCACCACTTTCCATTCCAAAAAAAAAGAGACAGGCAAGCAGCAAACAGATCCCACAATGCCAGATAGAAATTGTATCGAGGAAGAGAAATAAAATTGGTACAGAATTTGGAGTGGTGGGAGACATTTTAGACTGGAGGGAAGGAAAGGTTTCTTTGAGGAGGTAGCCCTGGAACAGAGACCTGAACCAGATGAAGAAAAGGCAGTGACTGCAAGGAGGGAGTGTTCCAACCAGAGGAAGCAGCCAAACCAGAGGCCCTGTAGGAGAAGATTTGGCAGATGATGAAGAAATAGGCAGGAGGCCAGGGTATCTGCAATACAAGAGATGTAGGGGATCAGGAGATGTGGGTAGACAAGTGAGCAAGTGCCAGTTCATGTAGCCATACTAAGGACTTTGAACTCTTCCAATCACCTATCAATCCTTTGGGGGAGCTTTTGTTTTATTTTAGTTTGCTTTCTGAAGTACTGGAAACCGAACCTAGGGACTCACACTTACTAGATGAGTGTTCTACCATTTGAGCTATTCTTTCAGCCCTTGTGTTTTTATTTTTTTAAGATAGTCTCTTCTGATTTTGTCAAGGCTATCCTCAAACTCATAGTACTGCTAGCTCTGCTTCCTGGAGGAGATGGGATTACAGACCTGCAACTCTATGCCCAGCTCCTTTGGAAGATTTTGAGAGCAGGCATGTCAGGATCTGATTAACTTTGTAAATAACTCTGTCCCACTTAATCATCAAAAGCAAGTGGAGATAAGAGCCATTAACTTCACTTTACAGATGTACAAGTTAGTTGGAGAGATTAAATATCTTGCCCAAATTTATGGGAAAATGTCAGTAGTTGGTTTCTGATTCTAACTGGGGCAACTTGATGGCCAACTTCACTTTTCATGCTATTCGATGCCTGTCTTAGAGTGACTACACTGAAATATGTGGCTTCAGTTCATCTAACACATGGCCATTGCCTGGTGCCTATTTTCAAATTGACTCAACCCAGACTCTTGCAAATTCCTTAGGTATGTGAATATTGGGTAATGGAGTAGGGGCCAGTAGAGACAGACATGGAGAGTAAGGAAGATTTTAACAACAAAAAGGGAGTAGAAAGAATTAAGGAATTTGAATTTATGCTCTGTTTTAGGCAATAATCCTTCCAGAGAAAAACAACTGTTTTTCAGTGCTTCAATCTTTACCCCATTTGATACTTTAAATTAGATCGTCTGCATAAACATCTCTTCACTTGCATGCACATCAACTTTGAAACAATCAGCTGTTCTTCAGTCCAAGGGTCTATTGGAAATGACATCCATTAAAATTCAGCTGAGTTCTGAATTTATTCCTAATAGCTATTCACAAACACACATTACATGCAGAAGAGAAACCTGTGAGTGGATCTTATGTTCTTTCTTCTTCTTGTACCCCAAGACCCTGCAATGGAACAGCTCCTTTTCCATCTCATTCCCAGCTGAACCAAAAGAGCAAAAGCCATTTTTAGGTGAAAGTCTAAATATACTTCACTATTGCCTCAGCTGCACTTCCCACAGCCCAGGTTAGTACCTCATCATCACTTATGCAATAAGTCATTCCAGGGTTATCCCAGGTGTTCCAGGGTGCAGACTCTCCTAACTGGAGGTGGCCTGAGGTGGCCTCACTCCTGGGTGCCTCACAGACTAAGAAAGTGGAGAGGTGAGGCAGGAGGACAGGCTAAATGTATCCTCACTCAAACCTGAAAGATGGAAAGGTCCTGGAAGAAACAACTTGCAGGTTCTGAGAAACAACCTTAAGTGGAGGTGGGTAAGGCTTCTTTGATGACTGACAGAGAGCAGTGGGTGGCATCAAGAAGAGGAGTAAGAAGGAGGGAGCAGAATTCCTCAATGTTAGATCCAGTATATCCAAGGCACAGGGAAGCAAGGATGGGGGGGGCAGTGCGCTGATCTGAGGTGCTTGTCCCCCAGTGTCCAGTATGCACAGACCTAGCCTCCAGAAGAGATGTGGCAGTTAAATAAGTGAGAATAGACTCAAGGAGTACTAACTGCCATAGCTGCAAGGTGTCAGGGTGGGAAGAGGGATTTGTAAAAGAAGTCATTGATATAACCTCCTTAGGGAGCAGGACTCCAGGCAAGGCTCTGAGAGGACCTGGCAGAGAACCACACAGCCTGCCCCCACCACCTCTGCTATGAGGAGCAGTCATTAGCACAGCAGGCTGGGCTGATCCTTCCTTCCCCACAATACCACTGTCACCAGAGGACGGAAAATTACCCTGATATCTCTGTATCTCCAAATTGCACCTTAGAGGCTGAGTGAGGCTCCTTGCTAGACTTACAAGCCAATGACTAATAAATAACCTCAAGTACACAGTCTGATGGCAGCCTTGCTTGGTGGCTCATGGCTTCTGCCTAAGGAAGGACCATGAATTGCAAGCCTGACAGATGAGATCAGGAAAAGAGGATCTGCCAGGTGGGTTGAGGACCTACAAATTAACTCCCTGGTGATTGTTTCAGAACAGGTGAGCCTGTTTAGGGGAGGTCTAGCCTCTAGGAAAGAAAGCCTCCTTCCATTGGGACAGGGGTGAGGAGAGGAGGAGTGGGGGTGGGAGGGGTGGGGTTCCTGCATAGGGAAGATACAAGCTGTCCCCTTATCCAGAGAGGGTTTGCCTAAATGAAGGAGCTTTGTGACTCACAGGATTGAATGAGATAAAAAGATTTTCAGTGATGACTGAAAAATGCTCATTAGAAGAGGGAATGCATGGTATTAAGTGAAGCCAATTGAAAGCAGTGAAATTTTCATAGTCTATATTTTTCTTTCTCAGTCAAAACCCCTCTCCGATTTGCCAAAGCACTTTTGCAATCATTTGTAAATTGGTCTGCCAGGGTGTCTATCTGAATGTTAAATGACAAGAAGAAGAAATCAATATCTCATTGCTGACACGGCAGCAGGCCGGCAGCAGGCACTCATGTGAAAAACAAGATTCAAAGCACCAGGAGAAGGATGCAAAGATACTGACTCCTGGGATGAAATAGAGTTGGGCAAAAAATGACAGGTGTCAAGCTAGAAAGGCTGGTTTAAATAGCTGATACATCTTGTATATACATTTTTCTAATTTAGGGAGGGAGGGGAAATTACAAAACGCTGAAATAAGGATACAGGTTGACTCATTGCAACAATCATATATACAAGATACTATATTGAAAATGAACTTTACAACTTCATGCAGGGTGGAGGGAGGAGTTGGGGAGGTCAGAGGGAAGGGATGGTAGGGAAAAAACAAAGGAGGGGATAACAATGGTTTATAGGAAAGGTACTCATCACCTTACTCACGCAACTATAACACCTCTGTAAAGCATTTTTACGATAAAAATTATATATTAATAAAAAAACCAAGTGAACCCAACAAGAAGAATCTATAGATGCTATGACTATTTTATTTCTTTTTTATGATTTTATTTTATTGTAGAGATGCTGTATAGAGGGGTTACAGTTACATGAGTAAGGCAATGAGTATATTACTTGTCGATCATTGTTACCCCTTCCCTTTTTGTTGTCCCTCCCCCACCTCCAACACTCCTCCAACTCCCCCAAAAGTTGTAAAGTTCATTTCCAATACACTGTCCTGTGGGTATCATTGTTGCAATAGGTTATCCATCCTGTGTCCTTGTTTTAGTGTTTCGTTATTCCTCTTCCCCTCCCCAGATTAGACAAATATATATACAAGATGCAGGGTACCGGGGCTGGGAAGATGGCTCAGTGGTAGAGCGCGTGCCTTGCATGCCTGAGGCCCTGGGTTCGATTCCTCAGCACCACATAAGCAAAAAGAAAAAAGCCGGAAGTGGCGCTGTGGCTCAGGTGGTAGAGTGCTAGCTTTGAGCTGAAGAGCTGAGGGACAGCGCCCAGGCCCAGAGTTCAGGCCCCACGACTGGACCCAAAAAAAAAAAAAAAAGATGCAGGGTACAAAATCAAATACAATGACAAGAGGGGATATACCATAGGGGGAAGAACATACAAAGGAAACAAAAAAATCATATAGTACATTTAAAACAGTAACAACAAAAACAGACCTCTTATGTGCAGATCTTGGGGTTCATTTCACTTAGCATCATCTTATATGAACAGATATACATAGCTTTTGAGGTTTTCAGTTCATCTGATAAGATTATCCTAGACCTATACTAATTATTGCAAATAAGGAAAGCCATGGGACCTAAAATTCTTTGGAACTGGCTTACTTCACTTAATATAATTTTTTCCCAAGTCTTTCCATTTCCTAACAAATGGGGCAGTGTTGTTCTTTCTGATGGAAGCGTAGAATTCCATTGTGTATAGATACCACATTTTCTTGATACATTCATCTACTGAGGGGTATCTGGGTTGGTTCCATATCTTAGCTATGGTGAATAATGCCGCAATAAACATAGTTGTGCTGGTAGCTTTAGTATGGCCTTGTTTGTTTTCTTTAATTGGATTTTGTCAGAGACTACTAATAAGAATTACAATAAGATTATTAAAAATTAATTAGAACTGATTTGTTGAATTGAAACCCCTCTGTAAAATAAAAAGAATATACAGAGAACTTAAAAAATTAAACTCTCAAAAACCAATAACCCAATTAATAAATGGTCTAATGAGGTAAAGAAAATCTGCTCAAAGAAGTAAAAATGGCCAATAGAGACATGAAATGCTCAACATCACTGCCATAAAAGAAATGCAAATCAAACCAACATTGAGATTCCACTTCACCTCAGTTAAAATGGACATTATTAAGAAAATAAACATAAAAGATGCTGGCAACGATGCAGCCCAAATGGAACACTAATGAAGGTAGACTTGTTCAATCACTCTGGAAATCAGTATGGAAGTTCCTCAAAAAAATATCCCCATGATACTGCAATTCTACTGCTGGGCATTTATCCAAAAGGTTACAAACCAGGATACAGTATAGCCACCAGCACAACCATGTTTATTGCAACACTATTTACCATAGCTCTAGAATGGAATCCACCCAGATGCCTCTCAATAAGATGAATAAGTACAAAAATGTGATATATCTACACAATGAAATTTTACTCATTCATTAGAAAGAATGATATTGTATCATTTGCAAAGAAATGGAAAGACCAGGAAAAGTTAGGTGAAGTAATTCAAGCCCAAAGAGACAAAGGATGCATGTTTTCCCTTATATGTAGAAGCTAGAATTAGCATGTAAACTTATAAGTAAATAGATTTGGTGGCATGCAAGTATATACAAATGTATTAACTGAAATATGGTAGATTCAAAGGAGAACTTAATAATGTAATTCCTTGGAACAGCAAAGTCAGAGTTCAACAAAATAAGCACCGGAAAGCAGATACTTGACAGAGGTAGAGTGGGGTTAAGGGAGAAGGGGTAGACAAATGAAGAGACAAAGAGGGGGAGAATCTGGTTAAGAATTCAATGTATATCCTATAACAGTGAGGGAAAGGGTGGGTAGGAGGGATGTGTGAAAATGTTGAAAAAAATGACATTGATCAAAATTCATTTTTTTTTGTCAGTTGTGGGGCTTGAACTCTGGGCCTGGGCACTGTCCCTCAGCTCTTCAGCTCAAGGTGAGCGCTCTACCACTTGAGCCATAACACCACTTCCAGTTTTCTAAGTGGTTTTATTGGAGATAAGAGTCTCATAGCCTTTCTTTCCCAGGCTGGCTTTGAACCATGATCCTCAGATTTCAGCCTCCTGAGTAGCTAGGATTACAGACATGAGCCACTGACGCCAGTTGATTCATTCAATTCTTAAACTGTTTTATTAAATGGCAATTCCATTGTATAACTACTTAAAGATAATTTTTAAGTCATAAAAAAGAATGTAAAAATGTACTCATTACCTAACATAAAACAGTAACTCCTCTGTACATCTTAATAATAACAATAAAAATTATACTTTTTTAAAAAAAGAATATAAATCAGAATGTAATTTTTTTAAGTGAGCTGGACTGGGCATATCAGCTCACATCTATAATCCCAGCTACTTGGTGGAGGTAGGAGAATCACAGACTTGGGCAAAATTATTGAGACCCTACCTGAAAAACAAATAAAAGCAAAAGAACTAGGGAACATAGTCTTGCCTGGTAAGTTCTGGGCTCTGAATTCAATCCCCATCTCCCCCCAAAAAACAAATTTTCCTCCCTCTTAAACAATTTCTCAAAAAATTAGGATGTGAATAAAGAACATTTTTTGTGACACAAATAAAAATACATGAACAACATCGTAAATAGGAAATTTAGAGTGTTTCATACAAAACTTGTAGGAGAGGCATAGCATTTGAAGGTAGGGGGCTACGTGCTGTATGGGAACCAATAATTATTAGCATTTGACAGGCATTACTTATGTACCAGGAACTGTGGTCAGTGTGTGTGTGTGTGTGTGTGTGTGTGTGTGTGTGTGTGTGTGTGTGTGTGTGTGTGTGTGTGTGTGTATGTGTGTGTGTGTGGTAAACAAAAACTCCTGAGAAGTCTGAACTGCAACCCTCATCTGATAGGGGTGGAAACTGTAGCTGGGGGAAGAGAATCATCCTCTGAATTCCAGCAGCTAGTGCTATTTGATTGAAGTTTTCATAAACATCTTTCCATTTTGCCTAAGGGAAAGGGAGATAGAGGAGACCAGTGATGGTCCACTATAAAAAGAAAAAATAGCTGGATAGTTTTACCAAGTCAACTCTTACACGGGAAGGAAGAAAACAGACATTGTTTTGGAAATGGACATCACCAGGGCTGCCTCTGGCTGGAACTTCAAAGAGAATCCTGGGTTTTCTCCAAATACTGTTATAATTAGCTAAATAAATCAACAAATTAAAGAGCAAGAGAGAGAGAGAGAGAGAGAACAATCAATTTCACATGTTTATATCAAGCTCTTACAGGAAAAAATTTCAGAAAGGTAGTCGTTTGAAATGTTTTAAAATAATTATATAGCAACAAGCTAGAAAAAAGAACCTCATTTTACTTCTTAGAGTAGCAATCCTTTCTCTCTTTCCTCTCTGTCTCTTTCTCTGTCTCTGTTCCTGTCTCTGTCTTTCTGTCTCACTTGCTCACTCTGTCTCTCTCTGTCTCTCTCAGCAAATTAACAACATCCCCTGAAGTATTTTTCTCCAACTAGCAAAGGCTAGTATCAGCTCCCAAGAACAAAACAGACGTTATTTTTTCTCTTTTTTGCCTATTGTCTTATACCACCAGTATTTTCATTTTACTCCTAAATAAATATATAAATAGAATGCTCTTAAAAATCACTTTCCTGTTTTATTTTAGAGGGGATGTCTGGAGGGATGGTTGGTACCACTGAACCCAACAGATTCCACAGCAGATGCCAAAGCCCTGTTTTTGTTTTTGTTTTTTTTCTGGGCTTAACAGGCACATTGCTTTTTGATGGCTCTTTTGTTATCTGGACCTGTTTGGAAGAGGATGAGGGTATTAAGTCAATTAATTGTGTATGAATGCTACAGGACTTATGTTTTTTTGAGCCAGCAGTAGACAGAAAGCTTGGCTATGAGAAAAGGGTTTCTGGGAGGGAACAAAGATTAGGTACTTTAATAGGTAAGCACTGAAAGAGAGCCTACCACTCAAGTGGGCCACGTGTGAACTGGATGGTGACCTAGGGGAGGTAGCCTGACAACTCGTAGACTTGGCTCAGTGGGTTTCTTCCCAGCCCAAGGCCTCATGCCTCTCTGTTAAGATAATAGTCACTGTGGCCACCTCATAATCTTTCTTTAATTTCTGATTCTTTTCTTGTTTCCTTAGCCATTAAGAAAGCTTTTACCTTCTCTCTTGCCCCCTCCTCTGTCGCCTTTCCACCTCCTCTATTTCTGTTTCTCTTCATCTTCCTGTCACTAATGTTCTCTAGAATGCTGGCATTTTTCTCCTCAAGGATCTGGTATACAATTTTTTGTTCTTTCAAGTTGTTTTTGTTTCCCAGAGACAAAATGCCTACTTTGTATCATGTTCTCTTGTGTGTGACTAATGATAACACAACAGTTATAAGATGTACATTTGTATTCTTAGAAAGCTTAAATTAGTACCATTTTTAATATGACAATTTGCATTAGCATAAATTGCTTCAAAACCATAATGTACAAAAGCAAGTTAAATAGTTTAAATTATAGATATCTATTCACAACTAAACCATTGCAAAGTGGAGACTAGGAACTCTAGTCTAAAATCCTGTGCCCTTTCTGTTGCCTGAAAGCTTACAAGATGAGTCTTTTTGTCTTCGAAGAACAGAGACATCATGCAGAGGGGAAAGCCTATAGATAGCATCCATACTTAGTCTCATTCCTGATGAAACTTTCTGGGTTGATGTGCTCTCTTGGCATTTTTTATATTCCTATGGGTATTCGTGTACTAGTCAGCTTCCTGTCACTGTGACAAAATGCCTGAGCTAATCACCTTGAAAAGAAAAGGAAAGGTTTATTTTGGCTCGTGGTTTCAGTTTGTATTTGCTTGGCTCCCTTGCTTTGGGGCCCATGCTGACAGGGAACACTACTGGAGCAAAGGCATAGAAAACTGCTTACTTCATGGTGATTTGGAAGCAAAGAGATGGATAGAAGAGGGCTGAAATCCCAATACCCCCTTCAAGGATAGTTCCTCAGTGCCTAACTTTTTGCTAGGCCTCACCTCTTTTTTAAATTTTATTTTCTTGTAAAGATTGCTGTGCAGAGGAGTTACAGTTACATGAGTAAGGCATGGGTACATTTCTTGTCGAACATTGTTACCCCTTCCCTTGTTGTTCTCCCACTATCCCTTCTCTCTCCCATCCCCCTCTTTCCTCCCCCACACAAGTTGTAAAGTTCATTTCCAATATACTGTCCTGTGAGTATCCTTGTTGCAATGGATTATCCTATGTCCTTGTTTCAGCGTTTTGTTATTCCCCTTTCCCTCCCCAGATTAGACAAATGTATATACAAGATGCAGGGTTCCAAAATCAAGTACAGTGACAACAGGGATATACCATAGGAAGAAGAACATATAAAGGAAACAAAAAAAAAATCACATAGTACCTTAAAAAAAATAACAACAACAACAAAGAAAGACCTCTTTTGACCAGATCTTGAGGTTCATTTCGCTTAGCATCATCTTATGTGGTCATATGTACATAGCTTTTGAGCTTTTCTGCTCATCTGATAAAATTATTTTTTGGCGGGGCGGGGGTGGGGGGTGGGGGTCCGGTCGTGGGGCCTGAACTCTGGGCCTGGGCGCTGTCCCTCAGCTCTCTCTCTCAAGTGGTAGCACTCTACCACTTGAGCCACAGTGCCACTTCTGGCTTTTTTCTTTTTGCTTATGAGGTGCTGAGGAATTGAACCCAGGGGCCTCAGGCATGCAAGACAAGTGCTCTACCACTGAGCCACCTTCCCAGCCCATAAAATTATTCTTGATGTCTGCTGAATATTGCAAATTCGGGAAACCATGGTACCTATATTTCTTTGGGTCTGGCGTGCTTTACTTAATATGATTTTTCCAAGTCTTTCGAGGCCTCATCTCTTTTTATTACTTTAAATTTATCTTCAAATGTTGTACAAAGGGCTTTCAATTTCATGTCAATTTATGAGTACAGCGTTTTTTGATCTGTTTCCCTTCCATCATTCTGTGTCCTCTCAGCCCACCTGTCCCCTCAACTTTCCTAATTCCATATAGATACATTGAATATTATGACTATGTTCACCTATCACTACTCTCTTCATTCATCTGCCTCCCTCTCCTTAATCCTCACCTCACTCCAGCAACATGTGTGTGTGCTTCTGTGTGTACGTGTGTGTGTGTGTGTGTGTGTGTGTGCATGCACACACTCACTGTGGCTTGAATTCAGGATGTGGGAACTGTCCCTGATCTCTTTTGTGTTCAAGACTAATGCTCTACCACTTAATCCACAGTTCTACTTTGGGATTTTTGGTGGCTAATTGGAGATAAGAGTCTCATGGATTTTCCTGCGTGGGCTACCTACAAACTGCAAATCTCACCCTTCTGAGTAGCTAGGATTATAGGCATAAGCCACTGGCACACAGCTTAGTTCTTTCTTGCTAAATGCAATCAACCCTGTTTGTGAGCCAACCATGGCCTTTGCTCCAACCATGGGCACTTAACATTTCATATGTCGGCTCAATATTTTTCGTTGATAAAACAGGATTCTCAAACAAGTCATCACTTCTGGTAGTGATGCATGGCTTCCAATGACAGCAGTTCCTCTCATGTGTCAAACTAAACTGTTAGCCCATGAATAAAAATGGCCAGTTGGGCAATATTGTGTCCATTGTCTTGTCACAAGCCAGAGAGAAAAATCAGAAGTCTACAGAATCCTTCAATATTTTTTGGTATCTTGTGAGAAGTCAGTAATCTGATGTGGGTTCTCCAAGACAAACTAATATTTGAAAACAATTTCACATTGTCTGGTGCTAACAACTCCACAGCAGCCACCACAAACTTTTGCATACTTCTTTCCATGAGGCCTTAGCTTCTTTGTGATTAGCTTGCTCAGTACATAACTTGTCTGATTAATGTTGTCTCTGTTAACAATAAAGCCTAGTGAAAGTGGCTTGTGATTCTAGACTTCACTGAAGAATACTGATTTTTACCCAGCTGCATTTGCTACCCAATTCAGTGAGTGTAGTAGCCTGGTTTGAGCTGTAATGGTGTTCCAGATTGGCTTTTATCATTATTGCTAATGCATCACCATAAACTAGGCACACTGATTTGCTTTTGACTTCAACAAGAAAAAAAATTATTCATCAACTTTTCTTTGCACTTGACATTTGTGGATGTCACCATTTAAGTTTTAATAATTATCCAGTGTGTGTGTGTGTGTGTGTGTGTGTGTGTGTGTGTGTGAGAGAGAGAGAGAGAGAGAGAGAGAGAGAGAGAGAGAGAGAGAGAGAGAGAGAGAGAGAGATCAGAAATGCAATTATTTTGCTTTGATTGCTGTTATAATCCTGCATTGTGGATTTGGAACCCATCCAATGTTTGTGTCATTGACTCTTGAAGTATTTTCATAATCGTCATTTGGGAGTCAGCTTTTTTTGAGGATTGTTGATTAATGATATATGGATAAAGTTGGATTGAAGTTACTGTATCTTGTTGAGAACATCATGGTCAATCATCAGAAGCAAGTTCATCAGTGTCACAAAGGCTCATCTCATTACATCTCTTCTCATCAGCACTGGTTTGCCATAGTTTCACAGTGTACTCTATATACATTCCAAGTCTTCCTGATGGTCTTCTGAAGTCACCACAATACAGGCAGGTAAGTCTCTAGTAGCTGATGGATAACATATGTGTCTTTCCTGTGAGGTACTCACATGTGTCCTGTCTATCCTATCTACCATTGTTTGTCCTTCAAAATTTATATCATTATTAGGACTCACTTAGTATAAATTTATGTTGCTATGAATAAAGCTCCTAGATTTGTTGAGTTTTTGAGTCCTATTTGCAAGTGTCTTGGCAGGACTGGATCAAATGTCTTTACAGGTCTTATATGGCCCGATAGCCAGACATTCCCCACTTCTCTCTTAAGAGTTCTACTATTTTCCAGTAATGTCACAGTTGTATATGCCTGCAGTCCAGTCATTCCAGAGGCTGAGACAGAAGGATACTTGAGACTAGCAGCATAGTAAAAAAGGGAAGGAAGGAAGGAAGGAAGGAAGGAAGGAAGGAAGGAAGGAAGGAAGGAAGGAAGGAAGGAAGGAAAGAAGGAAAGAAGGGGGAGAAACTGGGGAAAGAAATGAAGGAGTAGTGTCTGAATGTTGGCTGGGTAGAGAAATATACTCATTACCTTACTTATGTGACTGTAATCCCTCTGTACATCACCCTTACAACAAAATAAAAAAAAATAGATGGGTAGCTGAATGGTGATTAGATAGAGGGATGAAGGGTGATAAATAACTAGGCTATCTAACTGGTAGGTGACTAGAAGGACTGAGTAATAGTGGATGGGAGCAGATTTTTAAAATCAGATCAGCTGCACAGAATTATCAGAAGGTTTGCTTATTTCCAAGTAAGCCAGTACGTCCTCTATGCATCACATGATGGTGGTGAGTGTTTTGTGACAAAGGAATAGAAGGTAAGTCTATGCTATCAAAATTTTGAAATTAGGGTGCCACTAAGCAAGATATATTATACCATTATGTATAAGGGTATGTTGAAATGAAACCCCCTTGTAGAACTAATTGAGGACAATAAAAAGCTATAATGAAATTAAAAATCAAATAATATATATCTATATAAATAGCAATGTGTTTGATGAGATATAAAATTATATTGTAGAGCCAGACACTAGTGTCTTACACCTCTAATCCTAACTACTCAGGAGGCTGAAATCTGAGGATTTATAGTCCAAAGCCAGCCTGGGCAGGAAAGACCTTGAGGCACTTATTTTCTTTTTTAAAAAATTTTATTGATAAGGTGATGTACAGAGGGGTAAGGTAGTGAGCACATTTCTTGTCTAACTTGTTATCCCCTCCCTCATTTTTTTCCCTCTTTTTTTTGGGGGGGGGTCTGGTCATGGGGCCTGAACTCTGGGCCTGGGCGCTGTCCCTCAGCTCTTCAGCTCAAGGCTAGCGCTCTACCACTTGAGCCACAATGCCATTTCTGGCTTTTTTTTGCTTATGTGGTGCTGAGGAATCAAACCCAGGGCCTCATACATGCAAGGCAAGTGCTCCACCACTGAGCCACCTTCTCAGCCCCATTTTTCTCCCTCTTATCCTTCCCCACCAATCCCTCCCCAAGTTGTAAAGATGACTTCCAACATATTGCCTTGTAAACTTCTAAAACACTAGAAGTGGAGCTGTGGCTCAAGTGGTAGTTTCAGCTTTCAGTAGAAAAGATAAGGGATAGCACCCAGGTCCAGAGTTCAAGTCCAAGTACCAGTACTCATGCACGCAAGCACACGCACACACACACACACATACACACACACACACACACACACACACACACACACACACACACACACACACAATTATACGATAGAGATTATTCAGAGAAAACTTAGAAAGAGAAAAAAAGGAATTCTAAGCAGTAGAGTAGAGGAGACCTCATGGTGAAGTCATGGCTTGAGCACTTTCAATGAAACAAAGGATAAATTAGGTTTGACTCATGGAGCTTAGATTTGATTGTAGGATGTAGAAATGAAATGGAAACACACAAAGTTGTTTCTCTTGTACTGATGGCCTTCCAAATGTTCTGAGTTATCTTTGTTTTTTTCCCCCCCTTTTAATTGTACACTCATCCCCCAGCACAGTATCTTACACAAATGAGGTCAATTAACACAAAGTGAAGGAAATAAAATACCAAGCTGAAGAAATAAATGAAGAGCTCCAAAGTCCCGGACTATAGGCTTGTTGGGATTTCTAACATAAAACCTTCCACAGATTATATTAGATTAGATTTTTTCCCCTGAAAACAAAGAGCCTTAAGAGCAAGTTTCTAATATGGATTGGTAATAGGATGATGAAATAAAACTTGGCAGTAATGAAGACAAACCAGTTTCTTTATACTTTCCCAATGGGAACCCATTTCTATTAAAAAGGGGAAGGGCCAAAGGGGATAAGGAAGCCATGTTTTGACACAATCTTAATTAAATAGCTTCACTCACGCTTTTTAAAAGAAAATCAAATCTAATAATATTTTGCTCACAGATTGTTCTTGAAGAAGATAATAACAAATGACTCTACTGGCTTTATCCTTGTAACCAGAAACACACAGTAATTTAATTAGCTGATGTGCCATATCAGCAGTTTACAGACTAGAGTTGATAACTCTCTGAACTAAAGGAAGCTCATCTGGGAAGTGTTCCTGTCTCCAAAGGTGAACATCTTGGGCAATGGATGATATGGGGAGTTTGTTAATGACTAGGTCTTCTTCATTAGTTAAAGCCTGGATCCCCCAAAGCCCATCCGTCCTTATAGTCTCCAAGTAGATCTTGCTGTTTCAAGGCTTTTGCATTTACTGTTCCCTATGTTTAGAAGGCCCTGTTCTTTTTTGTCCTGTCTTCCCCCGCTCCCTTCCTTCTCTCAGGCACCTTCTCAGTGTCACACCAAGAGAGAGGCATATCAGTCATTTGAGCCATTAACAGACACCGTCCATCTCCTTGCCCTGTTTTATTTTTCCCACAGATAGATACCTATCATCAGTCATATGACTGATATCATCCCATATGACTACATGGGGTGACAACCTTGTCACTTGCCATTCATATCCTCTGTCACTCAGGGCTAGAACAATTTCAGGCACATAGAAGGTACTCAAAATCTCTTTATTGGTGTGTGTGTGTGTGTGTGTGTGTGTGTGTGTGTGTGTGTGTGTGTGTGTGTGTGTGTGTGTGTATGTGTGTGTGTGTGTATGTATGTGTGTGCCAGTACTAGGGCTTGAACTCCAGGCCTTGTACTCTTGGAAACTCAAGGCTGGTACTATACCTAACTTGAGCCACACCTCTGCTTCTGGCTTTTTGCTGGATATCTGGCAATAAGAATCTCTCAGATTTGTCTGCAAGACTTGCTTCAAACCAGGATCCTCAGATCTGAGCCTCCTGAGTAGCTAGGATTACAGGCATGAGCCACCAATCTTAGCTTCATATATGTATACCATTGAGACTCCTTAAAGAGATAAGCTGAAATCATGAATTCTAGTAGGACTTACAGTCAACATTTATAGAATGCCTACTATGAGGCATTTTGTTTTTTTTTGTTTTTTGTTTTGTTCATGATATATAGTATATTACATGTATCATATACATGGACATATATACATACATATATGCATAGGTATCTATATATATAGGTACATTTATATATCCCTCTCTATATCCATATAACATATTTGCATATAAACATTTTGGCAAATTTACATATATGTCTATATATGTATATATTATATATTTGTTAAATTGTTTGCATCATTCAGAACATATGGTTCTTTTTTTATTGTGAACATACTGTACAGAGGGGTTACAATTACATGGGCAAGATAATGAGTACATTTCCTATCAAGCATTGTAGCCTCCTCCTTTGTTTACCCTTCACATCCCTTCCCAGCCTCCCCCCGGCTCCCCACCCAATCCTCCCCCCCCCCCACACCAAACTTTTAAAGTTCGTTTTCAACATGACAACTTGTACTTCTCATTGATGCAACGGGTCCACCTGTATCCTTATTTAAACGTCTTGTTTTTCCCCTTCCCCTCCACAAATTATACCGACATCAAATACAGTGAAAGGGGTTATACTGTGGGGGAGGGACATACAAAGCAACAAAGAAATAATCTTATAAATGCGTTAGAAACAATCACATGAAAGAAAAAACATTTAAATACATATCTAAGGGTTCACATTATCTGACCTTTTCTGCTTGACTCATATATATACTAGATATTGCAAATAAGGGAAACCATGGGACCTATGTTTCTTTGGGCTTGGCTTACTTCACTTAATATAATTTTTTCCAAGTCTTTCCATTTCCTAACAAATGGGGCAATGTCATTCTTTCTGATGGAGGCATAGAATTCCAGCAACTCCATTTGTACTAGCCCCACAAAAAATAAAATACCTAGGAATTAACTTAACCAACAAGTGAGAGGCATTTTGTTAATCACCTTACATTCACTGACAAAGCCAATTCTCACAACACTATGACATTGATATTATCTTTATTACCTTTTTCATAGGTGAGACAACTAATTAAGACTGCTGGCTTTGTGATGGGTTGTTGGAGAATAGGATCAGGTACAAGGGGCTTCTGTTTAGGATTATCCCCTTGGAAGTCTACAGTGAAAGTCCACAAACCATTTGGACTGATGATGATGATCATCATCATCATGATGTTGATGATGATGATGATGATAAATAACAAAGGAGTTATTTAGTATATTCTAGGAATTCTTCTAAATATGTTATCTGTGCTAATTCATGCTGTCTTCAGTTTTATAAGGTAAATTCTGATGTCGTCTTCATTCTATAGATAAGGAAAATAAGCCAAAGGAACATTAAGTGACTATTCAACATTATATAGGGGCTGAGTAAGGGTCTAGCTCCAGGGTCATTCAGAAAAGCTATTAAATTAAAAACAAACAGGAACAGAGAGATGATATTCATATTGGACTCACATCAGCTTCCTGGTCCACAGCAGGCCTTATTAGGGTGGACGAGTAAGGACCCAGAGACAAGAGTATTAGTTTTTTTCTGAAAAAGATTAACAATATCTCTAGAAAATTGCTCTCGTTGAAGGGACCATTCAAAGTAGAATTTCTCACCAACAGGGATTCTTGTATTCAATAATCACTAGATAAGTGGAAAAAATAATTATGCTCCACAGAGTTAAAAATACTCTCCTACGAGGGATGGAAAAAGCAATCTCTAAAATAATTATTATGCTAAGTAATATATGGGGGAAAACCCACTACCAACAACAAGAAAAAAAATCCGATCTAGTCTTTTCCACTTAGCTAAAGATTTTTGTTGTTTTGAATGAGGCTCTTTTATTTGTATCTAAGCTATTTTCTTTTTTACACTTGAACTGCCTCAAAAAGAGTGAGCCAAAAAGAAAAGTTGCTGGAAATGGAATTCAATAATATTTAGAGAGAAGTGAAATTAAGTATTATTCGATGCCTCAATTCCTAGTTGTCCACACTTAACTTTCTGGTAGGGAACTTACTTAGCTAAGCCTTAAGAATCATGTCCAATGGGCTGTAAATTCTTCATGTGTTCATTTACACATGTACACTGTGAGTTGGGAGGCAGGATAGAAGGGAATCAACCAAAACATAAGAAAAGAAATAGAACAAGATTTTTGGTTTCAGTGCTCTGTCTTCTATTTTGTTGTTGTGCAGAAGGATGACCAACATAAAACATGAATGCAAATAATCAATTATGCTAAAGGAAAAAAGATGTACTAGTGCTTAAGTACAAATGTGATGTATGAGTCCTTTGTTTTAAAGAAAAACTAAAACATGACTTGGGGCCTAGCAGCCAACATCTGGACTCTAGGTGAGGGTAGTGGAGCTGCTTTACCTGTGGGCCTACAATGACATTATCACATGCTTCCCTCAATTCAAGTGCCCAAACATGATGATGATCTCTTTTCTAGACCATTCTCCAGCCCTCTCTAAATATGATCTGCCCAGGACAGACAATTAGGATTTGTCAAAGGTCAGTGGTCCTTAATTTTTCTACCTAAAATCAGACTGCTCTATGTTGGGTTGCATAGAGAATAGGATTTCTTACACAGAGGGGCTTTTGTTTAGGATGATCCACTTGATGGCTTGCTAATGGTGAGACTTCCTTAACTACTGTGCCATTGAGAATCCCTGCTTCCAAGGCTGGAGAGAAATTTAGGTGATATGGAGAAAAAATGGAAAGCATCAATAAGTGATATGAGCGATGAGGAAAATGATGATGATGACATTAAACTGACATGTGGAAGATTTACTGCATGAGAGGGATTCTTCTAGATACATTATCTGTGCCAATTCATTGCATCTTCACAAGTTTTATAAGGGTGCAGATTGATGTTATCTTTCCCATAGAGAAAAAAAAAAGCCAGATAGATAAGTATTCAAGGTCATACAGGGGCTAAGTGTCAGAATCCAGCTCCAAGATCATATAGAAAACCTATTAAAGAAAAAAATTCAACTGGGAGGGAGAGGTGATGTTGGACCTCTGCGTTTTCTGTGTCCATAGCAAGGAACTTGCAATGGCTAAGTTCGAAGTTTGTGTAGTATTGAGACAGATGTGCTTTGCCGACTTTCTTTAGCAACTACATGACTACTGAGACATTGACCCTCAAGCCCTTAATGAAGGCATTGCCTTCTTGTGTTTTGCAGATTGTCCTTCCATAATCACTGTTCTAGTTCGTGTACTTGGTTTTAGCTACTGGCACCAGGCCTTAATCATCACCCACAGCCCCACAGTATAAAAGTTACAGAAGACATTAGCGATTAGCCAACTCACAAGATGGGCTTTGTGTAGTTATGGAGCATGTCTTTGGATGTATGGTGAACTCCAGAGTAGGCCACTCAGTAAATGAACCAGGTCTATAGAATCAAAACAGGGACTATAAACTGGTGCTCTGAGTCTGCTTCCCAGCATCAGCTGCCAGATGATTTTGGAGAACCCTATTGGCAAATCAACCAGAATGTGGTGGCTCTGCTGGACACGAAGAAATATAGGCTGCATGTTGCATGGTTTCCCTCATTTGTCTTTACTAGAATGTGCCTATAAATCAACAAGTAAACACACTGAATGGTAAAGGCAAAAAATACACTTGGACATGATAAATTATACAGGACTCAAAACATTCACACAGTGAGACCAAAGGAGGATATTCTTAGGAGAGGATCACAAAGGCTATGTGCTTATGATCATATAAAATAATATTTATCAAAATAAACTCCAAGAAACAGAAACAAGAAGGTTTTTTTTTAAATGTATTTTTTTGTCTTTTCTTTTTTGGTACTTGTTTGTTTTTCCTTTGTTGCTGTTTTGTTTTGTATACCTTTGTCTTGTTTGTAAGTTTATCTGTTTTGGGGAGGGTAAGGGGTGAGATCAGAAATGGTGGGACAAAGGGTGAACAAATGCAGCAGTGACACTCACTAGACACTATGTTGAAAATGAACTATACAATTTGTTGGGGGATTAGGAGGGAAAAACTAGGAGAGAGAAAAGGAAGAGGTGACACTGTTAAAAATGTACTCATTACCTGACTTATGTAACTGTAACTGTACATCAACTATACAATAACAATAAAAAAATAAGAAGGTGGTGTCTCTGGTGCATTCAAAATGCCTACAGAAACTAGGCACTGGTGGCTCATGCCTGTAATTCTAGCTACTCAGGAGGTTGAGATCTGAGGATTGCGTTTCAAAGCCAGCCCAGGCAAGAAAGGCCATGAGACTCTTATTTCCAATTAACCACCAGAAAACCAGAATTGGTATTGTGGCTCAAGCGGTAGAGCACTAGACTTGAGCTGAAGAGCTGAGGGACAGCACCCAGGCCCAGAGTTCAAGCCCCACGACTGACAAAAAATAAACAAAAATAAACAAACAAAAAACCCAAAATGCCTCTGAAGCTGAAGTGTTTGTCCATGCCTCCTGGAAGACCTGTTTGACCTTGGCCTTAAAGATAAGGCTATGGGACCTATAGCCACCTAATCTTTGACAAGGGAGCTAAAGAAATAGAATGGAAGAAAGACAGCCTTTTCAGTAAAAGGTGCTGCCAAAATTGATTAAACACTTGTGAAAAACTAAAACTAGATCCGTGTATATCACCCTGCACCAGAATCAACTCCAAATGGATCAAAGACCTTGAAATAAAAGCACACTCCATGACATTACAGGAAGGAATAGGAGAAACTCTAGGGCTTCTTGGCACAGGCTGAAGTTTTCTTAATAGAGACCCAGAAGAACAACAAATCAAAGAAAGGTTGGACAAATGGGACTGCATAAAGCTGCAGAGCTTCTGCAAGGCAAAGGATATAGCTAGCAAGATCAACAGAAAGCCCACAGACTGGGAGAAAATCTTCACTAGCCATACAACAGATAAGGGTCTCATATCTAAAATATACTTAGAACTCAAAAAACTAAATCTCCCCCCCCCCCACAACAAATCCTCAAAGAAACAACTGCCCGATTAACAAATGGGCTAAAGACAAAGAGAGATTTCTCTGAAGAGGAAATAAGAATGGCCAAAGACACATGAAGAAATGCTTAACCTCTCTAGCCATAAAATAAATGCAAATCAAGACAATGCTGAGATTCCAGCTACAATGCCTATAATCAAGAAATCTAATAACAATAGGTGCTGGAGGAGATGTGGCCAAAAGGGAGCCCTACTGTATTGTTGGTGGGAATATAAACTTGTTCAACCATTCTAGAAAGCAGTACAGCGGTTCCTCAAAAGACTCTACATAGAGCTCCCCTATGACCCAGCAATCCCACTTTTCGGCATTTACCCAAAGGATCCCAAACAATGTCATACCATGTTTATTGCAGCATTATTTACCATAGCTAAAATACTGAACCAATCCAGATGAACCTCAGTAGATGAATGGATCAAGAAAATGTGGTATATATATACACAATGGAATTCTATGCCTCCATCAGAAAAAAATGACATTGCCTCTTTTGTTAGGAAATGAAAAGACTTGGAAAAAATCATATTAAGTGAGGTAATCCAGGCCTAAAGAAATATAAGTCCCATTGTTTCCCTTGTTTGCAGTGACTAGTACATGTCTAGGACAAGCAGAATAGATCAAAGGCTATGTACATATGACCATATGAGATAATGTTAAGCAAAATGTACTCCAAGACAGAGACACAAGAGGGTTTTTTTTGTTGTTGTTTTGTTTTCTTTCTTGCTAGTGTTTCTAATGTACTTACAATACACTATGTGATTCTTTTGTTTCTATTGTATGTTCTTTCCCCATAGTATCCTGTTTTCACTGGATTTGATGCAAGTGCTCTGCACTTGCGGGGGGAGGAGGAGTTTGGAAGGTGGGGAGGGAAGTGATGGTGGGGGAAAATAAAGGAGGAGGTAACAATGCTTGCTATGAAATGTATTCATTACCCTATTCATGACTGTAACCCCTCTGTATAACATTTTTACAATAAAAATGCAAATCAAGACAATATTGAGATTCCACCTCACCCCAGTTAGAAAAAAAAGATAAGGCTGTGGGCTTGGTGCAGAAACAGAGGATGATGCTACAGTTGCTATTCTTCAAGAATAGAATGGAAGATGTGGAATGTAAAGCCTATGCTCACTATTATGTGGCACCTGCCACATGACCAACTTGATCTGCTAGATCCAGGCCAGGGCTACCTTGGAAGTGATGGTGGTGATGTTCCTAGCCAGGAAGTTCTTGGTGAAGGAAATGGCTTATCCTATCATGATGGCACAGCTTGCAGTGGGGAGGTGGACTTCCTGAGCTGAACCTGGATTGAATGTCTCAGCTTTGCAGGTGCTGGTATCCACAGTTGCCCAGAGTATTTTTCCCTCAGAATTCTGTATTCTTTAATTAATAAGTTTATGAAAATGGACTTCTTTCTCTTCTTCTTCTTCTTCTTCTTCTTCTTCTTCTTCTTCTTCTTCTTCTTCTTCTTCTTCTTCTTCTTCTTCTTCTTCTTCTTCTTCTTCTTCTTCTTCTTCTTCTTCTTCTTCTTCTTCTTCTTCTTCTTCTTCTTCTTCTTCTTCTTCCCATTCCTTTTCCTCTTATTTTTAACCTGAGATCTTTTAACCATTCATTCTTGGAAATTAAATAACGACATAACTTTTGTGGTAACCATAATTATGTCACAATGTTAGGTCAGCCAGAGTTTTTTTTTATATTATATTTTATTTTTTTATAAACATACTGTACAGAGGGGTTACAATTACATGGGCAACAAAGAAACATAGGTCCCATGGTTTCCCTTATTTGCAATATCTAGTATATGTATGAGTCAAGCGGAAAAGGTCAGATAATGTGAGGTCAGGAAAATGAACCCTTAGATATGTATTTTAATGTTTTTTTCTTTCATGCATGTGTTTCTAACGCATTTATAAGATTATCTCTTTGTTGCTTTGTATGTCCCTCCCCCACAGTATAACCCCTGCTTTCACTATATTTGATGTCAGTATAACTTGTGGAGGAGATGGGGAAAAACCAGTTGTTTAAGGATACAGGTGGACCTGCTGCAACAATGAGAAGTACAAGTTGTCATGTCCAAAACGAGCTTTACAACGTCGGTGTGGGGGGGGGGGGAGAGGGAGGGGGAAAGGAGAAGGATTGGGATTGGGGGGGAGGGGGGAGGCTGGGAAGGGATGTGAAGGGTAAACCAAAGGAGGAGGGTGCAATGCTTGGTAAGAAATGTACGCATTATCCTGCCCATGTAATTGTAACCCCTCTGTACAGTATGTTCACAAATAAAATAAAATTAAATTAAAAAAAAACAATTACATGGGCAAGATAATGAGTACATTTCTTATCAAGCATTGCAGCCTCCTCCTTTGTTTACCCTTCACATCCCTTCCCAGCCTCCCCCCGCCCCCACACCCAATCCCCCCTCCCCACCAAAGTTGTAAAGTTCGTTTTCGACATGACAACTTGTACTTCTCATTGTTGCAACGGGTCCACCTGTATCCTTAAACGACTTGTTTTTCCCCTTCTCCTCCACAAATTATACCGACATCAAATATAGTGAAAGCAGGGATTGTACTGTGGGGGATGGACATACAAAGCAACAAAGAAATAATCTTATAAATTCAGCCAGAGTTTTGATTAGATAATTTTTTCTCAGTTAATTATTATAATCTTGATAAATACCAATTGGGTTCAGATTTGTTAAGTATTTCCAATAAACCCAGAACTATACTAATTGCTTTTTGACTATTCTTTCATCCCACAAGTAGCCCAGGAGAAAGAATGGGGCTTCAGAAAGTCAACAGAGCTTACTTGAGCTGAATTTTGCTTTGTGGCAGGTCTCACACTACAACCTGTGTGTTTAGCAATATTATTTGCCTTTTATGGGTAGTGTTGGTTTTTAAAAAGACTAGGGTTCAAATCCCACCCCAAAAGCTCATCCCAGCAACTGTCAGTCACACATGGCTGGATTTTTAAGTTGTTATTTTATTGTAAAGATGCTGTACAGAGGGGTTACAGTTACATAAGTAAGGTAAGGAGTACATTTCCTATGGAGCAACATTGTTATCCTCTCCTTTATTGTTCTCCCACTATCCCTTCCCTCACCCACCTCCTTCATTCCTCCCCCCACCACAAAGTTGTAAAGTTCATTTCCAATATAGAGTTTTGTGCGTATCATTTTTGCAATGGGTTATCCTGTGTCCTTGTTTCAGTGTTTTGTTATTCCCCTTCCCCTCCCCAAATTAGGCAAATATATATACAAGATACATGGTATCAAAATCAAATACAGTGACAACAGGGATATACCATAGGCTGAAACACACACACACACACACACACACACACACTCACACACACACACACACACACACACACACACACACACACAATCACATAGTAATGGCTGGATTTTTTTCTTTTTATTGTAAAAATGCTGTAGAGAGGGGTTACAGTTACATGAGCAAGGTAATGAGTATATTTCCTACTGAGCGTTGTTGCCGCCTTTGTTTTTCCCCTTCCATCCCTTCCCTCCCACCTCCACCTCCCACCCCCACCCCTTCCCCACCAAAGTTGTAAAGTTCGTTTTCAACATAATGTTTTGTATATCTCATTGTTACACTGGGTCAACCTGTATCCTTATTTAAGCATTTTGTTTTTTCCCTTTCTCTCCCCAAATGAGAGAAGTGTATATACAAGATACAGAGCACTGACATCAAATACAGTGAAAACAGGGGTTATATCATGGGGAAGGAACATACAAAGAAACAAAAAAATACATGGTACATTATAATATGTTAGAAACAATAGCAAGAAAGAAAAAAGATATTTGTGTCCCTATCTTGGGGTTCATTTCTCTTAACATCATCTTTTATGGTCATATGTACATAGCTTTTGGCCTTTTCTGCTTGTCCTACACATGTACTAGTTATTGCAAATAAGGGAAATCATGGGACCTATGTTTCTGTGGGCCTGGCTTACTTCACTTAATATAATTTTTTCCAAGGCTTTCCATTTCCTAACAAATGGGATGATGTCATTCTTTCTGATGGAGGTATAGACTTCCATTGTGTATATATACCACATTTTCTTGATATAATGGATTTGTTAGGTAGATCAATTCCTTCCTCATAGTCCACACTTACATGATGGGAGGCTGACAGGCAGCCAGATGTGATGGTCTCTTGCAAGTCCTGAGAAGAGGACCATCTCCAGGCAGAAAGACCTAAACACAAGCCACATGCCATTCACTGATGTCCAAAGCTATTCTCATGAGTGAGGGAAAAATGGTTTGTCTCTCACCTTCCTGAACACCATTGCTACAGATGTAAGGTGGCAGGACACTGGACTAGGAAATAGCAAGTCATCAGTGAAGTCTTTCATTCACTTTTTGAGTATCATCAAACAAATCCTGAGGCAATTCTTTTGCATTTAAAGAAATTGCATTTATTTCTTTATTTGGAAGGCTGTTCCAGGAAAACCGAAGTAGAGGAGGGAAGGGAGCCAATGTAAAGAATGTCTATGAGCAGGTCCTCATAGTGGACAATTGAGGTTCAATTTAGTAGAACCTCCAGGACAGCACTAAAGTGTCCTATGGTGGAAATCTATACCCACCAACACCCTCCTGCCATTTTCTGATAGCTACTTCCAGAAGTGACTTCCTGACATTTCTGACACATTCTGCAGGTAGTTGAGAATGTTCAAGTGTCCAAAGAAAATCCTAGTGGAAAAAAACCACAAGTGATCTCAGGCTGAAGCTATTCTCCTGGTGTTTGTTGGGACTGGATGTGCCAGGGGTGGAGTTGGGCACTGACAATGATAACAGAAATGCAGGAAACTATTCAATCTGTGATGAGAAAAACAATGGCCAAGACCTCATTAAGAAACGGCACCAGTTTTTTAGCTTTTTAGCACCACCCAGTTATTGGCCATGCAAGAATGCAGATAAATGTAGAATTGAAAATTACAAATCTCATTGTATTTGAAATCTCTGGAACCAAGTGAAAAACAAAAATACATAAATCACATGCTTGTCCCAATGTATAGTTTCTAGTAGAATAGGGACCATTGTCATTGCTTGGTGTCGATAAAGCTCCTGTTCCTTTCTTCAGGGAATTGTTTTCATCAGTTACCTCATAATCTCTTTATCCTGTTTTCTAACAGAGGTTACTTCATAGAACATGTCTCAGAATTGTCCCATATGAGGGTGGAATTCAATGTAAAGAACTTTGTTGGAGATCAATTTCAAAGCTATTTTTGACACAAAGTTCAGCCCACTTTGGTTGTCTTTTCCATCAAGACAACCAATAGTTTTGTAACCTCATCCCACAGGTCAGCCCTCAGCAGAGGAAGCTAATGTCTCATGAGCTGTGGAAGGATCAAGTCTTCCTCCTTTTTCTTTATTGGCCATATAGAGATGGGAATTTCTCACAGGCAGATGGCAGCCATTAATTGGTATTTTTCTCTCTAATAACTCTCACACCAGGGAATTTCATTCTGGTAGCCTTTCAACAGCATTTTTTTAAAAAAGTAGCTTAGCCAGGTGCCAGTGGCTCATGCCTGTAATCCTAACTACTCAGGAGGCTAAGATCTGAGGATTACAGTTTGAAGTCAGCCCAGACAAGAAAATCGGTGATACCCTTATCTTCAATTAATCACAGAGGAAGCAATAAGTGGAATTGTGGCTCTAGTGGTAGAGCACTAGCCTTGAGCAAAAGGTGCTCAGGCCCAGAGTTCTATCCCACAACTGGCAAAAAAATAAAAAAAAGTAATAAAAGTGAGTCTTTTAACTTTCAGAAAGGCCAAGGATAAGGACTGAGATCACACCTATTCATGCATTTGCTAGTACCTGCATTTGCTAGTACCTGCTGAGGGGCAAATCAAAACAGATTAGCACCCTTCTCTTGGCAACATCTACCTCACTCACCATCCTCACCCACATGGGAACTGTTGAGAAAGTAGCTTCAGTTCAGCATTAACAAACTGTTGCACCTTTGTGACCAGATAAAGGTCACACTTCTGACCTGCTCACCTCACAGGTCAGTGTCAAGATCAACTGAAGATATGGGTGCAGGAATGGGGAAACTGAGGGGTCCTTCAAGTGCAGGCATGTTTACCTCTTCTCTTATGTGCTGCCTCTGCTCCTCCCAGGTGAGGAAGAACACACAGGAAGAAATGTTTTGGAAACAAGTCCAGTATATATCTAGAATCTAAACTGGCTTGGCTAAATGTGGTTCATCAGTGATTAGAGAAAAAGGACTCCAAGCTACAAAGGTTCACTGTTCTCAGCAAGGTAAAGCATTCTTCATTTAAAAATTACCATTGAGGAATCTACATCAAAACCTGAGCACTGTCTTGTGAGGGTCAGTTATCTGATCCTGGTTCGATAGTTGGGAGTAGAAAACAGCAACAGAGGCAAAGGCCAATGTGGTGGAGCACAATGGCACTGCACAAATCACCTTTCTTGTTTCTGTCAGGCCCTGAACTCTGGGTTCCCAAACTGGCACATGTCCTTAGGAAAAGCCAGGTGCAAAGTGGAAGACAATTCCTCCCACTTCCAACCTCGTACTCCAAGGTGGGAGGAGTCCAATCAGAAGGGACCATACTCCGGTTTCAGGCATATGGGATCCAATCTGAAAGGCTTCCAGCAGTTCCACTGTTTAACAAAGGAAATTACACACTAGCCCCCAAGAGGGGATGGACTAGGAACTGAATATCTGGCCAGTCCAGACATAGAAGCTACTGATTTTCTCAGTCAGAATTCCCCTTTCTCCTCTAGAAGAGACTCTTCCTACTCTTTCTTTTCATTTCTAATAAATTCAGTTTACTTTAAGTACTTTCCTGCATTTTTGTTCTTGAATTGGCAGGGAAAATGAGCCTCTTCTATATCATTTGGATGTTTCTTATAAAGGTGTCCCCTCTAAATATATTCATGCCATTCAAAGATATAAGACCCAGAAAATGATATGTTGGCCACTCTTGATTTGTCTGTGGGAAAATTGAGATCCAAAGAGAAGAAATAACTTGTCAGGTTGATGAGGAGAAACAGAAGGGGAATCTAAGGTTTTGTCCACAACAAATTTCACAAATAACCTTGCATGTGAACCTCCTAATTCACTCAATACATTTCTGCTAAGCACCTTCAGATGCAGTCATGAGTAAGTGATCCCAACAATTGCTTTCTGCAAATGATATTCCCAGGTATTTTTAAGTATTATTATTAACATGTATTAATCTATGTAGTAATGGGATTCACTTTTCCCTTCTTGCATATGGTATACCTGATCATGTCCATCCACCCTTCTTCCACACA
Organism: Dipodomys merriami; assembly: GCF_024711535.1. Lineage (NCBI taxonomy): Eukaryota > Metazoa > Chordata > Mammalia > Rodentia > Heteromyidae > Dipodomys > Dipodomys merriami. The sequence goes on from NW_027206457.1 coordinate 4,401,638, forward strand.
AATACACATTCTTCCCCTAGTCCCCACCTTGATCAACTTTTTTGAGTATTTTTAGTTTCATTTTCATTCCAACTCAGGAGTTCTGAATGGGGCCTGGGTACATTCATATTGTGACAAGTGTCCCAGGGTTATTTCAGAAGCAAGGTGAGCTGCTTACAACATAGCAGCCTTGGACATAGTTCTTAACCAAAGCTCCTTATACCCAACTCTAAATCACATTCTTTCATGACACTTCATAAAATTGTTACCGATTTCCAAAAGCTTTCTGGGTGAGTCTGATGCATGACACATTGGAAACACCTGATATTGTTAAATATTACATTAACAGATGCTAGGATTCACACACCTGGCTTCACATTCTAGCTCTTTAATTAGTAGCTGGATATCCTGGAGAAAAGTTACTTAGCTGCTTCAAACCGCAGGCAATCAGAACCCACCTTAGAAGGCTGTTTGAGGAACCTACATAACATAGTCCACATGGAGACTTGAGCCAGGGTCTGCCACATGGCTTAAATAAAAACATTAGCTATTGATTTTACTTTATTACTCTGTCAAACCTTCACCCTTGTAAGAGCACAAAACTCTATGTGAAGCTTAATAAAGGAAATTAGGCCATAAAAGCAAACATTTGCATTGGGCAGAAAATATATGTTAAGACCCTTATAAATGAGCTCTCAGAATTCAGCCTTAACTAAGACACCCTATTTACACTATGTCAACCTCCCTTCATATCCTCACATCAAAACTCTTGTTTCCAATACATCCCCAACAGAGGGGCATTTCCTACTGCCAGCATTTCAGCAAAGGAACAGCTTTGTATTCAGCCTGAAGTGCACATTGTTGATTTCTCAAAAAAAATCCCCGAATCTTCCAAGGTTATCCAAGAACACTGTTGAACAGGAACATATATATATATATATATATATATATATATATATATATATATATACCTACCAACTCCTTGAACTGCTCATTTTGGTGTTCTGCAAAGAGATTATCCTATTCCAGGGGATAAGACTGTTTCAAAGAAGCTAAAATAAATAAATAAGCATACTTTTCCCTGCATTAAAGTCTCAGCCTTCTTTGAACTTCTCATTTTTAGACTCTTCACTGATAAAGACAAATGCAATTTTCACCATCAGTGGATCTGAACAGACAATTACATTAAGGCAAATAGACAGGGTGAGGCCAATGATGTAAATCACACTGTGTGCATCTAATGTGCAAACAAAGCCCTCAAATAAAATATGAACACTCCAAAGAAGTCAACATTTTGCATCTAATCAGGACTCAATTTGCATAAATATTTCTTTACCTCGTCACCTACATAAAATCTTTTGTTGGCATTTGGAGATTTGGACAGAGAGGATAAATAAATCAATATTCAAAACATTTTCTCTAAGGAAACTACTCAGTCCCCTAAGGATGGGCCTCCAGGTGCCTAGCAAAAAATACTACCCTTGGTCATAAGGTGATTTCACGCTTATTCCAATTTTAGTCAACCATCCCCTATGAGCTTGAAAATCCAGATGCTTTCTTATCTTTATAATGAAGAAACTGGAAGGTATGAGGAGTCTCACCACAAACAGCAGGACTAGAGTTGGGATCAGGGTCTTACTTTCCTTTGTAGGGTTTGCCTGGCTTTGCCTCTAGTCAATTCAGCAAATTTTCTAAGGCTTGACACTGCTGTCATCCTTGAACATAGAGCTGGACAATAGTACAACACACAAGGAACTTGGAAGGGGCAACAGGGACTGCACTTGGCCCAGCTGAGATTAATATTTTTACCATTGGTGTCTGAGGCAGCCAAGTGAGGAAAGAAAAAGGTCAGGATCACCGGATGAACTCCATGTTGAGCTTTTGTGCAAGGAGAAAGGGGAAAAATGATATTCTGGAAAAAGGGTGTCAGGAAGACCATGGGGAAGGCAAGACAGAGTGAGCATGAATGCATGCAGAGAAAAACAATAGCCCGCTCTTTAAAAACCTCTGAGCTCTTGGCATCAAGATAAATGGAGACCCAGGTTAGTGTGCCTCTGAAAAGAAGCTGGTGCCTTTTGAAGGTATTATTTGCAGCCTTCCATCCCATATGGCATTCAAGGTCTGATGAGGCATTGGGTGCTAGCCAATGTTGAGATGCCCTGGAATCACAGAGTAAGCTCTCCACAGTCTATCCTCCACTGCTCAGCCTTTGACATGTTTCTGTCTCCCTTTGGCCGCTGATGGGGTGGGCAAAAAAACACTGAACTGCTTCTCTGTGCAAAGAGCAAGCATAATATGGAAGGAGGAAGGGACTTGAGTGGAACTTTCCAGACTGGGATCTAGGGAAGCTTTGTTTCCACCAAAGTAATAGGAGAGCCAGGTGCTAATGCTCACCCCTAGAATTCTAGCCATTCAGGAGGCTGACATCTGAGGGTTGCAGTTTGAAGCCAGCCCAAGCAGGAAAATCCATGAGGCTCTCATCTCCAATTAACCATCAAAAAAAGCTGCACGAGGATTTATGGCTCAAGTGGCAAAACCTTTAGTGGGAAGCTAAATGAAAGTGTGATGCCCCGAGTTCAAGCTCCAGCACTAACACAGAAAGAAAGAAAAAAATAAAGGAGAGTTCAGGAAGGAGTGACTTTTGCTATTTTATAGATCATTTCAATCTAACCATAATAATAAGGGAGAGGAGGCTCAGGGGCATCCTTGGTTGGAGAAAGCTTGCAAACCACACATACAAAGCCCCTTCTGGCACTGAGTGCTAAGATCCCCTTTCTAATCATTTTTCTAATCTAGTGTTTCTAAAGAGGGATAAATACTTATAGGGCTCAGAATGCATCATTTTGATAGTTGTACATTTATTCTAAAGTATTATTTTATATTATGTTGGTGTTGCATTTATAATAGTGGTATGAAATATCTTTTTAAAGTCACTACAGTTACACCTTTAAGGAGTGACTTGCAAATGGAACCCCACTATATATCACCCCTAAAACAACAGGAAAGTAAATTTTTAAGTGATTTGCTTTAATTAAAGAGCAACTATTGAGTGTATGTTGGGTATGGCAATGGCATGAACATTAACATCTGACCCGCCACGGTGTGGGGTTTGCTGTGCTGATCTGTTCTGTGGCATCAGCCACACTGTCAGTTTGGAAGCCAGCAGAGGCTCAGAACATATCCTGGCAAAGAGGACTTTGAAAGTTTGCTTCCTATCCCAGGGCTAAGGGCAGGCTGTAGACTGCCTTTCAAGAGGAGATGGCAAAGCCAAAGGGAATGTTCATCAGAGGCATGGTGGGGGTGCCTTCCAGGAAGCTTTATGAGCTTGAGTCTCCCAGAAACTCTGCCCTGTAGCCAATCTACTCTATTCTGTCCTTTAGCCCTGCCGCTAACTTTCACCCCACATGTCTAAGTTTTCCCTGCCTGAAAAAGACCAAGAAAAGAAAATTTTTTTAAAGTCTTCTCTCCTTTGTTTTTCTTTCTCTGCTCCCCTTCATATGCCCTTATTTCCAACTATACCATAAAGCCCTTATCCAACAGCACAAAACTTCAGTGCCTCTCATTAGCATTTTGAATGTACTAAAGAATTGCTTCACTCAGCCTTCCCCACCGCTGATGTGTGAGATGACTTAAGGGTAAGATGACTCAGCCTTAAGCAATGTTGAATTACAGAGATAGAGTCACTTCTGGCTCTAGCTTGGTGAATCTGATTATATCAAGAAGAAAGTCTTGGTTTGGTACTAATACGTCTTTAACAACTAATACTTGCTAATCTTGGCTTTAAAGAAAGCAAGAGATCTGAATAACAAGAACTTCATTATGTAATGGTGTCCATCTAGAACTCAGTAGCAATATTTTATTTTTGATTAAACTAATTTATTTATTTTTGGGTCAGTCATGGGTCTTGAACTCTGGACCTGGGCATTGCTCCTGAGCTCTTCAGCTCAAGGCTAGTGCTCTACCACATGAGCCACAGTGTCACTTCCTAAACTAATTTATTTTAGCTGATATATAAAAAGTATAAACAGTGTACACATTAATGAGACAACATGATATTTTGATATATGCATGTTTGATGTTTAAGCCAGCATAAATGTATGTATCCCCTCAAATATAATTTCTTTTTTATATATTCATTTATATTATGTTTACATAGTTGTGTAAAGAGGTTTCAACATGTCAATCTATAAGTATAATGTATTTTAATCATCAACGTTTCCATATTCTCTGAAAGTTTCTACTATAAAGAACTGATTTTTGATACTTGAGGTGGAGGGGTAGGGTTGGAAAAAATGACAAAGTATTTCTTCTGACTTTATTTGGGAAAATATAGAGTATATTTTTGTAATCTATAGTCACCCTACTGTGAAACATAGTACACCAGAATGTCTTGTTCCTTTCAAACTATAATGTAGGGCCCATTGATCAACATCTTCTTATTCCTCCTCAGCGCTTACTCTCCTGAGCCTCTAGTGATTCTCATTCTACTCTCAACTTCTATAAGGTCAATTTTTGTTTTGGAAATACTGGTGTTTAATCTCAGTGTCTTACCCTTGTGAAGCTTGTGCTCCACCACTTGATTCATCCCTCCAGCTTGTCATATGTGTGGGGCTTAAACTCATGGCCTTGGTGCTGTCCCTAAGCTTTTTGTTCAAGGCACTCGTACTTTATCTCTTGAGTCATGGCTTCACTTCCAGCTTTTTGTTGCTTAATTAAAGATAGGATTTTCTAAAATGGTTAGCTTCAAACCATGATATCTGAGTAACTAGAATTTACAGGTGTGAGCCATTGGTTCCTAATTCCAGCTTCCCTTTTTAGTGGTTATTTGGAAAAGAGTCTAGGAACTTTTTCTGCCTAGGCTGACCTCAAATATGATCCTCTAGTTCTAAGCATCCTAAGTAGCTAAGATCACAGGTGTGACCTAATGGTGCCTGGTAAGGTCAACATTTATGTTTTGAGGGGTGGGTGGGAGGGGGATATACATGTGTGAGTGCTTAGGTTTGAACTCAGTACTCGAGCTTTGTCCCTTAACTTTTCATTCTAGGCTGGAATTCTACCACTTGAGCCACATCTCCACTTCTGGCTTTTTGCTTGTTAATTGGGGATAAGAGTCTCACAGACTTTATTGCCTAGGATGGCTTCAAACTGTGATCTTCAGATCTCAGCCTCCTGAATATTTAGGATTACAGGCATGAGCCACTGGTACCCAATCAAGGCCAACTATTTCAAATTTCACACATGAGTGAGGTTAAGGGTACTTGTCTTTGTGTGTCTATCTTATTTCACTTATCACAATTTTCTCAGTTGTACTTATGTTATCACAGATGACTGAAATTCATTCTTATGGCAGAATCATATTCCTCTGTGTGTGTGTGTGTGTGTGTGTGTGTGTGTGTGTGTGTGTGTGTGTGTGTGTACCACTTCTTTATCTGTCTTTACTGAACAGAGCTACAAAAAATATGGGGTGCAGATGTCTCTTTCACATGTCGATGTCATTTCCTTTGGATGTTCTTCCAGTAATGTGATTGCTGAATCATACAGTAATTACATTTTTAATTTTTGAGGAACCTCCATACAGCTTTCTATATGTTGGTACTAGTTTGCATCCAACTAAATTAGTGGGCTCTCTTTCCTTCACATTGTCTTCAGAACTTGTGATATTTAGTCTTTTTGGACAATGCCATTCTTACTGGGATGAACATAATCATGTTATGGTTATTATATCTTTTTAATTAAATCAAATGATTCTTTTTTTCATTAGAAATTGTGTTTTAAATCAATGTATTTGAACAAAAATCTAATCAACCCAAAGAAACTATTATATCATAGCAAATAATAATGCAGTTATGTATAGGGTGCTATTGTGTAAACCTGACAAATATCAGGAAGGGAGTGTGTGAATGACTGAAATTTGGAAAAGCAATTAGTCAAATGTTCTTTGAGGTACAATTATCTAAGAGGTGACCAGAGTGATCAGGAGTTAAAGTCCATCATCAGCCTCTTTAGGCTTCTTCATTCTATCCCCCAATACTATGCTCCCAGACTCACAGAAGAGCAAAAATGAGAAAAAATGGAAAAATAACAAGTAGGAACGACAAAAATATGTTAGAAAAGCAAAGGAAAAAAATCACTGGAAGAACACCAAGGACTCACAAAAGCAAAAGGAAGTTTGAAACCAGGGCAACAACCTGAGGCCACAAAAGAGGAAACACACCTTGCTATGATAGAATATCTATGGATCTCATAGTGTAACCCTTTCACTAGTCCTAGTAGAGCCCATCTGTGTGCCCCTCTCTCAAGTCTTAGCAGACTCAACTGTCTGTTACTCTCTTAAGCTAAAAATCTGCTGCGACCATCTGTTGATTGGCCCGTCACGAGCAAGGATTCTGAATCCAGGGGAAGAAGAGAAAAAGTGTGACTCCCCAACTGCCTTCTTCCAAGTTCACTGTACAGATTCCTCCAACACAAGGGGGCGGGGTAGATCTCAAACAGCAGGCAAGATGGGTGGTAATAGACTCTCATCCTTATTTCCTTCATAAAGTACCCTCTCTCTCATAGATATTTTCAATCTCTCCCTCTCTACTGGCCTTTTTCTGTGACTCTATTAAGGCATTTTAATCTCTTCCATCTTTGAAAATCCTCCTTTATCTACTGCAGAGTAGCCTCAGCTGATGCAGAAATGAAAAATGAAACAGAATGTGTTGTGAGCCAATGAGAATGGGCAGTTGTTTACCACACAACATTTTGGCAGAACCCAATTTTATGTGGGAGATTGCTGATCCTGTGGAATCCTCTTTGGACCTGTCTTTTATGGCTGATCAGAGAGTGAAGTGTTGATAGTGAAGCTGAATCTTGAGGAAAATCAAGAGTCAGTCAGGGGCTAGGAAGGTGGCTCAGTGGTAGAGTGCTTGCCTTGCATGCCTGAGGCCTTGGGTTCGATTCCTCAGCACCACATAAGCAAAAAGAAAAAAGCCGGAAGTGGCGCTGTGGCGCAAGTGGTAGAGTGCTAACCTTGAGCTGAAGAGCTGAGGGACAGCACCCAGGCCCAGAATTCAGGCCTCACTACTGGACCCCCCCCTCAAAAAAAAGAGTTAGTCTGGATGGGGAGAAGGACTGAAGATGGAGTCCCTCTATCTGACCAACTGCGAGAAGAGACAAGTAAGAAGGCTTGGGATTAATGTGCCATTAACTCCAGTTGAAGCATGACAGAAACTCCATGTTCACTTGCTTCTCTAGGCTGTCTCAGCTCCTCCTGAGGCTTCCTTGATCATCTTTGGCTTGGTTTCCCCTCTGTCCACATCTGCAGCTTGTCTCAAGTTCTAGCATCTCTTTGTCTTCTCTAATTGACATCTCCATAGGGCTCTAAAACATGTCCAATATTTGTTTTTTGTCCCCTCAGATCTGTTCTTGCTGTGCCTGTAATCTCACCAACAACCCCCAAACCCTGCCAGGTGTCCAGGCCAAGGAACTTGGCCTCAGCTTGGAGTTATATTTCTCCCCATTAACCTCTTTTAAAGCATGTTATGCCTAGTTCATCTCCCTATTTCCCAAATTTGCTCCCAGTGTTCAACACTTCTTTCCATTGCAAACAGCCATAGTTACAGTATAAACCTTGGCCTAATTCCTAATTTGAATGGAATATATCACCATTAGGTATGTTGCTTGTCACAGGCTTCTGATGCACACAGTTTATTAAATTTTGAGAGATTTTTCTTCCTACTTTTACCTCTGAGACTTCTTAAAGTAACAGACGAGTGTTGATTTTATAAACTGTTTACTTTCTGAATTATTTGAAATAATAATATGGTGTTTATTTTGATAAATTAATAACAGGTACCCCTAGGCATCATAAACTGTACTTAATTTCATGGAAGGATGGGTTCTATATAATTTTCTTTGTTGATTTATCTCAGCCAACATTTCCAACTTGCATCTACTTTCTTGGGTGATACTGATTTGGGGTGGGTTTTTTGGTCGATTATGGGGCTTGAACTCAGCGCTTGGGTGCTGTCCCTGAGCCTCTTTTTGCTCTAGTGCTCTACCACTTGAGCCACAGCACCACTTCCAGTTTTTGAGTGGTTAATTGGAGATAGGAGTCTCATGGGGACTTTTCTGCCTTGGCTGGCTTAGAATTGCCATCCTCAGATCTCAGCCTCTTGAGTAGCTATAATTACAGGTGTGAGTCACCAGTGCCAGGTGACATTTTTAGTACTGGGGTTTGAACTCAGGACCAGCTTACTCAGCCGGTATTCTACTACTTAAGTTATACTTCTAGCTCTGATTTTTGCTGGCTTATTAGAGAGAGTCTGTTGGACTCTATCCAGCTTGAGCTGGCTTCAAACTGTGATCTTCCTGATCTTAGACTCCTGAGTAGCTAGGGTTCCAAGTATGAACCATTGGCATCCAACTCAGTGTCTTTCTTTGCCTATAGGTACAATTAGGAAACATTGCAGATTTGGGTTCCAGACCTCCAAGGTGAAGCTAATTGAAATAAAATCAATCACAGGAATTCTTTACCAGTGTATCTGAAAGTTGTGTTAATATTATTCTTTAGTCTATTAAATAGGTAATTCTGTTATGTCTACAAAATGGACTTTCCTTTACTTAGAACTACTTTATTGCTAAAAATGCTGACAATTGACTCAGTCTCCAGTAAGCTGATCTCTTTGCAGTAGAGAATCTTGTTTTGTCACCAACTGGTGGCAGCTGATTCATCAGGTGGTAGTTCCAGGAGGTTGGAGTGGCCGTGGTAATTTTTAAAAATAAGGCAACAATATAGAGCAACATTAGCCAAGTGGTAAAAAGCAGATATACATTGCAACAATGAGATGTACAAGACGCTATGTCGAAAAACAAACTTTACAATTTAGGTGGGGGTGGAGGTAGTGTAGTTGTGAAGATGGGAAGGAAGGGATGGTAGGGGAAAAACAAAGGAGGAGGCAACAATGCTTCATAAGAAATGTACTCATTACCTTGCTCATGTAACTGTAACCTTTCTGTACAGTATTTTCACAATAAAAACTTATTTAATAAAAAAGAAGATATACCATGTGTCTACACATATGCAAAATCTGAGTATTATGAGACATGAGTATAAGACAGGCAATGTTCAGTGGAAGAGCCAGAGGTGAACATGCCTGAAGTACAGCATATACACATGAAAACAGCATAATAAAACTCATTAAATACTTCTTGACAAAGGGCAGGGAGGGGCTTATGAACTTGATAAAAAATAAATGGTGGGATGAATTTGAAAAACATAAATGGAAATATCACAATGAATCTCCTTTGACAACTAATGTATGCTAGCAAAAATGAAATAAAATATGTATGGGACGAGCTTTGTAAAATATAAAGCTTTATTTATTTATTTTTTTGGGGGGGCTCTGGTCGTGGGGCCTGAACTCTGGGCCTGGGCGCTGTCCCTCAGCTCTTCAGCTCAAGGCTAGCACTCTACCACTTGATCCACGGCACCACTTCCAGCTTTTTTCTTTTTGCTTATGTGGTGCTGAGTAATCGAATCCATGGCCTCATGCATGGCCTCAAGCACTCTGCCACTGAGCCACCTTCCCAGCTCCTAAAGCTTTATTTTAAAACACTACTATTCCTTTCCTTTCCTGAACAAGTACAAAATACTAAAAACAAAATTTTAAAAAGACAACAATGAAATTTACTGCATCTATTGACTCTTCTTCCCATGAAATAATTCTCCATAGCATGTGATGCTGTGTGATAATATTTTACTCACCATATGACTTCTTTCAAAATTGTAGTCAGTCCTCTCAAAGCCTTCTATTTTGTCAAGAACACTTATGAGTTTATGAAATATTCTAAGTCCTGTGGTCGTTTCAATAATGTTCACAGCATTTTTACCAGGAACAGACTCCATTTCAGGAAAGCAATTTCTCGGTGGGTGTTATAGCACTTATTCAGGACTGCTACACTGCTCGAGAAGTAAAGATCAGTAGGACTATAGTCTGAGATCAGTCTATGCAAAAAGTTAGTGAATCCTCCCAATCCTAATTTCATCAAACAAGTCAGGCATCTTGGTGCAAGCTTGTAATCCCAACTATGAGGGAGTTGTAGGTAGGAGGATTGTGTTCAAGTCCTGCCTAAGCAAAGAACTTGATATTCTCTATGAAAAATTATGAAGGTATAAAGGGCTAAGGGTATAGCTTAGATGGAAGACTGTTTGTCTAGCAAATGTGAGGACCTTGAGCTCAAACAGAACTGCCAAAGTTTTCTTTCTTTCTTTCTTTCTTTCTTTCTTTCTTTCTTTCTTTCTTTCTTTCTTTCTTTCTTTCTTTCTTTCTTTCTTTCTGTCTGTCTTTCTTTCTTTCTTTCTTTCTTCCTTCTTTCTTTCCTTCCTTCCTTCCTCCTTCCTTCCTTCCTTCCTTCCTTCCTTCCTTCCTTCCTTCCTTCCTTCCTTCCTTCCTTCCTTTCTTTCTTTCTTTCTTGCTTCCTTTTTTGGTTGGTTGTGGGGCTTGAACTCTGGGCCTGGGCACTGTCCCTCAGCTCTTCAGCTCAAGGCTAGTGCTCTACCACTTTAGCCACAGCACCATTTCCATTTTTCTGGTGGTTTATTGGAGATAAGAGTCTCATGGACTTTCCTGCCCAGGCTGCTTTGAACCATGATCCTCAGATCTCAGCCTCCTGAGTAGCTAGGATTACAGGCGTGAGACACTGGTTCCTGGCTTCTGTCAAAGTTCTTAAGGGCCACAAAGAAACATAGGTCCCATGGTTTCCCTTATTTGCAATGTCTAGTATATGTATGAGTCAAGCGGAAAAGGTCAGATAATGTGATGTTAGGAAAATGAACCCTTAGATATGTATTTTAATGTTTTTTTTCCTTACATGCATTTGTTTCTAACACATTTATAAGATTATCTCTTTGTAGCTTTGTATGTCCCTCCCCCACAGTATAACCCCTGCTTTCACTATATTTGATGTCAGTATAACTTGTAGAGGAGATGGGGAAAAACAAGTCGTTTAAGGATACAGGCCGACCTGTTGCAACAATGAGAAGTACAAGTTGTCATGTCGAAAACAACCTTTACAATGTTGGTGGGGGGGGGGAGGGAACGCGGGGAGGATTGGGGGGGAGGCTGGGAAGGGATGTGAAGAATAAACAAAGGAGGAGGCTGCAATGCTTGATAAGAAATGTACACATTAACCTGCCCATGTAATTGTAACCCCTCTGTACAGTGTGTTCACAAAAAATTTTTTAAAAAAAGTTCTTAAGGGCCATTGAGCAGAAATATTTTGCAAGGAGTCATTTCTTTTCCGGAGCAGTACACCTTAACAGTATGCATGAATGTTCAAAAACACATGCTGCACACAGATATGCTGTCACCCAGACCTTGTTCCACTTACAGAACAGAAGCAGAGTCCATTCTGTATAATTCCTCAAGCCCTCTAATTCTTGGACTGGTAAATGAGCATTGGTTTCCTGTTAACGCCACCAGCTTCAATATTCCCCTACCAAGATTAGAGTCAGTTGACCCTAGGAAGGTTTGCTTCTTCTTTCTAGTTCTGAAAGTCCTAGAAGACATCTTCCAATTTAAGACTGAAGTCTGTTGTTTAGTGTTTTCTGCCTTCACACCTTAGCTAGGTCAACTGGGTAACTGACTGTAGCTGCCACAGCAGCACCTGGCTCCTTAGGTTACGGAGATGGAGGCTTTCATTAAATCACATGAGCCAATCTCTGCCAGCTTCAGATTTGTCTTCAACTCCCAGCCTTCACAGAATTATAGAGAGCAAGGGCTTTGTTTGGAGGGAACATCATGGCTAGTTTACTCTTCTATCCAGACCATTGAAACTTTCTCTGCATCAGCAATAAAACTGTGTGCTTTCTTATCAAACTTGTGCTCACTGGAGTGGCACTTTTAATTTCCTCCTAGAACTTTTCCTTTGCATTAACAACTTGGCTAATTAGCACAAGAGGCCTCGCTTTCAGCCTATCTTGGTTTTTGACATGCCTTTCTCACAAAACTTCATCATTTCCAGCTTCTGGTTTAAAATGAAATGTGTATCTCTTTCTTTCATTTGAACACTTAGAGGTTATTGTAAGATTATTAATTGGCCTAATTTTAATGTTGTGGCATTTCAGGGAGCAGAGGAAGAAAGATGGGGAGCAGTTAGGGCACATACATTTATCAACTGAGTTTGATATCTTATATGGGTGCAGCTTGAGGCTCTCTGAAACACTTACAACAATGACATCAAAGATTACCGCAGATTACCATAAGAGATATAATAATAAGGGAAATATTGTGAAAATTACTAAAATGTGACACAGAGTAACCAAGCTAGCACTAATTATTAGAAAAAATTGCACTGGAGGACTTATACAACCCCAGATTGTCACCAGTCTGCAATTTGTAAACATTCAATACTACAAAGCAGAATAAAAAGGTACATTAAAAAGTGCAATAAAAACCAGGCACCGGTGGCTCATGCCTGTAAATCCTCACTACTGAGGAGCCTGAGATCTCAAGATCAAGGTTCAAAGCCTATCCAGATCAGGAAAGATCCATGAGACGATTTGTTCCAAATAAGCACAGAAAAGACTGGAGTAGAGCTGTGGCTCAAGCAGTAGAGTACTAGCTTTGAGCAAAAATCTCAGGGACAGTGCTCAGGCTGTGAGTTTAAGCCCCAGGACCAACACCAAAAAAAGTGCAATAAAAAGTACATGCATGACTATTACACAAAAGATTCTTCCTAATAATGTTATAAGTTCATACAGTGTTAAAAACCTTCATATCACTTTCTAGAATCCTGCAAGTGTTATGTATGTGTGTATGTGTTCAAATATATATAGTCTGAAAATTATTGTCCCTTCATTGTTTAGAACTCATTAAATTAACTAGACCTAGTGTGCTTTGGGGTTGATATCTGAGTGCCTTTCAATTTCTTTCATGATTATTCTTCCTCTCAAGTGTTTTATTAAACTCAAATGTCATTATTCATCAAGTTTTATTAGCTTATTTTCTATTTTATTAACAGAAAATTTCACTAACTTTACGAAGCCTTTTTGCATACTCTGGTTTATTTTGTTGTCTCTTCTAGTTGTCTGTGTTAAAAATGGTTCATTAAAGAACTTCATTTCCTGTTGCTATATTGAAATAATACAGACAATAATTTATGAAAACTCAGATTTAGGGCTGGGATGTAGCTCAGTGGTAGAACACTTGCCGAGCATGCACAAGGCCTTGCTGGGTTCAATCCCTAGCTCAGAAAAATAGAGAAAGTATTTAGGTCATGATTCTTGAGGCTATTAAATTTAAAAATGGTGTTAGTATCAAGTAAGGGCCTCATATCCTAGCATCAGAGAGCATCAAATGGTGAGAGAGAACATGAAAGAGGGACAGAGCAGAGGACACTGAACTCATGTTAACAACTCACTCTCAATAGAACAAACTCATCCCCATACAACTAACTCATCCTTTGACAGCTGTGTTTATCATCTCATGAAGCAGGAGTCCTGGTGACCTAATCACTCCCCCTCTTCCCCCCCCCCCCCCCCGCAGGTCCCAACTGTCAACACTGTTATACTGGGAATTAAGCTCCAATGTGAATTTAAAGTATTTATAGATATATAGTATTATATAATATTATTGATTCTGTTCTGTTTGTCCGCAGATCTCTGTCAATGTGAGTTTTAGAAGGAACATTTAAACCACAGTCATTTTTCAATAAATTCTCACTTTCAAATGTATGCACTTAAAGCTATATATTTCCTCTAAATACTGCTTGAGCTATCTCCCATTGGTTTTGTATTTATAAATTCTGCACTACCACCATGGTTTGAAGTAAGAGCTTCATGCTTTCTCAGCTTGCGTGCTCATTCAGCTGGCACTCTACCACTAGATCCATGCCTCCAGCCTGGCTTTTTGCCGGTTATTTTGAAGTTAAGTCTAATAAATCTTGCTACCTGGGCTGGCTTTGAACAACCATCCTCCAGATCCCAGGCTTTTCAGTAGCTAAGATTACAGGAATGTGCCACTGGTGCTGGGATGATTTGTAGTGTTTTTCCTTCATTAAGAATGGCTTAGGGGGAGTTCTGGGAAGATGGCAGAGGAGAAGCTGGAATCTGAACAAGCTCTCGCATAGAAAGCAGTTTTAGAGTTCCAGTGAACAGTCCTAAGCCAGAGAATCACACCAAGTGTGCCATCACAGGACAGAGAGTTAGACAAGAGAGGGGAAGACAAGGAAACACATCAGATGCCACTGCGGCAGCAGGGTCGCGGCGGCGACCACCGCCGCGGGGTCATACCTGAGACACAGAGAGTCCGGGACAAAGGAGCCAGACACAGCGGATGAGCAGATTTACTCAACACCAACAAGAACCAACAAGGAGCAGACATCTTCATCCTGCTGTTTGCAGACCAGAGACGACCCAGGATCCAAGACTCGGCGTGAGTACAAGCCCGACGTCCTCACTCCTTCTCAGGGAGCAGAGGAGGGAAGGCCACCCCTCCCCCCCAGCACCGGTGATCTCCATCTTGGATACCGACAAAGCTCGGAGGAGCTGCTAGCTCCAGCTCAGGCCTTGGAATAAAATGAGTCATTTAGCAGGTCACAAGAACTTAACGGTGAAGTGACCTGCCAGACTCAGCTCCATCCAGGGAAAAGTCACCCAGCTCAGGCGCCAGCCATTGGAGTGACTTGCCTCACTGGGTAACCAAAGCCAGAGGCTGCCCCTCCCTCTAGCAGCCACCACAATCAATTGAAAAACAGAAACCCTGAGAATGGCTCCAGGCTGGGCGCTGTGAGCTTTATCACAAAATAGCCCCAGGGAAAAGCTACTGTTTGTTGAAAGACCTCAACTCTACCCAGAACCTAGCCTCATCACCACATCCCCCTCTTTTGTGATTCTCAAAGCAGATCACCCTCCCAGAAAACTAACGTGGGAGGGGGATCTCAAAATCTTGGGTAAAGCAGAGCATTTTTCTGCCTCTTCCAACAAACCGACTTAAGAAACCAATCAAGCCACAGGACCTCAAGCTGACCAGAGACTCCAACAAGAGACTGGTTACAGACAAAAGGGAGATACAGGATTCTTCCCACTCCTCCCCCCCCAAAAAAAAAATC
Organism: Dipodomys merriami; assembly: GCF_024711535.1. NCBI lineage: Eukaryota > Metazoa > Chordata > Mammalia > Rodentia > Heteromyidae > Dipodomys > Dipodomys merriami. The sequence goes on from NW_027206457.1 coordinate 4,416,710, forward strand.
AAAAGACTTTTTTTTCTTTTTTTTTTCTTCTTCTTTTCTTTTTTTTGTTTGTTTTTTGTTTTTTACCTTATATATATATATGTATATATATATATATATATATAAAATTTTTTCCCTTCTAAAACTTTTATTAATCTTTAATTTTTGCCTCTTCTGAAAAAATAATTGTTTTCCAGTAACTTTTTTTTCTCATCTTATAATTTTTATTTTAGGAATATGTGAATGAGCGTTTTCCTTTCTTTTCTTGTCTTCTTTCTCTTTTTCTTTCTTTCTTAATTATCTTTTTGTTTTTTGTCTAGCTCTACTGAACTTCTGATCTTTTCTTCTCCCTTTCCCATCCTTAAAGTTTTTCACATCTCCTCTATGTCCCTCCCCTTCTCTCAACATATTCACATTCCTCTCAAAATAGACGGTCTTTTAACCTCTATAATAACATTAATTTTTACGTTTCTATTTTTTTTCTGGTCTCTCTTCATTCCCCTTTCCATCTCTTCTTTTTCTCTCTCTCTCTACTTGCATCCTACCCAACCCATTTCCTGCATTGTGATTAGGACATAGTTAACTCTCCCTGTGCCTCCCCACACCAATTTATTCCTATTTTTTACCCACATCTCTCCCTAATCCTAATAATTTCTGGTTTTCCAAATTCTTTTCTGCGGTTCGAAGTCCTTTAACATATAGTTGTTTGATGTTGAATAGATGTATCTGTTGAACTAGATTGTATCTGTAGACTATTGACTGTACAAATGCAAACTTTGGTTGATGGTTGCCTTAAGATAGTATTCTAGCACAAAACTGGTGCAATCTTCATCTCAAATGGGCAGAGTAAGCCGGAAAAACACAAGAAAAATGGCAAATTCTGGTATCTCAATTCCCAATCTTGATAATCAGGGATTAGAACAGATAAAGAATAATCCAGAGGAGAGTTCCTAAATAGCTCTACAAACACTACTAGCAAACATGATAAATGAGACGTTTGACAATGTACAAAGGACTCTGTATGAGCGTGATAGGGAGAGAGAAGAGGCATCCCAGAAGTTTATACAGGAATATCATAAGCGTGAGGAAGCTACTCAAAAACTGATACAGGATTTGCGTGAACAACTTAAGAATACTCAAAGAGAAAGGGAGGAATGGCGTGAGCAGGCAGAGAACACTCAAAGAGAACTGCAGGAATCCCACGAACGGGAAGAAAGAGAACTGCAGGAATCCCACAGATGGGAGGAAGCTAATCAAAGAGTAATTCAGGAATTGAGAGACCAGGTAGAGAATACACAAAGATCACTAAAGGCATTCATGGAATCCATTAACAAAGAGCTGAAGGAAGTCAGGGAGACCACAAAGGGAATGCTGAATGGAACCCAACAGAAGGAATGAGAGTCCAAAGAAACCATAACCAATCAACTAAGTGATTTGAGAACAAACACTGAACACCAAATTAAGGAAGTAAAGAAATTCATACAAGACCTAAAACAGAGCTTCAACAAAGAACTTGAAGCCATCAAAGCTGACCAATTAGAAGGAAAAGAGATAAAAAACAAAGTAGAGAGTCTTGACAGCAGGTTAGACCATGCAGAAGATCGAATCTCAGGGATTGAAGACAGCCTAGATATTATAGAGAAAGAACATACAACCATCCAAGACAAGTCCAAGAAATATGATAGATCTATCCAACACCTGGAAGACACCATCAGAAGGCCCAATCTAAGGATAATGGGTGTAGAGGAGCACCTAGAAACAGAAGTTAATGGTCTAGGAAATTTGTTTAACAGGATCCTAGCAGAGAACTTCCCAAACATACAAAAAGATAGGCCTATTCAGATACAAGAAGCTTTTAGAAGCCCAAATAGACCAGACCAGAATAGGACATCCCACTGTCACATTATAATCCAAACAGGATCAACTCAGACCAAAGAAAAGACCCTTAAAGCTGTCAAGGAGAAAAGGGTAATCACCTATAAAGGGAAACCAATTAGAATCACCTCAGATTTCTCAGCAGAGACAATCAAAGCAAGAAGAGCCTGGAATGACGTATGCCATGCCCTAAAAACAAACAACTATCAACCAAGAATACTGTACCCAGCTAAACTCTCCTTCATAACTGAAAGCCAAATAAAAACCTTCCATAGCAAAGAAAAATTGAAACAATACATCTCCACCAAACCAGCCCTACAAAAGATTCTTAAAGATGTCCTACACATAGAAAACCAACAAGACCGCAACAAAGGCCAAGAAACTGCACCCAAACTGAGAATCCAAGAACCTTAGGAAGAACCCAATTTTCGCAGCCCCCAAGAAGGTGTATAACATGGCAGGAACTCCCAAATACCTCTGAGTCCTATCTCTTAACGTTAATGGACTGAACTCTCCAATTAAGCGACATAGACTGTCTAGTTGGATTAAAAAACAAGACCCTTCTATCTGCTGCCTGCAGGAGTCACATCTTGCCCGTAAAAACAAACACATTTTCAATGTTAAAGGCTGGAACAAAATCTACCAAGCAAACGGCCCTCATAAACAGGCGGGAGTTGCAATCCTAATATCAGATAAAATAGACTTCAAATTAAAATTCATGAGAAGAGATAAAGAAGGTCGCTACATACTAATTAAAGGATCTCTCCTTCAGGAGGATATTACAATTCTAAATATCTATTCGCCAAACAATGGAGCACCCAAATTTATCAAAGAAACACTACTTTCCCTCAAATCCCATATAGATCCAAAGACATTAATTGTTGGGGATTTTAACACACCACTCTCCCCACTAGATAGATCAACTAGGCAAAAACTCAACAGAGAAACCGCAGATCTAAACAGCTGCATAGATCAACTAGACTTAACAGACACTTACCGAACATTTCACCCAGCAGCATCAGAATACACGTTCTTCTCAGCAGCACATGGAACATTTTCTAAAATAGACCACATTTTAGGCCACAAAGCAAACTTGTCTAAATTCAGAAACATTGAAGTTATACCTTGCATTCTCTCTGACCACAAGGGAATAAAATTAGAACTCAACACCAAAAGCCACCAAAGAAAGTCCAGTATCACATGGAGGCTGAACAACACACTGCTGAATCATGAGTGGGTCATGGAAGAGATTAGAAAGGAAATTCAAATGTTCATGCTATTCAACAAAAATGAACATACAAATTACCAGCTCCTCTGGGACACAGCAAAGGCAGTACTCAGAGGCAAGTTTATAGCTCTGAGCTCCTACATCAACAAATTGGAGAGATCTGAAACTAACAATTTAATGACACATCTAAACCTCCTTGAAAAAGAGTAGCAAGATAAACCTCAATCCAGTACACGGAAAGAAATAATCAAAATTAAATCAGAATTAAATGAATTAGAATCCAAAAAAACTATAGAAAGAATCAACAAAACAAAGAGTTGGTTCTTCGAAAAACTTAACAAAATTGACAGACCCTTAGCAAACCTTATCAGAAAAAGGAGAGAACACACCCAAATTAATAAACTCAGAGATAAGAATGGAAACATCACCACGGAAACAACCAAGATTCAGAACATTATAAGGGAATACTTCTCAAAACTTTATGCTAATAAGTTTGAGAACTTGACAGAAATGGACCTTTTCCTAGCCAATATTGACATGCCAAAACTAAACCAAGATGAGTTAAACCAGCTTAACAGGCCCATATCAAGCACTGAAATAGAAACAGCAATAAGATACCTCCCAGCTAAGAAAAGTCCAGGACCAGATGGTTTTACAGCGGAATTTTACAAGGCCTTCAAAGCAGAGCTCACACCAATACTCCTCCAACTCTTCAATGAAATTGAAAGAGAAAGCTCACTACCGAACACATTCTATGAAGCCATCATAACCCTCATCCCAAAACCAGGCAGGGACTCATCAAAGAAAGAGAACTATAGACCCATTTCTTTGATGAACATTGATGCAAAACTTCTCAACAAAATTTTGGCCAATCGACTTCAACAATTCATCCAAAAAATCATACACCATGATCAAACAGGATTCATTTCAGGGATGCCAAGCTGGTTCAATATACACAAATCAATTAATATTATTCATCACATCAACAGGAGCAAGAATAAGAACCACATGGTTATCTCAATAGATGCAGAAAAAGCATTTGACAAGATCCAACACCCCTTTATGATGAAGGTTCTGGAAAAATTAGGAATCCATGGAACATTCCTCAATACAATAAAGGCTGTATATGACAAACCTACAGCCAGCATTATACTCAATGGTGAAAAACTAAAGCCATTTCCTCTTAACTCAGGAACAAGACAAGGATGCCCACTCTCTCCACTTCTCTTCAATCTAGTATTAGAATGCCTAGCTACAGCAATAAGACAAGATGCAGACATAAAGGGGATCCAAATAGGGAAAGAAGAAATAAAACTCTCCCTCTTTGCAGATGACATGATCTTGTATTTAAAGAATCCCAAAGACTCCACTCCCAAATTACTCAAGCTGAATCAAAACTTTGGCAAAGTAGCAGGTTATAAAATTAACCCCCCAAAAATCAATGGCTTTTCTATATGCCAACAATGAGAAAAGTGTGGCTGAAATTAGAAAAGCAACTCCATTTGTAATAGCCCCACAAAAAATAAAATACCTAGGAATTAACTTAACCAAAGAAGTGAAGGACCTCTATGATGAAAACTTTAAAATCTTGAAAAAGGAAATCAACACAGAACTTAAAAAATGGCAAAACCTCCCATGCTCCTGGATTGGCAAGATTAACATTGTGAAAATGGCAATACTTCCCAAGGCTATCTACAAATTCAACGCGATACCTATCAAAATTCCACCCTCATTCTTCAAGGAAATAGAAGAGGCAATCCAAAAATTCATATGGAACAATAAAAGACCCCGAATAGCAAAAACGCTCCTCAACGGAAAGAACACTGCTGGAGGAATATCAATACCAAATTTCAAACTCTACTCTAAAGCCATAGTAATCAAAACAGCTTGGTATTGGCATAAGAACAGACCTCAGGACCAATGTAATAGAATTGAAAACCCAGAAATGAACCTACAGACCTATAGCCATCTAATCTTCGATAAGGGAGCTAAAACAATACAATGGAAGAAAGACAGCCTCTTCGGTAAATGGTGCTGGCAAAATTGGTTAACTACATGTAGAAAACTAAAGCTAGATCTTTATATATCACCCTGCACCAGAATCAACTCCAAATGGATCAAAGACCTTGAACTCAAAGCAGACACTCTGAAAACATTACAGGATGGAATAGGAGAAACCCTAGGTCTCCTTGGCTCAGGCCGAAATTTTCTGAATAGAGACCCAGAAGCACAACAAATCAAAGCAAGGTTGGACAAATGGGATTGCATAAAGTTGCAGAGCTTCTGCAGGGCAAATGACATAGCTAGCAAGATCAATAGAAAGCCCACCGATTGGGAGAAGATCTTTACTAGCCATACAACGGACAAGGGTCTCATATCTAAAATATATTTGGAACTCAAAAAATTAAACCACCCAACAACAAATCCTCAAAGAAACAACTGCCCAATAGATAAGTGGGCGAAAGACTTAAAGAGAAGATTCTCTGAAGAAGAAAGAAGGATGGCCAATAGACACATGAAGAAATGCTCAACATCCCTAGTCATAAAAGAAATGCAAATCAAAACAACATTGAGATATCACCTCACTCCAGTTAGAACAGCAAAAATCAAGAACTCTAACAACAACAGATGCTGGAGGGGATGTGGACAGAAAGGAACCTTACTTCATTGTTGGTGGGAATGTAAACTTGTTCAACCACTTTGGAAAGCAGTATGGAGGTTCCTCAAAAGACTTCACATAGATCTCCCCTATGATCCAGCAATCCCACTTTTGGGCATTTACCCAAATGTTTACAAACAAGACCACACTAAAGCTACCAGCACAACTATGTTTATTGCAGCATTATTTACCATAGCTAAGATATGGAACCAACCCAGATGCCCCTCAGTAGATGAATGGATCAAGAAAATGTGGTATATATACACAATGGAATTCTATGCCTCCATCAGAAAGAATGACATTTCCCCATTTGTTAGGAAATGGAAAGGTTTGGAAAAAATTATATTACGTGAAGTAAGTCAGGCCCAAAGAAACATAGGTCCCATGGTTTCCCTTATTTGCAATATCTAGTATAGGTATGAGTCAAGCAGAAAAGGTCAGATAATGTGATGTTAGGAAAATGAACCCTTAAATATGTATTTTAATGTTTTCGTTTCTTTCATGCATGTATTTCTAACGCATTTATAAGATTATTTCTTTGTTGCTTTGTATGTCCCTCCCCCACAGTGTAACCCCCACTTTCACTATATTTGATGTCAGTATAACATGTGGAGGAGATGGGGACAAACAAGTCGTTTAAGGATTCAGGTGGACCTGTTGCAACAATGAGAAGTACAAAATGTCATGTCAAAACCAGCTTTACAATGTCGGTGTGGGGGGGGGGAGGGCGGTATAATTGGGTGGGGGGAGGGGGGAGGCTGGGAAGGGAGGTGAAGGGTAAACAAAGGAGGAGGCTGCAATGCTTGGTAAGAAATATATGCATTATCCTGCCCATGTAATTGTAGCCCCTCTGTACAGTATGTTCTCAAATAAAATAAAATTAAATTAAAAAAAAAAGAATGGCTTAGCTGGGCACTGATGCTCACACCTATAATCCTGGCTACTCAAGAGGCTGAGATCTGAGGATCATGATTAGAAACCAGGCTAGGAAGGAAAGTCCATAAGACTTTTATCTTGAATTAGCCACCAAAAAATTGGAAATTGAGCTGTGGCCCAAAGTGATAGAGTGCTAGCCTTGAACAAATGAGCACAGGCACTGTGCTCAGGCAGAGTTCGAGCCCCATGACTGACAAAAAAAGAATGACTTATAATACCTATTTAGCTGTCTTACATGACAAGTCCTTACTCTGTTTTTCTCTTTCTTGATCTCTAGTTTTGGTCTTTTTTCTCTTGTACATATAAAATAAAATAACTTTCTTGTGTGATTTTGAGATTTTATATTTTGAGATTTTGTATTGGAAATTTATAATTTAATTAGAATTCTTTTGGAAGATTGTTTTTAACTCAAGGCCTTGTGCTTGCCAGGCAAGTGCTCTACCACATGAACCACCCTTCCAGTAGCAATTGAGAAGAATGAATATTAGATATTCTAGGAATATTGTATGTTTCTCCACCTGTTTGAGGCCTTATTTTGTGTTCATTATTAAATTTTAGTATTGTTTTTACATAGGTCATTTGCATCTTATAGGTTTGTTGTTACTATTGTGCATGTAATTCTTTTCATTTTTTTGTCTTTTTGGAGTTTCTAAGTAGGCAATTAAATCAACTGCAAACTATTGTATAAAATAAGTTCTCAATAAATATTTGCTGAATTAATACTTGCTAAATTTCTGAGCCTATCTTCCAAGAAATTGCACAATCTTGTACTTCTCAAAAAGTATGTCCTACAGAAAGCCCTCAACTTTTCTGAACATATTTTGATTTGTCTGTAAATTCTGTGGTTTTATTCATCATATAAGCTGTTCATCATATAAGCTCAGATCTTAAATCATTATAAGACTTAGAATGTAAAGAATTTAAGCAGAGAATTTTCATTATTAGACCACTTTTGGACTTTATCAGGACCTCAATGGCAGATAATATCATACTTCTGTTTCTGTTTTTTGGTGCTAGGTGTTGAACCCACGGTCTTATTAGATTGTTTGCTCTGTTGGCATTCTAACACTTGAGACACAGCTCCAGCCCAGTTTTTTTTATAGCTATTTTGGAGATGGAGTCTAGCAAAGTTTTTGTACTCAGGCTGGCCTTAACCATGATCCTCCAGACCTTAACCTTCTGAGTAGCTAGGATTACAGGTTGAACCACCCAGCACCAGCTATCTATGCTCATATTTCTGAAGTGAATCTCACATCAAACCCAAGCTTCTTCAAGGGTGGAAGCAGTTCTATTCCTCTACTTTGCAGAAGTGCAAGTAGAACAATGCCTAGCCTTACCCTCAATGAGTACTGACCGACTCTACATGCCCTTTCCCACCCCACCCCTTCCCATAGAGATGAACAGAGAAAAGAAATGCTGAAACTTATCTTACTGACAACATGCATCCAGGAGGACTTGAAAGAGTTGAGAAATCCAAATTTACTTTTTCTATATTTGATTTAAGCAATCCTAACTTTAAAAAAATCAATGAAGGTGAAGGAGGAGAAAGGAGAAGGAAAATGAGTCCTTTGAAAATTTCTCTAGAGAGCCAACTGCAGCCTATTAATATTAACATTGGTGCCTCTTCCCTTGGATGCTTCTGGAGAGTCTTGGGCTGCCTCTCAGGATCCCTGCTGTGCAAGGGTTCTTTTGAATGTTAAGAATAAGACTCACAGCTTCTAAGTTAGGCAGAAAAAAAAGTCCATTTTTCTTTGTGCTCACACTTTCATGGGAAACTGCCCCTGGCACAGAAGAGAAGGAAAACAGCAAGAATTCTTAACCACAGGCTATTTCCTGGTATGGAAAATCCTTATTTAAGAAAGTTGCCAAATGAAAGATGAACAGAAGACAATAAAATGAAGCTCAAATTCTTTTTAGACAAGAATTTCTTTCTGAGATAGACTCCAATTTCTGATACTCTGTGTATGGTGAATTGCAACCATTTGTATCCAATATGAAAACAGCAGATAACCTCGGGTCTAAACAGAAAATGGGTCAAGGGAAGGATAACTTAAAATATGATAAGAAAGAACAAGAAGTATATTGGCTATTCACTAGATGCATAAAGACTCTTCCTGGAGATTCAAACTTGGACTTTGAACGAAAGTAGAGTTTCACCAGTATACATCCAGAATGGGATAGAACTTAGTGACCACATCATATGGAGCCTCTGAACAGGCTTGCTTGTTTGTCCAACTGTCTGCTGTCACATCCATTCCTTTTAGAACCTGTCAACTCTTACCAGTTCTCAAGGTCATCTCAATGTCAGCGCCTCTAAAAATTCTCTGATCTCCCAGACCCCAGGGACCATCCCTATCCTACCAGGTAACATCATCCATAGTTGTCTATCTTTTTCCACTAAACTTCATGTCAGCTGGCATTGAATATTTCTTACCTGACACAGTGCCAGGTACATGGTAAGAACAGAATAAACATTTGTTGAACAGAGTATAGACTAGCTTAGCTCTTCCAAAGCCACCGAGTTACTCTCTTGCCCAAAAGCTGCATTTCTGCTTGAAATGAAAGCATTTTCAAGGTTAAATATATTCTTGGAGACACATTTAATTGGCCAGCTTCCCAAGCACTAAATCATTTAGTTCCAGGAGAAAGAATTTTCCCCCCTTGGCAAATATTTCCTAAAGAAAAGTGGATAAAGTAATGGTTGGAAGAAAATGAAGCATTACTGTGTCACTGCAGAGATGTCCAAACACTGCCAGAGCTGTCCCACAGGTCTGCCCACCCAGGGAATATCTATAAATATTTTCATCACTTAGGCTATTAAGATAAAATTATCTTGAAACCATTTTCTAAACATGAAGACAAAAATGTTTGCTAATAATGCTGCCTTTCCTTTCTCTCCTTTCCTACACAGCTGGATATGAAGGACAGCTTTCATTTTAGGAGTATATTTGAAGTCTTTGGTCATTCTTATCAACTCTTCCAAGGCAAAGGCAAAAATAGCTAAACTGTACAGAGCTTGGTCAAAGGATCTTCAACCCTTAAATACAATATACTAGTTTTCTAGGGATGATGTAACAAAGTACCACAGATTTGATTGTTTAAACAATGGAAATTCATTTTCTCACAGCACTTGAGACTAGAAGTCTGAGGCCAAGGTGTGGGAAGGATTGATTTCTTTTCTGAGACTGCTCTCCTTGGCTTGTCTCTCTTCACATTTTCTTCCCTTGTACTAGTCTGTGTCTAAATTTCCTTTTCTTATACAGATACTAGTTATTTCAAATGAGGACCCAATTACCTCATTTTCATTCTAAGTGCCTATCTCCAAATATACTTACATTCTGAGTTAGTAGTCATTAAGACTTCATCATGGGGGCAGGTATCTGGTAACATCTGGATACACAAATATTTGTGGGCAGAAATGTAAGACATAGGAACACAGAGTGATTGGTTACTTTTCTTCAAGAGTTATAATCTAGGGGTAGGAGTATAACTCAGCAAAACGCTTGCTTGATAGTGAGACTGTGTTCCATCACCAACAATACACACACACACACACACACACACACACACACACACACACAAAGGTGAAAGTCTGTAATTTCTCAAAAACCCAAGAGAGATGGAACTTGTCTTTTTACACATGCAGGACAATCTTTAGAGGGGATTTTTCTGTGGTTTCAATTTCTTTTCTAGCCCATCTAAGCAGGAGTAAGACAGCTAAAGTTTTTCTTACATTTATATTTTTGTTTCTCCATCTTTTCCATTTCTGAAGAACCAGGAGACTGAGGACAAGGGCAGACTTCTAGGGAACAGGTAAGGTGTGGAGCCTTTCAGTCCCTGCCCCAGGTACAGATGCTTCTGTGATTAGCATATCACTTTCCTTCACCATTCAGGGTAGGGTGAGGGTATGATCCTGACTAAGGAAGAAAGATGGATGAAAGTGATTTCAGATTTCATGTGTCCTGACTTTTGATTAAGCATGCTACTGACTGCTTTTAGGAGATAAACAGTGTTTAATATGATAGCCTAAATGTACCACCACTCTTCATCCAGACATGGAGATTTTTTTTGAGGAGATGGAAGAGCAGGGTCTCAGGAACATTACTTACACTTATTGTGTAAGTAGGAAGACATGGAAAGTAAGCAAGAGGAGTTCACAATGAGCCCTGCACAGGACATCCCAGCTACTCACAGGGCTCTGCCTCATTTCCCCCCTCATTTTGTTCAGACTAGTCTGACTTTCCTTTGGGAAAAATCCCTTATGGGATTGTTATTGAGAAATTTCCATGGTTCCCAGTTCCTGTCCTTTCCAAAACCACTGGTTGCCCCCCACAAATTATCTTGGATTCTGTAAACTATTTCCATCTTCTACCTAATGCAACTCCTATACCCAGCTACTTACTTGATACTTCACTCTGTAAATTGTGGACACTGCAAACTCCAGATTTAACTTCAGATTTTCCCCTGAAATGTGTAGTTAGAAGCCTTCCATTCTTCCAGCTTCCTAGGTCAGCAGCCCTGAGATTACCTCTGACTCCTGCTTGCATTTCACATACAACCCACTAAGAACTCTGCAAGTCTTTCTTCAAACTATATCCAGCATTCATCTTCTTAAAACCTCCAGTTAAGTCACAGAGAAATCCAAAGTCTCAGACACAGGCCCACCAGAGTCCCCATAATTTCAGATTCCTTTGTGATCTGCTATGAGATCATTTCCCTCTCCCCATCAGCCCTAGAACTGTCCTCCTTTGGCTCCTCCAACACACCAGCATGTATCCTCCTTCATGAACTTCAGCTGGAAGGCTGTGCTGCACACATGGGCTTGCCTAACCCTCACCAACCTCAATTTGTTCCTTCATGTGGCCTGCTTGGACAACCCTGGAACTTTTAACCTTTGCCTTTCTTGCTTCATAACTCACCACATCTCACATACCCAATATTCACTTATTTATTCTTTACCATTTATTGTCAATCTACTTACCAACCCCTTTCCTTCCTCCAAGAAACCAAATTCTACAAGCTCAAGAATCTTCATTTTGTCCTCTGAACTATCCCATCACCCGGAATAGAGTTTAACACAATAAATATTTGTTCAATGAATACAGTAATACACATATTCAACACGTCTCTTTTTACTCATGTTAGCCCAAGTTTACTACTACTGCTTGCAAGGATATCACTCACAACTGGAAGTGCCCTCCCCAGTGTATCATAGCTCCAAAGGAGAGCCTTCTAAATCTTTTTGCATTAAAAAAAATAAAGCTCAAAATTGAAAAGGACTGGGGAAAGACACCAAATTTAGTTATGCTTAAGCTGAATTCATCTTTGATAGAACTGTTAGTTGACATGAGCAAAATTCACTGAACTTGGATACAGAATACCCAATGGGATATCTTGATTCTGCCAGTATAGATGATGTGGCCTTTGGGTATCACAGAACTTTCCTAAGCCTCAGTTTCCTCATCTTTAATGTACAGTTAATAATCCCCATGCCTCAGAGTCACTGTGAAGATTAGACGTGCCCCAGCAACCTGACTCCCCAGGAATATTTTGAAGATATAACAAAAATGTTTCTCCAGTTTTCTATAACACCAATCCTATGATTCCTGACCTGGAACTGTCAAAAATAAACCTGAACCATGAGATTCTTGCCAAGCACTCTTGGAGAGGAAGAAATTTGGCATGAATCCCTTCATTTCTGCATCTAGTATCTCTGCCACACCCAGCCCAATCCATTTGCTGCAGCTCTGTGTCAGCCTTGCTTGAGCAGTTTGGTAAAATAAGAGTTTATTTTAGTTCTTGAGCCTTGGGTAGTATGAGGAGAAGGCCCGAGGATAGAGAAGTGTGACGATTTCTCTGAAATGCCTGAGATGCCCTCAGACTGAAACAGGGTGCTCCACGCAAACGCTACAGCAGCAGTGACCTCCTGGCTGACTCTAAGTCAAAGCTCATAAAACTGCATTTTGATCAGGAATTAGAGAGGTGAAGAACAGGAAAGGATGTCTGTCTACCTTGAATAAGGTTTTTCAGGGTGATACAAGATGCCAGGAACAGCCTGGCTTGTTGTGGGAACCTTGTTGTGGGACCAGCATGGCTCCCTTGTCACTTCTGGTCTTGATATGAATCCTGTAATATAGAGACCATTCCTCAGGTCTTGGAGTCAGAAATGTATTAAAACAATTTCACACTATGCTCAGGCAAATATAGCATTTCCCTGGCCTCTGATTCCCTATTCTACTCTGAAATCTGGATAGACCTGCACAGACTTTGAAAACCTTTGAAAACCACTATATTCCACCCATACATTCCCAGCTGTGTAAATATAGGTCTCTGATGGACACTGTCCAAATCCCAGCAAGAACAGATGTTTAGAAATAGCTCACTGTCCTCATCAAGTCTCCCCTCTCCTTTGGAAAGGTTTGTGTTGGTCAGAAATCAGGCCACAAGTGAAGGAAACTCATTTGAAAATGACCAGAACAAGAAAGGAGATGGGCAGATGCCATTGATCAAGAAGCTGCATGGCAGTTCAACTTTAGGCACAGCTAGATCTAAGTGTCAAAGAGTTGCCAATTTTCAGTGTGCCTATTTAGGCTCTGCTTTCTTCCATGCCCAACACTCTTCCAGGTGCGCTACTCTTGTGTGCCACAAAGGATGGAATCCCAGCAGCTCCACCTTCAAACCCACATATTACTAGTTTTGCCCCCCACCCAGAAAATAGAGCTTCCCTTTGCCAGAATTCACAGCAAAACATCACGGAAAAAATGGCCATAACTCTGCTTGGCCCTGCTTGCATCTCATGTTTACTGGTGAGCCAACTACTGTGACTGCAGGCATATGGCATCCTCACATGATCCCCATATTAATAGCTGGTCTTAATTGCCTACCATGTGCCAAGGCTTTATATTATCACTCACTTATTGTCATGAAAACAATTTAAATATGTATTTATTACTCCTGTGTTTTCAGGTGACAAGACAAGGTTGAAAAGGTAAAATAACATGCCACTAGTTTACATCCCAAATGGGGAAGTCTAAAAATGTGATCCAGTTCTCCTTATCAGAGGGTAAATATGTCTCATCTCTCTGCTGCTGTAGAACAACTAAGCTTTCTCATGAGATACATGCTTACCCTGAAAATATTTATTAGGCATCTTCTGTGATCCAGGCACTGTGTTATGACTAGAAGATTCATGAAGATACTTCAATATTAAAGACTAGCTTCTATAAGCCTACAGGGTGCCTGGAAGAAACTCACTTGGTTCTACGAGGACCCTGGTCACTTGAGAGAGAAATGGTTCACCGGCCACTTCAGTATGTAAGACCTTCCCAAAGAAAAAAAGTCACCATTTGTAACTGTTACTCCATCAGTTTGACTCCCTCTCAAAGGATGTACCATCTGGGTGAGTGTCACAAACTAGTTTGATCCAAAGTATTTTTCACTGGGTCCACAAAGCATTTTTTTCTCAATTGGATTTACTGACAATATGAGCAAGAAAAACAAAATACTACATTTTGCAGTAAGAGTCACCTTTCTGGTTCCTCCTAAACATCAGACATATTGGTGCTGAGCCCATGATTCCTACATGGTCAGTGAGGACCATGAAAAGAGCACTGGCAGAGTTGTCTTGGGCAGAGCACGTGTTCTTCAGTTGACCTAGTCTCCTACGTTTCCTATTGCCCAGTCTACCTTACATACTGACTTTTGGTGCCAAGTGAGTCAAAGGAATTAAATGAAGGCATGCAAAAAAGCCAATGGGCACACAGAGAAAACAGCAATAAATTCCCTTGGAATTTATAGAAAAGGACATCAAGAAGAGGTTCCCAGTAAGAGGTCAAATTTGAGCCAGGCTTTAGCAATAAGTAGAATTTGAAATACAATAACCCTCCCCATATGTAAGGTGGGCTTTTAAAATTACTAGAGTGGACTGGTGTGGTATGGGGAGGTGTTGCCAAGCTAAAATGAAGGGCATCTAGAAATATACAGGCAGAATGTACAATGTTGCTTTGGGGAGCTGGGCCTACACAGGCAGTGTGTTAGGAGATCATACCACAGTGTGCAAGCAAGGCACAGGACCAGCTGGAATGAACTCTGCAGCATGTACTAACACCTCAGAATAGTTATAGGAGCTTATGGATTCAGGAATGTGATGGATCTCTGCTGGTGAGCCCACCCTAGGGCCCTCGCAGCCCACCCTAGGGCCCTCGCATTGGATGCCAGGCTATGGAGTAATGCTCCAAACTTAACATTGGCCACAATATCAGCATGACCATAGTATCAGCAGGCCTAATGGGTATCTTGATTCATAGCCTACTGGGTCCAGGGCCTTTTGCTGCTTCTCCCAGCTGTGTTTCCTGCCCCCATGGCTCCCTTGACCCCCCCAAGCCCAGACACTGGAGCTTAACCACCAGTGTCACAATAGAGAGAAGTCCCACATATTTATTCTGGGTCCCCCAGAGCTCTGTATTACCCTCCTTGAGCTGGTGACAGAAACTGGGCAGAGAAGCAAGTAACACTGTGTGGCATAACTGGATGCTACCCTCCAGCACCCCTTTGAAGGTCACTGTAATTAGCCCAGCTTTCTGAAGCTGGAAACTGAATCTCTGAGAGGTTAATGACTATGACTCTGGGTAAGGCCTCTCAGCTTCTATCCTCTGTTTAATGAGGATAATTTACAAGTCTTCCAGGATTTTGTGGAATTCAGAAATAGCATGAAAACTTCAGGCCCAGTGTCTTTTATGCTTTCATTTATTTAAAATAATTAGTGAGCAGCCCAGGCACAATACTTGGCACAGAGTTACACCACTCAACCAAACAGGCACATCTTGAACTTGGAGAGTTACAGCTGTGGTATGGGCATGGGCACATGGTGAGTAACTGGACTTTGAGGGGCTCTGAGCAAGTTAGCTCATCAGGGGAATAATGATCCTAGATTTGGAGATTCTGAAAAAGTGTTCTATCCCAGAATGAGGTTTACAAAACAAAGAAGTCAATTGAACTAGATAAAAACCTGTGCCCTTCACAGGCTGAAACTTTCTTAATAGAGACCCAGAAACACAACAAATCAAAGAAAGGTTGGACAACTGGGATTGCAGGAAACTTCAGAGCTTCTGCATGGTAAAGGACATAGTTAGCAAGATCAATAGAAAGCCCACGGACTGGGAGAAGATCTTTACTAGCCATACAACAGACAAGGGCCTGATATCTAAAATACACTTAGAACTCAAAATTTAAATCCCCTAACCACAAATCCTCAAAGAAACAACCAACTGATTAATAAATTGGCTAAAGACTTAAAGAGAGACTTCTCTGAATAGGAAATAAGAATGGCCAATAGACACATGAAGAAATGCTCAACTTCTCTGGCCATAAAAGAAATGAAAATCAAAACAACACTGAGATTCCACCTCTCCCTGGTTAGAATGGCTATAATCAAGGAATCTAACAACAGGTGCTGAAGGAGATGTGGCCAAAAGGGAACCCTACTGCATTGTTGGTGGGAGTGTAAACTTGGTCAACCACTGTGGAAAGCAGTATGGAGGTTCCTTAAAAGACTCCACATAGAAGCCAGGCACTGGTGGCTCATGCCTATAATCCTAGCTACTCAGGAGGCTGAGATCTGAGGATCGTGGTTCAAAGCCAGCCTAGGCAGGAAAGTCTGTGAGACTCTTATCTCCAAAAAACCACTAGAAAATCAGAAGTGGCACTGTAGCTCAAGCGGTAGAGCACTTGCCTTGAGCTGAAGAGCTCAGGGACAGCGCCCAAGCTGAGTTCAAGTCCCATGACCAACCAAAAAAAAAAAAAAAGACTCCACATAGAGCTCCCCTATGACCCAACAATTCTACTTTGGGGCATTCACCCAAATGATCACAAACAAGGCCATACTAAAGCTACCAGCACAACTATGTTTATCACAGCATTATTCTCCATAGCTAAGATATGGAACCAACCCAGATGCCCCTCAGTAGATGAATGGATCAAGAAAATGTGGTATATATACACAATGGAATTCTATGCCTCCATCAGAAAGAATGACACTGCCCCATTTGTTAGGAAATGGAAAGACTTGGAAAAAATTATACGAGGTAAAGTAAGCCAGGCCCAAAGAAACATAGGTCCCATGGTTTTCCTTATTTGCAATAACTAGCATACATCTAGGATAACCTTATCAGACAAGTAGAAAAGGTCAAAAGCTATGCACATATGACCATATAAGATGGTGCTAAGCAAAATGAACCCCAAGATAGAGACACAAGAGGGTTTATCTTTGTTGCTGTTGTTTTAAATGTAGTTATAATGTACTACCTGATTTCTTTTGTTTCTTTAGTATGTTCTTCCCCCTGTATAACCCCTGTTTTTACTATATTTGTTTCCCGTACACTGCTTCTCATATATACATTTTTCTATTTGGGGAGGGGAAGGGAGATAACAATGCGGAAACAAGGATGCAGGCTGGCTCATTGTAACAATGAGATGTACAAGACACTATGTTAAAAACAAACTCTACAACTTCTGGGGGTGGGAGAGTGAGGAGTTGGGGAGGTACTGGATGGCTGGGGAAAAACAAAGGAGGAGCCGGGCGCTGGTGGCTCACGCCTGTAATCCTAGCTACTCAGGAGGCTGAGATCTGAGGATCGAGGTTCAAAGCCATCCTGGGCAGGAGAGACTGTGAGACTCTTATCTCCAATAAACCACCAGAAAACCGGAAGTGGCGCTGTAGCTCAAGTGGTAGAGTGCTCGCCTTGAGCTGAAGAGCTGAGGGACAGCGCCCAGGCCCAGAGTTCAAGCCCCACGACCGACAAAAGAAAAAAAGAAAAAAGAAAAAAAAAACAAAGGAGGGAGTAACAGTGCTCAAGAGGAAATGTACTCATTACCTTACTCATGTAACTATAACCCTTCTGTACAATATCTTTACAATAAACAAAAACAAACAAACAAAAAAGCCTGTGCCCTGAAGAGAAAGTGAGAAGAAGAAAGAAGGAGTTTGGAGAGAGGTGGGGCCAGGCAGAGCAGGACACATAAATGCAGGGAGGAAGAGTGAACAAATACAGTCAGTATGTCCAGTGTACATTATGGAAAAATTGAACTGTGTAACTTGAGAGATGGGCAGGGAAAGATGGGGGAGAATGATGGAAGGCTAACATTGGTCAAGATGCATTGTACTCATAACCTGACTTCTAGAATCGAAATCCCTTTGTACAACTACTTAATAAAAAATCATTAAAAATTTAAAAAAAAGATTTTTTATGAGAGGGTTATATTTCATTCTCAGGGCATGGGTAGGGGAAGGTCAAGTGTTAGAGGAGAGAATAGAGAGAAATGGAAAATTCCATGCAGACAGCTTTCAACCATTCCTTTGGTCTGCTACAGTTTATTGCAATCTGATTGGCCTATGAGACCAGGTCACACCACTTCTTAGCATTCACATTGGATGACTCAAGCCATCAATCTACTGTTGGGATGAGTCCAGCCACAATGGCCTCACTGTTTCTGATGCTTCTGCCTCTGTCTAGATGCTCTTTCCTCTTTTCTCCTTTATTCTTTCATTTCTTCTCCTCAAAATCTCCATGAACATCTTTGCCCAAATCTCACCCTCCTTCTGAGGCTTATATAATTAACTTCTAAAAGACTAAAAGTTACCATTCACCCCACCTATAATACCTGTCCCCTCTTTGTAATACCTTGCTTTGTTTTTTTCTGTAACATCTATCTTCTTACATTTTGTCAATGCCCTCTGTGTTGACAATGTAGGCATGTGCAATTGAACATGTTCAGTTTATTATGATTGCAAGGAGAGAGACCACACACCAGTAGGCCCTATGAAGAATCTTCCTCCTTGCAATGAACAACTACACCTGTGTTCCTGGTACCCAATGATCAGAAGTTGTTAGCATACCATATATATTGTGTGTTTGTTGCTTTTTTTCTGTCTTTTTCTTCTAGTTTCATGGAGGTAGGAATGTTTTAAAGACTCTGTTGAATGATAGCCAAGTGCCTAGTATCATGTCCAATATTCAGGAGAAGACTAGTTCCTGTTTTTTTTGAGGAAATTATTTATTAATCTACTTTCTCACAGGACTTGCCTGAAAAAGAGAGGAGTTACAGATAATCCAAGAAGACTGGCTTTGGTAGTGGGATAGGTAGATAGAGCAAACTGGAAGCTGGGCATGTTTGCAAGATTGGGAGGAATCAGGGAGGAGTTGATAAGTTGAGCTACTTTCAGTTCCAAGACCATCAGCTCATTTCCTTGAATAAGCCTCACCTATCAGTGGCAGTGATCCCAGCCCCATCACTATTCCACCTTCTAAAACACAAGCTAAGCACTGCTATAAACTCTAAGCAAATATCTTACCAAGTAACATACATCAGGTTTTTATGATGAAGGGGCACAGAGAAGACAAGCAAGTATTGTGTAGCCAGCCTGGGGTTTGAACACAGGTTGTCTACTCCCACCACTCAGGGCCTTCCACAGCCATGGAAAGAAAGGCCATGAGATGTAGGAGATGTCACAGCAAACTTGACCTTGAGATGAAGCAAAGGAGTCTTTTATTGTCCTTGTCTGTAAGGAGGGGGCTGTTCACAGCAAGCATTGCTCTATGTCTCACAGAGAATCTCAAAGGCTGTCTGAAAACTTCACAGTGAGTTGACACTGCTAAGGGACTAGTGCCTCTGAAAAGAGGCATCAATAGAAGAAGTCTTCAAAATTAAAAAGATCCAGGCCTACTCCCCCTCTCACCAAAGGAGAGCAGCAGAAATCTGAAAACAGGATTATTAACTCTACCAGGCTCTGGTTGCCATGGATACCATTAACCCAGCATGCCTTCTCTCTGCCCCTTAGTCCTGAGACTGCAACTAAGGGCTGACTCATGCTGCCAAAGAGCTGGCTTTCCTCCCTGCTTCCCTAAAAGGAGGCCTTAAAGTACAGAAGACATCTGAAGCTCGTCCATATCATCTTTTAATCATTGGTTTCTTCTATAATCTATTGTGCATCATGCTGGCTGCATTCACATAACAGTGAGCTTGTACATGTAAAAGTTCAATTGTGTTCTTAGAAAGTATGTGTCTATGCTGCAACTGAAGATTAAGTACTCTTAATGACACAGAAAGTAACAAGTTCAAGGGTCTATGTTTATGCCTAATAGAAATGATGGTCATTGGTGATCTTGAAAACTAGATTACAATTGCAGATAACATTAGAGTACAATATAGCCAAATCAGACCACAAAGAGAATCCCTCCACATCTTTCCAATGCAAGGACAAAGATTGATCTTTGTGTCCCCAAGGCCTCACACAGACAAGCAACTACAAAACCTGTATCTGTCGCTGATGTCCCCAATAAGCAGATATCAGATAAGCATATGTGAATACCACTCTTAACTGTCTAAATAGTTCTTAGCTTTTCTGAGCATCATAACTATGTGAAATCAATAGTATATCTATCTGACTTAGGCCAAAATGAGTAACATAAATGACAATCATTTAAAAAGGGATGCCGTCTAGAGGGACAGATTCACTTTCTCTGCACATTAAAGAGAAATAAAGGCAGCAAAGTGCATAAGGTGACAAGTAAGTTTATTTGAAAGTAAAAGAAAAGCCATGAAGGAAAGTGGAGAGAGAGTAGTAGAACTCTGTATTTGGAGAGGGCTCCATAAAGCAGTCCAATGGAGTCCTCTTGGAGGGAGGGTGGTTTTATAGTACTGGATTCCTCCCATATCTCCTCTCTTTGGTTTTGTGCTGGTTGCTTGATGACTTATGCATGTGCTACCCTGGTTTTTTTCTATTGGTTAAGCACACCTAGGGCTCTACGGAAAGAAGCAATTGAGCGGGAACTCACAGCATTATGGGAAGAAGAAGCATTTGAGCACTAAGGGAACAAGAAATACCAAGATATGACACATGTTATTTGCCACGTGCTGTGTCCACCACTTTTTATGTCTATATAACAGATATGTAATACATATCTCTCTCAAAAGTGTTATGTGTAATCTGAAGTGGACTGAAGGACAGACTGATGATGGATACAAAGGTGTGAGCAAGCGAATATAGTAAAACATCAATAATAAATACTTGGGTTAGAAGAAACTCAAATGTCCTTTCATTTCCACCTCAGTACTATATTTTTATACTGAATTCCTAAGCAATTCTCAGACACTTGCTATAAAATGAAGATAAGTTAACATCAAGCAGCTTAAAATCAATTTAAGATTAACCTTTGCAGTTATTCCCAACTGAGTCAAAACACATCAGTCAGGAGTTGGCATGTGCTGTGGAAACAAACATGGCTAAAATCTCAGCACAAAGGCTTATCTCCAGCTCATGCTGCGGTGCATGCCCATCCAGTGTAGGATAGTGAGGGCTTTGAATCAGCATCACTTTGACACTGTCAACTTTGTTGTTCCTTCTCAGGTCCCAGTTGACAGGGAGCCTTATAAATTGCCTGAGGAAAAGAAGACAGCTTAGCAAAGCACAAAATGTGTTTTAAGGTTTTTCACATTTCATTGGGCTAATAGCAAGTCACAAGGGCCAAGAAAGGGAAGCAGGTGTTGCTGAACAGTTTTCACGGCCCTGCAGATTCTGCACAGGCAAATGGCATCCTATTCTATTCTTTTTCGTCAAAATTATAACCAACTAGAGGTCAGCTTCCATGGGTTGACCATCAATTATTCCCAGAAAATTTCCATTCTCCTTCTGACAGTCCTTGTCTGACATTCAGAATGATTAAATTTCTCACATCTTTACCCTCTGAGAAAAGTAGCTATTTTCCATTGGGATATCCTTATTTTACCAGTGCAAGATTGGAATCCCATGGACTGCATTCAAAGCAAGTCTTGAAACCTGGGGAACAAATATGTTTTGTTGTTTTCTTGTCTGGATGGAAAATTGAAGCCAGAAATATGACAGCCTGCCTTCCTGGAAGCTCTCCACCTGATCCTTTGTTATTGTACTATTGCAGCATGAAGCAGGGACAGAGGGGATAGTTGAAGGACCTGAAACTCCTGAAGAATTTCAACAAGACAGTGATGAAAACAAAAACTCAATGGATTGGGACATGGGAGGGGCAAGGACTAGAAGCAACCTGAATATGGGCTGCAAAGAAACCCTCAAGTTTTATTTCAAAGCAAAGATCTCATCTCTTAATACATGCAGCTCCTTCACCCTCTGGACCCGTCCACCTCCACAGATGTCTTTGAGTCTGTGATTTGCAGTGATATGTGAGGCCAGGCCCCCTTCCCAGAGGCTATTGACGAGGTGATTCATACCGCGCCACCTAGTATGTTCTAACACAAACTTCTCTGAAAGGCAGTTTGCCTCTAAAGCTGCAAAATACAAAGCCTTTCACAGCAACCACCAAACAAAGTACATAAATGAATCGATACTCAAGCACTCAGCCCATTCCTGCATATTTACTACAGAAACACACTGGCCAAAGCCCAATACCTGGGCTCCTAACTGTGCTAATCAATATCACTCGTCAATTAAAAAACTAAAGGAGTTTTATCATTCTCCTGACACCCCAGACTCCTGGCTCATAAAATGGATTTCAAGTCAGTGTAAATAGCTTGCAGCTGTGTTCCTGAAAAGTTTCTTATAAATCAAATCCTCTTTTAAAAATGCATGAAACTTTCTGCTTAAAAGGAACACTGATTAATCCTTTTGTAAGGCAAAGAATCATTCTGTAATATAGAAAAACACCACTACCACCTGTCCCCCTTTTTATCTTTCTGCTGTTTACCACTGCATTCTTTCTGGATGCCACTTGCCATTCACCCCTCTATACACACACTCCATCTCTAAGGTCCGCTTTAGATATCAGTAACATTTTTAAAGGGCTTGCCATCTTTGTGGTTTGGAGGCAAACCAAAGATGCATCTTTTCAACAATGAATCTTCCAAATATCCTGGTGGTGAGGCTGCAGAGGATGTAGACACCACAATGTACAATCACAAGAAATGCTGATGAGCCTGCTGTGAAAGGGGCTGTAGATGTTCTCTTTGCTCTGTGAGAATGGCTCATCATGCTACACTCCAAACAAAACCGCAGACAGTGGAGGATGACGGGTGGAACCACAGTTAAGGAAGCTTTTCTTTGCTTTCCCCAGCTCATTCCTGCCCTTCTGTCTAGTGAAGACTGAAAACTAGAAAGGCTATGTAAAATGGTACTTATATTTATTGCAGTACTATTCACAATAGCCACGTTATGGAATCAGACGTGATGCTCATCATTAAGTGGATGCATAAAGAAAATATGGCACACACACACACAGTGGAATAGTAATGCTGAGAGCATTAGTCTCTCTTTTTCTTAGAGATAAGGCCCAGTGTTTCTCCATCTTCAGTCATCTGGGATTTGGGCCACACCCACGTGCCTCCTATATTAATATTTATTCTGTTTTAATTAAGTTGGCTTCCTGGTTTTTACTAAGCCTCATGAAAAACTATAAGACTCATGACTGTACAGGCCTGAAATATAGTTTTAGTTTTTTCAGGACACATTTGAAGGACACATTTGAAGTGAATGGGTTCAGCCAGCTTGCCCTCTCCTCCCACTGCCTTCCTACAAGCTTCCATGCAGGGGAGAGCCTCAGTCCTACCATGTCTCAAGCCAAACTCACCTTTCTTATACCACCACCCAGAACAGGGTCTGTCCTGTTTCAAGCCAACCAATCATGAGCCCAGGCCAGCCTGCCAGCCTGTGACCACTGCCCTGGAGAGGGTCTGGCCTGTTTCAAACATACTAACCATAACCTGATAGATTGCCGAAGGGAGGAGAGAAAGCAGGGCGGATGGGGCAACATAAGGCAGCAGCCCAGGACCACAGAGCAGGACAACCAGTTTCCAGGTCCCACTGCTCATCTTCTGAATGGGCTTTACTTTTTCTTTACTAAATTCTTTAAAACTGTGCTTGCCTTTCCTGACATTTATTTTTATATTGTCAGAGAATAAGAACCCATCATGCTTGTGTCTTGTGTATCACATTAAAGTAAGTTTGTCATTATTGCCTTAAGTTCACTTATCCAGGTGCTACCTAATGTCATTCTGTAAGCCAGGACTGACAAGCACAACACACTTCCACCTCACCATTTCTAATTGAGTTGTGACAGTCTTAAGTCCATGTTATTTTCACAGTTGTACCTGCATTCACCAAACAAATTTAAATGATACCTACTATGCATGAGTGCTGTAACAGGTGTGGGTAAGGGAGTTTCAGCTCACTGGAAGGGGCAGGCTAAAACAGTTTCACAGAGCAGAGAGGAGAAATAAACTCACTCAGGGAATGGAGCCTTCATCCTAACACTTCAGCTGAGTTTAGAAGGATTGATAAGATTTACTCTAATAGAAGGAATGAAGAAAGGCATTTCAGGCGAGAGAATGCTCATGTGCAAAGCTTCAGAGGCATGTGACATATGCATGTGATCAGAAGGGGCAAGTATTCTGGGGACATTTAAAAAAAATCAAATCACAGGAATCCATTATACAGAATTGACAATAATGACTTTAAGCTTCATTTGTGTGTCAGCATGTAACAGAATTTCCTTCCTTTTACAGCTGAAATGATACCCTATTATATATTGTTATGGATTGATTTTGTTCCCCTACAATAATATGTAGAAACTCTAACTCCCGATCAACTGTATTTGGAGGTGGTGTCTTTGGAAAGATAAAGATAAATGAGATGCTAGGGGCAGGACCCTAACCCAATAGGACTAGTGTCCTTATTAGAGAGACAATGACGAGCCTCCGATCTTCTTACCAGTGCCTTGAACCCTGTGCCTTTATCAGTCACCAGAACTGTGAGAAAATAAGTTTCTGTTGTTTAAACCTCCCAACTTGTCATGTGTTGTTATGACAACACTAATAAATAAGTGTGCCTATACCACATTTTGCTTACTTGTTTATCTGTCAGTAGATGTTTGGTTCTCTTTCACTTCTTGGCTATTGTAAATGATGGTGCCATGAACACAGGTGAATAAATATCTCTTTAAAGTTCTCATTGCAATTCTTCTATATACAGATGCAGAGTTGCTAGGTCATATGTTAATTCTATTTTTAATTGTTTTAAAAAAACACCATACTGTTCCCATAGTGGGTGCTTCATTTTCTGATCCCACCAACAGTGCACAAGAGTTTCAGGTTCTCCACATCTTCCCCAACATTTGCTACTTTTTAAAATAAGCAGCCTGCATAACCAATGTGAGGAAGTATCTCACCATAATTTTCATTTGGATTTACTTAATGATGAGTGATGTTAAGCATTTTTTGTGTGCTTGTTGGCCATATATCAAGTTTCTTTGGAGAGTTAATGTGTATTCAAGTTCTCTGACTTGTTTTTATTTTGTTCTTTGTTATTTTGTTTCTGAGTTTTAGAAGTTCTCTGAATATTCTGGATATTAATTTATTGTCCATATGTGACTTAGAAATGTTTACTCCTATTTTCTCCTATTGTCTTTGGATGTACAATCTTTACAATTTTTCATGAAATTTAATTTGCCTATTTTTTTCTTTTGTTGCCTTTAAGTATTGTAGCCAAGAAATCAATGATGAATTCAATGTCATAAGGTTCTGTTCCCATATATTCTTCTAAGGGTTTATACTTTTATATATTTATGTATTTTATTCATTAGACTAGTTTTGTAAATAATTTTAGGCAAGGGTCCAATTTCATCCTTTTGCATAGGGCCACCCCATTTTCTTAGCACCATTTATTGAAATGATGATCCTTTTTCTATTAAACATAAGTCACTTAACCATACATATGAGGCTTTTTTTCTCAGTTTTCTGAGAAAGACTCCATTGGAGTCTTTATGCCATATTACACTTTTTATTACTGTACTCTTATAATAAGACTTGAAATCAGAAAGTGTAAGCTCTCCAGCTGAGTGTTAATTAGCTTTACATTGCTGGAGCAAAACACCTGAGATAAACAACATTAAAGGACAAAAGGTTTAGTTTGGTTCAGTTCTGTTCATTGTCACTCAGTTCATGACGAAATAGCACATTATGGCAGGGAACACGTGGAGCAAAGAGGCTTCTCGTGGAAAACAGGAAGCTAAGAGAGAAGAAAGGGCTAGAACCCCAATATACCCTTCAAAGACACATCCCTAGTGACCTACTTCCTCCAATTAGGACATACCTGCTAATGTTTCTACAATCTCTCCATGGTATCACTGTCTGGGAACCAGGCCTTGAATACATAAACTTTTGGTACATCCCAAATCTAAATTATAACAAGCTGGTGTTTTATCAAGATTGCTTTGATTATTTAGAACCTATTGACATTCTCTGTGAGTTTTAGAATTTATGTTTTTTTTCTTTCTTTTTTCTTTTTCTCTTCCTTCTTTCGTTTGAACTCAGGACATGCCCATTGTCCCTGAGCTTTTGTGTTCAAGGCTAGTGTTTTAACACCTGAGTCACAGCTCTATTTCCAGAATGAGTTATTCTATTTTGTAAAAACTGTTTTGAAATTTTGATAAAGATTGACTTCTTAGGGGATAGTACTGAATGCAGGATATATTTCTGTAAATTTGGTTTTAAATTTTTTTCAATATTTTGAAGTTTTTATTGTATTTTTTAGTTTTTATTTATCTTCTTTGAATTTCTACTATTGTATTCTTACATTGTGGTAAGTAG
This sequence comes from Dipodomys merriami, assembly GCF_024711535.1. Lineage (NCBI taxonomy): Eukaryota > Metazoa > Chordata > Mammalia > Rodentia > Heteromyidae > Dipodomys > Dipodomys merriami. The sequence goes on from NW_027206457.1 coordinate 4,443,013, forward strand.
AATTACTTTTTATTTTTATTTTTGTTTATATATATATATATATATATATATATATAGTGTGTGTGTGTGTGTGTGTGTGTGTGTGTGTGTGTGTGTGTGTGTGTGTGTGTGTGTGTGTGTGTGTGTGTATGCTGGTACTGGCACTACTTGAACTTGGAACCTGGGAGCTGTACTTCAGCTTTTTTTGCTTAAGACTGGCATGCTACCACTTGAGCCACATCTTCACTTCTGACTTTTCTTTCCAGTTAAGTGGAGGTAAGAGTCAAGAACTTTTCTTCTTGGGCTGGCTATGAACCTTGATCCTCAGATCTCAGTTTCCTGAGCAGCTAGGATTACAGGGGTAAATCACTGGCCTCTGGCTAGATTTACTTTTTTTTTTATTGTGAAAATATCATACAGAGGGGTTACAATTACATGGGCAAGATATTGAGTACATTTCTTATCAAGCATTGTCGCCTCCTCTTTTGTTTCCCCTTCCCATTCTTTCCCGTCTCCTCCCAAACCCCCATCCCACCCCCTTCTTTTAATTTCCTTTTCATATTGTTCATTGTTAGTGTATAGAAATGCAACTGATTTTGTGTAGTAGCTTTTCATCTTTCTACTTGACTGAATTTGCTAGTTTAGCAAGGTTTTGTGGAATCTAAGTTGTATACACATAAGATTATATTATCTTCAAACAGAAATAATTTTGCTTCTTTTTTCCCAGGGTAGATTGTTGTTTCATTTTCTTTCTTATTACTCCTGTTAGAATTTCTAGTCCTGTGCTGAGTAGGAATTACTAAAATGAGCATTTTGATTTGTTTCTAATCTTAAAGGAAAAGCTCTATCATTTGAGCCCCAGTGCCACTTCCAGCTTTTTCTGCAATTAATTGGAGATAAGAGTCTGCCTAGGCTGCCTTCAAATTGTGATCCCTAGATCTCAGCCTCCTGAGAGGCTAGGATTACAGGTGTGAGCCACCAGTGCCCAGCTGTGGAAAAGCTTTTTTACTTATATTTTCTGTGGATTTTTCATGCATGACTTTATGATATAGACATGATTTCCTTCTATTTCCAATTTATTACATATGAATAGTTGTTTTTTATGCTTTTTCTTTTTATTTTATTTTATTTTATTTTATTTGAGAACATACTGTACAGAGGGGTTACAATTACATGGGCAGGATAATGCATACATTTCTTACCAAGCATTGCAGCCTCCTCCTTTGTTTACCCTTTACCTCCCTTCCCAGCCTGCTTTTTCTTTCAATTCTAAACAAGTACTAAAAGTATACTTATGCACAAAAATTACAATGATACAGATTTCTCTACTTGTTCATATATTTTTCTTGGCTAGAGAACTTTACATTTTCATATGGCAATGTAGGGCAACTTCAGCTTTTATTTATGGAGAGAAGTCTTAATTTCTCCCTTTATGATGTGCAATTTTGACCTGCTGATTATCTTGTTATCAGTTTGAATATGTCATCCCACTACTTTCTGGTCCATCTACTTTCTGGCCCATTTCTACTGAGGCATTCACTGACAAGCTCACAGACTCTTCTTGCTATGCTATGAGCTATTTTTCTCATACTGTTTTCAAGATTATCTCTTTGTGTTTCTAATTTTGACAATTTGTTTAGAATGTCCCTGTGAAGGTCTTTTTTAGTTTTTTTTTCCTAGTTGGATTTTGTTGCCTCTTTATTCCCTCAAATTGTGAAATTTTCAGCCACTATTTTTCAAGTTCTTCTTTTTCTCTCTATCTCCCTTCTCCTTCTAAAACTCCCAGAATGCCTAAACATCCATGTGATGATGTCCCATAAATCCTGTAGGCTCTCTTCACTTTCCTTCTTTCTTATTTTAATCTTCTGATCTGATAATCTCAAGTTTACTGATCTTTCTTTTGCTTGACTACATCTGGTATTGAATCTTTCTAGTGAGTTTTTAATTCAGTTATTATATATTTTAGCTCTCTTTAAAAACATTTTAATCTCTTTTTAAATATTCTCAGTCTGTCCATATATCCTTATTCTAACTTCATTTATTTGTGTTCTTTTCTTTATCAAACTGAGAATCTTTAAAACAATTGACAATTGTATTAAACGTTCTGTCAGGTAATTTGGACAGCTGCACATCTTTGGGGTCAATTTCTGTAGATGGACTGCTTGTCTGAATGAGCTGTTTCTGTGTGCATAGCTTTATGTTCTTTTATTAAGATTGGGACATTTGAAAAACAACCACCTCTCTCAGTCTTTATGGACTGAGTCAGTGCAAGAGAAAATATTCACCCATTATCTTGGCTCCCGAAGAGGCCATGTGAACTCTCAAACATTTTCTGAGCTTACATCTTCTCTGGGATTTTTGAATATGTTTTAATTACAAAATGCATGATTGCTTTTGGCTGTCTGAATATTCCCAAGAGGCTTGTTCTTGCTTTTGCTTGAGAATGTTCAGATTTCAATTCCTATTGTATTTTTTTCACTCTTACTTGCTGATGCCTATTGGTGGAAATACGGATTCCCTGCTATTGACCTGCTGCAGTTCTTAAGTCTATTTTCAGTATTGCAGCCAATACTTAAACTATGTTTGTGGATGTTGGTCGTGGGTCTTGAACTCTGGGCCTGGGCACTATCCCTGAGCTCTTCAGCTCACAGTGAGCACTCTACCACTTGAACCACAGCACCACTTCTGATTTTCTGTTGGTTAATTGGAGATGAGTCTCACGGACTTTCTTGCCCCGGCTGGCTTTGAACCAGGATCCTCAGCTCTCAGTCTCCAGGGTAGCTAGGATTACAGGCTCCCGGCTTGCATTACCACTCTTTAATCCCAGGACTTCGGAGTTTTCTTCCAGATACTGCTGCACCTCACTGAGTAGGGAGAAACGATAGGGAGCGTAAAGTATCACAAACTTTAATTCACTTTCAGTGGTATTTTTTCTTGTCTATGTGTTTACCAGGATTATTACCTTTCCAGTTGGCTTTGGAATCAGCATAAAGGTATTTTCAACTGTACTACTATTATTTCAACATTTTCATATGAGAATACTAAACTAGGAAGCTATTGAAGCTTCCTAACTACCATCTTGCTGATGTTATTCTTATTGATTTTTTAAAAACACTCTAGCCTTTTATTTGCCTAAGGCTAGCTGTTGCAGGCACTGAGGCCCCCAGATCTGCAGAAGAGATAGAGGAAGGAAGGGCAAACCACTTTGCCGCTCAGGGAGGGACTATTTTTTCAGACCCTGCTTCCTTTAGGAAGTGGGAAGATAAAATCTACATTTATGCTGTCAAGTCCCTCCCCTAGGCTTCAGAGACTATAAACAGCTGTTGTGGAAGAGGAAATTGAGGTACATCAACCCATGGGCTACTATTGGTCATTCCAAAGTTAGGCTACTTCCTCCTGCTCTGCACCAGTTGTAGGCAGCCTAGGGAAGCCTAGACTCTCAGGAGTCTATCTGGCTTGGGGAGGAGGGGGGGAGAGCAGTCAGGGTCCAGGGCTGGAGGAGAGCAGGAGGAGGGGTGTGGCTGGGAGAGCATCTGCTGAGTGTGGGGAGAGGGTCAACACTGAATAGGGAACCCCAGAGGCAGGGCCCTCTGCTGTCCAGATGGGGAAACTGAGGCAAAGACTTACAATCTTTGAGAAGGGTAGGGCCTTCTATCAGTTATTCTAGTCCATTCATCTTCCCTATGAAGAAGGCCCAGGAGCAGGGGTGCCTTGTCCGCAAGTCACTCAGCACTTCGATTAAGACATAAAGTGGAAGGCAGCTGAGTCACCTGGGTAGAAGGCCCCCTCCACTCCTAACACACCAGAGGAGTGCCCTCCCCCACCGCAGCTGCCAGAGGACCTCTGGGCTCAGGGTTGCCTGTTCCCCAGCTGCCCAACTGCGTGCCCTGCAGAGAAGAGCTCATTTTAGCACCTGGCCTCTGTTCCCTGCCTAGAAGGAGATCAGGGGATCCAGGGAGTAAAGAAGCAATGAAGGGGGACGGGAAGCCTGGAAGTGGGGCCCAAGGGGATGTGTGGTTTGGTTCTTCCCTCATAAGGGTGCCAAACCCGAGAGGGGCCCTCATCCACCAAGCAGCGGGGAGATGAAGAGGCCGCTGTCCTGGTCCTGTAGCTGGTAGTCCAGCTCCCCCAGAAGTTCCCAGTCAGCAGCGTTCATCAGCACCAGAATTCCTGGCTGCATGCTGTCTCCCAGGAGGAATAGCTCTGGCTGCTCTTTCAGCAGATTCTTCTTGATCCAGACAAGGAGATACCGGATGTCCCCGGGCTTCTCCCGCCCAGGCAAGGTGACTTGATGCTTCTTTATTCCATCAAACAGGAGCTCAGCACCACCTCCGAACTCCTCCTCCACTGACAAGGGCGCCGTCATGATGAGGAAGCCAAGCTAACAGGAAACGCCCTCCACTTCCAGTGTTCCTACTGATGTTTAATAAAAAAAGACAATTCAATGAGGTAAATCATAATATTTTCATTAAATGGCCTATAATGATTAGATTTACATATTATAAAAAGGCAAATCTTTACCCATATGTTATAGTTTGAATATGAAGTATTACCCCAAAAATTCATGTGTTGAGGGCTTAGTTACCAGCTGGTAGATCAAACCAATTAGAGGTGATTAGATCACTAGGTATAATCCACTGGTGGATTCATAATATAAATACACCATTGGGAGTTAGTAAAAGCTTTCAGAGGTGAGTTATGGTTGGAGAAAATAGGCCTATGTGCATGTGCTCTTGGGGGCTATATCTCGTCCTAGATGTGAAATGAGCTTATCCACCATAAAATGAGCTGCTTGGCTCCACTACCCTCTTCTACCAAGATATTGTACTTCACCACAGGCTTGTAGTGATGGGGCAAAGCAACCACACACTGAAAACTCTGAAACTATGAACCAAAATAAAGCTTTATTACCTTGTTTCTGCCAAGTGTTTTCTCACAGCAGAAAACAAAGCTGAAAGAAAATGGGGAAGATGGATGGAGAGAGGAATGGTGGGCAAATGCAGTCATAATGATGATATATGAAAACAGAACCAGCTTACTTGAGAGGATGAATGGGATTGGGAGAGGTGAGGGTGAATGATGGAAGAGTAATATTGATCAAGGTTCATTTTACTGATAAACTGATAGTTGTTAAAAGTAGTTATAAGTAGTTATACTAAGTTACAAGTAGTTATACAAAGGGTAATATTGACCAAGTTGCATTTTTACTCACAAACTGATAGGTTGTTAAGTAGTTACACAAAGGGGTATATAACTACTTGTATAACTACTTAAAATATAACTACTTCTATAAGTACTTAAAATAATATAAACTTACTAGTACTATACACAAGTATATACACTAGTATATACTTGTACTATACACTAGTACTATACACAAATTTGCAAATTCAGTTTTAGTTAAAATTGTAAAATCTAAAAGTAGGAAACTGTTAGAAGAAATCAAAGTAGATCTTTGTACTTTGGGTCAAAGGTCTCTTTTACATAAACCCATATGCTTAATCAATGGAAGAAACACAGCAATTTTTTCTGGAAACTGGGCTTATTTTTATTATTTTTATTTTGTTATTGCTGTTTTAGAGGTGATATACAGTGGGGTTACCAATACATACATCAGGTGATAAGTACATTTCTTTCCTTTTGCTTAGTATCAGCTATTCCCTCATTCTCTTCCTCCCATCTCCACCCATTGTAAAGGTGATGTACAGAGGGGTTACAGTTACATTAGTAAGCTAATGAGTACATTTCTTGTCTAACATTGTTACCCCCCTCCCTGGTGTTCTCCACTTTCCCTTCCATTTTACTCCCCTCCCCCCAAGTTGTAAAGTTCATTTCTAACATAGTGTCTTGTGAGTATCACTGTTGCATTGGTTCAACCTTTGTCCTTTGTCTCATCATTTTGTAATTCCCCCTCCCTTCCAAAACAGATAAACATATATACAAGACACAGGGTACTAAAATAAAAAAAAAGCAGTGACAACAGGGAGAAAACAAAGAGAAACAAAGAATAAAAAAAGAAATAACTTCACACAGTAAATTTATTTATTTATTTTGGTCAGTTGTGGGGCCTGAACTCTGGGCCTGGGCACTATCTCTCAGCTCAAGGCTCAAGGCTAGCACTCTACCACTTGAGCCACACTGCCACTTCTGGCTTTTTCTGCTTATGTGGTGCGGAGGAATTGAACCCAGGGCCTCATGCATACAAGGAAAGTACTACCACTGAGCCACTTTCCCAGCCCCCACACAGTACATTTTTAAATTTAAAAAACCCCTCTTGTTTCCATTTATTGGAGTTCAATTTGCATCATGGTCAAATGTACACAGCTATTGAGCTATTGTGATCCTCTGCTAAGACTATCCTAGACACACACTAATTATTAAAAATGATGGAAATCATGGAGCCTATGTTTCCTAGGGTCTGGCTTACTTCACAATATGATTTTTCCAAATCTTTCCATTTCCTGAGAAGCATCTGGGTGGGTTCCATATCTTTTTTTTCTTTTTCTTTTTTATTGTGAGAATACCATACAGAGGAGTTACAATTACATGGGCAAGATAACGAGTACATTTCTCATCAAGCATTGTTGCCTTCTCTTTGTTTCCCCTTCCCATCCCTTCCCATACTTCCTCCACCTCCCCCACCCAGCCCTCCCCCCCTCAAAGTGTTTGTTTTTCCACATAACTGACTTGTACATTAGCTATGGTAAATAATTCTTCAATGAACATAAGTGTGCTGGTAACTTTAGTGTGGTCTTGTTTGTGATCATTTGGATAAATGTTCATGAGTGAGATTGCTGGAACATAGACAAGCTCTATGTTTAGTCTTTTTTTTGTCAGTCATGGGTCTTGAGCTCTGGGCCTGGGCACTGTCCCTGAGCTCTTCAGCTCAAGGTGAGTGCTCTACCACTTGAGCCACAGCACCACTTATTATGTTTAATCTTTTGAGGAACCTCCATACTGCTTTTCAGAGTGGTTGAACCAGTTTACAATCCCACCAACAGTGTAGTAGCTTTCCATTTTGACCATATCCCCATCAGCATCTGTTATTATTTGTTTTCTTGATAATGGCCATTCTAACTGGGGTGAGGTGAAATCTCAATGTAGTTTTGATTTGCATTTCTTTTCTGGCTGGAGATGTTGAACATTTCTTCATATAACTCTTGGCTATTCTTATTTCCTCTCCAGAGAAATCTTTAATTCTTTAGCCAAGTTATTAATGAGGGTGGTTGTTTCTTTGAAGATTTGTTGTGGGGGGTAATTTTTTGAGCCCTATGTATATTTTTTTAAATTTTTTATTGTAAAGATACTATACAGAGGGTTACAGTTACATGAGCAAGAGCAAGGTAATGAGTACACTTCCTATTGAGCATTGTTACCCCCCTCCATTGTTTTCCCCCTGCCAATCCTTCCTTCCCTACCTTCCCTGAGGTTCTTTTTTTTTAATTGTGATAAAGTGATTACATAATTTCCCAAATTTCACAGTATTGTGGAATAATGATGCTCATTTAAAGTCACAAGTTCATTCTAACTTTCCTGGAGCAAATTGTCTATCACAGTCTATAACATATAACGGTGTACACATGTACACCGTACATGTGATCAGCAGCATGGGAATATTTAGTAGTGGTTCGTCCAGATGAGTGGGAATTCTTTGTTTCTTAAGTCCTGTTAATTTTGTTGTATCACCTAACATTTTGGATTTAGCATCTACTTATCAGGGAGACCATGTACCATTTGTCTCTTTGCTCTTGGCTTACCTCGCTCAACATGATTCCTTCTAGCTCCATCCATTTCCCTGCAAATGCCATTATTTTGTCATTTCTAATGGCTGCATAATATTCCATTGTGTATAGATACCACAATTTTGGGATCCATTCATCTGTGGTGGGGCATCTGGGTTGTTTCCATATCCTAGCTATTGCGAACAGTGCTGCAATAAACATGGAGGTGCACGTGTCCTTGTATATTGGTTCCTGTTGTTCAGGGTAGATGCCTAGAAGTGGTATGACTGGGTCGTAAGGGAGGTCAATCTTTAGCTTTCTAAGGACCCTCCAGACTGCTTTCCAAAGTGGTTGTATAAACGTACATTCCCACCAGCAGTGTAATAGGGTTCCTCTTTCTCCACATCCCCTCCAGCATTTGTCGTTGGCTGTTTTATTGATGTGGGACATTCTGACTGGGGTAAGGTAGTATCTCAGGGTTGTCTTTATTTGCATTTCCTTCACCACCAGGGATGATGAACATTTCCTCATGTGTTTCTTTGCCATTTTTATTTCTTCATCTGAGAAGTCCCTCTTTAGTTCCCTTGCCCATTTAGTAATTGGTTTGTTAGGTTTGGGAGGGATTAGTTTCTTGAGTTCCCTGTATATACAGGATGTTAACCCCTTGTCTGATATATTGCTGGTAAATATTTTTTCCCAATTAGTTGGTTGTCTTTCTAGCTTGGTTGCGATAGCTTTATCTGTGCAGAAGCTTTTTATTTTAAGGTAGTCCCATTTGTTGAGTCTCTCTCCAATTTGTTGTGACCCTGGGACTCTGTTCAGGAAGTTCCTTCCTGTGCCTATTAGTTCAAGTGTCTCTCCTACTCTGTCTGTTTCAGAGATTCAGGTTTAATGTTAAGGTCTTTAATCCATTTTGAGTTGATGTTGGTGCATGGTGATAGGCTGGGGTCCACTTTTAGTTTTCTGCATGTGGCCGCCCAGTTTTCCCAGCACCAGTGGTTGAAGAGGCTGTGTTTCTTCCATTGTATGTCTTTGGCTCCTTTGTTGAATATCAGCTGGCTGTAGGCTTGTGGATTTATTTCTGGATCTTCTATTCTGTTCTATTGGTCTTCGTGTCTGTTTTTGTGCCAGCACCATGCTGTCTTTGTTATTACAGCTCTGTAGTTGAGTTTGAAGCTCGGCATGGATATCCCTCCCATCTTGTCTTTATTCCTATGTATATTTTTAATATGAGGCCCTTGTCTGTACTATAGCTGGTGATGATCTTGTTCCAATCTGTGGGCTTTCTATTTATCTTGCTACCTATGTCCTTTGCGATGCAGAAGCTCAACGTTTATCCAGCCTTTCTTTGATGTGTTGTGTTTCTGGATCTTTATTTGGGTAGTTTCACCCTGAGCCCTAATGCATCCCCTATCCCTTCCTGTAATATTTTCAAAGACTCTGCTCTTACCTCAATGCCTTTGATCCATTTGGAGTTGATTCTTGTTCAGGGTGATATATAAGGCTCTAACTTCGGTTTTTTACACGTGTAGACTCAATTCTTCCAGCACCATTAGTTGAAGAGGCTATCTTTCTTTCATCTGATGATTTTGGCTCCCTTATCAAAGATGAGGTGGCCATAGGTCTGTGGGATCATTTCTGGGTCTTTGATTCTATTTCATTTGTCCTCAGTTCTGTTTTTGTGCCTGTACCAAGCTGTTTTGATTACTGTAGCTTTATAATAGAGTTTGAAGTTTGGTATTGATATTCCTCCATCATTGTTTTCCTGCTAAGGATTGTTTTTACTATTCAGGGTCTTCTATTATTTCATATAAATTTTTGAATTGCTTTTATTTCATTAAACACTGTTGTTGGGATATTGATGGGTGTTACATGGAATCTGTAGTTAGCATTTGGCAGTATTGCATTTTCATTATGATACTTAACAAATTTTACTTCTCAAAACTTAAAACTCTTCTAAAGAGTTTTAAACATCATCTAAGATGATAAATTTTAGGGTTTTTTGTTTATCACAATAGAAATTGGAGAAAATGGAAAAGATAAGCCATTAACTAGGAGAAAATACATTCAAAACAAATGTCAGATGAAAGATTTTTCCAGGATATAGCTAACTCTAAATGTTAAGAAAGCATAGAACTCTTAAGTGCCAAAACATTTGAACAAATACATCACTGAACAAGACAAATTGATAGAAAATAAATATATGTAAAGATTCCAAATAACTTTAGGTAGATACAAGTATCACAATGTGATACCATTATATACTCATGAAAATTGCAAGCATTTTAAAATAATTCTTGCAAGCTTAAAAACTAATGGAATGCAAAATAGTTTAATAAACTCAGAAAGCAATTGAACAATTTCCTAAAAGTTACATACAATCTGATCATATATATATATATATATATATATATATATATATATATATATATACTCCACTAAAATTCAAGTACTTTTAAATAAAAACTATACATAAATGCTTTGAGACTTCATTTTTAATCATCAAAAACTTTGAGGGGCTGGAAAGGTGGCTCAGTGGTAGAGTGCTTGTCTTGCATGCATGATGCCCTGGGTTCGATTCCTCAGCACCACATAAGCAGAAAAAGCCAGAAGTGTTGCTGTGGCTCAAGTGGTAGAGCACTAGCCTTGAGCTGAAGAGCTGGGGAACAGCACACAGGCCCAGAGTTCAGGCCCTATGACTGACCAAAAAAAAAAAAAACCTCAAAAACTTGAAACAACTCAAAAGTCCCTCAACAAGTGAATATATGACCTAAGAGTGACTAATTCATACAATAACATCAATAAAAAGGAATCACAATTTTCCCAATGATACATATTATGGTAACTGTGAAAAGGCCAAACTCAAAGGTGTATAAGTCTGTCATTATTTCATTTATATGGCAAAAATAGATCAATGAGAACTGGAGCTGAATTTGGAAGGTGTAATTTATGAAAAGGTATTGTGCTTGTTTTATGACTATATAAATTTTTCAAAATTAATACTTATGCATAATAATGGGTGGATTTTACTATATACAAATTATATCTCAGTAAGCCTGGTGCTTTTTCTGTCTCTGTCTCTCTCTCACACACACACATGCATACACATACACACATTATATTTATTTCACCTTTTTCCATGACTTATTATTGTCACTTAAAATTCTATTTCCTGTGATTTTAATTTGCATTTTCCTAAATGCTAGTAATACTGGTCATCTTTTTGTGTGTTTGTAGATGCTTCTCAATTTGCTATACATTGCATCCCAATAAACTTATATAAGTTGGACATATAATAAGCTGGAAATATATACAATGCACTTAACATCACAGCTTAGTGACACAGCACACTGTGGAGTATCACTTCTTTTGTTGATCACGTGCCTGACAATTGTTATTCATGTGATCATGTGGCTGAATGTCACCTGGCTGAAAATCATGCAACTATAGCTCATTTGTACTGCTCAGCATCACAAGAAAGAATTATACTACATACTCAAGCCTGGGAAAAATTGGAGTATGGTTTCTGCTGAATTTGTATTGCTTTTGCAGCATCATAGAACTGAAAGATCATAGGTCAAACTACCATGAGTTAGTAACCTTCTGTCTGTATTCTTATACCACATAGAATTGTATGTGCTGCCAAATGCTTAGTTACACAATCACTTGCATTGGAGTCTCAGCCCAGGGAGACTTGCTGTGGCAGCCTGTGGGACCTGACTTGGAGTCTGAACCACCAGGATACTGTTCTCTCTATTGCTGTTCTTGAATGCTGAATTAATTTCTCAAAGGAGAAAGACAAATTCTCTAAACTTTCAAGAAGGAAGAAAGGATGTGTTAGAAAAGAGGAAAGCTCTCTGTTCAGAGAGCTAGACGCATCCTCAGAAATGGTAGCCTAGCCATGTGCCAGTGGGAAAACCAGCCCATTTCTAGAGATTTGTGGGGATTAGTAAAAGGACTCAGAGCTACTTTTATCCCTAGATATACTATAAAAAGACAAGGTGTTGAGATTTACTTTGAACTTTGTAATTTTTGAACCTATAAGATCCAAGTAGCCAAAGTAGAGAAATAGCTGGATAGTACCTTGAGTTATAAATAAGAGGTCCCATTTGAGTACAGAACTTTGCATTTAAACATGAATCCAGTATCACAAAATTCCAGCCAAGAAGTTCCTGTTAATAAGATGCAAGTTAAAGAGAAGAAGATTGAGCGCTGGTCCAAATGCTAGTAATGTCCAAATTTTCATTTTAAAGGAATCAGATTTGATCTGTATTTAACTGAAGAAGAAATAAAGTCAACTTGGAGGTAGAATGAGCCATAGCTTGAGTTGGATGTCATGAGGGAATCTGATACTTTGGCTGCTGTGTGGGATAAAATTGAAACATCCAAAAGTCATGATTCTGAGACTGAGTTTGGTGACTGTCAGAGGATGTGGTGAGTCTCAGAGGATTTATTTTGAGAACAATTTAATTTCATTTATAAGAACAAAGTCAAATCAGAAGAGTTTTTCAAAACTATATATCTGAACTTAAAGTGTATGGTAGTCAAGAAATTGTTCATAGTTAAAGAAAAGGGAATAGGGGGAAATGGAGACAAGAGGATCATACGTGATCAAAGTACATGTATAAAAATATCTTAATGAAAACCACTGCTTTGTAAAATGAACATATACTGATAAAAAGGAAGATATTTTTTATAAACAAAGAAACCTCTGAGCCAAAATACAAGAAGATCAAGCGTTGCTGTACAACAAATTAAGGTAGTGTACTTAGAGCAGAAGGACTGTAATACTCCACATCCTGAATCAAAATAATATGAAGGGTATTTGGGAAATTTTCCCATGTATTTGTGAAACATCAAATCATCAATTACAAAAGAATTATGGGCTTCATGAGGCAAATAGTGGCTTGTATTAGGGAAAGCTGAAAGTTGAGACAAACATTAGATTTGTCTAGTCATGATGGAACAATAGACAAACCAATCTGAGAACTTTACAAAGCAAGTGAACTACAATCCTCAAAATTGCAAGGTCATAAAAGTAAATGTTATATACTGAAGAAAATGAAATAGACATGGCAACTAAATGCAACACACAGTCTGGACCACATTTGCCTAACAGCAAAGGACACTGGAATAGCTGGGAAAGGTAGCATGGGTCTGCATTACATTGTTGTGCCAATTTAAGTTTCCTGAATCTGATTATTATATTTTAGTTATCATGGTAACTATATTTTTTGAAGTTAGGGTAACATCTTGGCAATGTATTCCCAATGGTTAAGTAGAAAAATTTTTTTATGTTTCAAAACTTTGTTAGGGGCTGGGAAGGTGGCTCAGTGGTAGAGTGCTTGCCTTGCATACATGAGGCCTGGGTTTGATTGCTCAGCACCACATAAGCAGAAAAAGCCAGAAGTGGCACTGTGGCATAAGTGATAGAGTGCTAGCCTTGAGCTGAAGAGCTGGGGGACAGCATCCAGGCCCAGAGTTTAGACCCCCACGACCGACCAAAAAAACAAAACCCTAAAAGACCTTTCTGTTAGTTTTAAATTGTTTTCAATGAAGGCTACATTAGTAATTGTCACAGTTGTTCAGATGGGCCCCCAAAGAGAATATAAATATGGAGTTAATAGACTTATCAGATGGTGAGGATGAAATTGGCAAATCTTGGGGACTTGATGAGAGGCAGGAGAGCAAGTGGAATTTCATATGATGCTCAGTTTTCAGGTCTGGGATATTGAGAAGATATTGTTACCTAATCAGAAAAGGGGAAATAGAGTAAGTCGGGAAGAAGATGAGGTCATTAAGAATGAAAATGAGCTTAATTTTTGGATATGTTGAGTATGCTGAGTGGAACCTGTAATTCACAGCCTATTCAGAATCCAGATATCTGAGCTTTGGGATAAAAAGACACACTGAGTACAGTGTGTGTTTGATTGTATCTGTTTCTACATAGGTTCGTGTGTGTGTGTGTGTGTGTGTGTGTGTGTGTGTGTGTGTGTATGTGTGTGTGTGTGTGTGTGTGTATTTTGGGGAGTGGTATGTGTCTTTGGTAAGGATAGCTGGGCTTGGATCGCTCCATTTCTACCCCATAAATAAATGTCTGAACCAGCTGAATTTGCTTTTTCTTTCTTTTGTTTTTTTTTTAACTATCACCCTGATTGTCCACACCTGTGGATAATAAGCCTAAATACATAATTGATTATTCTTGGAAGGTTGCCAAAAACAAAGCCAAGAACTTTCCAAGCTATCTCTAGAGCATAATGTAATTTCAGTTCACACAAATTCCCTGTCCCAATGTGCTGTCAATGCCTGGACTGTTAAAAAGCCCAAGTGCATCTTGCTTGCACACACGTGCCCTTAGAATAACTTATTATTTAATCTACTCTATAAACATTATCACTTTGCCCCAGTACCTTATCTTGGCATTTGAGATCTCTCCAAACATAATTTAATTCCTTGCCTTCAATCTGAGAGTTCACTCCAGGTAGCCTGTCTTTTTGTCAGAACTTTTCATAGTCTTTCTTACCTTGAAGGTGTCACTTGCCTTGTTCTGCCAACTTACTGTATACACTGATAGCACTGTACTAGGCACTGTGGAGACACTGAGTTGATTGTATAGTCCAGGAATGGAAAGTGCCTGAATAAGGGAGGTGATCAAATGCTTTATGAGGGCAAATGTGAGAGGAGCAGCAGTGTGTACCCCAAGACTGGGCAAGTGCTTGCTTAGGCATTTATGGCTTACAGATATTAAATCAATCTGTGTCCAGATATCCCATTTACTCATGGCTTCTCCTACCACGTGGAGAGAATGTATCTTATTTTTTCCTATCTTCAGTGTCCCTGATTCCTCAAACAGTAACTAAAATTATTTATTTTCTTTAGAGGGGCCATTGCTGCCCCCATCTTACCACTATCTAAAATGCAATAAAAACTCTGTACTTAACACTGCTTTTCCTTCTCATTAGGGAATTGGGCCAAAAGTACTATAAATGACTGTAGGTCAAAATCAGCCTTAAATAGGGAAAGTAACTCACCAAACAGCATTTAGTTCAGATGCTTTGGTTGCAAAAGATTGAAATCTCAACTCAAACAGTCATACAAAAATGAATTTGTTGTTCTCTCTTTTTCCCTCTCTCTATCTGTCTTCTCTCTACCACTCTACCTTCTTTGTGGAGCTGAAATGATTCCTAAGACATCCTAGAACTACTATCTAGTGATTCCACCCTAGGATACAAATTTCCTCAATATCTCAACCAAAGTTCTAGAAGTTAGTTTGGTTGATTCTAATTCACTGCTCTTGGTCTGTGATCCCATCACTATAGCCAAATGCATGAGGGATGCAGACTGACTTAAGGCAAGCATGGTCACCCCTAGATCTGGGATCAGTTCATCTAAAATCTCATGGCTGGAAAAGGTTGGATGCTATTTTAAAAGGGAATGTGTCCTGAAGATACAATCCATGAAATTCTGCCTGAAAAGTTATGGACAAAACCAAATCTAAAATTTGAGTCTGTTGACTCTGGAAGTTCCATGGCTTCATCACACTCTGCAAAAGTGAGGGGAAGATTCCAAGGCACCAAGTCATAATAGAATTTTGCATTCAAACAATGAGTCTGGAGTAGCAAACAAATTTACCATTACTCAGGCATGGTGGAAGGGAGAAGTCTAGCATGAGGATCCAGATAGATATGGAATACAAGAAGAGCAAGGATTCCTGGAATAGGATGTAGACACAAATCCAGAGTGTGTAATAGAAGACCTTTGTATTCATTGTTCCACATGGACTGCCAGTGGGATAGTCAGTATAATTGATTTAAACTACACAATAAAACAGGGCTTCTGGAAAATTGCCCATGAACACACTAGCCAAAACCATAGTTGGCATAATAAATAAAAATAAAGAAGATAAAGGTGAGCTCTTCCAAACTGTATTATTCAGAACAGCATAAGCAGGAGACCAGCTGTTTGGAGCAAAGCAGGTATTATTTACTCCAACTAAGTCATGGGCTAGAGCTGGCTTCTTTAGGGATCATTATCTGTGTATTGCATTTTTTTAAAAAAATTTGAGATTAGGTAATAACATAAATTTCACATATTTCACAGTATTATGGAGTAGTGATACTTAAAGTCACAAACACATTTTAACCTTCACACGGCAAATTGTCATTATCATGGTCTATAAAGTTTGTGAATTCTATGAGCTTTGACAATACAATTATTTCTTCCACATTAGGTGATATTTACATTCCTTTCCTTTTGCTTAGTGTAAGCTGTTTCCTCTTTCCCTCTCATTCCTCCCTTCCCATTGCTGTCTTTGGGTTGCTTAGTTCATTTTCATCCATGTCCACTGAAGCTGATGGGTCCCTCTGTTGTATATTTTCCTATTTCCCACGGTCATCCTCCTAGATTCCCTCCGTATATGTGGTTAAGATGTATATTGCTTTTTTATTTTTATTTTTTTGTCAGTCATGGGGCTTGAACTCTGGGCCTGGGCACTGTCCCTGTGCTCTTCAGCTCAAGGCGAGCACTCTACCGCTTGAGCCACAGTGCCACTTCCTGTTTTCTAGTGGTTTATTGGAGATGAGTCTCACGGAGTTTCCTGCCCCAGCTGGCTTTGAACCGCGATCCACAAATCTCAGCCTCCTGAGTAGCTAGGATTACAGTCATGAACCACCAGCACCCGCCGTGTTTTACATTTTAAATGAAGCTCACACAAGGTATATTCTATTCCCAATAATGTATCATATGTGACATACTTGTTCTTAGTTCTGTTACTAGGTAAGTAGGAATAATTATGAAAACTTGGACAATTTCAACTCCATCACTAGTGCTGTCTCACTTGAACTGCACCTCCACATCCAGCTTTTGACTAGTTAATTGTAGATAAGAGTCTCATGGACTTTCCTGCCTGAGCTGGCTTTAAACTCTACCTGCCAAGTAACTAGTTACACACATGAACTACTAGCACTTGGCTCAGCTTGTTATGTTTATTTTATTTTTGATGATAGCCAATCTCACTGTGGTGAGATGGAATCTCAATGTGGTTTTGATTTGAATTTCTCTGAGGGATAAAAGGTTGTACATTTTCATGTATTTATTGCACATTTTGCTTCTTTATTTGAAAATCTCTTCGAATCATTTGCCCATTTATTGTTGCTATTATTTGTATATTCTGGATATTAACCTTCTCTCAGATAAATTGCTAGCAGATTTCATTTTTCCCATTCTAAAGGCTGTCTCTTCACTCTGATAATTATTTCCTTTGCTGTGCAGAAACTTTTTTATTTGATGCAACTCATTTGTCATTTTTGTTCTTATTTCCTGATCTTTTTGGAGTACTATTCATAAATTTCTGTTTATGCATGTATCCTGAAGTATCTCTTCTGTAGTTTCAGCGATTCATGATTTAAGCTAAGGACTTAGATTCATTCTGAAAGGATTTTGGTCCATGGTATAAGTTAGGCTTCTACTTTCAAGCAGCTACCTGTAGATAACTAGGTTTTCAAGCGCCATTTGTTAAGTAGGCTTCTTTCTTTCTTTGTTTCATTCTTTGTTCGTTCTTTGTTTCTTTCCTTTTTTCTTATCTCAGCTGGACAAAATTTGCTTCTGCAGAAGGGTGTGACATCAGCACCTCTCCCCCCGACATTAGGCTGTCTTTTCACCATTATATGTTTTGGGTGACTTCGTTGAAAATCAGGTTCGTGTACCTATGTGGGTTAATTTTGGAGTTCTGTATTCTACTCCACTTGTTTACGTATCTGTCTTGTGCCACTACCATATTGTTTTTATTACTTATGATTCTGTAGTATAATTTGAAGTTATTATTGTGGTACCTCCAGGACTGTTCTCTTTTGCTCATGTGTATTTCAGGACTGTTATTCATTTATGTGTACGAATATTGAAGTATTGGGGGGACATTTCAGGGAATTGGTAGATCACTTTCAATATATATTTTATACCCTGATACTTTGCAAAAGTTTCAGATCAGCTTGAGTTTGGGAGTGGAATCCACAGGGTTCTTTAAATACAAGATCATGTCATCTGCAGAGAGGGAGAGTTTTACTGCATCTTTCCCTATTTGGATCCCCTTTATGTTTGCATCTTGTATTATTGCTCTTGCTAGGCATTCTAATAATAAACTGAAGAGAAGTGGAGTGAGTGGACATCTTTGTCTCATTCCTGAGTTTAGAGGAAATGGGTTTAGCTTTTCACCATTAAGTATGAAGCTGGCTGTAGGTTTGTCATATACAGCCTTAATTATATTGAGGAATATTCCATGGATTCCTGGTTTTTCTGGAGCTTTCATCATAAAGGGGTGTTGGATCTTGTCAAATTCTTTTTCTACATCTATTGAGATAATCATGTGATTCTTACCTTTGCTCTTGTTGATGTGATGAATTATATTAATTGATTTGCATATATTGAACCAGCTTTGCATCCCTGAAATGAATACTTTTGATCATGGTGTATGATTTTTTTGATGAGTTGTTGAAGTAAATTGGCCAAAATTTTGTTGAGAAGTTTTGCTTCGATGTTTATCAAAGAAATGGGTCTATAGTTCTCTTTCTTTGATGAGTCTCTGCCTGGTTTTGGGATGAGTTACAATGGCTTCATAGAAAGAGTTTGGTAATGAACTTTCACTTTCAATTTCATTGAAGAGTTGGAGGAGTATTAGTGTGAGTTCTGCTTTGAAGGCCTTGTAAAATTCAGTTGTAAATCCATCTGGTTTTGGGCTTTTCTTGGGTGGGAGTTCTCTTATTTCTGTTTCTATTTTGATGCTTGATATGGGTCTGTTAAGTTGGTTTAAGTCATCTTGGTTGTGTTTGAGCATGTCCAGATTTGCTAGAAATTTGTCCATTTCTTCCAGATTCTCAAACTTGTTAGCATAAAGGTTTGAGAAGTATTCCCTTATAATGTTCTGAATCTTGGTTGCTTATTTTTTTTTTTGGCAGTCATGGGGCCTGAACTCTGGGCCTGGGTGGTGTCCTTCAGCTCTTCAGCTCAAGGCTAGCACGCTACCACTATGAACCACAGCATGCCACTTCCAGCTTTTTCTGCTGGTGCTGAGGAATTGAACCCAGGGCCTCACACATGCAAGGCAAGCACCACTGAGCCAACTTCCCAGCTCCATCAATCTTGGTTGTTTCTGTGGTGATGTTTCCATTCTCATTTCTGAGTTTGTTTATTTGAGTGTGTTCTCTCTTTTTCTGATAAGATTTGCTAAGGGTCTGTCAATTTTCTTAAGTTTTTCAAATGACCAACTCTTTGTTGTTGTTATTGTTGTTGTTGTTTGCTGAAATAAGGATAAAGTATAACCCATTGTAACAATGAGATGTACAAAACACTATGTTGAAAATGAGCTTTACAACTTTGTGAGGGGAGGGAGGAGATGGGGAGGTGGGGAGGAAATGGATGGTAGGGGAAAAACAAAGGAGGGGTAACACTGCTTAATAGGAAATGGACTCATTATCTAGCTCATATCACTGTCACACCTCTGTACTGTATCTTTACAATAATATATATATATATATATATAGAGAGAGAGAGAGAGAGAGAGAGAGAGAACTGTTTTGTTGAGTTTTTCTATGTTTTTTTGGACTCTAATTCGTTAAATTCTGATTTAATTTTAATTATTTGTTTCCATCTACTGAATTGGGATTTAGCTTGTTGCTCTTTTTCAAGGAGCTTCAGGTGCCTTGTTAAAGTGTTGGTTTCAGATCTCTCCAATTTGTAGATGTAGGAATTCAGAGCCATAAACTTGCCTCTGAGTACTGCCTTTGCTGTGTCCCAGAGGAGCTGGTAATTTGTGTCTTCATTTTTGTTGAATATCATGAACATTTGAATTTCCTTTCTAATCTCTTCCATGAGCCACTGGTGGTTCAACCATGTGTTGCTCAGCATCTGGTCGATGTGTTACAGGATTTTCTTTGGTGGCTTTTAGTGTTGAGTTCTAATTTTATTCCCTTGTGTTCTGAGAGAATGCAGGGTATAATTTCAGTGTTTCTGAATTTGGACAAATTTGCTTTATGACCCAAAATGTTGTCTATTTTGGAGAATTTTCTCTGTGCTGCTGAGAAGAATGTGTATTCTGATTTTGCTGGGTGATATATTTGGTAGATGTCTGTTAAGTCTAGTTGATCTACGCAGTTGTTTAGAACTGAGGTTTCTCTGTTGAAATTTTGCCGGGTTGATCTATCCACCGTAGATAGTAGTGTGTGAAAGTCCCCAACAATTAAAGTCTTTGGATCTATGTGTGATTTTAGGGAAAGTAGTGATTCTTGAATAAATTTGGTGTTTCATTGTTTGAAGAGTAAATATTTAGAATTGTAATATCCTCCTGAAGGAGAGATCCCATAATTAGTATGTAGTGACCTTCATTATCTCTTCTTGCTAATTTTAATTTGCAATCCATTTTACCTGATATTAAGATTGCAACTCCCAACTGTTTATGGGGGCCATTTACTTGGAAGATTTAATGCCAGCCTTTCACTTTCAGGTTATGTTTGTTTTTGTTGGCAAGGTGTGTCTCTTGAAGGCAGCAGATAAAAGGATCTTTTTTTTTTTTGATCCAACTAGACTATCTATGTCTCTTTATTGGAGAGTTAAGTCCATTAATATTGAGAGTTAGGACTGCCATGTTATGTACTTTCTTGGAAGCTGTGCCAACTGGATTCTTCTTATGATTCTTGTATTCTCTATTTGGGGGGTTGTTTCTTTGCCCTTATCATGTCCTTGTTGGTTTTCTGTGTGTAGGACATCTTTAACTATCTTTTGTAGGGATGGTTTGGTGGAAATATATTGTTTCCGTTTTTCTTTGCTGTGGAAGGTTTTTATTTGTGCTTCTGTTATGAAGGAGAGTTTAACTGGGTACAGTATTCTTGGTTGATAGGTATCGTTAGGACATGGCATACATCATTCCAGGCTCTTTGTGCTTTCATTGTCTGCTGTGAAATCTGAAGTTATTCTGATTGGTTTTCTTTGTAGATGGTTGATCTTTTCTCCCTGACAGCTTTAAGGATCCTTTCCTTGGTCTCATTTGATCCTGTGGGGATTACAATGTGACGGTGGGATGTACTATTCTGTTTTGGTCTATTTGGAGTTCTAAAGGCTTCTTTTATCTGAATGGGCCTAGCTTTTTTGCAAGTTTGGGAAGTTCTCTGCTAGGATCCTGTTAAATAAATTTCCTAGACCTTTGACTTCTTTCTCTAGGCCCTCCTCTACACCAATTAGCCTTAAATTAGGCTATTCAATTATATTAGGCTATTCAATAAATTAGACTATTCAATTATATTGAATAGATCTATCATATTTTTTGGATTTGTCTCAAGTATTTGTTTGTTCTTTCTCTATAATTCTACGCTCTCTTCAATCCCAGAGATTCAATCTTCTGCATGGTCTAACCTACTTTCTACTTTTTTTATTTCCTGTCCTTCTAATTGTCTAGGTTTGGTGGCTTCAAATTCTTTGTTGGAGCTGTTTTAGATTTTGTATGGATTTCTTTACCTCCTTAATTTGGTTTTCAGTGTTCATTCTCCAATCCCTTAGTTGATTGGTTATAGTTTCATGGGACTCCCTTTCCTTCTGGTGGGCTTCATTCAGCATTCCCTTTGTGGCCTCCGTGGATTTCTCCAGCTTTCTGTTTGTGGATTCCATGAATGCCTCTATTAATCTTTTTTTTTCTCATCCTGTTTACACAATTCCTATATTAATCTTTGATTAGCTTCCTCATGCTAACGGATCACCTGTATTAATCTTTGGTTAGCCTCATCGTGCTCACACAGAGACCTTTGAAGGCTTTCAATCTTTCCACTCACCATATTTACCAGTAGTGTTTGTAGAGCATTTTGGGAACTCTTGTCTGGATTTTTCATTAACTGCATTGTTTCCTGATTAGCATATTTGGGACTTGAGATACCTGTACTTGCCATTTTTCTTGTGTCTTGTTCTATGCATTTGTGTATGAAAGCTAAAGCAATTCCATTCTAGAACACTATTTTAAGGCAAGCATCAACCAGAGCCCTGTAGTTGCACAGGTTGTTTAATGCAGTCAAAATGAGTATAGATACAATCTAGTTCAACAGATACAATCTATTTCTACAACAAACAACTATGGATAAGTGGATAAGAAAGTTAAAGAAGGAGTCAGCAGACTAGAAATTAATAGGATTAGGGAGAATTGTGGAGAGAAAACAAGATTGGAGGAATGTGGGGAGGGAAAAGGAGAGAGGGATTCAGACAAAAGAAAAGGATAGAAAAGGAAGAGAGATTAAAAAAGGAAAAATTAAAAATAAAAAATGTA
The DNA here is from genome assembly GCF_024711535.1 of Dipodomys merriami. NCBI lineage: Eukaryota > Metazoa > Chordata > Mammalia > Rodentia > Heteromyidae > Dipodomys > Dipodomys merriami. The sequence goes on from NW_027206457.1 coordinate 4,465,009, forward strand.
AAAATAACACTTAAAATTTTATAAGTATAAATAAATAATACTACAATTAAAATAGTTAAACCTGAGAGTTTGTGAATTGAGTAATGGATATCTAAAATAAGTATGCACACAATGAAGGATAAGGCCTAATAATCTAAGATGTGTGTATATATGGGGATGAACAGAATAGCCATTAAGTCATGCAAAAAAAAAAAAAAAAAAGACCAAAAGGGAAAAGAGTAAAAAGAATTTTTAAAAACACACACACCTAAAATAAAAATGATGAAACAAAATAGAAAATAATTTTTTAAGTTTTAAAAAATTAGGTAGAAAAAAAGAGTTCTTCGAATATTTTGGGGGGGCAGCGGAGGCATATTGTGTCTCCGCTGTGTCCATAACCAGTCTCTTTGCAGAGTCTCTGGTTTGCTTGTGGTGTTTGGTTTTCCTGTGGCTTGAATGTTTTCTTAAATCAGTTTGTTTGAGGAGGCAGAAAGAAGCTCTGCTTTACCAAGAACTTTATGTGCGTCCTCCCAGGCTAGTTCAGTGGGAGGGAGATCTGCTTTGAGTACACAAAAGAAGGAGACAAATGGCTGTTTCCTCTCACTTGGAGTTGCTGTGATGGGCTAGGTTGTGGGTAGGGTTGAGGCCTGTCAGCAATCAGTAGCTTTCCTCTGAGGGGCTCACTCCTGAGATACTCACAGAACCCAGCCTGGAGCCATTCTCAGGATTTACTTTTACTAAGTTTCAATTGTTTCTCTTTTACCCCTCTGCCACTGGGTCTGTTGCCTATGCTGCAGGAGGGTCAGCTTCTGGTTCTGTTTACCGAATGAAGAAAGTCACTACCCTGGGGGCAGGACAACTTTCCTCTGGGTGGAGCTGAGCCCTACAGGTCAAGTACCTTTGACCTGTTGAATGTCTCTTATTGTCTTTTTCCAAGACCTGAGTTATGTGCTCTGGCCAGGTCTTTGTGAGTATCAAACATAGAGTTCTCCTCCAGTGTTGGGGGAGGGTCTACCTTCCCACTGCTGCTCCATGAGAAGGAGTCAGGATGTCTTAGGGGTATTCACACCTTTTCCTTGGTTTCCAGGCTGTCCACAGTCTGTGACTGTCAGTGGGCAACAGGATGAAGATTTCTACTCCTTGTCAGTTCTTGCTGGTGGTAAGTAGAATCCACTCACACTCCACCTCTGGCACCTTTGTCCCAGGCTCTCTCTGTTGATATGACAACCACAGCAGCAGCCACTGCAGCAGCAGTCTCCGCCGCCGCTGCCAGAGACACAGATGAGTGAGCACATCTGTCAACTTAACCATACTGCCTATATTTTTCCTTTCTGGCCAAATTCTCTGTACTAGGATGGTACCAAATTCTCTGTACTATGATGGCACACTTGGTGTGACTCTCTAGCCTTGGACTTTTCTCTATAACACTAAAACTGGTTTCTATGTGAGAGCTTGTTTAGCCTCCAGCTTCTCTGCCATCTTCCATCAGACTCTATTTCGTTATTTGTGACCTTTTTATTTTTTCTCATATCTTACTGGCTAAGAATCCAAGCATTATATAGAATAAGAGAAGAAATAGTGGCCAAACATGGTGGCATATGCTTGTAATCCCAGCTACATGGGATGTAGAAAGAGAACAATTGCACTTTGAGGCCACCAATGTCACAAAAGCTGGTGAGACCCTTTCTTAAAAGAACAAGCTGACCAGAACAGGACATCCCACCATCACATTATAATCCACACAGGATCAATTCAGACCAAGAAAAAGATCCTTAAAGCTGTCAAGGAGAAAAGATCAATCACCTATAAAGGGAAAACAATTAGAATCACCTCAGAATTCTCAGCAGAGACAATCAAAGCAAGAAGAGCCTGGAATGATGTATGCCATGCCCTAAAGACAAACAACTATCAACCAAGAATTCTGTACCCAGCTAAACTCTCCTTTATAACCAAAAGTCAAATAAAAACCTTCCATAGCAAAGAAAAATTGAAACAATATATCTCTACCAAACCAGCCCTACAAAACATTCTTAAAGATGTCCTACACATAGAAAACCAACAAGACTACAATAAAGGCCAAGAAACTGCACCCAAACAGAAATCCAAGAACCATAGGAAGAACCCAGTTTTTGCAGCCCCCAAGAAGGTGAATAAAATGGCAGGAACTCCCAAATTCCTCTCAGTCCTATCTCTCAACATTAACAGACTTAACTCTCCAATTAAGTGACATAGACTAGTTGGATTAAAAAGCAAGACCCTTCTATCTGTTGCCTTCAAGAGTCACACCTTGCCCATAAAAACAAATGTATTTTGAAAGTGAAAGGCTGGAACAAAATCTACCAAGCAAATGGCTCCCATAAACAGGCCGGAGTTGCAATCCTAATATCAAATAAAATAGACTTCAAATTAAAATTAGTGAGAAGAGATAAAGAAGGTCACTACATACTAATTAAGGGATCTCTCCTTCAGGAGGATATTATAATTCTAAATATCTATTCGCCAAACAACGGAGCACCCAAATTATCCAAGAAACACTACTTTTCCCTCAAATCCCACATAGATCCAAAGACATTAATTGTTGGGGACTTTAACACACCACTTTCCCCATTAGATAGATCAACTCAGCAAAAACTCAACAGAGAAACCACAGATCTAAACAACTGCATAGATCAACTCGATTTAACAGCCATCTACTGAATATTTCACCCAGCATCATCAGAATACATGTTTTTCTAAGCAGCACATGGAACATTTTCCAAAATAGACCACATTTTAGGCCACAAAGCAAGCTTGCCCAAATTCAGAAACATTGAAGTTATACCTTGTATTCTCTCAGAACAACAAGGGAATAAAATTAGAACTCAACACCAAAAGCCACCAAAGAAAATCCTGTAACACATTGAGGCTGAACAACACACTGCTGAATCACGAGTGGGTCATGGAAGAGATTAGAAAGGAAACTCAGATGTTCATTATATTCAACAAAAATGAAGCCACAAATTACCAGCTCCTCTGGGACACAGCAAAGGCAGTACTCAAGGGCAAGTTTATAGCTCTGAGTTCCTACATCAACAAATTGGAGATATCTGAAACCAACAATTTAATGAGATATCTGAGCCTCCTTGAAAAAGAGCAGCAAGATAAACCCCAATCCAGTAGACAAAAAGAAATAATTAAAATTAAATCAGAATTAAATGAATTAGAATCCAAAAAAACCATAGAAAGAATCAACAAAACAAAGAGTTAATGAACTTTACAACTTTGGTGGGAGGGGAGGAGGTATGGTGGGGGGTGGGGGGAGGATGGGAAGGGATGGGAAGGGGAACAAAGGAGGAGGCTATAATGCTTGATAAGAAATGTACTCATTATCTTGCCCATGTAATTGTAACCCCTCTGTACAGTATTTTCACAATAAAAAAATTTAAAAATTGAAAAAAAGAACAAGCTGGAGCCAGGCACCAGTGGCTCATGCCTGTAATCCTAGCTATTCAGGAGGCTGAAATCTGAGGCTCATGGTTCAAAGCCAGCCTGGGCAGGAAAGGCCATGAAACTCTTATCTCCAATAAACTACCAGAAAACCAGAAGTGGCACTGTAGCTCAAGTGGTAGACCGCTAGCCTTGAGCTGAAGAGCTGAAGGACAGCACTCAGGCTCAGAGTTCAAGCCCCACAATCGACAAAAACAAAAAACAAAAAAACAAGCTGGACATGATAGCACATACCTGTAATTCCAACTACTTAGGAACAAACGGGGAGATTCATAGCTTGAGGCCAGACACAGAATAAAGCATGAGATCTTATCTGAAAAAAAAAAGAAGGGCTGGGGGGCTAGGGCTCAAGTGATAGAACTCTTGTCTAGCAAGCCTGAGGGTGTGCGTTCAACCCCCAGTACTTCTCTCCTCTGAAAAATACTGGGGAGAATGGCTACCCTTGTTTTTGTCCTGATTTAGAGCAAGTATTTTCAGTTTTCTTTATTTCAATACAATATTGTCTTATAAGAGCATAATTTGAAATATTTATAGTAGTGAATTATGATCCTTCTATTTCTAGTTCAGGGATTTTATCATGAATGGATGTTGAATTTGGCTAAAACCCTTTTATGAATCAATTGAGACAACCACATGATTTTTATTATTGAGTCTACTTATGTGCTGTGTTATTATTACTTATTTTTCATCAGTTGATCCATTCTGGAATGAAACACACTTGACCATTTTGGATGACTTTTCTAATGTGTTGTTGAATTTGGTTTGCAAGGGTTTTATTGAGGATTTTTGTGTCTGTGTTTATTAGAGAAATTAGTCCTTTCTTTTCTTTATTTTTTGTGGTGTTGTTCCCTTGTCCAGGTTTGGTATCAGGGCAATACTGACTTCATAGAATAAATTTGGAAGTGTTTCTTCTCTTTCTACTATTTTTAGGAGTGTTGGTGCTAGTTTTTCTTCAAATGCTTGCTCAAGTTCAGCAATAAATCCATAGACTATTGAACTTTTATTTACTGGTATATCTTTTATTGCTGCTTCAATCTCATTGCTTTTGAGACATGTTAGTTTGCCTATAATCCTTGTGATTCAATTTTAGAGGGTCACATATATCAAGAAATTTATGTCATTAAGATTTTCCAGTTTACTGATTGTCTTCCTAATGATCCTGTGTATTTTATTGATATTTTTTATTTTATTTTATTTTATTTGTGAACATACTGTACAGAGGGGTTACAATTACATGGGCAGGATAATGCATACATTTCTTACCAAGCATTGCAGCCTCTTCCTTTGTTTACCCTTCACCTCCCTTCCCAGCCTCCCCCCTCCACCCCAACCCAATCCTTCCCCCTCTCCCCCCCCCGACCGACATTGTAAAGCTCGTTTTTTTTTTGTTTGTTTTTTTTTTGTTGTTTTTTTTTTTTTTGGGTCCGGTTGTGGGGCCTGAACTCTGGGCCTGAGCGCTGTCCCTCAGCTCTTCAGCTCAAGGCTAGCGCTCTACCACTTGAGCCACAGCTCCACTTCCGGCTTTTTTCTTTTTTGCTTATGTGGTGCTGTGGAATCGAACCCAGGGCCTTGAGCATGCAAGGCAAGCGCTCTACCACTGAGCCACCTTCCCAGCCCTGTAAAGCTCGTTTTTGACATGACAATTTGTACTTCTCATTGTTGCAACAGGTCCACCTGAATCCTTAAACGACTTGTTTTTCCCCATCTCCTCCACAAGTTATACTGACATCAAATATAGTGAAAGCAGGGGTTATACTGTGGGGGAGGGACATACAAAGCAACAAAGAAATAATCTTATAAATGCGTTAGAAACACATGCATGAAAGAAAAAAAACATTAAAATACATATCTAAGGGTTCATTTTCCTAACATCACATTATCTGACCTTTTCCGCTTGACTCATACATATACTAGATATTGCAAATAAGGGAAACCATGGGACCTGTGTTTCTTTGGGCCTGGCTTACTTCACTTAATATAATTTTTTCCAAATTTTTCCATTTCCTAACAAATGGGGCAATGTCATTCTTTCTGATGGAGGCATAGAATTCCATTGTGTATATATACCACATTTTCTTGATCCATTCATCTACTGAAGGGCATCTGGGTTGGTTCCATATCTTAGCTATGGTAAATAATGCTGCAATAAACATAGTTGTGCTGGTAGCTTTAGTGTGGTCTTGTTTGTAAACATTTGGGTAAATGCCCAAAAGTGGAATTGCTGGGTCATAGGGGAGCTCTATGTGAAGTCTTTTGAGGAACCTCCATACTGCTTTCCAAAGTGGTTGAACAAGTTTACATTCCCACCAACAATGAAGTAAGGTTCCCTTCTGTCCACATCCCCTCCAGCATCTATTGTTTTTAGAGTTCTTGATTTTTGCCATTCTAACTGGAGTGAGGTGGTATCTCAATGTTGTTTTGATTTGCATTTCTTTTATGGCTAGATATGTTGAGCATTTCTTCATGTGTCTATTGGCCATCCTTCTTTCTTCTTCAGAGAAGTTTCTCTGTAAGTCTTTAGCCCACTTATTTATTGGGCAGTTGTTTCTTTGAGGATTTGTTGTTGGGGGATTTAATTTTTTTGAGTTCCAAGTGTATTTTAGATATGAGACCCTTGTCCGTTGTATGGCTAGTGAAGATCTTCTCCCAATCCGTGGGCTTTCTATTGATCTTGCTAGCTATGTCATTTGCCCTGCAGAAGCTCTGCAACTTTATGCGATCCCATTTGTCCAACCTTTCTTTGATTTGTTGTGTTTCCGGGTCTCTATTCAGAAAATTTCGGCCTGAGCCAAGGAGACCTAGGGTTTCTCCTATTCCATCCTGTAATGTTTTCAGAGTGTCTGCTTTGAGTTCAAGGTCTTTGATCCATTTGGAGTTGATTCTGGTACAGGGTGATATATAAGAATCTAGCTTTAGTTTTCTACATGTAGTTAACCAATTTTGCCAGCACCATTTACTGAAGAGGCTGTCTTTCTTCCATTCTATTGTTTTAGCTCCCTTATCGAAGATTAGATGGCTATAGTTCTGTAGGTTCATTTCTGGGTTTTCAATTCTATTCCATTGGTCCTGAGGTCTGTTCTTATGCTAATACCAAGCTGTTTTGATTACTATGGCTTTATAGTAGAGTTTGAAATTTGGTATTGATATTCCTCCAGCAGTGTTTTATTATTAATTTTAATGTATTTCTATATGATCTTATAAGATAAAAGACATTTCAACATTTTACATTTCTCAGACTTACTTTTTTTTGCATGAACTTTAATCCATTTTGGAAATATTCCGAAGATATTTGGAATGTGAGAAGAATGGGTATTCCACAATTATGGGATAGAATATTTTGTAGATGTTTGTTAAGTCTATTGATCTATAGTGTAGTTTAACTTTAAACTTCTTTGGATTTTTTTTTGTTGGAAGATTGGTCTATTGATAAGAATGGGGTGTTGATGACATCCACTATTATTGCATCTGAGCTTGTGTTTCCTTTTATGTCCAATAGAGATGTTTCATAAGATTGAGTGCACTAAATCCTGGGTGCATATATATTTACAATTTTACCTCTTCTTGGTGAATTTTACCTTATACTAATGCATAATTCCCCTTTTATATTTCTAATTTTGCTTTGAAGTCTTGTCAGCTGTGATTATGGTTACTTCTGCTTACTTTCAGATTCCAGCTGGCTGTTTTCCATCTTTTCATTTTGAGTCCGTAGATGTTTTACTACTAACATAAGTTTCTTATAATCTTGTTTTTAATTTATTAGGTCAGTTTAAGTTCTTTAATTAAATCCACTTATACTTAGGGCCTTTAGTGAGAGATATTTGCTAGCTTCTCCCACATTCTAGAGGCCTGCTGGTTTATTTAATTAATTAAGTTTGAATCTTTCCCAGTTTTTATTTATTTATCTAGTGGAAATTCTTTCCTGAGTTCTCATGCTTATGTATATCTTTTTTTTTCATGATCTCTGTGGAGTAACTACTTCTGCAGTGCTGACTTAATAAACATTACTTTAGCTTATGTTTATCCTGAAAGTTTAATCTTTTGAATTTGAAGAATAACTTTGCTGGATATATGAGTCTTGATTGGCAATTATTTTGTTTCAGGGATTAAAATACAGCATTCTAGTTCTTGTCTTTAGGGTTTTTGCTGAGAAGGCTGCTGTTATATAATATGGTTATCTTGTAACTTAGTGCATTTCTCTTGCAGTTTCTAGTATTCCTTTGTTCTGTACTCTTGGCATATTAACTGCTATTGGGGGTTCTATATGTCACATATATGAATGCTTATTTCTTCCTCTTGATCTGGGAAGTTTTCTGCTATAATTTCATTTAATAAATTTTTTATGTCTTTGTTCTCTATCTTGGTTCCCACTCACCACAAATTCAAATGTTTGGTCTTTTATTTGCATCGTATAGTTCTTGAATGTTGTAGTCATGATTGTTGTTGTTTTTGAGATTTCTATCTGAATATTATCACATTCCAATCTTGATGTTCTTTCTTCTGCTAGTCTATCAGTAATGCATACCACAGTTTTTTTTATTTGACTTCTTGAACCTTTCATTTCCAAGATGTGTTTTCTCTTCTTCAGAGTCTCAGTATGCTTCACTCAATTTCTAATTTAAGTAGTTGACTTTCTTGTGAATTCTTGAATTGACTTCCTTGCTTCATTCATCCCTTTGAGGTCACTGGACATTTTTTAAATTAAGCTTTTGAATTCTTTGATTTTTAACCTTTATACTTTATTTTGATTCAGTTATTGAAGAGCTGTGAACCTTTTCTCATTTCCTTGCATTTTTGTGTTTCTGAGTTGCAATTTGCACATCCAGTGGGATGGGCAGACATCTCTCTGCTTTTATTTGGAACTCTTCTTAGAAATAAGCTTTCTCTTGAGAGCTAAATCTCCAGTACCATTCAAAGAGTAGAAAAGAAAACCACTATGACAGCAACAACACTGTTCAAGCTGATACTCTATGAAGGCTGAAGGCCAGGCTAGCCAAAGGCCAATTCTCAACTTCAGGATTATGTTCACCTTAAAATTACACTTTCTTGTGTACATGGAGTCACTGTTGGCCTCAATCAACTTAGTGGTCTGTTGTCCAGGCAGATTTCCACCAACTCCACAGGTAGCCCCCTAGCTTGTGCATTCACAGTGGTGAATACTTCAATTGTGTTGGAAAGTAGGAAAGGCAAATGGAATGCTGAGATATGCACTGGGGAGAGAATGGGTAAACTTCCTTCCAAGTAGTAATCTTCCTTTCTGGATGGGAGAGGTTGGAGATATCAAAGATTTTCTATCAGGACCAACTAACAGCAAATCACACTCAAAAAGGAGTCAATACCAGCAGCTGTGCAATCCACTGGCCATGGACTCAGATCTCTTGGTCTCTGTAGTGATCACCATCAATGGGACTCATTCCTTGTCACAGAGGTCAAGACCATCCTCCACTACACTCTGCATAGTCAGAGTCTAAACTTTCCAGTAGGTCCATGTTCAACCCTTTCCCTCTCTGGGACAGCCAATCATGGCATTTGCCACTGAAACACTATGGTAGGGTGTTCCCAGGTGCCCTCACTTGCAATTGCTCTTGTTTTGGGACCCCTAGAGTAACTCAGTCTCAAACAGCAGGCTACCTTCTCAAGACGGCACCTGGCTATCACATTCCAAAATATGGAGAACAACACAATCTATTTCTTCTCCAACACTGTCCTGCCATACAGAAGGAATCATTGTCTCACCAAAATCCCCCACCAGATTTAAGACTTGATAAACTGTGGGCTTATTTTATAGCTGTCTTTTGTAATCAGGGCCTTTGGGCTTACCACATGGTTATGGCTTTGGCTTTCTCATCCCATTTGCTAGAGAGCCAGAGTTACCATTGGGGGCTGTTTTTCTACTTTTCTTTTTATATTCTTTCTGTTTTCTGCACTTTTTAGCTGTTCTGTCACGTCATTCCTCTCTCTCTCTCTCTCTCTCTCTCTCTCTCTCTCTCTCTCTCTCTCTCTCTCTCTCTCTCTCTGTCTCTGTCTCTGTCTCTGTCTCTGTCTCTCTCTCTCTCTCTCTCTCTCTGTCTCTTCCTGTCTTGCTGACCTTTATTATCTGAAATCTTTTTATTCAGAGTTACACATCTTCTAACCTGCCAACTTATCTCAGAAGTCTAAGTAGCTCACTTCCAGCCTTTTTTAAAGTTCTCCTGGAGGGAAGGGTTAGTATTATAGGATAGCTATAGCTTGTGAGTATCCCTTTATGTTGCATACCAAGTAAGAAGAAAAATTCAGCTTCATTGCTGAGACTCTTCATAAATCTAGACCTAACTCATGTTATAAATTGTCTCTCATTTATGCTAGTTAGGTCTTACAGGGACAAATGGGGGCAGAGAGATTTACCATGGTTTTCAACCTGTTTATTGTGCTGCCCTGCAGGCCATATCCTTTGCCTTTCTAAATATCTATGGACCTGAATCAGATGGAGGCTTCCATCTGATTTCTTGACTAATACACTCTCTTCTTGGTGAACCCTTCTTTGTGTGTCAACAGGAGTAAATGAGCACTATTTTTTTAGACAACATGTAACTTTACTTTTTCTTTCTCTTAGACCACTCTTGGCTTGGCTTATATCATGTGATTTGTGAATCACATAAATTTCTGAATTTCCAAGGCAGACATCACAAGCAATTTATTTCTAAAATCCCATGATGTCTAGCTCCAGTGGATTTGTTGAAGAAAATTCATAGTTCGGGGACTGTGTATATTTTATTAACCGTGGCACCTTGAATAAGTGTAGTTAGATATCTCAAAAAGGCTTTGAAGAGCAAGGAAATGGGCAAGACCCTGGGTTCATTCTGATTAAACTCCCAGAACCTTCCTCTTATTTCTCCAGCCTTGAGTCTATCACGAAGGCTATTTGTCATTCTCTGCCCAAAAGAACCTGCACTTATTGGATTAAAGTGACCTGGGCAGTTGCTAATCTGTGAGGCAATTTCAGGCCAACATTCTTGATGGCACTAATCATTTGTAAAAGCATCTGTGCAGTGACCTCTGGCGAATAACAGACTCTGGAGTAGGATGGTCCCCAGGAAGTTGTCTAGATTAGAAAAATACACTGAGGCCACACTTAAAGAATTAGATTCTGATACCAAGGACCATTTTTTTTTGTTTTCATTTTGTTTCTTTTCTCTGTGCTGCTGCTACTGACTCACTCCAGGACTCCATCTACCCAATCTCCTTCCCTTAGCCAGCAAATTAGCAAATCTTTCAGGAGCCAGGAGCATATGGGAAAAATTGAAGACAAAAAACTTATGAAAATCGTACTGGTAAGCCACCTTTGTCATTATGAATAATTACAATGCAGTATAGTGATTAATGACAAGAATATGTGTTCTAGAGTTCAGTTGCAAGGTTTGAAACTCGACTCTGTTAAGGAATGCTGAACAAGTTATCTGACCACTCTGAGCTTAGAGTCCTTATTTGGTAATGCAATCATGTGGATTTGGTCTTGTAGATAAGGAAGTGAGATCATGCAAAGAAAGTTCCCAGCATAGAGCCTGGCATATAGTAGCACTTAAAAGAATATTATTATTTTATGTCAATAAAGTATAAATCAGTTATGAATATATAATTGTTATCTTCAGTCAATTCAAAACATTTCTAATTTCATTTGATACATCTTCTTTCATGCATAGTATTATTATGATAACATAGAAGCATACTTCTTGAGTTCTAGGTTTATTAAGATGTAGTGAGTACATGCTTCAGTTTTCACAAAACAAGGTTATTTAAACATTTTATAATCATGCTAATTTTTTGTCTGACGTTTTTCTGCAGGGGGGGCATCTGGTCGTGGGGCCTGAACTCTGGGCCTGGGCACTGTCCCTCAGCTCTTCAGCTCAAGGCTAGAGCTGTACCACTTGAGCCACAGCTCCACTTCTGGCTTTTTTTTCTTTTTGCTTATGTGGTGCTGAGGAATCAAACCCAGGGCCTCATGCATGCAAGACAAGCGCTCTATCACTGAGCCACCTTCCCAGCCCTTTGCCTGACTTTTCAATGAAATATATTTTTAACTCTCCATTAAAATCATGGATTTCATTTCTTATTATTGCCCTGTTACTTTTACCATTATACATCTTAAAGTTACCTTAGATGCAGATACATACAAATTTGGAACTTTAGACCTTTCTAGTGATGGACAACATCACTCTGTGGTTATTTCTAGTGCTTTTTGTTTTTACTATGCCTTCTTGTAGCCCACTTCTTTGAATTACAATAAACATACAGTCTAGCCTCATTCTTCATGGATTTTGTATTTGTAGATTCATTTTCTCAATCAAACTCACTTATAGTTATGAAATCAACACATGGGATCACCATCAGGCATGTACAGAACAAATGGTAAGAAATCTGCTACATTGCACACAATGTAACCATTTTTTTATATTTTTTGTAAGTTTTCTGTAAATTCAATGTTAAAATGGTTCAAAAATATAATCCTAAAGGGCTATGTAGTGTCTCTAAGCACACACACACACACACACACACACACACACACACACACACACACACACACACACACACACACACACACACACACACACACACTTACAAGGCCTTATAGAGAAAACTTAGATAGTAGATAAACTTACTCAGGAACAAGATAAGATACTCTTGTTTGAGAAATCAAGGCAAAGAAACCAATAATATATATTCAACAATGTGTCTTTAAACATAAACTCCCAGAAAGTAATATTATTCACAGAGTAGTTGTTGTAAAGGATGTGAAAATAGACTCACAGGACTCTCACACAGAATTCCTCTTTGAAACAATGGCAAAGATTTTATTACAGCAGTTAAGACTGAAAATGACAAGAATTAATAGTACTTTTCATCATGTACTTAGAATTAATATTTATTACTTTGTCTGGAACATCTTGTATTTGTCATAAGAAATATATCTATTTTTCTCCATTATGGGTATATATTCAAAATTTTACGAATGTTACAGTTTTTATTTTCAACCATCGTCAAGAACTCATCTTAAAAACAGAATGGATAAAATAATCTATTATATTTGCCAACATAGTATTTTTGTTGCTCTTCCTTCAACTATGTATCATTTAATTCCCACCTGAAAAGTTTATTTTAGCCCATATTTTACATCATAATCTGGCAATGGCATCTTTATTTTAATTTTACCTAATGTCTTTTTCTCAAATGTATTCCAGAAAGACATTTTTGCTGGATATAGAATCTTGAGTCTTTGAGCATGTTAGAATTGTTCTACTTCCTTACTGTCTTCATGTTTTCCAGTAATAAATCTATAGTCATTCAACTTGTTATTTTGTATGTAATGTCTATTTGTCTCTGGCTCTGTCTCGGGTTTTGAGATGTGTTTGTGTGTGGAGTTCTTTGAATTTATCCTGTTTGAGGTTAGCTGGAAATGTCAAATCTGGAAATTTATAGCACAAAGTTTGGAAAGTTGTCAGCCACTACAGCTTCAAACATATTTTATGCACATTTCTTCAGAAACTCCAGGGACATAAATGTTAGACTTTTTGGTATTGCCACACAGGTGACTTTATTTTCCAATATTTTCCTCCTGTATTTTTCAAGTTGAGTGTTTTCTATTTGTCTTGCTTCAGGTTAACTGACTTCTCTGTCATCTCCATTCTGATATTGAAAATACTGAATATCTTATTTCAGTTATTACACTTTTATCTATTATGTGTGTATATTTATAAGTAGTTTTAAGACTTCCATGTGGCTTATTTTTTCTCTTGTTTTTAACTAACACATATTGCTGTACACTTCCAGAGTAATATGTGATGTCTCCATACATGTGTACATTATGCAATAATCAAATTGGTACTGCCATTTTGGAAAATGTGGAAGCTCCTCAAGGAAACATAAAAGCAGGGCTACTAAGTGATTCAGGAATCCCATTACTGAGACTATAGTCTAAGAAAGAGAAATCAAAGGGACATCTGTACTCTTGTTTTTATTATAGCACCATTCACAATAGTTAAGATAGAGAATCAACCTAATTCTTAATGAACAGATAAATGGATTTTAAAAATGTAGTTCACATACATAATAGAAAACTATTCAGCTATGAAAATTGAAATCCTGTCATTTGTAGCAACATGGATTAATCTGGAGATATTATGTTAGGTGAACAAGCTAGGCAGAGAAAATTTCAAAATCTCACATGTATAAACCATTAAAAGTTGTTTGCTTTTCCTTTTCTTTTCTTTCTTTTTTGTGTTTTGGGAATTTAACTCAGAGGCTCACATTTGCTAGACAAGCATTGTGGTTCTTGAATCATGCCTCCAACCCTTTTGCCTTGGTTATTTTCAATGTAGTCTTGCTTTATGTCTGAGGTGGCCTGGGTTGTGAACCTCCTATTTGTCCTTCCCACATCCCTGGGGATAACAGTTATATCTCACTGCACTCAGTCATTGTGCCTGTCCCATAGCTGAGATAAAAGGTGCATGACATATTAAGGAAAGTAAGCCAGGCACAAAGAAACATAGGTCCCATGGTTTCTCTTGTTCACAATGACTATTACATATCTAGGACAAGCAGAGTAAGCCAAAGGCTATGTACATATGACCACATGAGATAATGTTAAGCAAAATGTACCCTAAGACAGGGACACAAGAGAGTTTTTCTTTCTTGCTAGTGTTTTTTAATGTACTTACAATACACCATGTGATTCTTTTGTTTCTATTGTATGTTCTTCCCTCATGGTATAACTCCTGTTTTCACTGTATTTGATGCTGGTGCTCTGCACCATATATATATATATATATATATATATATATATATATATATATATATATAATTTGGGGAGGGGAAGGGATTTTGCAGAACGCTTAAATGAGGATGCAGGCTGACCCATTTTGATGATGAGATGTACAGGACACTATATTGAAAACGAACTTTACAACGTTGGGGTGGGGGTGGGAGGAGTTGGGGAGGTAGGGAGAGAAGTGATGATAGGGGGAAAATAAAGGAGGAGGTAACAATGGTCGCTATGAAATACACTCATTACTCATGGAACTGTGACCCCTCTGTACAGCATTTTTATGATAAAAAAAGGTGCATGACATCATGTTCAGTTATTGGTTACAATGGGGATTTGTAAACTTATTTTGCCCAGGCTAGCCTCAGGCTGCAGTCTTCTACTTGTTGCCTTTTAAGCAGTCAGGATTACAGGTTTGAGGCACTGCTCCCAGCTGGTTCTTTATTTGAATAGCTTTGTTTCTTTGCTGAAACTTGCCATTTGTTTTAAGAGCATTTGTTCTTATTTCTTAGAATAAACCCCAATCCCAATTATGGTGCTATCTTGGAGGAAAATGTCTCTGTTTTGTTCTGCTTTGTTTTGATCCGTTGTGAGGCTTGAATTCAGAGAGCCTGAGCACTGTCTCTGAGCTCTTTTGTTCAAGGTCAGTACTCTACCACTTTTGGCTATAGCTCTCCTTCTGGTTTTTGAGTGGTTAATTGGAGATAAGAGTTTCATGGGGACTTTTCCGCCTGGGCTGCCTTTGAACCATAATCCTCAGATTTCAGCCTCCTGACTAGCTATGATTATTGGTGTGAGCCACTGGTGCCTGATGGAAACGTCTTTTTCATAGATATTTCTGACACTGTGTATATTGAACAATTCTAGATTATAGACATTATGAATATTATGCTAACACTGTTGATATTGTTACTCTTATGTGGAATATTTCTTTATTTAAGTTAGGAGTCAATAGATTCAATTAGGATCTGGGCACAAGTTTTGGTCTACCTTCCACAGGCTGTGATTTACATACAAACTTTTGTAGTACTAGTCAGATATATTCTGTGGGCTTTTGTTTCAGAGGCTCATTGGTAGATTGAGTTAGCTCAAATGATTTACTGTGCTGTCTAAAATCAGGTCCACCTGTAAGATTTACCCACAAATTTATTTGGACTTTCACAGGCTCTCTTCTCAAACTTTCCATTCTCATAGTCTCTGCACTCCCTCCAAGGGAATTTTTTTTTAAAATCTCTAGTTAGAAATCCAATGCTTTGGTCTCCCCGACATGCTGTTCAATTCTTGGTCTACTTCAGGTGCTATGTATGTTGAGGATAGAGAGGAAAAAGCAATGTGGATCTTTCCCATTCTTCATACAAACAATTTAGTTAGAGAGGGGAAATTGTGTTCCTCAGAGTTTTAGATGTCTCCTTGACCATTATTACCATATTTCATTTGTCATCACTGGAGAGAGAAAAAAACACAAAGATTTTCCTACTTCCTGATTAACAGAATGAGAGGTCTTTCTTGAAACTCTTTCTGTCCACAGCCAGTGAGCTTTTCCAGGATTCCAATGCCTTAGAGCTAACAACAGAATACAGAGTTGGGGAAAAGCAGGGAACTCACTCCTGTGTCTGTTCAAATTTTCTTCCAGTTC
This sequence comes from Dipodomys merriami, assembly GCF_024711535.1. Taxonomy (NCBI): domain Eukaryota; kingdom Metazoa; phylum Chordata; class Mammalia; order Rodentia; family Heteromyidae; genus Dipodomys; species Dipodomys merriami. The sequence goes on from NW_027206457.1 coordinate 4,480,902, forward strand.
AGATTTTCTTCTCCAGCTTGCCTAGCACCATTTACCTTTAAGAGTCCCCAGATAATTGCTTTATGTTTTCTGTTCTAGATTTTACTCTATCGAGTTATATCCGGTGGGAAAACAATGTTTTTCACTGGAATTGAAAGTAGTTTTCTTTTCTTTCTTTTCTTTTCCTTTTCTTCATTTTCTTGTGTGTGTGTGTGTGTGTGTGTGTGTGTGTGTGTGTGTGTGTGTGTGTGTTTGCATGGGTACACACGCATGCACAAGTACACCATTACTTGAATTCTGGACCTTATATTCTCACTTTTTTTTCCATTCAGAGCTGGCACTCTAACATTTACTTGAACCACACCACCACTTCTGGCCTTTTTTCTTTTCTTTTTAACTGCTTACCTGATGATAAGAACCTCATGAATTTTTCAGGGTTTGGTTTTAAACTGCAGTCTTCAGATCTCAGCCTCCTGTGTAGCTAAGATTACAGACCTGAGTTACCAGTTCATTTTAAAGTCAGAGTCTCTGACTTTAAAGTATGTGTCTCTGACTCTTGCCCACTTGCCTCATCCTCTCAAGTAGTTGAGATCATAAAATACATCATGACATTCAGCTGTGTATTTCTAAATTTTACATAAATTGTCTCCATCATTTACCTAATTTGGTATTATTTATCATAGAGATGTAATATTTACATAAATATTCACTGCTGCATCTTCTTTCCTGCTGATGAATATTTGTTTCTTAGGTTTGCCTTTCTTAATGTTGCAGTGAGCTTCCTTGGCCTTGTTTCTTGTGTCCATATGTGAGAACTTCTGTAGGACACAAACCTAGAAGTAGCATGCTGAGTGAAAAATTACAAAACTACTTTCTAAAATAATTGTGTCCATTAACACCTCTGCTGGAAATGGTTTAACATCTTCTCCTCTTTTCTCACATCTTTGCAAGCAAGTAGTGTTATTATATTTTTAAAAAATATTTTTCCACACTGATGGGTGTGAAATGGCATCTTACAATTTTTTCACTTCTCATTTAAATTATTTTACAAATGCATAAATACATACAAATTATAAAAGTGGCATATGCTCATATGGAAATATAGACAAATTAGGGAGCAATTGAGAAGAATAAAAATTATTTTTAAAGTTCAACATACCAAAGCTAATACCAGTTGTCACCTCAAGAGAGGAGCTCAGGCAGTTAAGACTGAACATGATAATCAAAAGGGACTTAGGCCAGGCACCAGTAGCTCACACCTTTAATTCTGGCTATTCAGGAGGCTGAGATCTGAAGATTACAGTTCAAAGTCAGCCTGGCAGTAAAGTCTGAAAGTCTTATCTCCAATTAACAGCTAAAATGCTGAAAGAAACTGTGGTTTAAGAGGTAGAGCACAAGATCCTTATATATCACCCTGCACCAGAATCAACTCCAAATGGATCAAAGACCTCAGAGTCAAAGCAGACACTCTGAAAACATTACAGGATGGAATAGGACAAACCCTAAGTCTCCTTGGCACAGGCAGAAATTTTCTTAATAGAGACCCAGAAACACAACAAATCAAAGAAAGGTTGGACAAATGGGATTGCATGAAATTGCAGAGATTCTGCATGGCAAAGGACATAGCTAACAAGACCAATAGAAAACCCATGGATTGGGAGAAGATCTTCTCTAGCCATACAACAGACAAGGGTCCCATATCTAAAATATACTTGGAACTCAAAAACTTAAATCCCCCAACAACAAATCTTCAAAGAAGCAACTGCCCAATAAATAAGTGGGCTAAAGACTTAAAGAGAAACTTCTCTGAAGAGGAAAGAAGGATGGCCAATAGACACATGAAGAAATGCTCAACCTCCCTAGCCATAAAAGAAATGCAAATCAAAACAACATTGAGATACCACCTCACTCCAGTTAGAATGGCAAAAATCAAGAACTCTAAAAACAACAGATGCTGGAGGGGATGTGGACAGAAGGGAACCTTATTGCATTGTTGGTGGGAGTGTAAACTTGTTCAACCACTTTGGAAAGCACTATGGAGGTTCCTCAAAAGACTCCACATAGAGCTCCCCTATGACCCAGCAATCCCACTTCTGGGCATTTACCCAAATGTTTACAAACAAGACCACACTAAAGCTACCAGCATGACTATGTTTATTGCAGCATTATTTACTATAGCCAAGATATGGAACAAACCCAGATGCCCCTTAGTAGATGAATGGATCAAGAAAATGTGGTATATATACACAATGGAATTCTATGCCTCCATCAGAAAGAATGACATTGCCCCATTTGTTAGGAAATGGCAAGGCTTGGAAAAAATTATATTAAGTGAAGTAAGCCAGGCTCAAAGAAACATAGATCCCATGGTTTCCCTTATTTGCAATATCTAGTATATGTCTGAGTCAAGCAGAAAAGGTCAGATAAGTTGATGTTAGGGAAATGAACCCAAGATATGTATTCAAATGTTTTTTTTCTTTCATGCAATTGTTTCTAACACATTTATAAGATTATTTCTTTGTTGCTTTGTATGTCCCTCCCCCACAGTATAACCCCTGCTTTCACTGTATTTGATGTTGGTATAATTTGTGGAGGGGAAGGGGAAAAACAAATCATTTAAATAGGGATACAGGTGGACCCATTGCAACAATGAGATGTACAAGTCGTTATGTCAAAAATGAACTTTGCGTGGGGGGGTGGGGCGAGGATGGGATGGGAAGGGGAAACAAAGGAAGAGGCAACAATGCTTGATAAGAAATGTATTTATTACCTTGCCCATGTAATTGTAACCCCTCTGTACAGTAGTTTCACAATAAAAATAAAATAAAAACCAGTTAAAAATTTTTTTAAAAAAGAGAAAAAAAAAAGAGGTAGAGCACAAAAGCTCAGAAACAGTGCATAGGGCCCGAGTTCAAGGTAGGGAGGGTGTGATGGCCTTAGTGTAATATTTGAAATTTTACTTCTAAAATGTGTTTGTGCATCTCTTACTAAGACACTAACTTTAAAATAAACTATGATCCTCTTAGTATATTTCTATTTTGTATCACATGTTTATATAGTATATATTGTAACATAAATAGTAGGCTATACTTGTAATCTAGAATCTTTATCGTGTTTTTATTACTGAAGACATGAAATTTTCATTATTGCACCACTCTTGTTCATTTATCTGAAGGAATGCAGTTCAGGGTACAAAAGGGGCACCTACACACCTATGTTCATTGAAACATTATTCACAGTAACTTTGCTATGGAAACAGTCTAGGTGCCTTACAAATTATGAATGTATCAAGAAAATATGGAATTCATACATGTCCTATCCAGAGTGTAGTTACTCATGAATGATGAATGAATAGGGTGAAGGAAGACAAATAGGTTCAAAAATACTTTATGTACATGTGTGAAAATGGAACAATAAAGCTTGCTGAGGCTGATGTGGGAAGGGGGAAGGATGACAAGGGAGAATGACTAATGGTATGACTCTGATCAAAAAGCATTGCACACATAAATGGACATGTTAAAATAGTCCCCCTTTTTTACAACACATTTATACCTAAAAAAGAATCTCATTATTTGTAATCATCTTCACAGGCTGCACCAGTTCCATCTGTGTAATTACACTATAGTGTATCACACCATCCACCCCTGATAGGTATTGCCCTTCCTTTTTACCTGTCAAATAGAAAAACAACACTTTGTTAGCATTCTAGATTATTTCCTTAGAATAAATTGCCAGAACAGTAACTAAACTTGAGGGGTTCAAATATTGCTAGGGCTTTTGATGTCTTCTACTCTATTGTTTTTAAGATAGAAAATATCTTGCCAGTACTTAGACAATTTAACAATTGTCTAATTTTGATTTCAGAGAGGAATTCTATTACAAAGTCCTTTAATTTGTGTCTAAAATATAGTTCCATTATATTTTACAGAGAGAACATTCTCTTAGCTTAAAAATGATTCATATTTTGGGAAGGATAAACAAAACAACATATTTCTCTGCTACCTTTTGCTGCAGTGGTGAGATGGTGATCCCAGAACCACCTTCTCAACACAGCCACAGGTAGGTAAGACAACACCTGCCATTGCTGTAATCATCTTACCAAGTCCTCTTGTTCCAGCCTGTAGGATGGTTCAGAAACTGGGAGAACTACAATCTTTCCTGGCAGAGTTAACTCATGCCCCAAACAAACAGGCAGCTCATTTCATTTTTGCAAAGATGCAACTTTTTTAATCTCGTGAGAAATTCTATATTGGATATGCCATAAAAAGCTTTATACCCCTAGGAAAAATGCTTACAGGTTCTCTTTGAAACCTTCAAATCATGCAAAACTCAAACACAAGAAAAATGGAGTCACATAAAACAATTTACCATAGAGGTTAATGTGAAATGTTGAACATGAGATCACTGAGCAAAGATGAAAGTAAGTTGTATTCACCAATAAGAATCCCATTTACACTACAGGATTGAGGTTTTTCTCTGTGTGAACTTTTCAGTTATTGGGATAATACTCAATATTTAATCTTGTTTCTTGCGATTAACTTTTTAATGTTAGCATTTTCCCTGACATTCAGCTTTGTTTGTAACAGTTTTAATAAATGCACAATGCACTGTAATTTCCTGTCTTTAAGCATCTGGAGGTTTATTCAGTTTCAGATGCTTTATATTTGTATCCACTTGGCCCACATGATGGTCCCACAACTATTGCCATACTCATGCTATAGATTTGACCATTGCTCCAGGTCTGGGATCCTACCTCAGGGATGAAAGGAATTACAATTTAAACAGTGCTCCTTGATTGCTAGCTATGACACTCATAGAAACAGAAATGGAGTCCAAGTGATCACTGTTTTAAAACTTGACTTAGTTTGTTTTAGCTAGCTAGTGTCTATTTCCATGGAAACAGAAAGACAGCAGCAGAGAAGAAGGTGGGCTTTGGTGGGCATCAGAAACAATTGCTGCCTGGGAGCAGGACTGTCACTTCCCTATTACACCTGCCCAGCCTGAGGCCTAAAATACACAGCTGGAGTTTGCAGATTATTGACTTTGGAAAGTTAAAAGGAAATTCTGCCTGATTTGACACCTAAATTCTTAGCTAAACCTCGCCAGTCCAAGGTTTGCAAAAATATTGTCTGTGTCTCCAACATCTTAAAATGGTTGTTAAATATTCTAGTCTATTCATATGGTAAAAGCTAACTCTTACCAACAAATGATTACAGTTGTTGACTCACTATTGGCTCTGGGTAAAGCATATAGGGTAACATTTGTAGAATAATGGTTTCATTCCTTTATTCCTTTATTATACAGAAACCACTGCATAAAACTTCACACACAAAAACTTTAGTGTTGTACTGTGGACATTTTGAACCATGTAATAAACCACACAGAATATATAGGCCAAATCTGGCCTGACACCTGCTTTTATAAACAAAGTTTCAGTGGAACATAGCCACATTTCATCCATTTTTATGTTTTCCATGACTGTCTTTGCACTATCATAGCAGAGATAAATAGCTGTGGAAGACATCTTGCAAAGCTTAAAATATTTACTATCTAGCCCTGTAAAAAATAGTATACTGATCCTTGATCTCATAAACTCCTATATTCCTACCTCTACCTTAGCAAATATCAACTCATGATGACAGGCATATGCTAGCAGGCAAACTTTACCATTTTAAGTTTTCTTTATGAGCCTTTCAATGATATATTCCATAAAAATACACAATTAAAAAAGGTAGAGGGCTGGGAAGGTGGCTCAGTGGTAGAGCGCTTGCCTTGCATGCATGAGGCCCTGGGTTCGATTCCTCAGCACCACATAAGCAAAAAGAAAAAAAGCCGGAAGTGGTGCTGTGGCTCAAGTGGTAGAGTGCTAGCCTTGAACTGAAGATCTGAGGGACAGCACCCAGGCCCAGAGTTCAGGCCCCACGACCGGACCCAAAAACAAAACAAAACAAAACAAAAAGGTAGAGATTTATACAGAGATACAACCATATATATATATATATATATATATATATATATATATGTTTATCTTAAGCAGTTAACCACTATAAAAAGCTTGTGCTTAACATACAAAAATATTGATCATTTGCAGTCTGTGTGACAGATACACATGAAAACATGTAATGACAGTTGTGGTAAGCATGTCCAGAGAAAGTTTAGAAAAATGACACCAGTTTGCTGTCCTTTCTTCCTCTCTTGGCTGGTCCTGAGAAAGAAGAGGGAGGAGCAAACACCTGCACCTGAGAAATGACCACAGTGCTCCAGAAATGTGTGGTGCTCAGAAGTGAAGAAATCATTCCTGGCTGACAAGGAAACTTCCTGAACTCTTTCTTTTTTCCTTTAGCCCAGAGGGCTGTTGAGAATAAGACATGTGCTGACTTCAAGATTTTCTTATATATCAAAATTTAGTTTGGGCTGGGCATAAATGATTCACACCTATAATCCTTGCTTTTCAGGAGGTTGAGATCTGAAGATTGAGGCTTGAAGCTAGACCAGGAAGAAAAGTTTATGGGACTTTTATCTCCCATTACCCACCAAAAAGCCAGAAGTGGAGTAGTGGCTCAAGGGATAGAGCATTAGTCTTGAGCAAAAGAATGTAAGGGACAGTGCCTAGACCCTAAATTCAAGGCCCTTTACTGGCAAAAAGGAAACAGAAAAGAAAACAGTTTAGGCAAAATGATTCTGTGTGGTAGAGGGGAGAATGCAGTGCTGATGGAGAATGAATCTGTGCCTTGACCAGCAATAGCTCATTCACCAGCTCTGGTCAATGAGTGCTCAGTAGATTCAGTTTATCCCAAAGCTGAAGAACAATAAACATGTCTTACCTCATTTACAGAATTATAAAAATCAAGTGGGAAGATGTGCATCTATGTCTTTTTCCAGAGCCCCATAGCTCATCTGTTTGGAGAGACTGAGCATCCCTTAGTGAAAGCATGCAGAATTCAGGGTGGAACAATGTAGCACCAACCAGAAGTGTAAGAATCTCTTTTGATTTCCCCCCACATCTTCTACCTTTTTCATGTGTTTTCAGATTTGCCCATTTTTTTCATTCTCAGGACTTGCCTTTAAGGCACACAGGCAATTTGTCTAAATCCACATTTTATAGATGAGAAAAACAAGGGCCTGAACAGTAAACACCATTTCTCAAGGATGTACACCGGCTTGACAAACACTCAGAGCCAGACAGTAAGATCTGACCAATGAGGCTTTGATTTTAAATTCCAATGTATGTCATTTCTCTCTCTTTGAGAAAATTGCTTAATCTCCTTTCTCCTCTTTACTTTTTTCCACAGAAAATGTGAGTAGTACTTAACAGGCGCCTAACAAATATTTTTTCACAAATTATGTTTCATAGGAGGAAAAAGACTTACCATGATTTTCACTTACTTGTTTTAGGGTTTCATAGGAACGCAAAGTAGGAGTAGGGGGCTGTCCTCATGGCATAGGGATTAAATACAGATGACTGTTACAAATGGCAAGGGAGGGCAAATGTACCTCATTTGAGAGAATACAGAGCCTCTACTGCGTTTGATCTCAAACATACTTTTTTAAACAGCAGTCATTAATGATAAAACTGCTTAGCTAAAGTCTTTAGCCTTTAACCTTTAGTTGCAGAAACTTAATTTCCAACAAAAACAAAAAAAAATAACCAAACAACTGGAAAGAGGTAACTTTGGGGTTTGGTGAAGAAAGTGACATTTCTATCCAAAAGATACTGAGACATTAGGAATTCTCCAGCTATTCTTTATGAAAGAAGAAATTTCCCAAAGATCCTATTGTGAACACACCCAATGCAAGCAAAAACTGAGGTAGAAACCAGTTGCTGTGGTACAAACTACCAGGGCTTCCTACTTTCCATTAGCCTCTCTGAGTTGTGTGCAGTCTGTGTGCCATGGTGAAGTTTTCTCCCCTTCCATCTATTCTCTTAGCATTCATCTGTCCTGTCGACTCATCATAAATTGTTTATAATGCATAATTCCAGAACCATACTGAGTAATGAGAATAAATAGATCCTGATAGACATATTGCAACCCACTGAGATTGAACCATTAATACCTCATGAATATTTAGGAGGTGTTGACTTGCTGCTCACCCCATAAGGCATCTGGGAAATATTATCATAAATGTTCACAAATGGAGGTTGGCTGTTGGAGGAACCATGGAGAAACAATTAATACAGACTTGGGAATTGGGTATGTCCTAAGTTCTTTCCAAGATAATGTGGTTAGCTTTGAGTTTTGTAGCAAGTCCTTTCAACTCAGAGTTTTAGTTGTTATCTTGAAAGTATCTCAAAGATCTCTCTTAGATTTAAAATTCTGATTCTGAAATAAATTAGCATCCTCCTGTTGGAAACTTCACCTCATCTACCTTTGGCCATTGCTTGGACTGCTTGGTCCAGGCCTAGTCTAGACTGTGATGAGCAACTCAGCCTGAATCGGGCTCAGCATCACATGGTCAGAACTTAATGGTGCCTTGCTTTGGACACCACACACCTTCTGGCCTGTTGTCCCAGAATGTTCCCACTTGGCCCTAAGACATAAACATTTGTGGTCCACAAACTGAAATACAAGACATTCCATTACTATCATCCCATCTAGGACTTTGATACTGGCTTTCTTCTGAAAAAAAAAACTCTGCAAGAAATTTCTATGCATTTCCTACAACCAACAAAAGGAAAGAAGGAAGGAAGGAAGGAAGGAAGGAAGGAAGGAAGGAAGGAAAGAAGGAAGGAAGGAAGGAAGGAGAGAGAGAAGAAAGAAAGAAAGAAAGAAAGAAAGAAAGAGAAAGAAAGAAAGAAAGAAAGAAAGAAAGAAAGAAAGAAAGAAAGAAAGAAAGAAAGAAAGAAAGAGAAAGAAAGAAAGAAAGAGAAAGAAAGAAAGAAAGAGAAAGAAAGAAAGAAAGAAAGAAAGAAAGAAAGAAAGAAAGAAAGAAAGAAAGAAAGAAAGAAAGGAGAAAGAAAAGACAAAGAAGGAAACAAAGAAAGGGAAATTATGCAATTCTGCACAGCTTCACTAGAGAATAAAGGGTCTTAGTCAAGGAAGAAAATATTTCCAATAATAAATTTTAAGATTCTCTCTAAAATGTTCTAATTTCAATATAATTTTGGGTGTTCTCCTGGGTTCTGGAGAGTCTTTTGTTATTGACAAAGCCATAACTGGATCTTCTGTGGCTATTGTCATCTGCTTATCATGGCAACCTTTATCCCAGCTTCTTTTGCTCACACGCCTTACTACCTGAATGGGTTGGTTTTTACGTCCAAGAATGGAACATTATTAATTCCTTCCTCTGCCTTTAGAAGCCTGCACTGGGGCTGGCGCCGGTGGCTCACGCCTGTAATCTTACCTACTCAGGAGGCTAAGATCTGAGGATCATGGTTCAAAGCCAGCCCGGGCAAGAAAGGCCATGAAATTCTTATCTCCAATAAACCACCAGAAAACCTGAAGTGGCACTGTGGCTCAAGTAGTAGAGCACTAGCCTTGAGCTGAAGTGCTGAAGGACAGCGCTCAGGCCCAGGGTTCAAGCCCCATGACCAACGAAGAAGAAGAAGAAGGAGGAGAAGGAGAAGGAGAAGGAGAAGGAGAAGGAGAAGGAGAAGGAGAAGGAGAAGGAGAAGGAGAAGGAGAAGGAGAAGGAGAAGGAGAAGGAGAAGGAGAAAAAGAAAGAATCCAATCTAAATCACACATAGGCTTTCACTGTTACTTTTATTTTCTTAACAAATCATGGAAAGCTCCCTTTTTCCCATGATAAAAAAAGCTTGACATAAGATACCCCCTTACACAAGAATTTCTAGTAGTGGTGATTAATTCTGTGAAGAGAAAAGATGTCTAATGTACAAGAAGATGGAGCCAAGATAGGGAGCAAAACAAAAAATAAGAAATAGAGAAGTAGTCTTGGTATAATCAAAACAGTTGTTCCAGTCTCTGAGCTTCATGCAATCTTGCAGCTCATTTTTATTCTATGAGATAGCCTGGTATCTTACCAATAAATCCCACTCATTGCTTAAGCTGGCTATAATTGGTTTTCTGTCTCTTGCAATCAAAAGAAGCCTGGCTAATATAGATGTGCATAAAAGGCAAAGCCTATGCTCTACATTAATATGCCTTGCTATTCTTTTTTCCCTTCTTTGCCCCAAAGAATGAATTTGATGCAGAGATAAAGTCAGGCCTTCAAGGTACCCTATGCATTAGTTAGTTAAGATGGGTTTATAGATCATCTGTTGGCCCTGATCCATCCATTGCTCCTTTTTCATGCTACAGAGAAGTTTTATTTAGATATAGGCACACACTAGAATAGGAAGCCACAGCCTAAAATGACAAAGTAAAGTCAACCAAGCCAGTTTGTTCTGGTTGTTAATGTTAAATTTTAGTCATGTGTACAGCAGATAGAAAGAAAAAAAACAAAACAATTTAAGTGTTGTTTTGTCTGAGTCTGACACATTGTCAGGTAAGTAGGTAGCTTTATGGCTGGAAGCTTTTCACCATGGAATTTCATAATAATTTATTTTCATCTTTCAGAGACACAGAGAGCTGAGTAATTATGCAGCATGGGCTACCTAATTGCATTCAATAATTACATGGGAAGCTGCAGTGTGGAAAATAAAGAGTTACAAAAATAACACATTGTTTTGACAAAATGAGAGAAAAGTGTAGTTCTGGTTCCAGCAAGAGCAGCTGCGTGCCATGAGGCTAGTGTCCTATGGCTTTTCTCGGCAGCTCTGCCATTGAGCTGCTGGCTGTGGAACAGCATGAGACTCTGAGGAATGGATTCTTGTTGCTGGGACATGTCTTTCTCTGGAGCTAATTATATAGGCACTTTTCTTATTTGAAAGAAAATGATGTGTTTCAAAGACCAATTCCCAGGTACCTGTCATTCTAACTTCTGAAATATTATCTTCAAATATGTAAGCACTTCAGTATGGGGCTCACAACTATGTATCCTGATGACTTAATGATCCAGCTGTGAACAAGACTGCCAAACAGGTTCTCAGGGTTCCTGAGTAAACCCATTTACTCTAATAAACAGCAGAAAATAAAGTCTTTGTATTTGTATGAAGCATAAATCCATTTTGAAGTTGACTTCAACACTATTAGGACTTTAAGGCAATGATTATTATTACTATTTGATGTTTTGTTGTTGTTGTTGTTGTTTTGCCTGTCCTGGGCTTGAACTAGGGCCTGGGCATTGCTCCTAGGTTTCTTTTGCTCAAGACTAGCACTCTACCACTTGAGCCAAAGCACCACTTCTGGCTTTTTCTGTGTCGTTTATTAGAGATAAGAATCTCACATACTTTTCTGCTCAGGCTGGCTTCAAAAAGTAATCCTCAGATTTTGGCCTCTTGAGTATTTAATATGTTTTAATGTGGATCATGGAAGGGTCTTGGATGAGTTAGGATTTGCCCTCATTCTTTTTTTTTTTTAATTGTATTTTATTTTATTTGAGAACATACTGTACAGAGGGGCTACAATTACATGGTCAGGATAATGCATACATTTCTTACCAAGCATTGCAGCCTCCTCCTTTGTTTACCCTTCACTTCCCTTCCCCGCCTCCCCCCTCCCCCCACCAAATTTTACCCCCCTCCCCCCACCCAATTATACCCCCCTCCCCCCCCCACACCGACATTGTAAAGCTGGTTTTGACATGACATTTTGTACTTCTCATTGTTGCAACAGGTCCACCTGAATTGCCCTCATTCTTGTAAATGGCATGACCTCGCTATGCTTCACACACACACTCACACTACAACTCCCACAGCCACAAAGTCAGTGGACCTGTTATTTATTAGTGATTGTCTGCTGTCTTTACCCTTGGAGATGTGAGGCCATTCTCACATGCCTTGATTAATCTACCTCGAGATAAAAGAACTAACTGTATTAATAAAACTACCTGCCATCTCCTTCCTTACTGCAATTACCTGGCAATTTAGAGTTGATGATAGATCAATTCTCATATGTTCCTAGGAAGAAAAAAAATCATGGGGTCATACCAGTCTACCTCAAGTTTCAGAATACCTAACATTGGTGTGTTAACTCCACAAAAAGTACCAAAAACATTCAGACTATCAAAAGATTGTCAAAGAAAATGTAGTTAGAATAGTAGTCATTGAAATAAGTAATTATCTTTAGGAGTTATTTTTAAAAAGTCCAGCAGCTGAACATGATGACTCACACCTGTAAATCCTAGCTACTTGAGAGTTGGGGATAAGAAGGATGGTGGTTTCAGACTAGCTTGAACAAAAAGTTGGTGAGAGCACATCTCAAGAAACAGACCAGTCCTGGTGGTGTATGCCTGCTACCCCAATTGCCTAGGAAACATAGTTAAGAGGACTAAGAACCAAGATGGGCTCTGAGCATAAAATCAAGAAGACTCTATCTGACAAATAACCTATAAACAAAAAAGTCTAGATGTGTAATTCAAGTGGTGAAGTGCCTGCCTAACAAGCACAAGGCCCTAAGTTCCAACTCCAGTACCACCAAAAAATGAAAAATAAAAATAAAGTCACCCTAGGTGAAATTCATCACAAAGAAAACAAAAGTAATGATGGTGGAAGATTGTGCCCTGAAGATTTTCTTGATGTACTTGAGTGGTTTTCTACAATGTGAAATCTCACCACACAGAAACAGCACAGGAGAAGTCATGTTCAGAGACACCAATGCCTACAATGAGAAGGCAGGGTATCCACTACAAGGCCACAGTGGAGCAGAAAATTTGTGACAAACTGAAGTTTGAGCTTATGAGATAGGGATAGGTAGAGAAAAACTAGTGATGATTAGTGTTCTATGACTTTCTATCTAACTGCCTTTTGGTTTGCTGGGTGCTTTAAGAATAATTCTGAGAGGTGTTTAGTAACTCAATAACAGAGAAAAGGGAATAGTGGCTCTGCATGATTTTGTGAAGAAATTGGAAAAACAGGTTTCTGAACAGAGACAAGTAAAAATTAGAAAAACAGAAAATATAAAGAACTACCTCAATATTCTTTCTGCTTTTGGCCTTGCTTTGTGCACTTTCTGATAGTCACAGCTGGTGTCTCAAGTCATTCCTATTGAGAAGTACGAGGGCTGTACACAGATGAACCAGGTGAACACTACAGTGAGATTGGGGTGGAGGGGCAGTGTTGGTTCGAGCTACTAAAATAGTTATTTCACTGGCTTCATAGGGCACATTAAGTAGCAATTGCCTCAGGTTTCTCTATTTAAATGCAAATAACTTCACAAAAGATAATACTTTATGAAAGCCATTAAACATCAGTGTGATTAGTTTATCAGATCACTTTCCCAGGATACTCCTGAGATACCCTGATACAGGATTTATCTTGACTTAGGTACCAGCCTATGATCTTGGCTAGGTATCTTGGCCTTGATACACCTTTGTTTCCTCTGTAATATAGATACCATGTATTTGCCTTACCTGATTTTCAGGATGTTAAAAGAGTTAAATGAGAGCCAGGCACCAGTGGCTCATGCCTATAATCTGAGCTGGGATCTGAGATTTGAAGTTCAAAGCTAGCCTGAGCAGAAAAGTCTATGATATTTTTTAAATCTCCGATTAACTAGCAAAAAGCCAGAAGTACAGCTAGGGCTCAAATCACAGAGCACCAACAAACTTGAGCAAAAGAGTAAATGGTCCTGAGTGCAAGCCCCAGTATCATCACAAAAACAAAAAAAATTAAATGAGATGATGTTTGAATAACAAAGCAACAAAGACATCAAGCCACCACAGCTAGAACTGAAACACTGGATGCCTGCAAAGAAAATAGCAAAAAGATGAGAACAACATTACAGCCTGAGAATTAGTCCTGAACACATACTTGCCTACATAACAGACATGCCTTGGTAGCTCAGAGAAAGAGCATTGAATTTACTGTCAAAAATATCAACTTCTAAAAATAACCTCAGCTCTCAAACACAAAAATAAACAAAGATCATGAGAAGGACATTAAATAAAGCTTCTAATGAAAAAAACCTGGAAAAAGTCCTATATTACTAGTAATATGAAAAAGGGCAAATGAAAATTTAAAAAACCATTTGCACTTGTAAAATGAAAAAAAAAGTATGCTCTTAATATTCTCAGAGACTATTGTTAGGTGTACAAACTGATTTACTTAACAACTTGGATCAAGATGTTAAATTTTGTGAGCCAGTAATTCAAACTCCAATAGTTATCTTTAAGAAATGAATGTGCGAGGAGGGGAAAAGATGGCAGAGGGCCAACAGGGAGCCTACACAGCTCTCTCCAAGAAACTAGAGTTTTAGGATCTTACCAAATAGTCTACATCTAGAGAGTCACACCAAGTGAGCCATAATTGTACAGAGATTTTTTCCAGAGAGGAAATTTACAGGCAGCCTGCTTGAGAAGACAGATTTGAGCACAAGCCAGAAGTAGCAACTGCAACTGTGGCAGCAGCAAGAGTGAACCAGAGACAAAGGCACCAGTTAGAGTACCCATGGCTTTTCACTCACCTCCAGTGAAAAATGGATAAACTAGGAGTGGAAAACCACATCCTTCTGGCCACAGAGAAAAAGTGTAACCACCCCCATGAAAGCCATCTTCACTCCTATGCAGAGAACAGCTTCTGCAGAGAAGCTTGAGAAGAAAACCATCTTTGATACTGGCATAAAGCCAGCTAGAGCAGGTAGCAGGTAACATGGGCCCCAAAAGCAGTAACTTCAGTACCATTTTTCCACAGGGCAAAGGAATATGACAAGTGAGAGACAGCTCCATCCAGGGGAGGGGAGGGCTGACCAGGAGAAGGACGCTCCACTCAATGAGGGACAACTACCCAGGGCAGGCACAGCAAGAGATGGCCCCATCCCTCCGCAGCAAACAAAGGCATTGTAGTCATATAGCAGCTCAACCAGTAGCTTGGCTGGCTGCAGGAATTAAAAAACCAAAAGTGTGGGAAAAAATAGATAGGCCATAAAAGCCGAGAGAGGCTGCAGGATGGGCCAAAAGAGAGTCTCAGGGAATAGCCACTGATGACCCCTCTGGGAATAGCCACTGATTCTAGATAAACCATAATCCCACCCACACTTAACTTCACTTGCAGAGGCTCCAACCTGCAGAAACTACTTACCTCCTTCCTGTGCTACCAACCAAAGCAAATCCCCTCTTGCACTGTTAGCCTGGGTGGAGGGATATAAAGACTCCAAATTTGTAAGGCAGAACCCTTATCTGGATGCTCAAACTGATTTAAGAAGCCAACTAAGCCACAGGGAAATTGACTACTGTAAGGAAATCAAAGGCTCCATCAAGAAGACTTGATAGTGAATATCAGAGAGACACAGACACCCCCCCAAATAAATTGAAGAATTTTTTAAATTTAATTTTTAATTTTTCTGTTTTCAAATTTATTTTTTTCTTCATTGCTGCTCTATATATTCTTAGATCTACAGCCTACAGTGACTACTAAGCTTATTTCTTAATTGTGTGCATACTTAATTCAGGCTATATTTTGATTACTCAATTCTTTATATCTCAATTTTGCATTATTAATTTTTGTATTATTATTTTATACATACATGATTTTTTCTTAATTTTTTTCTGAATTTATGTCCTACTTTTTCTGTCCATTTCTTTTTCTATATTCCCTTATTTTTATTTCTTCTCTTATTTTTCATTATATCTCTTTCTCTTTCTTTTAATTTCGCTTAAACTATTTTCCTTTCTGGTGCTTCAGTCCTGCTTTGTTTCCTTTAATCCATTGAAATCTAGTTGTATGTCTTTGAGCTAGACTGTATTTGTATCCATTTTGACTGTGTCAAAGTAGCTCATCATGTTATCATTTCAGTTCATATTTCTTTAAAGCTCATGACAGGTTTGTTCACTGATCTCTCTCTCTCTCTCTCTCTCTCTCTCTCTCTCTCTCTCACACACACACACACACACACACACACACACACACACACACACACACACACATGTACAAAATCTCCACTCCTGAATCACAATACCCCAACCCAAACAAAGAAAAGGACAGATAGAGAAATACCTATGATTTTAAACCTCACAAGTGTGCAATTACAGGGCTTGAGTGTTTTTGTCTTAAAATTGTGTTCTGATCTGGTATTGGATTTACTTTTGTATCTAGAAAGGAACAATAGAGAGAAAATGCCCATCTATGATCTTGAACCTCTAAAGTCTGTGCAACTACAGGGCTCTGGGGGTGGTTCTTATCTTAAAAATGGGTTCTGATTTGGTATGGAATTTGCTTTTGGTTCCAAATAGGCAGAACAAGCCAGAGAAGCAGGAAAAATGGCAAGTTGAGAAACCTCAACTTCCTCTCAAAATAAACAGGCAACAGAGCAGTCAAAGAAAAATCTAGATGATAGTTCTCAAAATGCTTTAAAAACACTACTGGCAAACATGCTGAATGAAATGATTGAAAGCCTGCACATAGCTATGTGTGAGTATGATGAGGCTAACCAAAGATTAATAGAGGAATTCATGGAATCCATAAACAGAAAGTAGAATGAATTCCAACCTTAGGAAAGGAAGTCTAATGAAAAATATAACCACTTATTAAAGGACTTGAGAGAGAACACTGAAAATCAAATTAAGGAAGAAGTCTATACAATATCTAAAACAAAACTTCAACAAAGAAACTGAAGCATCAAAAATAACCAATTTGAAGGCAAGGAAATAACAAAACAAAATAGAAAGTCTTGACAGCAGATTAGAGAATGCAGAATTTAGAATCTCTGGGATTGAAGGTAGTATAGAAAAAAAACAATTATTCAAAAAAAACTTAAGAAACAAGATATATCCCAACAAGAGCTGCAAGAAAGGATCAGAAGGCCTAATTAAGGGCTAATGGGTATTGAGAAGGGTCTAGAGAAGGAAGGTAAAGGGATAGAAAATATACTTAACA
Organism: Dipodomys merriami; assembly: GCF_024711535.1. NCBI lineage: Eukaryota > Metazoa > Chordata > Mammalia > Rodentia > Heteromyidae > Dipodomys > Dipodomys merriami. Next base: position 4,497,748 of record NW_027206457.1, read on the forward strand.
GAATTCTGGCAGAAAATTCCTGAACATTAAAAGGATAAGCCCATTCAGATACAAGAGGCCTTTAGAACTTATAACAGACTAGACTAGATAAGTACATACCACCACCAAATTGTAAACACCACAGGACCAATAGAGACCGAGGAAAGGATTCTTAAAGCTGTCAGGGAGAAAAGATCAATCACCTATAAATGAAAACCAGTCAGAATAAAGATTTCTCAGCCATAACCATGAACACAAGGAGAGCCTGGAATGAAGTATCCTACACCCTAAGACAAACAACTATCAACCAAGAATGATGAACTCAGCTAAGCTCTCCTTCATAACCAAGGGACAAATAAAAACCTTCCACAGCAAATAAAAATTGAAACAATATATCTCCACCAAATCAGTATTACAAAAGATATTTAAAGATGTTCTGCACATAGAAAACCAACAAGAACATAATAAGGCAGTGAAACAGCCACTAAACAGAGAACCATATAATTATAGTAAGAACTGATGAGGCACAGACCCAAAGAAAATGGATAGCATGGCAGGAACTACTAAACACCTCTCAATCATAACTCTCAACATTAATGGACTTAACTCTCCAATTAAAAGAAATAGATGGACTAGTTGGATAAAAAAGCAAGATCTATCTATCTGCTGCCTTCAGGAGAAACGCTTTACCCACAAAAACAAACATATTCTAAATGTGAAAGGCCACAATAAAATCTATCAAGCAAACAGCCCCAATAAGCAGGCCAGAGTTGCAATCCAAATATCAGATAAAATAAACTTCAAATTAGAATTAGTGAGAAGAGATAAAGAAGGACATTTTATACTAATAAAGTGATCTTTCCTACAGGAGGATATAACAATTCTAAATATCTAATGAATGCCAGATAACAGAGAATGATCAAACAAACACTGCTTACCCACTAAATTAACACAGATCCAAATACATTGTGGTGACATTAACACACTATGGTCAGCCTTTAGATATATCAACCTGGCAAAAACTCAACAGAGAAACCTCAGAAACAAACAATTGCATAGACCAAATAGACTTAACAGACATCTACAGAATATTTCACCCAACAGCACCAGAATATATGTTCTTCTTGGCAGCACATAGAACAGTTTCCAAAATAGATCACAAAGCAAATCTGTGCAAATTCAAAAATATTGAAATTATTCTCTACATTCTCTCAGACCTCAATGGAAAACTAGAGCTTAACACCAAAGCCACCATACACAATTCTATAATTCATGGAGACTGAACAACACATTGTTGAATTACCAGTGGGTAATTGAAGAGATCAGAACAGAAATCTATATGTTCATGATATTTAACAAAAAGGAACATATAAAACATCAGCTCCTCTGAGACACAGCAAAGGTAGTACTCAGAGGAAATTTTATAGCTCTGAGTTCCTACATCAACAAATTGGAGAAATCTCAAACCAACAATTTAAGTATGCATCTGAAGCACCTTGAAAAAGAGGAACAAACCAAATCCCAACCAGTAGATATAAATAATTAAAATTAAACCAGAAATAAATGAATGATAGACAAAAATAGAAAAAATTAACAAAACTGACAGACCGTTAGCAAATCTGACAAACAAAAGAGAACACACACAAATAAGTAAAATTAAAGACAAGAATGGAAACATCACAACAGAAACAAGCAAGATTAAGACCAGTGTAAGGGAATACTTTGCAAAATTTTATGCTAACAAATTGGAGAATCTGGAAGAAATGGAAGAAGTTCTAGCAAATATCAGTATCCCCAAACTAAACCAAGAAAATTTAAATAGCTAAATAGACCCATAACATGTAATGAAATAGAAATGGCAATAAAAGACTTCCCATCCAAGAAAAACTCAAGACCAGATGGAGTCACAGACAAACACTTCAAAGGAGAACTCACTCCAATACTCCTCAAACTCTTCAATGAAATTGAAAGTGAAAGTTCTCTACCAAACACATTCTATGAAGCCATCATACCCCTCATCCCAAATCCAGATAGGGAATCATGATGAAAATCGATGCAAAACTTCTCAATAAAATTCTGGCAAACTGAGTTCAACACTTAATAAAAAAAAACTCATACACTATGACCAAATAGGATTCATTCCAGGGTTGAAAAGCTGGTTCAATATGTTCAAATCAATTAATATAATTTGACACATTAACACAAGTAAGAACAAAAGCTACATGATCATCTCAATGAAAATGCATTTGGCAAGATCCAACACTGCTTTATGATAAAAGCGCTGGAGAAACTAAGAATCCATGGAACATTCCTCAACATAATAAAGGTTGTATATGACAAACCTACAGCTAGCATAATACTTAATGGTGAAAAGTTAAAACCATTTCCTCTAAATTCAGGAATGAGACAAAAATGTCCAATCTGTCCATTCTTCTTCAATAGAGTATTGGAATTCCTAGCGAGAGCAGTAAGGCAACAGACATACATGAAGGGGATCCAAATAGGGAACAAAGAACTAAAACTCTCCCTCTTTGCAGATGACATGATCCTGTGTTTAAAGAACCTCATAGATTCCTCTCCCAAGTTACTTGAGCTGATAACTTTTGCAAAGTAGCTGAGTATAAAATTAACCCACAAAAATCAGAAGATTTTTCTGTATGCCAACAACGAGAAAAACAAGGTGGAAATCAGAAAAGTAACACGTTTTATAATGATCTCAAAAAATACCTAGAAATTAACTTAACCAAAAGAGGTGAAGAACCCCTATGATGAAAACTTTAGACACCTAAAAAAGAAATTAAAGTAGATTTAAGGAAATGGAAAAACCTCCCTTGCTCCTGGATGAAAATGGCAATATTGCCAAAACCTATCTACAAATTCAATGCAATACCCATCACTATCCCAACAACATTCTTTAATGAAATAGAAGAAGCAATCTAAAGTTTCTTATGGAATAATAGCAAACCCCAAAATTCTTAGCAGGATAAATGGTGCTGGAGGAATAGCAATACCAAAATTCAAACACTATCATAAAGCCATAGTTATAAAAACAGCTTGCTAGTGGCACATCATCAGGCCTGAGGACCAATGGAATAGAATCAAAGACCCACAGACCTATGATCAAATGATCCTACAGACCTATGGCCACCTCATCTTAGAAAAGGGAGCCAAAATCATCAAATGGAAGAAAGACAGCCTCTTCAACAAATGGTGCTGGCAGAATTAGCTATACATGTATATCACCTTGCACCAGAATAAACTTCAAATGGATGAAAGACCTCAAAGTAAGAGTAGATACCTTGAAAATATTACAAGAAGGGATAGGGAATACATTAGGGCTCAAGGTCAAACTTTCTAAATAAAGAGCCAGACATACAACAAATCAAAGAAAGCCTGGATAAATGGGATCACATTGAACTGCAGAGCTTGTGCATAGCAATAGGCATAGCTAGCAAGATGAATAGAAAGCCCACAGATTGGGAGAAAATCTTTACCAGCTATACAATAGACTATAATACCTCATAAGAAAAATATATCTAGAGCTCAAAAAATTAAACTCCCCAGTAACAAATCCTCAAAGAAACAACTACCTCATTAATAACTGTGCTAAAGAATTAAAAAGAGACTTCTCTAGAGAAGAAATAAGAATAGCAAATGGACACATGAAGAAATGTTCAACACTTCTGGCCATAAAAGAAATGCAAATCAAAACTACATTGAGATTTCACCTCACCCCAGTTAGAATGGCCATTTTCATGAAAACAAATAACAGATACTGGTGGGGATTTGTCCAAAAGGGAACTCTACTACACTGATGGTGGGAATGTAAACTGGTTCAACCACTCTGGAAAGCCATATGGATGTTCTTCAAAAGGCTAAACATAGAGCTCACCTATGATTCAGCAATCCCACTCCTGGGCATTTACCCAATAATCACAAACAAGACCACACTAAAGCTACCAGCACATCTATGTTCATTGCAGCATTATTTACCATAGCTAAGATATGAAACCCACTTAAATGCTTCTCAGGAAATGGAACGACATGGAAAAAATCATATTAAATGAAGTAAGCCAGACTCAAAGAAACATAGGGTCCATGGTTTCTATCATTTGTTTTGTTTTTGTTTTTGTTTTTGTTTTGGGTCCAGTCGTGGGGCCTGAACTCTGGACCTGGGCACTGCCCCTCAGCTCTTCAGCTCAAGGCTAGCACTCTACCACTTGAGCCACAGCACCACTTCCGGCTTTTTTTCTGCTTATGTGGTGCTGAGGAGTAGAACTCAGGGCCTCAAGCATGCAAGGCAAGCGCTCTACCACTGAGCCACCTTCCCAGCCCGGTTTCCATCATTTGTAATAATTAGTACATGTCTAGGATAGTCATAGCACAGGATCACAATAGCTCAATAGCTATGTACATATGACCATATAAAATGATGCTAATCAAAATGAATTCCAAGACTTGGAAACAAGAGGGTTTTGTGTTTGTTTTTATTTAATGTGATGTGTGAAGTTATTTCATTTTTCTTTCAATTTTGTCATTGGTTTATCCTGTTTTCAATATTTTTTTAATTTTGTTACCCTGTGTCTTTGGGGAATAACAAAATGGTCAGACAAAGGACAAAGAGTGAATGAATGCAACAGCAATACTCACAAGACACTATGTTGGAAATGAACTTACAACTTGGGGAAAAGGGAGTCAGAGAAAGGAAAGTGGGAGAAAACAAGGAAAGGGATAGCACTGTTCCACAAGAAATGTAGTCATTACCTTACTTATGTAACTGTAACCCCTCTAAATAACCTTTACAATAAAATAAAGTATTATTTTTAAAAAGATGTTAATCCTAGTTCTAAGTAAGTGAGAGAACATAAAGATTACTCATTTTATGCTTTATTTATATTTCTAAAAATGTTTTCACAATTACTTGGTTTATATATGTCAAAACTGTTTAAAGAGCCACTGGTAGAAATGAAATTCTAACAAGTGTAGAGCTATTTACAATGGAACCATAGACTTCTAGTCCATAGTATGAGAGAAAAAAAGAACTATTCTCTGCAGTTTAAAAACTCTCAGGAAAAAGTTTGAGACATATGTAAAAATCGTTTTCAAGCCAATAAATCTCTCCCTGGAACAGAAAAGTGGAAGTCTGCAAGAACTATTTCTACTTAATCACTTGCTGGAAGAAAAATGGTTTCAGCACCATGGACAGCACAGCAGACCCCCCCTTGTAAAACTTGTCCAACCAAAGAGAAGTGAGAAGAAAGAACTGTTAAACCAGCTTTGAAAAACTGTGTTGAGTATCACAAGATTTTATGATTTCATTAAGTTGGCTAGAGTAATTAGTCAATGCATTTGAATAGTAAAATGTGCCACCCACTAATGTCTGCTCCTTCCACCTTGGTGAGCTGGGAGACAGCTTGGTGCTGTCCTGCACACTGCACACTGTCCATGCACACGGGTTACAGGGAGCCTCACAATCAGCAAGAACAGATCTTATATAAGGATCATCTCAACAGCAGCAAGCAGAACTACCCCTCTGCTTTGTCACACTTTAACTTCTCATCAAAATGGAGTCATTGACTCACATGTACACAACAATGATTAGCTCTAGAGTGCAACACAGCTCCGAGGATGTGCAGCAATATCGACTGAGCCCCCTCTTCCAAATCTCCCATGGGAAAAGCCACACACCTCAGCTCTCAGAATCCAGTAACAGCTCCAGACTAGCAAGGAGTCCAGAACTGATAACAAGAGAAGAGGAGAGGCACTGCCTCCAGAGAACATCAGAGATGTTCTCCTCACCCTGCCCTGATCTACAAAGTTCTGAGTTTTGTTTTACAGATACTCTATTAACTCTATCTATAGTGCACATCATACATATGCATGGATACAACAGATAAGATAATTGTAATCATAGAATTTACATCCTGGTAGAAGAAACAATGAATGAAGACAAAATAATGATGAAACGAATTTAAAATCAAGAGAGTGAAGTGAGATTCTGCCAAGGAGATGAGCAAATATGTGTATGTGTATTATGAAAATATATATGTATGTGTACATGTGTGCATATTCCTTCAGACCTATGAATGGCCTATTTTAATCATTTGTGGGGGGGGGGGTCCGTTCGTGGGCCTGAACTCTGGGCCTGGGCGCTGTCCCTCAGCTCTTCAGCTCAAGGCTAGTGCTCTACCACTTGAGCAACAGTGCCACTTCTGGCTTTTTTCTTTTTGCTTATGTGGTACTGAGGAATCGAACTCAGGGCTTCAGGCATGCAAGGCAAGCGCTTTACCACTGAGCCACCTTCCCAGCCCCTATTTTAGTCATTTTAATGCTGAACTTTCCAGGTTCATCATTTAAAAGGCAAGCACCATTGTGTAGATATACCACATTTTCTTGATCCATTCATCTACTGAGGGGCATCTGGGTTGGTTCCATATCTTAGCTATAGTAAATAAGGCTGCAATAAACATAGTTGTGCTGGTAGCTTTAGTGTGGTCTTGTTTGTAAACATTTGAGTAAATGCCCAAAAGTGGGATTGCTGGGTCATAGGGGAGCTCTATGTGGAGCCTTTTTAGGAACCTCCAAACTACTTTCCAAAGTGGTTGAACAAGTTTACACTCCCACCAACAATGCAGTAAGGTTCCCTTCTGTTCACATCCCCTCCAGCATCTGTAGTTATTAGAGTTCTTGATTATAGCCATTCTAACTAGGGTGAGGTGGTATCTTAATGTTGTTTTGATTTGCATTTCTTTTCTGGCTAGGGAGGTTAAGCATTTCTTCATGTGTCTATTGGCCATCCTTCTTTCCTCTTCAGAGAAGTTTCTCTTTAAGTCTTTCGCCCACTTACTTATTGGGCAGTTGTTTCTTTGAGGATTTGTTGTGCCTCCATCAGAAAGAATGACATTGCCCCATTTGTTAGGAAATGGAAAGACTTGGAAAAAATTATATTAAGTGAAGTAAGCCAAGCCCAAAGAAACATAGGTCCCATGGTTTCCCTTATTTGCAATATCTAGTATATGTATGAGTCAAGCAGAAAAGGTCAGATAATGTGATGTTAGGAAAATGAACCCTTATATATGTATTTAAATGTTTTTTTTTCTTTCATGCATTTGTTTTTAATGCATTTATAAGATTATTTCTTTGTTGCTTTGCATGTCCCTCCCCCACAGTATAACCCCTGCTTTCACTATATTTGATGTCAGTATAATTAGTGGAGGAGATGTGGAAAAACAAATCGTTTAAGGATACAGGTGGACCCGTTGCAACAATGAGAAGTACAAGTTGTCATGTCGAAAACGAACCTTACGACTTTGGTGGGGGGGGGGAGATTGGGTGGGGGTGCGGGAGGAGGCTGGGAAGGGATGTGAAGGGTAAACAAAGGAGGAGGCTGCAATGCTTGATAAGTAATGTACTCATTATCTTGCCCATGTAATTGTAACCCCTCCGTACAGTATGTTCACAAAAAATTAAAAAATATTATTTCTTTGTTGCTTTGTATGTCCCTCCCCCACAGTATAACCCCTGCTTTCACTGTATTTGATGTCGTTATAATTTGTGGAGGGGAAGGGGAAAAACAAGTCGTTTAAATAAGGATACAAGTAGACCCGTTGCAACAATGAGAAATACAAGTTGTCATGTGAAAAACGAACTTTACAACTTTGGTGGGGCGGGGGGGGGGGGATGGGAAGGGATGGGAAGGGGAAACAAAGGAGGAGGTTGCAATGGTTGATAAGAAATGTACTCATTATCTTGCCCATGTAATTGTAACCCCTCTGTACAGTATTTTCACAATAAAATATAAATAAAAATTTTTTTAAAAAGGCAAGCACCTTCAATAGAGATAGGATCTTAACTGGAATCTCTTGAAAATAGTTTTGTTTTCCATTCTCATTCCAACAGACAGTGAAAACACTGGATGTCTGACTAGAGTCAGAAATGTTTCACATATCAACAACATATATATATATATATATATATATATATATATATATATATATATATATATATATATCAAGGGCCCAACTTGAAAACAGTCACTCCAGCATGAAACAGAAAGGGAAATGGTTTGATTTAAGAATCAAACATTGCTAAATTCAAAATTTGATTCCCTTATCTAACTCTGCCTACTAACAGAGTGATCTATAGCAACTTCCATTCTTAGAAAGTTAGTTACAAAAGCATATAGAATAAGCATCATCAGACTTGGAAATATACTGAAATTGGTCTCTGTCATTCATATGAATTCCTGAATTGGCAAAGACATTACAGGAGCATGTTTGAAATTAATTCAATATCATAACAACTGAATATTTATAATATGCCTGGGATGTGTCTAAGTGCTGTGGTTTCAGAGATGAATCACACAGCAGTAATATCCACATACGTTATTTACACTATTTTTCTCAGAAAACAATAAGCAAGATAGATAGCCCACCCCACTCTGGTTCCCAAGAATTTTAAAATGTAATGTGACTTCACCAGTATGGAAGAATACTGCTTTTTGGAAAATCTTCTTACTCTGAATTGATTAACAAGGTAAGTTAGAAACCACATGTAATTCTTAGAGATTTGGCAACATGTCAGCTATTCTGCATTGTAAATTGTTTATAACTGATGCTAATGTCTCTTCATTTATTTTAATCTGTGGTGTTCTCTTCAATTTCTTTCAGAAGACAAGAGGAGGGGATTTCTCACAGCAGCCAATCATTACAATTTCAACCTATGCTTGCCAAATGATTTTCACAAACTATAAAATAAAACAATTCTATAAAACAATGAATTGAGGGACATGGATTAAATTTGGCAACACATGAAAGAAGGAAGAAAGGGAGGGAAGGGGGAAGGAAGTAAGAGAGGGAGAGGAAAAGGGAAGTGAGGTAAAGAGTGGAGAGGAGATGAAAGAGGAGTAGGGGAGAGGAGTTTTGTTAAAACTTCAAGACACAGATAAGGAGGGAGGAGAGTTGTTAAAACTTCACTCAAGTCTCAGATGAGGAGGGAGGTCCATTGGTCAGTGATCTTGGGTTCACCAACTAACAAAATGCCAGAATGATAAAGGAATTTTTTTAAGTATGTGGAAGTAGTCTTGGTGGTTGTGAATAAGAAAACATATTTATATAGTAAAAATACTGGTGTAGAAACAAGAACTTAAAGTATTTATCTTGATACTGTTCCCTGGTAACAGAGATGGAGATATTTGAGTTAGGAGGACATGAGAAAATGGCATAGAGATCAGCATCTCTTTGGATGTAGGAATAGATAAAATAGGAAAGCTGAACTTTGTTGTGAACACATACATACCACACACACACCACACACAGTGACACCATGCTTTCTAAATCTGGTACTAAGATGGCTCTTTAGTTACTCAGACTAGAGACAATGGGGCTAGACCTTCTCATTGACCCATATTGAATGGGGATTGTCCTAAGGAGGGTCATGTGTTTGAATGAGGTGGCTTTCTTTGGCTGACGGCAGTTCCCACAAGGTGACTCAGCTGTGAGCCATTGGTTACTTCATTCTCCAAAGCTGGAGGAAAGGAAAACATCAATCCTAAAGTAGATCTGGACTACAAAGCACAGTACTCAGTATGTCACTAAAGGCCAGTGGTACACCTGGCTGGCCAAAGAATGTCCTCAGATGTTTGAGATTTTGTTCTGCCTTTGTGTTAGTCTTTACTTTTAATGATGGTTTAGTGATGGTTTCCGAATTGAGTCTCCTATAAACAATAACCAAATATTCTTTTCCACTGAGGAGGAAAGGATGTCCTAATCTGGAACATATTGGTAGTTTGCTTCTCCTTCTATCCAAACAGCACTCATAGAGCGCCTGGTGATTATGACAATGCACTCAGCCTGGGACTTGCAAATATGAGCAGAACATCAGCCTTCTCCTGAAGTTACTAAAAAAAAAATCTCAAAATAGAATTCTGGGGAGATGGCGGAGGAGAACCTGGAGGCTAAACTAGCTCTCGCATAGAAAGCAGTTTTAGTGTTCCAGTGAACAGTCCTAAGACAGAGAATCACACCAAGTGTGCCATCACAGTACAGAGAGTTAGGCCAGAGAGGGAAAATGCAGGCAAGAGACAGATTTGAGCACTTGTGGCAGCAGTGGCAGCAGCAATAGCCCCCACACCTGCAACACAGAGAGTCTGGGACAAAGGCTCCAGACGTGGCAGGTGAGCAGATTCTACTCAACAACAGCAAGAACTGACAAGGAGCAGACATCTTCGTCCTGCAGTTCGCAGACCAGAGACAACCCAGGAACCAAGATTCCAGCGTGAGTAGAAGACTGACATCCTCACTCCTTCTCAGGGAGCAGAGGAGGGAAGGCCACCATTCCCCGCCCTCTCCCCCCCACTACCGGAGATCTCCATCTTTGATACAAAGGCCTGGCTGAGCAGCTAGCTCCAACTCAGGCCTTGAAAGAAAGCAAGAATCATTTAGCAGGTCACAGGAACCTAACCTGACCTGCCAGGCTCAGCTCCACCCAGGGAAAAGTCACCCAGCTCTGGCCACCAGCCCCAGGAGTGGCTTTCTTCACTGGGTAAACAGAGCCAAAGGCTGCCCCTCACTACAGCAGCCTTGACAATCAATTGAAATTCAGTAAACATAAACCCTGAGAATGGCTCCAGGCTGGGCTCTGTGAGTTTCTCAGAAGCTAGCTCCTCAGGGAAAAGCTGCTGTTTGCTGAAAGGCCTCAATTCTACCCAGAGCTTAGCCTCATCACAGCATCTCCAAATTAGAGGAAACAGCCATCTCCCTCTTTTGTGATACTCAAAGCAGAGCTCCCTCCCATTGAACCAGCTTGGGAGGAGGATCACAAAATCCTGGGTAAAGCAGAGCATTTTTCTGCCTGCTCAAACAAACTGACTTAAGAAACCATCCAAGCCATAGGAAAATCAAATAACACAGCAGAACAGAGACTCCAACAAGAGACTGATTATGGACACAAGGTAGACACAGGACCTTCCCATTCCCCCCAAAAAATCAAAGAACTCTTTTTTTCTACCTTTTATAAAAAAATTTTTTTTTCTAAAACTTTTTTTTGAATTTTTAATTTTTTAACTTTAAAAAAATGTTTTCTATTAACTTTTTTTCTTCCTCTTATAATTTTTATTTTAGGGGTATATGTCTGTACACTTTTTTCTTTTTTTTCTTTAAAAAATTTTTTTTGTTTAGCTCTACTGACCATTTGATCCTTTTTTTCTTTCTGATTCTTTTAACCTTTTCTTCTCTTTAATTCTTCTTTGCGTGACTTAATTGCTGTTCTGGTCATCCTCAGATATGCCAGTAGTCGATTATTAGACCTTAGCACCATTGTGTACACCCTTAATCCAGAAATTTATTACTCAATTTAAAACCTCTGAGATTTAAATTCCTTAATAGCAGTACTACCTCTTTATACCTATATAATATTTTAAGCATTTTATTAAGTTTTTCACATCACCTTTCTATCCCTTCCCTTCTCGTATTCTATGCACGTTCGTCTCTGAAAATTATGCTTTCAAATTTGCATGATTTTTAAGTGTTGCACTTTTTAATTTTTAATTTTTGTTTTTCTATTTTTTCTTGTCTTTTTTCTTTCCCTTTCTTCTTTTTTTCTCTCTCTACTATCATTCTATCCAACCTATTTCCCGCTTTGAGATTAAGATTTAGTTAAGTTAACTCTCCCACTGCCTTTCCACATCCCTCTATGCCTATTTTTACCCACACCTCTCCCTAAACCTAATAATTTCTGTTTGCCAAATTCTTCTTTGCAATTCGTAGCCCATTAATACATAGTTGTTTGATGTTCAATAAAATATCTATTGAACTAGATTGTATTTACAGATTTTGACTGTGCAACTACAGACTTTGGTTGATGCTTGCCTTAAAATAGTGTGCTAGCAAAAAACTGGTGTTACTTTCATCCCAAATGGGCAGAGCAGCCCAGAAAAACACAAGAAAAATGGCCAGTCCAGGTATCTCAACTCCCACTCATGATAATCAGAAGACAGAAAATATAATGAATAATCCAGAGGAGAGTTCCCAAAAAGCTCTACAAACACTATTGGTAAACATGGTAAATGAAAAGATTGAAAACCTGCAAAAGACTCTAGATGAGCATGATAGGGAGAAAGAGGAGGCAAAACCAAGCTTAATACAGGAATATTATAAGCGTGAGGAAGCTACTCAAAGATTGATACAAGAATTGCGTGAGCAGCTTGAGAACACTCAGAGAGAAGTAAAGGAATAGGATGAGCAGGCTGAGATCAGTCAAAGAGAAAGTCAGGAATGGCATGAGCAGGCTGAGAACACTCAAAGAGAACTACAAGAACTGCGTGAACATGAAGAAACTAATCAAAGAGTAATACAGGAAATGAGAGAGCAGGATGAGAATACAGAAAGATCACTAAAGGCATTCATGGAATCCATAAACAAAGAGCTGAAGGAAGTCAGGGAGACCACAAAGGGAATGCTGAATGGAACCCAACAGAAGGAATGGGAGTCCAAGAAAACCATAACCAATCAAATAAGTGATTTGAGAATAAACACTGAACACCAAATTAAGGAAGTAAAGAAGTTCATACAAGATCTAAAACAAAGCTCCAACGAAGAATTTGAAGCCATCAAAGCCGACCAACTAGAAGGAAAGGAAATAAAAAACAAAGTAGAAAGTCTTGATACTAGGTTAGACAATGCAGAAGATCGAATTTTGGGGACTGAAGACAGCATAGATATTATAGAGAAAGAACATAAAACTATCCAAGACAAATCCAAGACATATGATAAATCTATTCAACACTTGGAAGACACCATCAGAAGGCCTAATCTGAGGATAATGGGTGTAGAGGAGCACCTAGAAACAGAAATCAATGGTGTAGGAAATTTGTTTAACAGGATCCTAACAGAGAACTTCCCAAACATGCAAAAAGATAGGCCTATTCAGATACAAGAAGCTTTTAGAACTCCAAATAGACCAGACCAGAATAGGACATCTCACCATCACATTATAATCCACACAGGATCAATTCAGACCAAGGAAAAGTTCCTTAAAGCTGTCAAGGAGAAAAGGGTAATCACCTATAAAGGGAAACCAATTAGAATCACCTCAGATTTCTCAGCAGAGCCAATCAAAGCAAGAAGAGCCTGAAATGATGTATGCCATGCCCTAAAGACAAAAAACTATCAACCAAGAATTCTGTACCCAGCTAAACTCTCCTTCATAACCGAAGGTCAAATAAAAACCTTCCATAGCAAAGAAAAATTGAAACAATATATCTCGACCAAACCAGCCCTACAAAAGATTCTTAAAGATGTCCTACACATAGAAAACCAACAAGACCACAAGAAACTGCACCCAAACTGAGAATTCAAGAACTATAGGAAGAACTCAGTAGCTGCAGCCCCCAAGAAGGTGGATAACATGGCAGGAACTCCCAAATACCTCTCAGTCCTATCTCTCAACATTAACGGACTTAACTCTCCAATTAAGCGAAATAGACTGCCTAGTTGGATTAAAAAGCAAGATCCTTCTAACTGCTGCCTTCAGGAGTCACATCTTGACCATAAAAACACATTTTCAATGTGCAAGGCTGGAACAAAATCTACCAAGCAAATGGCTCCCATAAAAAGGCGGGAGTTGCAATCCTAAAATCAGATAAAATAGACTTCAAATTAAAATTAGTGAGAAGAGATAAAGAAGGTCGCTACATACTAATTAAGAAATCTCTCCTTCAGGAGGATATTACAATTCTAAATATCTATACACCAAACATCGGGGCACCCAAATTTATCCAAGAAACAGTACTATCTCTCAAATCCCACATAGATCCAAAGACATTAATTGTTGGAGATTTTAACACACCACTTTCCCCACTAGATAGATCAACTGGGAAAAACTCAACGGAGAAACCACAGATCTAAACAACTGCATAGATCAACTAGATTTAACAGACATCTACCGAATATTTCACCCAGCAGAACCAGAATACACGTTTTTCTCAGCAGCACATTGAACATTACCTAAATTAGACAACATTTTAGGCCAAACTTGCCCAAATTCAGAAACATTGAAGTTATACCTTGCATTCTCTCAGAACACAAACGAACAAAATTAGAACTCAACACCAAAAGCCACCAAAGAAAATCCTGTAATACATGGAGGCTGAACAACACAGAATCAAGAGTGGGTCATGGAAGAGATTAGAAAGGAAATTCAAATGTTCATGATATTCAACAAAAATGAACACACAAATTACCAGCTCCTCTGGGACACAGCAAAGGCAGTACTCAGGGACAAGTTTATAGCTCTGAGTTCCTACATCAACAAATTGGAGAGATCTGAAACCAACAATTTAATAAGACATCTGAACCTCCTTGAAAAAGAAACCCCAATCCAGTAGACGGAAAAAAATAATTACAATTAAATCAGAACAAAATGAATTAGAATCCAAAAAAACTATAAAAAGAATAAACAAAACAAAGAGTTGGTTCTTCAAACAAATTAGCAATATTGACAGACCCTTAGCAAATCTTATCAGAAAAAGAAGAGAACACACCCAAATAAATAAACTCAGAGGTGAGAATGGAAACATCACCACAGAAACAACCAAGATTCAGAACATTACAAACGAATACTTCTCAAAACTTTAAGCTAATAAGTTTGAGAACTTGGCAGAAATGAACCTTTTCTAAGCAAATATTGACATGCCAAAACTAAACCAAGATGAGTTAAAACATCTTAACAGGTGCATATCAAGCATTGAAATAGAAACAGCAATAAGAGATCTCCCATATAAAAAAGCACAGGACCAGATGGCTTTACAGCAAAATTCTACAAATCCATCAAAGCAGAGCTCACACCAATACTCCTCCAACTCTTCAATGAAATTGAAAGAGAAAGTTCACTACAGAACTCATTCTATGAAGCCATCATAACCCTCATCCCAAAACCAGGCAGGGACTCATCAAAGAAAGAGAACTATAGACCCATTTCTTTGATGAACATTGATGCAAAACTTAACAAAATTCTGGCCGATCGACTTCAACAATTCATACAAAAATCATACACCATGATCAAACAGGATTCATGTCAGGGATGCAAACTGGTTCAATATATGCAAATCAATAAATAGAATTTATCACATCAACACGAGCAAGGTTATCTCAATACATGCAGAAAAAGCATTCGACAAGATCCAACACCCTTTTATGATGAAGGTTCTGGAAAAATTAGGAATCCATGGAACATTCCTCAATACAATAAAGGCTGTATATGACAAACCTACAGCCAGCATTATACTTAATGGTGAAAAACTAAAGCCATTTCTACTTAACTCAGGAACAAGACAAGGATGCCCACTCTCTCCACTTCTCTTCGATCTACTATTAGAATGCCTAGCTACAGCAATAAGACAAGATGCAAACATAAAGGGGGAACAAATAGGGAAAGAAGAAATAAAACTCTCCCTCTTTGTAGATGATATGATCTTGTATTTAAAGAATCCCATAGACTCCACTCCCAAATTACTCAAGCTGATTCAAAACTTTGGCAAAGTAGCAGGGTATAAAATTAACTCTAAAAAATTAATGGCTTTTCTGTATGCCAACAATGAGAAAAGTGTGGCTGAAATTAGGAAAGCAACTCCATTTGTAATAGCCCCACAAAAATTAAAATACCTAGGAATTAACTTAACGAAAGAAGTGAAGGATCTCTATGATGAAAACTTTAAAAACTTGACAAAGGAAATCAAAACAGAACTTAAAAAGTGGCAAAAAAACTCCCATGCTCCTGGATTAGAAAGATCAGCATCGTGAAAATGGCAATACTTCCCAAGGCTATCTACAAATTCAATGCGATACCTATCAATATTCCAACTTCATTCTTCAAGGAAATAGAAGAGGCAATCCAAACATTCATATGGAACAACAAAGTCCCGAATAGCAAAAACGATCCTCAACAGAAAGAACAGTGCTTGAGGAATATCAATACCTAATTTCAAACTCAACTACAAAGCCATAGTAATCAGAACAGCTTGGTTCTAGCACAAGAACAGACCTCATGACCAATGGAATAGAATTGAAAACCGAGAAATGAACGTACAGAACTATAACCATCTAATCTTCGATAAGAGAGCTAAAAAAATAGAATGGAAGAAAGACAGTCTCTTCAGTAAATGGTGCTGGCAAAATTGGTTAACTACTTGTAGAAAACTAAAGCTAGATCCTTATACATCACCCGGCACCACAATCAACTTCCAAATGGATCAAAGACCTTGGAGTCAAAGCAGACACTCTGAAAACATTACAGGATTGAATAGGAGAAACCATTGGTCTCCTTGGCACAGGCCAAAATTTTCTTGATAGAGACCCAGAAACACAACAAATCAAAGACAGGTTGGACAAATGGGATTGCACGAAATTGCAGAGCTTCTGCATGGCAAAGGACATAGCTAGCAAGATCAATAGAAAGCCCACCGATTGGGAGGACATCTTCACTAGCCATACAAGGGACAAGGGTCTCATATCTAAAATATACCTGGAACTCAAAAAATTAAATCCCCCAACAACAAATCTTCAAAGAAACAACTGCCCAATAAATAAGTGAGCTAAAGAATTAAAGAGAAACTTCTCTGAAGAGGAAAGAAGGATGGCTAATAGACACATGAAGAAATGCTCAACCTCCCTAGCCATAAAAGAAATGCAAATCAAAACAACATTGAGATACCACCTCACCCCAGTTAGAATGGCTAAAATCAAGAACACTAAAAACAACAGATGCTGGAGGGGATGTGGACAGAAGGGAACCTTACTGCATTGTTGGTGGGAGTGTAAACTTGTTCAACCACTTTGGAAAGTAGTATGGAGGTTCCTCAAAAGACTCCACATAGAGCTCCCCAATGACCCAGCAATTGCACTTTCGGGCATTTACACAAATGTTCACAAACAAGACCACACTAAAGCTTACAGAACAACCTTGTTTACTGCAGCCTTACTTACCATAGCTAAGATGTGGAACCAACCGAGATGCCCCTCAGTAGATGAATGGATCAAGAAAATGTGGTATCTATACACAATGGAATTCTATGCCTCCATCAGAAAGAATGACATTGCCCCATTTGTTAGGAAATGGCAAGGCTTGGAAAAAATTATATTAAGTGAAGTAAGCCAGGCCCAAAGAAACATAGGTCCCATGTTTTCCCTTATTTTCAATAACTAGTATATGACTGAGTCAAGCAGAAAAGGTCAGATAAGTTGATGTTAGGGAAATTAACCCTAAGATATGTATTCAAATTGTTTTTTTCTTTCATTCGATTGTTTCTAGCACATTTATAAGATTATTTCTTTGTTCCTTTGTATGTCCCTCCCCCAGGGTATACTCCTTGTTTTCAATGAATTTGATGTTGTTATAATTTGTGGAGGGGAACATAAAAAACAAATGGTTTAAATACCAATACAGGTGAACCCATTGCAAAAATGAGACGTACAAGTTGTTATGTGGAAAATGAACTTTACAACTTTGGTGGGGGGGAGGAAGGTTAGGTGGGGGGGCGGGGGGAGGATAGGATGGGAAGGGGAAACAAAGGAGGAGGCTACAATGCTTGATAACAAATGTACTCATTATCTTGCCCATGTAATTGTAACCACTCTGTACATTATTTTCACAATAAAAAAATCTCAAAGTAATACGGAATGTCCTAAAGAAAGTAAGGATTGATTGATGTTGGGGAACGCCAAAGGATGCTTTCTTCTAGAGGAGATGTTTACTTTGAAAAGTGAGTTAAGAGTGTGAGTTCCGGCAAGATGGCGGAGGAGAAGCCGGAATCTGAACAAGCTCTCGCATAGAAAGCAGTTTTAGAGTTCCAGTGAACAGTCCTAAGCCAGAGAATCACACCAAGTGTGCCATCACAGGACAGAGAGTTAGTCAAGAGAGGGGAAGCCAAGGAGACACATCTGAGCGCCTGCCAGCAGCTGCAGATGCGGCGGCAAGGTCGCGGTGACAAACACCGCCCCGGGGTCATACCTGAGACACAGAGAGTCCGGGACGAAGGAGCCAGACGCAGCGGACGAGCAGATTCTACTCAACACCAACAAGAACCGACAAGGAACGGACATTTTCATCCTGCTGTTTGCAGACCAGAGACGACCCAGGATCCAAGACTCGGCGTGAGTACAAGCCCGACATCCTCACTCCTTCTCAGGGAGCAGAGGAGGGAAGGCCACCCCTCCCCCCCCCCAGCACCGGTGATCTCCATCTTGGATACCGACAAAGCTCGGAGGAGCTGCTAGCTCCAGCTCAGGCCTTGGAATAAAACGAGTCATTTAGCAGGTCACAAGAACTTATGGCGAAGTGACCTGCCAGACTCAGCTCCATCCAGGGAAAAGTCACCCAGCTCAGGCGCCAGCCATTGGAGTGGCTTTCCCCACTGGGTAACCAGAGCCAGAGGCTGCCCCTCCCTCTAGCAGCCACCACAATCAATTTAAAAACAGAAACCCTGAGAATGGCTCCAGGCTGGGTACTGTGAGTTTTATCACAAAATAGCCCCAAGGAAAAGCTACTGTTTGTTGAAAGGCCTCAACTCTACCCAGAACCTAGCCTCATCACTGCATCCCCCTCTTTTGTGATTCTCAAAGCTGATCACCCTCCCAGAAAACTAACCTGGGAAGGGGATCTCAAAATCTTGGGTAAAGCAGAGCATTTTTCTGCCTCTTCCAACAAACCGACTTAAGAAACCAATCAAGCCACAGGACCTCAAGCTGACCAGAGACTCCAACAAGAGACTGGTTACAGACAAAAGGGAGATAGATACAGGATTCTTCCCACCCCTCCCCCCCAAAAAAAATCAAAGGACTTTTTTCTTCTTCTTCTTCTTTTCTTTTGTTTGTTTGTTTTTTGTTTTTTGTTACCTTATATATATATATATATATATATATATATATATATATATATAATTTTTTTCCCTTCTAAAACTTTTATTAATATTTAATTTTTTCCTCTTCTGAAAAAATAATTCTTTCCAGTAACTTATTTTTTCTCCTCTTATAATTTTTATTTTAGGAATATGTGAATGAGCGTTTTCCTTTCTTTTCTTGCCTTCTTTCTCTTTTTCTTTCTTTCTTAATTATCTTTTTGTTTTTTGTCTAGCTCTACTGAACTTCTGATCTTTTCTTCTCCCTTTCCCATCCTTAAAGTTTCTCACATCTCCTCTATGTCCCTCCATTTCTCTCAACATATTCACATTCCTCTCTAAATAGACGGTCTTTTAATCTCTACAATAACATTAAATTTTACGGTTCTTTTTTTTGTTTCTGGTCTCTTTTAATTCCCCTTTCCGTCTCTTCTTTTTCTCTCTCTCTCTACTTGCATCCTACCCAACCCATTTCCTGCATTGTGATTAGGACATAGTTAACTCTCCCTGTGCCTCCCCACACCAATCTATTCCTATTTTTTACCCACATCTCTCCTTAATTGTAATAATTTCTGGTTTTCCAAATTCTTCTCTGCGGTTCGAAGCCCATTAACATATAGTTGTTTGATGTTGAATAGATATATCTTTTGAACTAGATTGTATCTGTAGACTATTGACTGTACAAATGCAAACTTTGGTTGATGGTTGCCTTAAGATAGTGTTCTAGCACAAAACTGGTGCTATCTTCATCTCAAATGGGCAGAGTAAGCCGGAAAAACACAAGAAAAATGGCAAATTCGGGTATCTCAATTCCCAATCTTGATAATCAGGGATTAGAACAGGTAAAGAATAATCCAGAGGAGGGTTCCCAAATAGCTCTACAAACACTACTAGCAAACATGATAAATGAGAAGTTTGACAATGTACAAAGGACTCTGTATGAGCGTGATAGGGAGAGAGAGGAGGCATCCCAGAAGTTTATACAGGAATATCATAAGCGTGAGGAAGCTACTCAAAAACTGATACAGGATTTGCGTGAACAACTTGAGAATACTCAAAGAGAAAGGGAGGAATGGCATGAGCCGGCTGAGAACACTCAAAGAGAACTGCAGGAATCCCACGAATGGGAAGAAAGAGAACTGCAGGAATCCCACAGAGGGGAGGAAGCTAATCAAAGAGTAATTCAGGAATTGAGAGACCAGGTAGAGAATACACAAAGATCACTAAAGGCATTCATGGAATCCATTAACAAAGAGCTGAAGGAAGTCAGGGAGACCACAAAGGGAATGCTGAATGGAACCCAACAGAAGGAATGGGAGTCCAAAGAAACCATAACCAATCAACTAAGTGATTTGAGAACAAACACTGAACACCAAATTAAGGAAGTAAAGAAATTCATAAAAGACCTAAAACAAAGCTTCAACAAAGAAGTTGAAGCCATCAAAGCTGACCAATTAGAAGGAAAAGAGATAAAAAACAAAGTAGAGAGTCTTGACAACAGGTTAAACCATGCAGAAGATCGAATCTCAGGGATTGAAGACAGCCTAGATATTATAGAGAAAGAACATACAACCATCCAAGACAAGTCCAAGAAATATGATAGGTCTATCCAACACCTGGAAGACACCATCAGAAGGCCCAATCTAAGGATAATGGGTGTAGAGGAGCACCTAGAAACAGAAGTTAATGGTCTAGGAAATTTGTTTAACAGGATCCTAGCAGAGAACTTCCCAAACATACAAAAAGATAGGCCTATTCAGATACAAGAAGCTTTTAGAACCCCAAATAGACCAGACCAGAATAGGACATCCCACCGTCACATTATAATCCACACAGGATCAACTCAGACCAAGGAAAAGATCCTTAAAGCTGTCAAGGAGAAAAAGTTAATCACCTATAAAGGGAAACCAATTAGAATTACCTCAGATTTCTCAGCAGAGCCAATCAAAGCAAGAAGAGCCTGGAATGATGTATGCCATGCGCTAAAAACAAACAACTATCAACCAAGAATACTGTACCCAGCTAAACTCTCCTTCATAACTGAAGGCCAAATAAAAACCTTCCATAGCAAAGAAAAATTGAAACAATACATCTCCACCAAACCAGCCCTACAAAAGATTCTTAAAGATGTCCTACACATAGAAAACCAACAAGACCGCAACAAAGGCCAAGAAACTGCACTCAAACTGAGAATCCAAGAACCATAGGAAGAACCCAGTTTTCGCAGCCCCCAAGAAGGTGGATAACATGGCAGGAACTCCCAAATACCTCTCAGTCCTATCTCTTAACGTTAACGGACTGAACTCTCCAATTAAGGGACATAGACTGTCTAGTTGGATTAAAAAACAAGACCCTTCTATCTGCTGCCTGCAGGAGTTACATCTTGCCCGTAAAAACAAACACATTTTCAATGTTAAAGGCTGGAACAAAATCTACCAAGCAAATGGCCCTCATAAACAGGCGGGAGTTGCAATCCTAATATCAGATAAAATAGACTTCAAATTAAAATTCGTGAGAAGAGATAAAGAAGGTCGCTACATACTAATTAAAGGATCTCTCCTTCAGGAGGATATTACAATTCTAAATATCTATTCGCCAAACAATGGAGCACCCAAATTTATCAAAGAAACACTACTTTCCCTCAAATCCCATATAGATCCAAAGACATTAATTGTTGGGGATTTTAACACACCACTCTCCCCACTAGATAGATCAACTAGGCAAAAACTCAACAGAGAAACCGCAGATCTAAACAGCTGCATAGATCAACTAGACTTAACAGACATCTACTGAACATTTCACCCAGCAGCATCAGAATACACGTTTTTCTCAGCAGCACATGGAACCGTTTCTAAAATAGACATTTTAGGCCACAAAGCAAACTTGTCTAAATTCAGAAACATTGAAGTTATACCTTGCATTCTCTCTGACCACAAGCGAATAAAATTAGAACTCAACACCAAAAGCCACCAAAGAAAGTCCAGTATCACATGGAGGCTGAACAACACACTGCTGAATCAAGAGTGGCTCATGGAAGAGATTAGAAAGGAAATTCAAATGTTCATGCTATTCAACAAAAATGAACACACAAATTACCAGCTCCTCTGGGACACAGCAAAGGCAGTACTCAGAGGCAAGTTTATAGCTCTGAGCTCCTACATCAACAAATTGGAGAGATCTGAAACTAGCAATTTAATGACACATCTAAACCTCCTTGAAAAAGAGCAGCAAGATAAACCCCAATCCAGTAGATGGAAAGAAATAATCAAAATTAAATCAGAATTAAATGAATTAGAATCCAAAAAAACTATAGAAAGAATCAACAAAACAAAGAGTTGGTTCTTCAAAAAACTTAACAAAATTGACAGACCCTTAGCAAACCTTATCAGAAAAAGGAGAGAACACACCCAAATTAATAAACTCAGAGATGAGAATGGAAACATCACCACGGAAACAACCAAGATTCAGAACATTATAAGGGAATACTTCTCAAAACTTTATGCTAATAAGTTTGAGAACTTGACAGAAATGGACCTTTTCCTAGCCAATATTGACATGCCAAAACTAAACCAAGATGAGTTAAACCAACTTAACAGGCCCATATCAAGCACTGAAATAGAAACAGCAATAAGAGACCTCCCAGCTAAGAAAAGTCCAGGACCAGATGGTTTTACAGCGGAATTTTACAAGGCCTTCAAAGCAGAGCTCACACCAATACTCCTCCAACTCTTCAATGAAATTGAAAGAGAAAGCTCACTACCGAACACATTCTATGAAGCCATCATAACCCTCATCCCAAAACCAGGCAGGGACTCATCAAAGAAAGAGAACTATAGACCCATTTCTTTGATGTACATTGATGCAAAACTTCTCAACAAAATTTTGGCCAATCGACTTCAACAATTCATCCAAAAAATCATACACCATGATCAAACAGGATTCATTTCAGGGATGCAAAACTGGTTCAATATACACAAATCAATTAATATTATTCATCACATCAACAGGAGCAAGAACAAGAACCACATGGTTATCTCAATAGATGCAGAAAAACCATTCGACAAGATCCAACACCCCTTTATGATGAAGGTTCTGGAAAAATTAGGAATCCATGGAACATTCCTCAATACAATAAAGGCTGTATATGACAAACCTACAGCCAGCATTATACTCAATGGTGAAAAACTAAAGCCATTTCCTCTTAACTCAGGAACAAGACAAGGATGCCCACTCTCTCCACTTCTCTTCAATCTAGTATTAGAATGCCTAGCTACAGCAATAAGACAAGATGCAGACATAAAGGGGATCCAAATAGGGAAAGAAGAAACAAAACTCTCCCTCTTTGCAGATGACATGATCTTGTATTTAAAGAATCCCATAGACTCCACTCCCAAATTACTCAAGCTGATTCAAAACTTTGGCAAAGTAGCAGGGTATAAAATTAACTCTAAAAAATTAATGGCTTTTCTGTATGCCAACAATGAGAAAAGTGTGGCTGAAATTAGGAAAGCAACTCCATTTGTAATAGCCCTACAAAAAATAAAATACCTAGGAATTAACTTAACTAAAGAAGTGAAGGACCTCTATGATGAAAACTTTAAAATCTTGAAAAAGGAAATCAACACAGAACTTTAAAAATGGCAAATTCTCCCATGCTCCTGGATTGGCAAGATTAACATCGTGAAAATGGCAATACTTCCCAAGGCTATCTACAAATTCAACGCGATACCTATCAAAATTCCACCCTCATTCTTCAAGGAAATAGAAGAGGCAATCCAAAAATTCATATGGAACAATAAAAGACCCCGAATAGCAAAAACGCTCCTCAACGGAAAGAACACTGCTGGAGGAATATCAATACCAAACTTCAAACTCTACTATAAAGCCATAGTAATCAAAACAGCTTGGTATTGGCATAAGAACAGACCTTATGACCAATGGAATAGAATTGAAAACCCAGAAATGAACCTACAGACCTATAGCCATCTAATCTTCGATAAGGGAGCTAAAACAATAGAATGGAAGAAAGACAGCCTCTTCAGTAAATGGTGCTGGCAAAATTGGTTAACTACATGTAGAAAACTAAAGCTAGATCCTTGTATATCACCCTGCACCAGAATCAACTCCAAATGGATCAAAGACCTTGAACTCAAAGCAGACACTCTGAAAACATTACAGGATGGAATAGGAGAAACCCTAGGTCTCCTTGGCTCAGGCCGAAATTTTCTGAATAGAGACCCGGAAGCACAACAAATCAAAGAAAGGTTGGACAAATGGGATTGCATAAGGTTGCAGAGCTTCTGCAGGGCAAATGACATAGCTAGCAAGATCAATAGAAAGCCCACCGATTGGGAGAAGATCTTTACTAGCCATACAACGGACAAGGGTCTCATATCTAAAATATACTTGGAACTCAAAAAATTAAACCACCCAACAACAAATCCTCAAAGAAACAACTGCCCAATAAATAAGTGGGCGAAAGACTTAAAGAGAAGCCTCTCTGAAGAAGAAAGAAGGATGGCCAATAGACACATGAAGAAATGTTCAACATCCCTAGCCATAAAAGAAATGCAAATCAAAACAACATTGAGATATCACCTCACTCCAGTTAGAACAGCAAAAATCAAGAACTCTAACAACAACAGATGCTGGAGGGGATGTGGACAGAAAGGAACCTTACTTCATTGTTGGTGGGAATGTAAACTTGTTCAACCACTTTGGAAAGCAGTATGGAGGTTCCTCAAAAGTCTTCACATAGATCTCCCCTATGATCCAGCAATCCCACTTTTGGGCATTTACCCAAATGTTTACAAACAAGACCACACTAAAGCTACCAGCACAACTATGTTTATTGCAGCATTATTTACCATAGCTAAGATATGGAACCAACCCAGATGCCCCTCAGTAAATGAATGGATCAAGAAAATGTGGTATCTATACACAATGGAATTCTATGCCTCCATCAGAAAGAATGACATTGCCCCATTTGTTAGGAAATGGAAAGGTTTGGAAAAAATTATATTAAGTGAAGTAAGCCAGGCCCAAAGAAGCATAGGTCCCATGGTTTCCCTTATTTGCAATATCTAGTATAGGTATGAGTCAAGCGGAAAAGGTCAGATAATGTGATGTTAGGAAAATGAACCCTTAAATATGTATTTTAATGTTTTCGTTTCTTTCATGCATGTGTTTCTAATGCATTTATAAGATTATTTCTTTGTTGCTTTGTATGTCCCTCCCCCACAGTGTAATCTCCGCTTTCACTATATTTGATGTCAGTATAACATGTGGAGGAGATGGGGACAAACAAGTCGTTTAAGGATTCAGGTGGACCTGTTGCAACAATGAGAAGTACAAAATGTCATGTCAAAACCAGCTTTACAATGTCGGTGTCGGGGGGGAGGGGGGTATGATTGGTTTGGGGGGAAGGGGGAGGCTGGGGAGGGAGGTGAAGGGTAAACAAAGGAGGAGGCTGCAATGCTTGGTAAGAAATGTATGCATTATCCTGCCCATGTAATTGTAACCCCTCTGTACAGTATGTTCTCAAATAAAATAAAATTAAATTAAAAAAAATAAATAATGTTTAGCATGGCTCTGACAAAGGGTGAGGATGGTCTAGGATACCTCATTAATAACTCTGGCTTTCATTCTATAAAAGATGGAAAATTGATTTCAGTGGAAATTCTCAAGTAGAGAGTGACAACATAAGATTTGTTTATTACTAAAATATTGCATAGAAGTAGACAGATGAATGAAAGGTTATTTCTATGAAGGGGATAAGACAGGAAATTTAAGAAACATTTCTTATGAAACGTTCCAAGATCACAGAAAATATAATAAATATAAGAAGCATCTGTTTCACAACACATGGGTTCAATAAACCTCATCCCTTGGGGATATTTGCCTCACATTATCTACAGAATAAGAATAGAAATTTACATATTTGAAACTCACCTTGATTGTTTTCCCTTCAAGAGCCTCCTTCTTCTTACTACACACCCTGCCAAATGAGCAGCTTGTGATAGAAGACTCTGAAAGCAACTGAGAGGTGAGAAAACAAGGAGTAAAGGCAATTATAGAAGAGAAGAGGATGAAATCAAGAGGCTTTCTCCTTCTAACCAATAAAATTTGAAGGGAAATGGATTAAACAAAAGGGAAAAAAGAGGAAAAGAATAAACTTGGGGCAACTCCTGGGTTCTTAGATTACAATTTGGCCTGCAATACTATTAATGAAATATAAAAGTGTATATCTATATAAATAGATCTGGGTGATGATGGTTCACACCTGCAAACCTAGTCAGTAGATTAATATCTGAGGATCACAATTTGAAGCAAGCCCAGGCAGAAATCACTGTGAGACTCTTTATTTCCAATCAATAAGCAAAAAGCTGGAAGTGGAGCTGTGGTTCAAATGGTAGAATGCCATCCTTGAGCAAAAGATCCAAGCAAGGGCACAAGGCCCAGAGATCAAGCCCCAGTCCCAGTACTATATATGTGGTTGGGCTACACTCCAGGTTTCGTATCATTTCTGATCTTGATCACTCACAGACTCTGACTTCATGTTTCTAATTTCTTTCCTTTGTTGTAGTCAACATGTAGATGGAGTGTCTGAGGAGGTTGATTATCATAAGGGAAATGAGGGAGATACAGAGCATTTGGCATCTGGGATTTGAACATCCAAAGATCTTCATGTATCTCATTCTCATCAGAATCAGCTATTATCATTTTGATGAACTTTTGCTGGTCTGATAAGCAAAGAATAGTTTCCTTGCTGTTGTTTAAATTTGCATGTCTTTGATTATACTGGAAGTTGAACATTTTTCCATATGTTTGTTTACTGCTTTGCATTTCTTATTTTGTGAGTCATCTGTTCATGTCCTTTGCCCATTTATCTCATTCAGTTTAAATGTTTTCATAAGTCTGAGGAGTTTTTTGTACAACAAATTTATTAACCCAATGTCATGTGGCTGCAAATACTGTTTTGCTCTGTTTGCCTTTTCATTTGGGTTGTGAGTTTGTTTTGTTTTATACTTAGATTTTATTTCATTTAAAATTTTCTGCACTCAACTTCTGAGCATGACATGCAATGTCCTATGGGATCTGACTCCTTTAACCTCTCCTCTGTCAATGCACCCCACAAAAATGCATGCAGTAGGCATCCCCAAGTACCTCTCCCTACATAAATTCAAAAGGCTTTCACACACTCCTAGGACTTAGCACATCTGCCCTAAACATCCTACCCACCCTCATCAACCAAGATAACTTCTCATCCTTCAGGATCTGGCTCAAACATCTAGGCCAATATACTGTGAGGAGTTCAGTCAGTGCATGGGCTCAAAATGAGAAGCTCTGGACTTGAGTCCTAGATCCACTGTCTGCTAGCTTCATTTGTCAAATGACTGAACTAAGTCTTCAGTTCCTCATCTTTTTATGTTTTTCTTGTAAAAATAGTGTACATTACCTTATATGGATAAGGTAATGAGTACATTTCCTACCCAGCATTGTTACCTCCTCCTTTGTTTTTCCCCTACCATCCCTTCCTGCCCCACCTCCCCAATTCTCCCCTCTATCCCCCAAGTTGTAAAGTTCATTTTCAACATAATGTCTTGCACATATCATTGTTATAATCGGTCAACCTGTATCCTTATTTCAGTATTTTGTTATTTCCCTTCCCGTCCCCAAATTGAAAAATGTATATATAAGGTACAGAGCACTGGAATCAAAGACAGTGAAAACAGGCATTATACCATGGGGGAGGAACATACAAAGAAAGAAAAAAATCACATAGTACATTTTAAATACATTAAAAACAATAGCAAAAAAGAAAAAAATATTTGTGTCCTTAATCTTGAGGTACATTTTGCATAACATCATCTTATATGGTCATATGTACATAGCTTTTGAACTTCCTGCTTGTCCTAGATATATACTAGTTATTGAAAATAAGGGAAACAATGGGACCTATGTTTCTTTGGGCCTGGCTTATTTCACTTAATAAAATTTTTTCCAGGGCTTTCCATTTCCTAACAATTGGGGCAGTCATTCATTCTGATGGAGGCATATATATACTTTTCTTGATCCATTCATCTACTGAGGGCATTTAGGTTGGTTCCATATCATAGCTATGGTAAATAATGCTGCAATAAACATAGTTGTGCTGGTAGCATTAGTATGGCCTTGATTGTGATTGTTGGGGTAAATACCCAAAAGTGAGATTGCTGGGTCATAGGGAAGCTCTATGTGGATTCTTTTGAGGACCCTCCATACTGCTTTCCAGA
Organism: Dipodomys merriami; assembly: GCF_024711535.1. Taxonomy (NCBI): domain Eukaryota; kingdom Metazoa; phylum Chordata; class Mammalia; order Rodentia; family Heteromyidae; genus Dipodomys; species Dipodomys merriami. The sequence goes on from NW_027206457.1 coordinate 4,525,891, forward strand.
GTGGTTGAACAAGTTTACACTCCCACCAACAATGCAGTAGGGTTCCCTTCTGTCCACATCCCCTCCAGCATCTGTAGTTATTAGATTTCTTGATTATAGCCATTCTAACTGGGGTGAGGTGGTATCTCAATGTTCTTTTGATATTCATTTCTTTTATGGCTAGAGAAGTTGAGTGTTTCTTCATGTGTCTATTGGCCATTCTTATTTCCTCTTCAGAGAAGTTTCTCTTAAGTCTTTAGCCCACTTATTTATCAGGCAGTTGTTTCTTTGAGGATTTGTTGTTAGGAGATTCAGTTTTTTTAGTTCTAAGTATATTTTGTATATGACACCCTTATCCATTGGATGGGTACTTATGATCTTCTCCCAATCCATAGGCTATACTAGCTATATCCTTTGCCATGCAGAAACTCTGCAGTTTCATGCAATCCCATTTGTCCAAACTTTCTTTGATTTGTTGTGTTTCTGGGTCTTCATTAAGAAAATTTTGGTCTGTGCCAAGGAGCCCTAGAGTTTCTCCTATTCTTTCCTGTAATGTTTTCAGGGTGTCTACTTTGACTCTAAGGTCTTTGATCCATTTGGAGTTGATTCTGGTGCAGGGTGATATATAAGGATAGCTTAAGTTTTCTACGGGTGTTTAACCAATTTTGCCAGCATTATTCGATTTTTGTGTGGTTTTTATTGTAAAAATACTGTACAGAGAGGTTACAGTTACATGAGAAAGGTAATGAGTACATTTCCTATGAGCATTGTTGTCTCCTTCTTTGTTTTTCCCCTACTATCCCTACTATCCCACCTCCACAAATACTCCCTTGCCCTGCAGAAGTTGTAAAGTTCATTTTCAACATAATGTCTTGTACATCTCAGTGTTACAATGGGTCAACCTGTATCCCTATTTAAGCATTTTGTTTTTTCCCTTCCCCTCCCCAAATTAGAAAAGTGAATATACAAGATGCAGGGCACCAGAATCAAATAAAGTGAATACAGGGGTTATACGGTGGGGGAGGAACATACAAAGAAAGAAAAAAAATCACATAGTACATTTTAAATACGTTAAAAACAATAGCAAGAAACAAAAAATATTTGTGTCCTTATCATGAGTACATTTTGCTGAACATCATCTTATATGGTCATATGTACATAGCATTTGACCTTTTCTGCTTGTCCTAGACATATACTAGTTATTGCAAATAAGGGAAACCATGGGACATATGTTTCTTTGGGCCTGGCTTACTTCACTTAATATAATTTTTTCCAGGTCTTTCCATTTCTTAACAAATAGGGTGATGCCATTCTTTCTGATGGAGGCATAGAGTTCCATGATATATCTTATCTTATCTTATCTTATGTTATATTATATATCACTTTTTCTTTTTTTCTTTTTATTTTTTTATTGTGAAAATACTTTACAGAGGGGTTACAATTACATGGGCAAGATAATGAGAACATTTCTTATCAAGCATTGTAGCCTCCTCCTTTGTTTCCCCTTCCCATCCCTTCCCAGTCCCCCACCCCCCTACCCAATCCTCCCCACTCCACCCCCCCACCCCGTGCCAAAGTTGTAAAGTTCATTTCTGGACATAACCACTTGTACATCTCATTGCTGCAATGGGTCCACCTGTATCCCTAGTTAAATGATTTTTTTCCCCTTCCCCTCCACAAATTATACTGACATCAAATACAGTGAAAGAAGGGGTTATACTGTGGGGGAGGGACACACAAAGCAACAAAGAAATAATCTTATAAATGCGTTAGAAACAATCACATGAAAGAAAAAAAACATTTGAATACACATCTTAGGGTTCATTTCCCTAACATCACCTTATCTGACCTTTTCTGCTTGACTCAGACATATTCTAGATATTGAAAATAAGGGAAACCATGGGACCTATGTTTCTTTGGGCCTGGCTTACTTCACTTAATATAATTTTTTCCAAACCTTTCCATTTCCTAACAAATGGGGCAATGTCATTCTTTCTGATGGAGGCATAGAATTCCATTGTGTATAGATACCACATTTTCTTGATCCATTCATTTACTGAGGGGCATCTGGGTTGGTTCCATATCTTAGCTATAGTAAATAGTGCTGCAATAAACACAGTCGTGCTGGTAGCTTTAGTGTGGTCTTGTTTGTAAACATTTGTGTAAATGCCCAAAGTGGGATTGCTGGGTCATAGGGGAACTCTACGTGAAGTCTTTTGAGGAAGCTCCATACTGCTTAGGATAAGGTCTAATAATTGAAGACGTTTATATATCTGGGGATGAGCAGAACAGCAATTAAGTCATGCAAAAATAACCCAAAAAGTCCAAAAGGAAAAAGAATTTAAAGACTTTGAAAACATTCACACACCTAAAATAAAAATGATGAAAAAAAAACAATTTAAAATTTAAAAAAATAGGTAGAAAAGAGAGTTCTTCAATTTCTTCTTGAGGGGCAATCTTGTGTCTCCCCTGTGTCTGTAACCAGTCCCTTGGTGGAGTCTCTGGTTTGCTTGTGGTGTTTGGTTTTCCTGTGGCTTGATTGGATTCTTTTTTTTTTTTAATTTAATTTTATTTTATTTGAGAACATACTGTACAGAGGGGCTACAATTACATGGGCAGGATAATGCATACATTTCTTACCAAGCATTGCAGCCTCCTCCTTTGTTTACCCTTCACCTCCCTTCCCAGTTGATTGGTTTCTTAAGTCAGTTTTTTTAAGCAGACAGAAAGAAGCTCTGCCTTAGCCAGAACTTTATGACCCTCCTCCCAGGCTAGTTCAGTGGAAGAGAGATCTACTTTGAATATCACAAAAGAGGGAGATGGCTGTTTCCTGTAGCTTGGAGTTGCTGTGATGGGGCTAGGTTGTGGGTAGGGTTGAGGCCTGTCAGCAATCAGTAGCTTTACCCTGAGGGGCTATCTCCTGAGATTCTCACAGATCCCAGCCTGGAGCCATTCTCAAGATTTACTTTTACTGAGTTTCAATTGTTTTTTTTTTTTTTTTATCACCTCCCCCCTCCACTGGGTCTGCTGCTTAGGCTGCAGTGGGGGGGGGAGGGCAGCCTCTGCCTTTCTTTCCCCAGTGAAGAAAGTCACTCCTCAAGGGCAGAGCTACTCTGCCTGGGAAGGGTAACTTTCCCCTGGGTGGAGCCCAGCCAGGCAGGTCAGGTTCTTATTACCTGTTGAATGTCTCCTATTGTCTTTTTCCAAGGCCTGTGTTGTGTGTTAGCTGTTCTGGCCGGGTCTTTGTCAAAGATAGTCCTTCTCCAGTGGTGGGGGAGGGGCTACCTTCCCACGGCTGCTCCCTGAGAAGGAGTGAGGATGTCTTGGGGGTACTCATGTCTATCCCTTGGTTTCCAGGCCATCCATGGTCTGTTACTGTCTGTGGTCAGCACGTTGAAAATGCTTGCTCCTTATCTGTTCTTGCTAGCAGTGAGTAGAATCCTCTCCCACACCACCTCTGGCACCTTTGTCCTGGGCTGATATGGCAACCATAGCAGCAGGCGCCACTGCCGCCCCTGTGGACACCAGTGAGTCTTCAAATCTGCCTCCTTAACCAAGCTGTCTGTATTTTTCCTCTCCGGCCAAACTCTCTGTACTATGATGGCACACTTGGTGTGACTCTCTAGCCTAGGACTCTTCACTGGAACACTAAAACTGCTTTCTACGTGAGAACTTGTTTTGCACCCAGCTTCTCCTCTGCCATCTTCCCAGCTGAGTTCCTCATCTTTTAAGTGAGATAAAAATAATGGTTTCTCATGCTATTCAACAAAATTGAACACACAAATTACCAGCTCCTCTGGGACACAGCAAAGGCAGTACTCAGAGGCAAGTTTATAGCTCTGAGCTCCTACATCAACAAATTGGAGAGATCTGAAACTAGCAATTTAATGACACATCTAAACCTCCTTGAAAAAGAGCAGCAAGATAAACCCCAATCCAGTAGATGGAAAGAAATAATCAAAATTAAATCAGAATTAAATGAATTAGAATCCAAAAAAACTATAGAAAGAATCAACAAAACAAAGAGTTGGTTCTTCGAAAAACTTAACAAAATTGACAGACCCTTAGCAAACCTTATCAGAAAAAGGAGAGAACACACCCAAATTAATAAACTCAGAGATGAGAATGGAAACATCACCACGGAAACAACCAAGATTCAGAACATTATAAGGGAATACTTCTCAAAACTTTATGCTAATAAGTTTGAGAACTTGACAGAAATGGACCTTTTCCTAGCAAATATTGACATGCCAAAACTAAACCAAGATGAGTTAAACCAGCTTAACAGGCCCATATCAAGCATTGAAATAGAAACAGCAATAAGAGACCTCCCAGCTAAGAAAAGTCCAGGACCAGATGGTTTTACAGCGGAATTTTACAAGGCCTTCAAAGCAGAGCTCACACCAATACTCCTCCAACTCTTCAATGAAATTGAAAGAGAAAGCTCACTACCGAACACATTCTATGAAGCCATCATAACCCTCATCCCAAAACCAGGCAGGGACTCATCAAAGAAAGAGAACTATAGACCCATTTCTTTGATGAACATTGATGCAAAACTTCTCAACAAAATTTTGGCCAATCGACTTCAACAATTCATCCAAAAAATCATACACCATGATCAAACAGGATTCATTTCAGGGATGCAAAGCTGGTTCAATATACGCAAATCAATTAATATTATTCATCACATCAACAGGAGCAAGAATAAGAACCACATGGTTATCTCAATAGATGCAGAAAAAGCATTCGACAAGATCCAACACCCCTTTATGATGAAGGTTCTGGAAAAATTAGGAATCCATAGATCATTCCTCAATACAATAAAGGCTGTATATGACAAACCTACAGCCAGCATTATACTCAATGGTGAAAAACTAAAGCCATTTCCTCTTAACTCAGGAACAAGACAAGGATGCCCACTCTCTCCACTTCTCTTCAATCTAGTATTAGAATGCCTAGCTACAGCAATAAGACAAGATGCAGACATAAAGGGGATCCAAATAGGGAAAGAAGAAATAAAACTCTCCCTCTTTGCAGATGACATGATCTTGTATTTAAAGAATCCCATAGACTCCACTCCCAAATTACTCAAGCTGATTCAAAACTTTGGCAAAGTAGCAGGTTATAAAATTAACCCCCAAAAATCAATGGCTTTTCTATATGCCAACAATGAGAAAAGTGTGGCTGAAATTAGGAAAGCAACTCCATTTGTAATAGCCCCACAAAAAATAAAATACCTAGGAATTAACTTAACCAAAGAAGTGAAGGACCTCTATGATGAAAACTTTAAAATCTTGAAAAAGGAAATCAACACAGAACTTAAAAAATGGCAAAACCTCCCATGCTCCTGGATTGGCAAGATTAACATCGTGAAAATGGCAATACTTCCCAAGGCTATCTACAAATTCAACGCGATACCTATCAAAATTCCACCCTCATTCTTCAAGGAAATAGAAGAGGCAATCCAAAAATTCATATGGAACAATAAAAGACCCCGAATAGCAAAAACGCTCCTCAATGGAAAGAACACTGCTGGAGGAATATCAATACAAATTTCAAACTCTACTATAAAGCCATAGTAATCAAAACAGCTTGGTATTGGCATAAGAACAGACCTCAGGACCAATGGAATAGAATTGAAAACCCAGAAATGAACCTACAGACTTATAGCCATCTAATCTTCGATAAGGTAGCTAAAACAATAGAATGGAAAAAAGACAGCCTCTTCAGTAAATGGTGCTGGCAAAATTGGTTAACTACATGTAGAAAACTAAAGCTAGATCCTTGTATATCACCCTGCACCAGAATCAACTCCAAATGGATCAAAGACCTTGAACTCAAAGCAGACACTCTGAAAACATTACAGGATGGAATAGGAGAAACCCTAGGTCTCCTTGGCTCAGGCCGAAATTTTCTGAATATTGACCCGGAAGCACAACAAATCAAAGAAAGGTTGGACAAATGGGATTGCATAAGGTTGCAGAGCTTCTGCAGGGCAAATGACATAGCTAGCAAGATCAATAGAAAGCCCACCGATTGGGAGAAGATCTTTACTAGCCATACAACGGACAAGGGTCTCATATCTAAAATATACTTGGAACTCAAAAAATTAAACCACCCAACAACAAATCCTCAAAGAAACAACTGCCCAATAAATAAGTGGGCGAAAGACTTAAAGAGAAGCTTCTCTGAAGAAGAAAGAAGGATGGCCAATAGACACATGAAGAAATGTTCAACATCCCTAGCCATAAAAGAAATGCAAATCAAAACAACATTGAGATATCACCTCACTCCAGTTAGAACAGCAAAAATCAAGAACTCTAACAACAACAGATGCTGGAGGGGATGTGGACAGAAAGGAACCTTACTTCATTGTTGGTGGGAATGTAAACTTGTTCAACCACTTTGGAAAGCAGTATGGAGGTTCCTCAAAAGACTTCACATAGATCTCCCCTATGATCCAGCAATCCCACTTTTGGGCATTTACCCAAATGTTTACAAACAAGACCACACTAAAGCTACCAGCACAACTATGTTTATTGCAGCATTATTTACCATAGCTAAGATATGGAACCAACCCAGATGCCCCTCAGTAGATGAATGGATCAAGAAAATGTGGTATCTATACACAATGGAATTCTATGCCTCCATCAGAAAGAATGACATTTCCCCATTTGTTAGGAAATGGAAAAACTTGGAAAAAATTATATTAAGTGAAGTAAGCCAGGCCCAAAGAAGCATAGGTCCCATGGTTTCCCTTATTTGCAATATCTAGTATAGGTATGAGTCAAGCGGAAAAGGTCAGATAATGTGATGTTAGGAAAATGAACCCTTAAATATGTATTTTAATGTTTTCATTTCTTTCATGCATGTGTTTCTAACGCATTTATAAGATTATTTCTTTGTTGCTTTGTATGTCCCTCCCCCACAGTGTAATCTCCGCTTTCACTATATTTGATGTCAGTATAACATGTGGAGGAGATGGGGACAAACAAGTCGTTTAAGGATTCAGGTGGACCTGTTGCAACAATGAGAAGTACAAAATGTCATGTCAAAACCAACTTTACAATGTCGGTGTGTGGGGGGGAGGGGGGTATAATTGGGTGGGGGGAAGGGGGAGGCTGGGAAGGGAGGTGAAGGGTAAAAAAAGGAGGAGGCTGCAATGCTTGGTAAGAAATGTATGCATTATCCTGCCCATGTAATTGTAGCCCCTCTGTACAGTATGTTCTCAAATAAAATAATATAAAATTAAAAAAAAGTTAATAAAAAAAAATAATGGTTTCTCAAAACAGTATGACCCAGAACTTCATTCACAGACAGACACACACACACACACACACACACACACACACACACACACACACACACATGTATATCTATCTATCTCTCTCTCTATATATATACACAGTATATGTATATATATATATATATATATATATATATATATATATACATATACATGCATATATACTCAAGAGAACTGAGGACATACTCCTAGATCTTAATGGTCCAGTTTCCCCATAAAAATACATATTTTGAAAGCCCTACGGTGATAGTATTAGGTGGGATCTATGTAAAATAACTATGTGATAATTAAAGAAGACTTAGCCAGGCACTGGTGGTTTACACCTTTAATCCTAGCTATTTAGGATATGAGGATCGCAGTTCAATGCCAGCCTGGTTATATACAAGAAGATTTTTATCTCTAATTAATCAGTAAAAGCTAAAAGTGGAGATGTGGCTCAAGTGGTAAAGCTCAAATATTAAATGAAAAAGTCAAGCATGTGTTATATGTGTGCACATGTGTATGCACGCACACACATGCATACGCGCGCATACGCACACACACACACACACACACACACACACACACACTAAGAGACACAGAGTACTAACAGCCTTTTTAGAGTAGTGAGGATATCATCTATAACCAGGAAAAGAATCCTCTTAGACAATGAATCTCCAATAACCTTCGATATTTGATTTCCTAGCCTCCAGAGAAATTAAAGTAGGATAGCACATTTTGTTAATTAAACTGCACATTGTGTGGTGCCTTGTTATAGTAGCTGAGTAGACTAACACAAGGCCAAAGGCTGTTGATGCCTGCTCCAAACTGTACCACTCATAACAGAGAAGCCTCAAGTGATGGACCAAGGAGAAGGCAGATAAAAAGAAAACAAGTGTCCAATGTGTCCATCTAGACCTTTCCTCTCAGACACTGCCTTTCACACACCTTCAACCTCTCTGGATGCAGGAATATTTCCTCAGAATTGTTTTTTAAAAAGGAGAGCTGGTTCTATAAAGAGCCAGAAGAAATAAGATAGGATGGCTTTGAAGGCCAAAAACCAATGTTCTGGCTTTTAATTCAGAATAGCCTCTTTCTTCTCCCATTTCCTGGGTGACCTTTTTCTATAAATTAGTCCTATGAATGGTTTAAGACACAAGCATTGAATTAAATGGATCATTTTCTATCATTTTCTTACTGTCTTAGTTACTTTACATGCTTCAGATTCTTTTATTTTTAGTTAACACATTAAAAAAAAACAGAATTAAATGCAAATCCTTGCAGAGCTTGTCTGATTTCTGTAATGCTTAACTACAGAAAAATTTCTATGTATTATTTATATCCAGATATGCTGCAGCTGAATTTCACAGTTCCTTAGTTGAAAAAAATTAGATCTCTCGTCATTGCTGCTTGCTCTCTCTCATCTTCTATTAGTCTGTTAACACCTTAAAAATGTGATCCTCTTACACACCAGAGATCCCAAGTCAAGTTAACATCTCTGTGATTCACAAAAGAACCAAAAACCATGTATACACACATCCTAAGTGAAGAAAAAAAATCTATCAGAAATGTCCTGGGTTCTGAGTAAGTTGTCTACTTGCATTCTAGGGACAAGAAAAGCTTGGTTTCTTTTAATAGTATCTACAATTGGTGAATTTGTGCTTCTAAACTCAATTATTAAACTCTTGAGTCTACAGTGAAGGTCAGAGAAAAATAAGACAGATACAAACCTCAAACTCTTCAAGCTAATTAAAAGCACAGAAGCAGAGAAGCTGGTGGGATGCTAAGCCTACTCATCAAGAAGCATCAGGATGCTGGAAAGAGATCAAGCTGGCTTGCAAGCAGATAGCATGGTTCCACCATAAGTAAGCAAGACTGGGATGAAGGGGAGGAAGTATGAAAGTCTCTTCCCCATAAACTGATTTCTTGATGGTTCCCTGGGTTTGCCTGTTACTATTCCAACTGTGAAGGGAACAGAGTGACCATCACTTTCTCAATACTGGAGATGGAGATGGGTGGGAAAATAAAAGCAAAGCACACCACTTTTGAAGAATGGTTCACTCTAGAAGAGCTACATTCATTCATCTAGCAACGCTTCTGACCAGAAGGAATTCTTTTTCCAATGATCTGACCTTGTGATGTCCACATCATTTCAAGAACAAGAACAGGAGTAGTTCAAGTGGAGGCCAGTGATATATAGTGGTTGCTTGGAATTCTGAGTTCTAAGAGTCTAACAATTTATACTGAGGTTATAGAACATTCTAGAAAGAGCACTATAGGCAAAGGCTTAGGAGCTCCTTTGCTTCCCTACCCAGAATTATCTCTGCAGAGTCCATGAGATCCAGGCCCTGGAACCATCTCCTTCCCAGCACTAGAAGATGAGAGAAAGTTGATTTGCATGGGGTATTTCTCTAGGAGGTTTGTCTCTGTATTCAGTGAGTCAGAACCTTGCTCCAGGAGTTAGTGACTGGCAAACTTATAATGAGGAACTTGATGAGGGTGGAAAGGCCTCAAGTACTCAGGGTCTAAGAGCAGAAGAGTGTGTCTACAGAGTACACAGCCTAAGGGGACACTACACCAGATGGAAAGGGTGATCCCTGGGGCCATTGAACCCTATACCAAAGTAGGGTACCCTAAGCATTTCAGGGTTCACAGGCACAGTTGGTCGTGATAGTGCATAGGAGGTTTTGGTGGTTCATGAGTGGGTGAATATTTCCAAAAGGAGAATGGAGATTTTGGACATCTCTGCCAAGGATTTGGAAGTGGGTAGGAAAGGGCTGAGTCCTGAGTCATCAAAGATCATTATGGAGGAGTGAAAAGATGCCATAATCACTCTACTACTGTAATTCTAGGAAGAATAATATGACATCTAGCACTTGTTAAGCACTTATCATGAAGCAACATACTAAAAACCTCATGTTTGCCTCATTTAGTCTTCATAAAATTCCCAAGTTGTATTTTATTCCATAGTTTACATAAGAATCTGGTAGCACAGAAGGATTAAGCAATTTGTCCAAAACAGCACAGGTAGGAAACTGCCCAACAGACAAGAGAACATGAGTGTTCAACTTTCCAAAATTCCTTACTGTTGTCCAGCTTGAGCTCCTCCTTTAAAAGAAACTGATGGCCCATACCTGTAATCCAACTCAGGAAGTTAAGATATGACATATGCTTCAAAGTCAACCTCAAACAGGAAAGTCTGCAAGACATCTATCTCCAATTAACCATCAAAAAGCTGGAAGTTGGGGTATAGCTAAAGTGGTAGAGTGCCAGCATTGAACACTCTGGCCTAGAGTTCAAGCCCCATTGCACACACACAAAAGAAGAGAAGGAGGAGGAAGAGGAGGATGAGGAGGAGGGAAGGAAGGAAGAGGAAGAGGAGGAGGAAGAAGAGGAGGAGGCAGGAGGAGGAAGGAAGAGAAGGAGGAGGGGGAAAGGGAAGAGGAGAAGGAGGAGGAGGAGGAGGAGGAGGAGGAGGAGGAGGAGGAGGAGGACGAGGACGAGGAGGACGAGGACGAGGACGAGGACGAGGAGGAGGAGGAGGAGGACGAGGACGAGGACGAGGAGGAGGACGAGGACGAGGACGAGGATGAAGGGGAGGAGGAGGGGAAGGGGAGGAGGAGGGGAGGGGAGGAGGAGGAGGGGGAGAAAGAGAAGGAGAAGAGGGAAGAAGAAGAAGAAGAAGAAGAAGAAGAAGAAGAAGAAGAAGAAGAAGAAGAAGAAGAAGAAGAAGAAGAAGAAGAAGAAGAAGAAGAAGAAGAAGAAGAAGAAGAAGAAGAAGAAGAGGAGGAGGAGGTGGAGGAGGAGCAGGAGGAGCAGGAGGAGGAGCAGGAGGAGGAGGAGGAGGAGGAGGAGGAGGAGGGAGGGAGGGGAAGAGGAGAAAGAAGACGAAGAAGAAGGACAACAACAACAACAACGAGAACAAGAACAAGAAGAACAAAAACAAGCAGAACAAGAAGAAAAACAAGAACAAGAAGAACAAGAAATAGCCTCTAGATGTCTTGTTTCTATATTTCTTGTTCACTTTACTGATTATCCCTTGACCTCACCCTCAACCCCAAGTCATCGTCCACTGGCCAGCCCTCAGCACCTAGTAGCAAGGAAAGGGAGGCTCTTTCAACTGTTCTTCACTAGAGGCAGGACCAGAAGCTGACAGAGAGGAAATCCCTAAAGGAAGATAGATATAGCAAGACAGATTCTGGACAGGTGAGAATGAGAAATACATACCTGGGTGTGGATGCAAAGGATCCTGAAACAGGGGAGACAGAGAGGAAAGAGAATTGACTTCCTAATTCTCCTCCTCTTGTTCTGTTAACCCTTGTCTCCCTCCAGGTCATCCTCTTCCTTGAGCCAAGCACTTCCAACAGGTGCCCAGAGCATCCAGGGTACTGCTGTCTTTGTAGGGCATAGAAGTAGGAGATATGAAAACAGAGATAAAGGGAAGCTGCTGGCAAGCAGAAGAGATGCAGGGAATGTTGCCATCATGGCCTGAAGGAACAAACTTACTCCTTTCAAACTGGATAGCCAAGAGAAAATATCTCTAAATTACCACCAGTGAGAGATCATTCAGCCTCAGCTGGCAGGATGCCAGGCACTTAGGGGAGGGGAAAAGCGTCCAGGGCAGCACATAGCAGCACCCTGCTTAGAGCCTGAGGAAAACAGAGCCCATCTTCCTGCTTGCATACCTCACAGGCCTGTTGGGAAGCAGCCCATGCTTTCCAAAATTTGTTGCATTTCTGTACTTCCCTTTGCCTTAATTTTTCCATTCTGTCTCCAGGGCAGTTGGATTTAGAAGTGAGAGAGAAAGATGTGAGCAAGCAGAACCAGAGGGTAGTAGAAGGGGAATAGGGAGAAGGAGAGGTCTTGAGCATTGGGGGTATGATGGGTGACCTGCAATAGTGTGGAGGCCTGGCCTCTGTGCCCAGCAATGCTACTAGGCCATCCCCCACTCCCCAACTGGGAACAGGCTGCCCCTAGACCAAAAGGAACCTTTGTATAAAATAGAAAAGGGAACCCATTCCTCAACACAGCCTATAAATGGATGGCTTGGTGAATCTAGCAGTATTTCCAGGCTGCTTGTCTCTTTTTGCTGGGCTTCTTATACAACAAAAATCATACAACTGTATGTGATAGTTCTGTTCAGTCTAGTCCAAAAGCTCTAGTTCATGCCTCTGTTTCCTCATCTGTAAAAATAGAGAATAACACCACCTGGCCTGCTTGAATTGCATATGTAATCTCACTTTTAAATGTTAAATATATGTACAAACAGAAATATGGGTGAAACAAATGTACAGGACTATTTCAAGGGAAATGGAAAGGTGATATTGAAGAAATTTTGGGGAGTGAAATATTGTCAGCCTAATCAGTTATTGAGTAAGAGCCAGTAGCTGTCACATCTCCAGAAGAGGGACTGCTTCCTGAACTGAGACCTACTGGATTCTTTTCTCAGACTCCTGAGGCTCCTGTTCTTGGCCACTGTGAGGCTCAGAACTAAGCTGCTGCATTGGGTCAAGTGAATAGCATCTGGGGAGATCAGCAAGGGTCTTCAAGAGAGAGATGGGAAGCTTTGAGGGGACTGGACTCTTCCTCCTCCCAGCCTCAGCACAGCTCTGTGGGCTGAGAGGTTGCTGTAGGACCTGTGGATAGCTTGCCTTCCTCCATCTTTGTCCACAACCAAGTGTAACCCACCAGGATGAGGAAGGCTGAGTCATGAACACATCTGGCAACTCTCAGCATGCAAGATAGGGTCTTATTTGAGAGACAAGCTGGCCTGACCCACTGCCTCCAAGCTCTGTGATATGAGATGTGTCACCTTACAACTCTGAGCTCCAATGTCCAATCTGGAATTGTAGGTTTGGCCTCCTAGGATGACCTTACTTTTAACTGACGTAGGCAGTCAGCTGACTCCAGTTGTCCAGGTGACAACAGAACTGAGCTTATTGGCAAGTGGTAGAGCGCTAGCCGTGAGCTGAAGAGCTGAGGGACAATGCCCATGCCCAGAGTTCAGGCCCCATGACTGGACGCTCCCCCCCCACCCAAAAAAAAATGAACTGAGCTTATTGGCTACCAGGCTCAGGGATTTCCAGGCTCACTGGATGTTTTGATGTGCATTGTCTATTCTTACTGAAGGGAAACTTTCATGAAAGCTAGCTCAGGGCCTTGTTCTCAGGAGGAAGCCATGAGAGAACTTCCTCCCCTGAGTCATAACACTTGTAATTTGAAATCATCAACAGCTTGTGAGGCTAGATAGCCAAATGCTGAGCAATGTCACTTGATCTCAGCAGTTTAGAAGAACCTCATTTCCCTTCTGACATTGACCTTGAGAAATGTTATCATTCATTCATTTTTTATTTTAAAAAGTACAGAAAATAGGTCAATAGCAATACTTCTGTTGAGTACATACCCAGGTTCTGACAGAAATCAATCCCTTTCCAGGTCTTAGGGAAAACTTTGTTCAGAAGGTTAGGGCACCCCCGTGGTCAACTCAGATCCCTTTACACCTTTTATGTGATCTTTGGAGGCCATGCTTGGGTATAGGACCTTGTTTACGATAGCCACAAGGTCTTCTGTGACTGAGTATATCGTGGGAGAAGATTGCAAAGACTTTCCCATCTCCATCAGGGTGTCCTTGCAAGGCTGGAAGGATTTTTATCTTTAGATAGACCTAGAATGTATCTAAGTACCCTGGAAATATTTACAAAATTTTATCTGTGTGTGATATGTGTCATTATAGTAAGAGAGGGGAGAACCTTTGCTGATTCTCAAGAGGATCTTCAGCCCCTCAAAATATTAAGTACGAGAGCAGAATGTGGTGACACATGTCTGTAATCCAAGTGAGAGGCAGAGGTAGAGGATTGTCATCTGAAGCTAGCCTCAGATGGAAAAACCCTATCTGAAAAATAAAGTAAAGGAACAAGGACTGGGGGCATGGTTGACATAGTGAAGTACCATCCTAGCCAACAAAAGTGTTCAACTCCAATACCATGAAAAAAGAAATAAAGAACATTAAGAAATAGAATCAGGAAACAAGAGCACATACCTATATGGACCAAAGAGATACAAATACACAAAGGAGGCAGGTGAAGAATGAAAGGTGTATTGGCCAGTCACTGCTTCACATTAATAGAACTAAATGCTGGTGGAATTATATAAAAGAAAGGTTAATATAACTAATTTCTAAATATTAGCTCAAGTTCAGGGAACTCTATCGATAAAAGCTATCTAGAGAGGGCAGCACATCATGGAAGGAGCACCTAGTGGAGCAAACCGTTTACATCACAATCCTGGAAGCAGATATTGAGAGACTGGGGTCCTTCCATCTCCTTTGAGAACACACTCTTAATGACCAAATACCTTCTTATGCCACTCAAAACCTCCATTCTTCCCAACACCAACACTCTGGAACTCAATCCTTTTGTACATGCACCTTTGGAACATTCCAAATGTTGGAATGCACATCCACAATTAAGACTATGGTAAGCCAGGTGGCTCACACCTGTAATACTAGCTTCTCAAGAGACTGAGATCTGAGGATGACAGTTCAGCCAGCCATGGCAGGAAAGTCCATGAGACTCTTATCTCCAATAAACTACTCAGAAAAAAAGTGTTAGTTGTGCTGTGGCTCAAGTGGTTGAGTGCTAGCCTTGAGCAAAATGGCACACAGACACACAGACACAGACACAGACACACACACACACACAGACACACACACACACACACACACACACACACACACACACACACACACACACACTAAGCCAAATGCCAGTGGATTACACCTATGATACCAGTTATACACGAGGCTATCAGAGGATCAGTTTGAAGGAAGCCAGACCATGCAGAAAAGTCTTAGAGTCTCTTCTCTAAAGTAACTAGCAAAAAGCCAAGCTATGGACTGAAGGTGTGGCTCTGTGCACATACAAGCCAAATGAAGATGAGGCACTGAGTTCCTGCCTCAGTACTGTCACCAAAAAGCTAGGCTTTTGGTAGAGCACAAACCATGAGCAAGCAAGCCAAATGAGAGCACAGGCCAAATTCCATCCCTGGAACTGGCACAAATTTTTTAAAAAGATAATGAAAAGACAATTGTATGACAGTTTGAAGCAAAAGCAGCTGAGCACTAGTTGCTCAAACTCTAATCCTAGTTACTCAGAAGGCTGAGGTCTGAAGGATCAAATTTATAGGCTGGAAGGGAAGAAAAGATCCTTAGACTCTAGCTCTAAAAGTTGAACTGGAAATGTGGCTCAAGGGATAGAGTGAGACCCATGAGCAAGTGAGAGTGTGAGGCACTGAGTTCAAGCTCTGGTACCAACACAAGGAAAAGACAGACAGACAGACAGACAGACAGACAGACAGACAGACAGACAGACAGACAAATAGTTATGTGTATGTGTTTTATGTAAGGCCCAGATGTATTTTGTGTGTCTGCACTCTAGTACTTGGGCTTGGAATCAGGGCCTAGGCACTGTCCCTTAGCTTTTTGACTCAATGCTGGCACTCTACTATTTGAGCCACAGCTGTACTTCTGGTCTTGTAGTGTGTTAATTGGGTTAATTGGAGATAAGAGTCTCATGGACTTTTCTGTTTGGGCTGGCTTCAAACCATAATCTTCATATCTAAGCCTCCTGAATACCTAGGAGTATAGGCAAGAACCACTGCTGCTTGGCCAAGATTGATTTTGATAGATAGAGGAAAGGTATTTGGTCATAAGAACTAAGAGATGACAAATCACCTGGCTGAAATACCCAAGAACAAAGGTGAACATTCACTAGAATCTTTCACAGAAACATGCTGCTGCATAGTTAACATTGAAGCACAGGCCCAAGGGTGTTCTTAAGAGAGGAGAAGCTTATCAAGATGTTAGTGCTTCTAAGGGCCTTGGGTGGAAGGTGTTGAGATACTTCTAGATCAGAACACAGTTCTACCCAATGTTTCACCAGACAAATGGCAATTCTACCTGGGTATTTGTTCCCATGGTCTGAGCCAGGAAAGTAAAGGTGGATTTTTTTTTCTTCCAACACAATCCCTCACTCCTCTGAGCTGGTTACAGGAGCGGAGAATGAAAGGCCAGCAAAATTTGGTCACAATAAAGTGGACTTCTAGTGCTCCTCTGAGAAACTATGCAGGGTTGGGACAAAGAAGTGATAACCTGAGGCACTGACAGCTTAGTGACATCGTTGGGAAACACACTCTATTTTGTTTTTGCAGATTCTTTATTGTGATTAAGTGATTGCATAATTTCACAAATTTCACAGTATTGTGGGATAGTGATGCTTAGTTAAAGTCACAAACACATTCTAGCTTTCATGGGACAAATTGTGTATCATGGTCTATAAAGTTTATGAGTTCTATGAGCTTTGACAATAGTTATTTCTTCCACATTGGGTGGTATGTACATTTCTTCAGCTGTTCCCTCTTTCTCACTCATTCCCTCCCTCCCATCACTGCCATTGAGTTACTTAGTTCATTTTGATCAACATCAAGTGCAGCTGATGGGTCCCACTGTTGTATGTTTTCCCCTGATTCCCTCTAGTTCTGTGTCCTCCTCCTGGTTTCCCTCTGGTGTGCACATATATACCATATATGTGATCAGCAGGATGGGGTTATTTAGTAGTGAGTTGACCAGATGAGTGGAGGTCCTTTGTTTCTCAATCTTGTTAACTTTGTCCTATCACCTTACATTTTGGATTTAACATCCACTTAGGGAGACCATGTGCCATTTGTCTCTTTGCTCTTGGCTTACCTCACTCAACATGATTTCTTCTAGTTCCATCCATTTCCCTGCAAGTGCCATTATTTTGTCTTTTCTAATGGCTGAATAATATTCCATTGTGTATAGATACCACAATTTTTGGATCCATTCATCTGGGGTGGGGCAGCTGGGTTCCATATCCTGGCTATGGTGAATACTGCTGCAATAAACATGGAGGTCCATGTGTCCTTGTATACTGGTTCCTGTTGTTCAGGATAGATGCCTAGGTATGGCTGGGTCGGAGGGGAGGTCAATATTTAGCTTTCTGAGGACCCTCCAGACTGCTTTCCAAAGTGGTTGTATAAGTATGGCAGTGTAAAAGGGTTCTGCTTTCTGCATATCCCCTCCAGCATTTGTTGTTGGCTGACTTTAGGATGTGGGCCATTCTGACTGGGGTAAGGTGGTATCTCAGTGTTGTCTTTATTTGCATTTCTTTTACAACCAGGGATGGTGAACATTTACTCAGGTGTTTCTTTGCCATTTTTATCTCTTCTTCTGAGAAGAAGAGATGACTGTAGGTGTGTTGTTTTATTTCTGGTTCTTCTATTCTATTCCATTAATCTTTGGGTCTGTTTTTGTGCCAGTACCAGGCTGTCTTTGCTATTATGGCTCTTTAGCAGAGTTTGAAGTCCAGCATCAAGATCTCTTCCATGTTGTCTTTTTTGCCTAGAACTGTTTTGGCTATTCTAGGTTTTTTGTTGTTCCATATGAATATTTGGACTGTTTTCTGTATTTCAGAAATGTACATCATTGGGATTTTAATAGGAATTGCATTGAATTTGTATATTAATTTTGGCAGTATTGACAGTTTCACTATATTAAGTCTGCCTATCCAACAGCATGGAAAGTCTTTCCATTTCCTGGTGTCCTCTGTAATTTAAGTTTTTATAGTTTTCATTAAATAGTTCTTTTACATCTTTGGTTATGTTAATTCCTAAATATTTTATTTGGCGGCTATTGTGAATGGTGTTGCTTCCTTTATTTCCCTTTCTGCTTGTACACTGTTGGTGTACAGTAAGGAGACTGATTTTTATGAGTTGATTTTGTATCCTGCTACTTTGCCGAAGTGGTTTATAAGTTCTAAGAGTTTGGGGGTGGAGTTTTTGGAATCATGGACATATAGTATCATGTCATCTGTGAAAAGGAATAATTTAACTTCTTCCTTCCCTATGTGGATCCCTTTAATGTCTTGTTCTTGCCTTATTGCTCTGGCTAAGGATTCCAGGACTATATTGAAGAAGAGTGGAGATAGTGGGCATCCTTGCCTTGTTTCTGATTTTAGGAAAACTGGTTGTAGTTTTTCCCCGTTAAGTATAATATTGGTTATTAGTCTGTCCTATATGGCTTTTATTGTTTTAAGGAATGTTTCTTCTATTCCTATTTTTTCCAGAGCTTTTAACATGAATGTTGTATATTATCAAAAACCTTTTCTGCATCAGTGGAGATAATCATGTGGCTCATGACCTTGGATCTGTTAATGTGTTGGATTACATTTATTGATTTACATATGTTAAACCACCCCTGCATCTACTAGGTCATAGTGTATTTTTTTATGTGTTTCTGGATTCTGTTAGCTAGAATTTTGTTAAGGATCTTTGCATCTGTGTTCATCAAGTTCGGGATAGCTCCCTCTTTTTCTATTTCTCTGAAGAGCTTGAGGAGTATGGGTATGAGTATGCAATTATTGGAGATTAATCTGAAATTTTGTTTTGGTCAATAGGTATCTGTCTTTGCTTAGTTGTTGTTTCTGGGTTAACTGAGAGAGTCTGTACCTGGTCTCAGACCTCCAGCTGCTAGTCTGACCCACATAGGGCTCTCAGCTGTCTGCTGTAGATCACTGATCATTGACAGTTCCCACTTTTAGAAGGACTGAGCAATCTAATCCTGTTTACTTCTACAGGTGCTCTTGGTGAGATTGGGTATGCTGGATGTACTCTCCCAGTTGCTGCAGTCTGCTATGAGCTTTTGATTTTTTTTTTGTCGGTTGTGGGCCTGAACTCTGGGCCTGGATGCTGTCCCTGAGCTCTTCAGCTCAAGGCTTGGGCCCTACCATTTGAGCCATAGAACCACTTCTGGCCCTTTCTGCTTATGTGGTGCTGAGGAATCGGACCCAGGGCCTCATGCATACAAAGCAAACACCTTACTAGCCTGAGCTCCTGACTATTATCAGGTACTGGTGGTCTGAGTTGTCCAATTCCAGGCCTGGGATATATGGGTCAGGTTCTGGTGGGGTTTGGGCTTCTGGTTCTCCTGCCCTGGACACACAGGTCTTTTGCTGTCATGGGTATGATTCCCAGGGAGTGCAGTTCCCTGTTTTCCCCCCTCTGCTGAGGTGTATGCTCAGCTTCTGACTTCAATTTGGAGGAACTGGTTGCATTGCTTAGGCTCCTGATCCCCAGCTTTGGTCCTGGCTCCCAGTGCCACCCTGGGGCATGCCAGTTGTACCTGTGCTGCTGTGTATCCTGCCTGGGTTACACAGCCTGGAGTACACAGTTCAGGTTTCTTCTGCTGTTGGTTATTTTGACCCATGGGCACTGTTCCTGGCTTGGGCATTTAAGTTCCCTTCCAGGGACACTCTTGATCTATCCTGGCCAGCTGGATGTGCTCCATGGGCTGGTGGAACACTCGAACAGTTCCAAGTTTTAGTGGGACCTGTAGTACAGGTGTTGGGGCAGGTGTCTGGGTCAAGATCTGGGGGTTCCCACCGCTCTGGTCTCCCTTGGAGGAGGAATACACTGTACTCTGTGGGGTACTCACCCTAGATCTAGTTGGGAACTCTCCAGCTGTTGTTTCTGTGTGATGTAGGTCACTGGTTGCCGCTGGGTTCTGCCTTCAGTTGAGATGCTTGTGGGCTGGGCCGGGTGGTGAAGGCTCTGCATCAGTGTTTCTCCTCTGTCTCTGCCTCTGTTGCTGCTGTCTGGGTTGGCTCCACTGGCTGTGCTAGCCTCCAGAACCATCTCGGGCTTCACTGGCCTCCAGCCAAGGGGTGGGAGACAGGTCTCCATGCAAGTTCTGAGTGCTGAGGTTTGTCTCTGTTTGCCCTCCCCAGATCAGCTCCAATACCTTGAGGGTCTTCTGCACTGGCGTTCTGCGGGTGGACCCCTGTAGTTCTGGGGTTCCCCCTTGTGGGGGCCTGGGTCCAAGTGGCTTTGGTGGGATGGAGTCCCTCTGCTTGGTGGGGGGGGGGAGAAGGGTCTTTGTGCAGTCTCCCAGCTCCAAGGTTTCTCTGTTCACTGCAATCAGCGAGCCCAGCACCCGTACTTCAGGAGTCTTCTGTACAGGTGATCTGAAGATGACCCCTGGGTCTTGGGACTTCAGCAGCCCCAGCCAGGCCAGGCTGGCCTTGGCTTGGTGAGCAGCCAGCAAGGGTTGGAGGAAGGGTCTTGGCACTTTTCCATTCTGAAATTCTTCCTTTCTTTCTTCCTTTTTTGTTTTTTTCTGCCTCTTGTTTTTCTCTGGGTGTTTATCTTTTTGTTGTTGTTGGTCTCTTGGGGAAATTAAGTGTTGGAACTCGAACTCTCTTTTTGGTTGAGAGGTGTGGGGTTTTTCTACTGTCCTGTTGCCATCTTGCCATTTAGCCTATTTAACTCAGCCTTGGGAAAAAAAACAAGGGTAGCATGGTATGCCTTGTCCCCAGGGAGAGCATACTTGCAAGGCCTTGGTGTCAGGTGTGAAAGAGTCCCTACCTGTCTTTCTGTATTGGTAGTAGGTAAGGAGTGATGTGGAGGTTTTGGTGCATCAATGCCATGTGCATCTTTGAGACCAGCCAGGAGGAAGTGATTGTGGGAGAAACTCAGCTTATAGTTACTCTCCACATAATATCTCATCTGCCTCCAGCCTTTTTGGACTGGATATCTGTTCTGTGCCTCAGCCTCTATGCCAGGAGGCTGACTTGGACTGTCTATCTCAATAGGATTTCATTTCTTCTCACCCAAGGTAAATCCCAGTAGAAGACCTGAGGAAGGAAGACTCACCACCAACACCACCAATCTTAGAGTTACCAGGACTGGGTGCCACAATGTAGCAGTATTACTTTTAGTGATAATGGTCTACAAACATATTTATATACAGAAAATTATTGGAAAGGACTAAGAATTGAATAACAGTTAACTATGTGAAGGTTGGATATGGTAAGAGGTGCATTCATTTTTTTCTTAACTATCTGGTTGACTTTTTTGTCAGTCATGGGGTGGTTGACTATTTTTGATGAGCATACATTTGTGAATTCTTTTGTAACTTTAAATAGCTGCATTGTGCATGAAATACAAAGGACTGGTTTCTTTGTATTTGGTAGGTTCATTTCAATTTCCTTCCGATTGCCTTTCAGGGCAATGTATCTTACTGAAATTATTATAATCAGATTCTGGCACACCTTCCCATATTGCAGAGGTTGGAGAGACCAAGGATATTCCTTGATATGGTTTACAATCTTATACATACTCATTTGTGAACAATGCAGAGCATCATTTATGTGGTTATGTATAGAGTTTAAAGACATCCATTTATCCATATAGATTATAGCACAGGATTCTGCAGCTATGCTAGTCCTTTTCCTGCTTGATGGAGGAGCAGCAGCTCCAATGATGTTCAATGCTACAGTTTACTTTTCAGAGTTATCGAGGCTTTTGCCTAAATTATGATACTAGTTAGGGTTCTCCAGTGAAAGAGAATGAATAGGAGAGAATGCAGGAAGGAAAACAAGGAAGATACAGACAGACATAGATATAGAGACACACAGAAAGTCAGGGAGCTTTTAATAGAGTCTTAATAGCGTTTAAGAGAATTTTTTAATTGGCTTGTGTGATTATGGTGGCTGGCAACTCAAGTTCTACAGAGTGAGACAGCAAGTTAGAAATCCAGGAAGAGCTGATGATTCATGTCACATCCAAAACCAAGAAAAATGATCTGATTGAATTAGAGGACAACTAGACGGTGAATTCTTCCTTGGGGGAAGGCCAGTTTATTTGTTTTATGTAGGACTTTAACTGATGGAAGCCAATCTGCTTTACTCAATCTACCAAATACCCCAGTCAAGTTGGCACATACATTTAACCATTGCAGGTATGCTCATTCAGCCCTCTGATTGATTCAGTGGTGTATCTATAGCTCTTAAATATGTTTTCCTTAAATTATCTTAGGAAGACTAAGAATTTCCACCAACAAAGTAAGCCACAATAATAGTTGCTTTATTCTTACCCAATAGTTTCATACTTATATCCAATACTTTATATAAAAATTAGTCCTCCAGGGGGAGAGAATAAGGAAATGGTTAACAGTTAGGTTTGAAGATAGCAAAGACCAATTACCATTAGTAGATTGTTTCTAGTTAGTAGACTTGTCCTTGCATCCTGTGGTAAAAGTTATGGGTCACCTAGAATTGAAAACCTATGGAAATCGAGGCATCAGAGGACAAAATAATGGGCAGAATACATTATTATAGCCCATGAAGAGTGAAGACTGGAAAGTATTTCTCACTGCACTAATAAATTTTAAGGAAAAAGGTGTAGGCTCAGAGTTTTACTTCTCCTGTTGGCTCAAGGCACAACAGGAGAATCAGAGAGTTTTTATGACTGTTTCAAAAGGACATGGTTTTGTATACCCACAGGGTGAACATAAAATCAAAATAATACCTGACCCATTTCTGTTGAATTCACACTCTGACCCAATGCTTTATATCAAAATTTGGACATTGAGGATGTTCAGATTAAGAAAATGTGATATATATCTAAAATATATGCATATATATGTTCTACATATATAATCCATTATGTATACATACACATACATAAATGTATATGCATACACATACATACACATATACATACATACATATACACACATACATACAAAGGAATTTTACTCATCTGTCAAGAAGAATAATATTATATCATTTACAGAGAAATGAGTGGACCTGGAAAAAATTGTGTTAAATGAAGTCAGATTAGGAAAACAAAGAATACATGTTATCTCTCATATGTGGAAGTTAGATCTAACTTATACAAGTGTATATATATATATATATATATATATATATATATATATATATATATATATATATATACACATATTAACTCCAGTATGGTATATGCAGGAAAAGATTCCAATGGTGTAACTCCTTTGAACAACTAAATTAAAATTTAACCAAATGAATATTAGGAAGCTGAAAGATGTGTTGTAGAAGAGAGTGTGGAGAGGTCAGGAAGAGAGAGGCAGAAGAACGGAGACAAAAGGAGAAAGAATGGGTGAGTAAATGTAATCCTAATATTCAGTGTACATATGTGAAGATGCAACCAAAAAACTGGAGAGAATGTGTGGGGTTGGAAGCAATAAGGGAGAGTGATGGAAGGGGTGACACCAATCAAGATGCATTATATTCATAAACTGACATGTTGAATTGAAACCCCTTTTATAACTACCCAAAGAAGAGAGCACCAGTGGGTCACAGCTGTAATCCTAGCAACTCAAGAGGCTGTGATCTGAGAATCATGGTTTAAAGCCTGCCTGAGCAGGAAAGTCAATGAGATTCTTATCTCCAATTAATCACCAAGAAAAGCTGAAAGTGGCGCTGTGACTCAAGTGGTAGAATGCTAGTCTTGAGCAAAAAGAAAATAATAAAATAAAACTCAGGAACAGTGTCTAGTTCCTATGTTCAGGTTCCAAGACTAGCACAAAAAAGGGGAAGGCATTAATAGAGAAAATGAACTTACAAGAATTGAATCAGTGATATTCAGGAGGAGTCAGTTGCCTCTGAGTATTTTGAGCCTCTGAACCCTACTGATCATCCCCAACAGTGAGTATAGCAAGACCCATTCCTACCTAGCTGGAGACAGTTCTGCTGCCTCTGCTGAAGAGCCTAGGATAGCCATACCTGAGGTGATTGCAATCGACATAATTCTCCTCATATCTCATATCCAACATCTTCCATTGCCTTTAGGTTGAACTCCAGACTGCAGTCAGGTCAAACTCAAAGTCAAGCCTAAGAGGAAAAAGCCAAAGCACTAAAAATAAATGCAGGATTTGCAGATTTCTCAGTAACACCCTGGAGGAGCATATGAAATATATTCTGAAGGTGCTAAGCACAGAAGGCAGCAGCAGCTTTTCTAGGGACTCCAGATCAGTGGGCCAGGCACAGCTTACAGTGCTCTAAGAGTTTGATTTCTTGGTTGAAGAAAAAGGATGACCTGAACTGAATGTAACTGCCAGAAACCTACACATGTAGAAAGATGGGAGCTCAGACTGGTTTTGTCAAATGTGACTTGCTCATCCATCCCTTAACTATAGTTTTCATTAGAGCCTGTTGCTGTGAGTGGAGAGTTTCTACACCTATTCTCATTTTATCTTTGAGGACATAAAGATCTATAGGCCAGATGATTCAGGTGGGTTAATTGAAACCTGTTGGATCTAAAATAGCTTCCAGAGTGATGCCAGACAAGTGTTTAAAGACTTCATTAGAATCCTTCAGCAATCTAAATGACATACTCTCCAATGCCATGACAGTCAACAGAGTTGACATGGTGATGACACAGAAAACAATTCTAGAGACTGAAAAGAGGTGAAACCCAGATTTCTGGAAAATCTCTTTCCAATTCCCAGAAAATTAAGTATTCCTCTCCTTTATTAGCTTGTCTCCAGCACTCGTGTGTGTGTGTGTGTGTGTGTGTGTGTGTGTGTGTGTGTGTGTGTGTGTCTGTCTGTCTGTCTGTCTGTCTGTCTGTCTGTCTGTCTGTCTGCGTCTGTGTGTCTGTGTGTCTGTGTATCTGTGTATCTGTGTACTAGAGCTTGAACTCAGGGCTTCATGCTTTCTTGGCTGGCACTCTACAATCTGACCCATATATCCTGCCTAGGTTTTTGCTAGTTTATTGGAGAGAGAGTCTCAGACTTTTCTACTTATCTGGTTTTGAACCACAAGCCTTCAGATCTCTACTTCCTGGATTACAGGTGTGAACCACTTGTATCTGTGACTCCCAATGTGGAAAAGTTGAGGAATTAAGAAACTCACTCACTGTTCATTCAGCTCTTGGTCCTGTTATTGATTCTAACAATCTCAAGGAAAATCAATGAAGCTAGTTTCGTTCCAAAAAGAAATTGGTACTAAACTCAGTGGATACTTCCTTAACTACAGCATTGATAAACACATTGTTGTTCTATCTGTTCCTCTTTCTACCACATCCACACCACATTCATCAGCAAATCATGCTTACTTTGCCTTCACAAAACATCCATAATCTAAGTTGAGCACTGGTAGCTTATGCCTGTAGGGTCTGAGGATCGTAGTTTGAAGTTAACCTGGGCAGTAAAGTCCAGAGAAACTTATCTCCAATTAATTGTCAGAAATCCCAAAGTGGAACTGTAGCTTATAATTGTAGAGTGCTAGCCTTGAGTGAAAAAGCTCAGGGGCAGTGCCCAAGCCCTGAGATCAAACCCTATGAGTGACAAAAAATATCTGCAATCAAAACAAGTCTCACCAACATTGCTGTCTTCTGGCACTGGGATCTGCTTTATTGTTTTGTGTCTTCTGCTGTGGATTCTTGTCCACAAGTTAAGAGTCCAGGCCTACAAGACTGCTTTTAATTGCAAATCCAGCCATAGCTGGGGGTGGTCCCAGATATCTGTAAGTTTGAGAGCTACCTGATACTCTCTTCTTTTCAAGTTAGACAATTGTCTAGAGCAACATATAGAGTTCGAGGCAATGTTATAGTTGCAATTACAAAATTGATTTTCGTTGTTGTAGTTGTTTTTAAGCAATGGAGACAATTCAGTGTCAGCCTGATGAGATCAATTGTATAGGGCAAGGTAAGGGAGAAGGAAAAGATAATTTATTCCCTGTCCAGAGACTATTCCAAGAACATTAGAGTGCTTATAACAGGTACTTAGAAACTGCTCTGCTGCAAAGCACTGACCTTAGCCCACAAGTTAACTAAAAACAGGGCAGGAACCTGACATTCTACCTTCATTTTGCATCTGTCTCCTGTAAGATTCATCAAAAGGAAATCACCCCATAGTTCAAGCAGAGAAGAGTTTATTGGGGCAAGAGAAAACTGCCAACTCACATGAGATGGAAGGTGTGTGGAGAAGGGAAGGGATGGCTTAGGAGGGATTGGGGTTAATATAAGGAGAGGGCAGGGAGTGGGTGTGGCCGTTGTGGATGTAATTATGACCTCAGAATATGAGAAGCTCCCACAGTACAAGAGTCATGACTGGGGCAGTCCAAGGTATGACCTCAGAGAAATGGGAGGTAACTGTCTCCAGGTATGCCAGTGACCTGGATTACGGATCCTGGGCAAGGGCTTCTAGGGAAGGGGCCACATGTGCACACAAGAAGAAAAATGGGGAAGGGGCAATTTTTCCCAAACAGACCTAACATTCCAACATTTTGACAATTATAAAACAGTAGCTGATTCTATTTGGCTACTTCCTGCTGGCAAGGGGGTTCACATTAGGGGTAGAAGGCAGAGTTGTTGTCCAGTCTGGGAGAAGGCAACAGTGACTGTTGGTTCCTTGGTAGTGAACACACATATGTGTCTTTGGATGAAATCTGAAAGAAATATTATAAGGCAAGGGCTGAGAAATAAGAAAAAATATTACAGGGTACACAAATGGCAGAAGGAAAGGTTCAGGGTAGAAAATTATTTATCTTCTGTGTTCCAGGTGGCCCTGGAGTTGGTAGAAAATGTCTTTAGCTACTTATGACATCTGGCGACTGGATAGGGGAGAGTCTATTAATCTCAACCTTATTTAAATCACAGCCAACTTAATTACATACTAACTTTACTCATAAGATCTATCTGATAGAGGCTGGGAAGATGGCTCAGTGGTAGAGTGCTTGCCTTGCATGCCTGAGGCCCTGGGTTTGATTCCTCAACACCACATAAGCAAAAAAGAAAAAAGCCAGAAGTGGCACTGTGGCTCAAGTGGTAGAGCACTAGCCTTGAGCTGAAGAGCTGAGGGACAGTGCCCAGGCCCAGAGTTCAGGCCCCACAACTGGACCCCCTCCCAAAAAAAAAATCTATCTTATAAAACTCCCTGGTTTTTGTGCTTTCTTTGTTTTTATATATTGGGTTTCTTTGTTTGGTTTGGTGGGGGGGGCTTGTGGAGCCAGTTAAGTATTTACAATTGAAGCCGAAAAGCAAATAATTTCAGGAAATACCTGCACCAAAAATATATTTAAAGCAAAAGCACATTGGTTTGATAATACTTCTTTTTACACCATGGTGATAGATTTTATGCATTAAAATGAGGGGTTTTTTGGAACATGTTCATACACATACACACCTGTGCACCCATTTTTTTGGGGGGGTCCAGTGTGGGGCCTGAACTCTGGGCCTGGGCACTGTCCCTCAGCTCTTCAGCTCAAAGCTATCACTCTACTACTTGAGCCACAGTGTCACTTCAAGCTTTTTTCTTTTTGCTTATGTGGTGCTGAGGAATTGAACCCAGGGCCTCATGCATGCAAGACAAGCACTCTACCACTGAGCCACCTTCCCAGCCCATGTGCACACATTTTTAAGGCACACTTAGGTTTAAAAAAAATAAAAATTGTAAGTTTTCTGGAATACCAGTAGTAAAAGACATTTTTTTTCCCATTTCATGATAGAACTACCTGGTCAATGCTAGAAAAAAAAAATAGGCAACACCAAACAAAATACAAGGCAAAACTCAAAAATGTTGCCAACATCACAAAGAATTTCTTACAGATAACTAAGACGTAGATAGTCAAGAACAGAATATGTTTAGACATCTTTGCTAACAAAAAGCACATTAGATGATAGAGTCTCAGTTTCCAGGGCCTGTGAAGAGAGGCAGCAACTTTGTTAGCAAAGCACATTAGCATATGAATTGATCCTTGAATACCTTCTAAATGGTGGTTATTCCTAAACAAGTCATGATAGTAAGAAAACTTGGCAGAACTTTATTGAGTAAGCAAGAAAGCAGACAACCAGAAAAACAGCACACAGACAAGCACATAGGAAGGGAACACTCTAACAGACTGTGGGTGCTCTTGAGGAAAGAGAGAGAGAGATTTTTAAATGATCTCCAGTCTGGAGGTCCTGAGAGAAAGAGAGACAGAGACAAAGAGACAGAGAAAGACAGATTAACCTCAAAGACAAAGTGAGTTACCTTTCTAGAGAAGCTGGCTGGGAGGCAGAGGTTAAGGTCAACAGAGGGAGTTTGCTTAGAGAGACAGACAGAGAAGGATAAGCAAGGAGAGCAAAGAAAACCTAAACATATAGAAATTCTGACTATTTACCATTGCCTTAGAAGAAATTGTCCAAATATCAAATATTGTGGGGTCAAAAGTGCTGTATTTAGGTCAATTATTGCAATTATCCAATTGGTACTAAGGCCAAATTTCTAAGCAGTCAATTTTTTTTAATTTTGTGATTGTCCAATTGATACGGAGGCCAAATTTCTAAGAAGGTAAGTCTCTTTTGATTTTTAGATCTGGTTTCAAGCCCAGAATGGCTACCTTAGAGAGGGAACCTAGAGGGATTCCCAGGACCCAGCCTGTGTTTCAGTCTCCAGGGCAGAAGACAAAGGGTTGGGCCACTGAGACCAGTTGTCTAGCCTATAAGGCATTTTTGGCTTGAATAGGAGAATATCTAAATTGTCAAGGAGACATCCCAAGGGACTGTCCCAGCTTGTGAGAGATTGATAAGCCCCCATTGGAATAATAAACATGAGGAGGAAGTCTAATGAAGACATGGAGGAGGAGGAGTCCCACAGGACATAGAAGGGAGAAGTCTGGTGAATGTTAAGAGGTTATTGATGAAGGCATACCTGTCAACCTGAGCCTCTTTTAGAGTGAGGGTCAGACTGCCCAACAAGGCATAGGGATCCTCTGGCATGGCACCACATCTAGAGAGCAGGGATCATAGATACTCACCAGATGTAGGCAGGAGGGAAGTCACATTCACTCACCAGATGTATAGTGGAGATGGTTTGGTGGTGTGTAGCCAGCAATGGTAAAGGTGAGAAGTCCAAGGTAGACTTCCTCTGGTTTTCAGCAGTTTGATCCAAGGAGGCAGAGACAACAGACTCTGTCCCCTCCTGGTTTTAGCAACAGGAATAAGGTTCACTAAAAGGAAACTGCCACATGGTTCAGGCAGAAAAGAATTTATTGGGAGAAGAGCACACTGCCCTCCAGCACTAGCTGGAAGGTGAATAGAGAAGGGAAGGGGCAAGTTCTGGCAGGATTGGAGTTAATGTAGGGTTAATGCTACAGCAGATGTGACATCACAGTCTGAAAAGCTCCCACAGTCCAAAGGAGGCATGACTAGGCAGTCCAGGATATGGCCTGAGAGGTAACCACCCCAAGGTGTGCCAGTTACCTGGATTATGAATACTGGGCAGAGTCTTTTAGGGAAGGAGGCCACATGTGCACCCAGGAAGAACAATGGGGTAGAGACCATTTTTCCTGGGTATACCTAACATCTTCTGCCTTAAAACTTTGGGTCAGAATCCGGCTTAACTCTGCCATGCAGGACTTGTGTAGACACCTCCCTACCTCGTGGCTAAGTTTCCACCCAGTATCAGTGTTACTTAGGTCACTGGCATACCTGGAAGCAGTCACCTCCCCCTCCTGCTAGGTCACATCCTGAGTTGCCTCTGGTCAAGCCTCCCGTTTGACCATAGGAGGGAGGGTCCCAGGACCTGAGGTCACATCCAGATCCATACCTTTCTCCCACCTGACCACATCTTTTCCTGTCCCTGGCCTAGATAAGTTCTGGTCCCTGTGTGGGTGGCTCCTGCCTCTCCACCATGAACAGCACGGGGGGATGGGGGGGAGGAGGGCAGCACAGCAGTTCAGTAAATAAACTTCTTTTTCTGCCTGAATACCATGTGGTGTTCTTTTTATCAGCTACATAATGAAACCTACCTACTTAATATACCTTACAATAACCACTTCAGTGATTAACCTGGCTAAAAATCCAGTGAGCCCTAAATTCTTTCATCCTCCTCCAAGACTTAGGGCACAAAAATAAGATTTACTTAGGTAACTTACTATCAGTTTTTATATACTGTTCCAGACCCCTCGACCCCCAAAATGCCTGAAAGTCATTCCCAACCTTGAAGTCACTTTGGCCTCTCAGAACAGTAGATGCTCACTAACAGTTCACCTTATGGCGAACTCACACCCCATGGGAACTGGATTATCTCCCATGACCAGAATTGAGATGAAGATCAGGATCAACCAGGCTACTCTATGACCAAGACATCTTTATGCATTCTCCTCCTCCTTCTCCTTTCTCTTAAATTTAAAGCTCATGTCAGTAGTCCAAAGATAGGCTTGGGGTCACAGAGCCGCTTTATTTCTGCTTCCTGACACACTTTAAGAAGTCTTTGTTTGCCCTTTCCAGTCACATTAATGCATTGGAATGATATAGTCTAGGGATACTTCTGTCCTTTTCTCTGCCCCTAAAAGAATAAAAAGGTAGGAAAGCATTTAAGGTAAACAGAGTAAGTTTATTTGACTGTGAACGGAGAGCCATGTGGGTAAATAGGAAGAATTAACATTTTCCCTGATTGGAAAAGAAGCCTCCCTGTCATCTACTGAGGGAAAATCAAGGTCTCTCATTCTCCTTCCCTCTTGGGGGATGTGTCTTTGGTTTGCTTTGTTAAGCAGTGTTGCTCACTATCAAAGACCTTTCTGATTGTGTGCTTCTTATCCTGGATGAAAATGGTAGGGTTTGCTGTCAGCTTCTGGTCTAAGTACAGGTACAGGAACATGGGACCTGAGTTCTGGGCAAGAATAAGAAATGTGATTTATGTTCTTTTTTTGTTACCCTACCTTGTTGGCTTTTGTCCCCGTTGCTTTCTATCCCTACCTGGCTAACTAGGGTCAAATACCTGTCCCTCAGGAACAGTGGCTGAACCCAAACTGATGGGTTGTCCAGAGCCAGGGCTTTTGCTCAGCAACTCTGGTAACATTCTCCCACCTGGAAGCTTTCCCAGCTTAGTTACTTTCAGAGTTCTCAGTGCAGCCTCTCTGCCCAGCTGCTGTTTCTTCTGATCACATGCTCTGCCAGGGAACCAAGATGCTTCTTCCAGCTCTTCTTTCTCAAAGGCTGCCTGTGTAGTCAGTAAGGCTTATCAGACCTCCCTCTTAGAATGTGACTGTCCTCTAAATCTCTACAGGCCTCGTTCTGGCTTTGTTTTCCTTTAAAGCTCATTTCAGCAACTTGCATACTGTGTGTGCTATTTTATCATCTGCCTCCCCACAGAGAGGGCTCTATTTCTCCACTCCAGCCTTTGTCTCAGGTGTTGTAAGGTTCTGTTGCTGGGAAAATTATCATTAGAGTACCTTGTGGTCATGGACAATTGTCCTTTTTATCATTCTGTAATCATCTTTTTTTTGTCACTGATAATTCTCCTTTATCTAGTCTGCTTGTCTGAAGTTAAAAAAAAGAAAAGAAAAAAAATCCTGAACCTTCACCATCTTTTCCTTCTTTTTTCTTTTTGCAGTATAGAGGCTTTACCTCAGGGATTAAAGCTTGCTAAGTAAGCACTTTACTGTTTCTGCTACACTTCAGCCCCTTTTGATCTAGGTTTTGTTTTTGTTGTTGTTATTGTTTGTGCCAGTCTTGTTGCTTGAACTCCAAACCTGGGCACTGTCCCTGAGCTTCTTTTGCTCAAGGCAAACACTCTATCACTTGAGCTACAACTTTACTTCTAGCTTTCTTGCCCAGTCTGACTTTGAACCTCCATCCTTAAATCTCAGACTCCTGAGTAGCTAGACTTACAGGCATGAGCCACTGGTGCCTGGTTACCCACACACAGTTATTCACGTTATTGTGAAACATAAATGTTTCATCAGGGGAAAGAAAATTTTGCCCATCACATAACAAATCCCATTTCATCATCTTCCTCCTCCCAACTCTTAATATTCAGTCTTTCTGCTTTCTGTTTCCATGAATTTGACTACTTTGAATAGTTCATGTGAGTAGAATCAAATGGTTGTTTTCCTTACAACTGGATTCTTTACCTGGTACAAGTCCTCAAGGTTTACCTGTGTTGTAACATGGAAGAATTCCTTTCTTCTTTAAGGCTGAATTATCTATGTTCATATACCTAGATAGATATAGACACACACATATTCATACATACACACATGTACACATGTATATCATATAATATAAATATATTTGTAATAATTATATGCCTTAAATGTATCATTATGTCATTTATAGACACACACATGCACACACACATATACATACTCACACATATATGCAGAGCAAATATATATATTTCTGGTTGGAGTGAAAATTTATTATATATGTGATACATGTACATGCACATATACATACAGTTATAAGTATGTAATTATATTTTGCTTATCCATTTGTTCATTCATCATTTTTTCTTGTTCACATCATTTCTGAAGAGCTGTCTGGTGAACTTATCCTGGATCCTTTGTGACAGTTTGCCCTCTGACTTCTTTCAAGATTTATTTCCTTTCCATTGTTTTCGTGTAGTTTAAATCTATTGTGTCAAGGTATTTGTTATGCATCCTGCCTGTGCTCTCAGTAGCAATGATTTGACATCTATTGTTAATTTTGGAAAATTCTTGACCATTGCTGCTTGAACTTATTTCTTTTTTATTATTAATTTTTTATTTTAAAAATGTTGTACAGAGAGGTTACAGTTCCATGAGTAGGGTAATGAGCACATTTCATAGCGATCATTGTAACCTTTTCCTTTATTTTCCCCCTACCATCACATCCCTCCCCACCTCCCCAACTCCTCGTACCTCCCCACCCTGACATTGTAAAGTTCATTTTCAATAGTGTCCTGTACATCTCATCATCAAATGGGTCAACATGCATCCTCATTTAAGCGTTTTACAATATCCCTTCCCCTCCCCAAATTACAAAAAGGTGCAGAGCACTAGCATCAAATCCAGTGAAAACAGGGGTTATACAATGGGGAAGAACATACAGTGGAAACAAAAGAATCACATGGTGTATTGTAAGTACATTAAAAACATTAGCAAGAAAGAAAAACAAAACAAAACAAAAATCTCTTGTGTCCCTGTCTTGGGGTACATTTTGCTTAACATTATCTCATATGGTCATATGTACATAGCCTTTTACCTACTCTGCTTGTCCTAGACATGTACTAGTCATTGCAACAAGGGAAACCATGGGACCTATGTTTCTTTGGGCCTGGCTTACTTCACTTAATATAATTTTTTCCAAGTCTTTCCATTTTCTAACAAAAGAGGTAATGTTATTTTTTCCTGATGGAGGCATAGAATTCATATGTGTGTGTGTGTGTGTGTGTGTGTGTGTGTGTGTGTGTGTGTGTGTATCACATTTTTTGATACATTCTACTAGGGGCATCTGGGTTGGTTCCATATCTTAGCTATGGTAAATAATGCTGTGAGAAACATGGTTGTGCTGGTAGCTTTGGTATGACCTTGTTTGTGATCCTTTGGGTAAATGCCCAAAAGTGGGATTGCTGGGTCATAAGGGAGCTCTATGTGGAGTCAACCACTGCTTTCCAGAGTGGTTAAACAAGTTTACACTCCCACCAACAATGCAGTAGGGTTCCCTTTTGGCCACATCCCCTCCAGCATCTGTTGTTAATAGATTCTTGATTATCGCCATTCTAGCTGGGGTGAGGTGGAATCTCAGTGTTGTCTTGATTTGCATTTATTTTATGGCTAGAGAGGTTGAGCATTTCTTCATGTGT
Source organism: Dipodomys merriami (assembly GCF_024711535.1). Classification (NCBI taxonomy): domain Eukaryota; kingdom Metazoa; phylum Chordata; class Mammalia; order Rodentia; family Heteromyidae; genus Dipodomys; species Dipodomys merriami. Next base: position 4,559,604 of record NW_027206457.1, read on the forward strand.
CTTTGGCCATTCTTATTTCCTCTTCAGAGAAGTCTTTCTTTAAGTCTTTAGCCCATTTGTTAATCGGGAGTTGTTTCTTTGAGGATTTGTTGTTGGGGGATTTAGTTTTTTGAGTTCCAGGTATATTTTAGATATGAGACCCTTGTCCCTTGTATGGCTAGTGAAGATCTTCTCCCAGTACATGGGCTTTCTGTTGATCTTGCTAGTTAGGTCCTTTGCCTTGCAGAAGGTCTGCAGTTTCTTTGATTTGTTGTGCTTCTGGTTCTCTATTAAGAAAATTTCGGCCTGTGCCAAGAAGTCCTAGAGTTTCTCCTATTCCTTCCTGTAATGTTGTCATGGAGTCTGCTTTTATTTTGAAGTCTTTGATCCATTTGGAGTTGATTCTGGTGCAGGGTGATATATAAGGATCTTATTTATTCTTTTCCTCTTTTTCTTTCTTGTTTTCCAATCACATACACCTTACACCATCTGTAAATGACCAGCAGTTCCTGGATTCTCTTCTCTGTCTTTCTTTTTCTTTTCTTTGCATTTTAGTTTGGAGAGTTTCTAGTGGCACTTTTTAAAAATCATTTCTGCTGCTTTGTTTAGGTTTGTTTTACTCTTTTTTTTCTGGGATCTTGATGTGGCAGTTAAGGTTATTGGTTTAGACATTTTATCTTTATAATAACATTTAGTGCTGTAAATTACCCTCTCAGCACTCTTTTAGCTTTGTTATGCAAGCTTTGATACTTCATATTTCCATTTTCATTCAGTTCAAGGTATTTTTCATTTGCCTAAGGGCTTTTTCCTTGATGCATGAGTTGTCTAGAAGTGTGATATTTGACTTACAAATACCTGGAGACTTACAAATACCTGTTACCTTTCTTTGACTGGTTTCTAGTTTGATTCTATTGTGGATAGAAAATATACTCTAAACTAGGTGCTCTGGTTCATTTTTATAATCCAAAGTAGAGATAGTAGTATGTCAATTTGAGAGCAGCCTAGGCAAAAACTCAGCAAGATACTATCTCAACTAACAGCCTGGAAAGTGTAGCTCATACCTGTAATCATAATAATGTGGAAAGAATATCATTACAAGACCAACCCAAGGCAAACGGCATAAAACTCTATCTAAATACTAGCTAAAGCGAAATAGAGTACTTGCCTACCTAGTATGAGGCCATAAGTTCAATTCCCAGAACTGCCAAAAAATGAGAGAAAGAAGGAAAATAAAAAAAACATACTCAGTGTGATTTCAGCTATTTGTATACACACACACACACGTGCACACACACACGTGCACACACACACACACACACACACACACATATATATACACACACACACACACACACACACACACACACATATATATATATATATATATATATATATATTCCTGGTTGGAATGAAAATCAGTGTACTGTACAAATCTGTATTCAGATTCCTCAAAATAATTAAGAATAGAACTCTTATATGATCTACCAATACCACTTTTGGTACATACCAGAAGTATTAAAATCAGCGCTCTTTAGAGATACCTTTAGAGATACCTACATGTGCATGCTTATCACAGCACTATTCACAATAGCCAAATTTCATAACCAATGTAGGTAACTATCAATGGGTGAGTGGATAAAGAAAACGTGTTTTATATATGTGTGTGTTTGTCTGTGCGCATATATATATGTATATATATGCACACACACATACACAGTGGAGTTTTACTTAGCTATGAAGAATTAAGCTGAGCATTGGTGGCTCATGCCAGTAGTCCTAATTACTCAGAGGCTGAGATATGATATGCAAATTGAAGTTTAAAGCCATTCCAGGCTGGCTTATCTAAAAATCCCAGAAGCAGAGGTATGGCTCAAATGGTAGAGGATAAACCTTGAGTGAAAAATGCCAAATGAGAATGAAAAGTCCTCAATTTATGCCCCAGTGCTGGGACATGCACACATAAAGAATGAATGAGTGAATGAATGAATGAACAACTGAATGAATAAAATTATATCATTTGAAAGAAAATGGGTGGAACTGGAGACTATGTCAAATGAAATGAACCTGCCTCACAAAGGCAAGTAGCACAGGTTTTCTCTCATTTGTGGAAACAAAACAAAAGTCATGAAAGTAACAGAGAAATATTAAGAGGATGAAAAAGGATTGAAAATGGGTAGGGAGAAGGAGCAATAATAACAAGTAGTAGAGAAGGTGAAATGATCAAAGTATATGCATGTAAGGAAATGTCACAATGAAACTATAGACTAGGTATAATTTAATATATGCAAATATATATTTGAATTTAATATGTACAAATATATTTGAAATATATATTTGAAAATCAGCATACCCATTTTATTCTTTATTTCAGGGATAAAGTATTCTTTCAATTAAGTATGATACTAGTTGTTTTGTAACTGATTTTTATTAGGTCAAGAATATTCTATTGCAAATTTTCTGATAGGTTTTTGAACTTCTAATTGTAACTAGATGTTAGATTTTCTCAAATGTACTTTATAAATTTATTAAGAAATATTGCTGGGAGTTCCGGGAAGATGGCGGAGGAGAAGCTGGAATCTGAACAAGCTCTCGCATAGAAAGCAGTTATAGAGTTCCAGTGAACAGTCCTAAGCCAGAGAATCACACCAAGTGTGCCATCACAGGACAGAGAGTTAGACAAGAGAGGGGAAGCCAAGACAAGGAGACACATCTGAGCGCCTGCCAGCAGCCGCCCCGGCGGTGGCAGGGTCGCAGCAGTGACCGCAGCCGCGGCCATACCTGAGCGCTCACACAGAGAGTCCGGGACGAAGGAGCCAGACGCAGCGGACGAGCAGATTCTACTCAACACCAACAAGAACCAACAAGGAGTGGACATCTTCATCCTGCAGTGTGCAGACCAGAGACGACCCAGGATCCAAGACTCCGCGTGAGTACAAGCCTGACGTCCTCACTCCTTCTCAGGGAGCAGAGGAGGGAAGGCCACCCCTCCCCCCCCCCAGCACCGGTGATCTCCATCTTGCATACCGACAAGGCTCGGAGGAGCTGCCAGCTCCAACTCAGGCCTTGGAATAAAACGAGTCATTTAGCAGGTTACAAGAACTTAAGAGTGAAGTGACCTGCCAGACTCAGCTCCATCCAGGGAAAAGCCATTGGAGTGGCTTTCCTCCCTGGGTAACCAGAGCCAAGGCTGCCCCTCCCTCTAGCAGCCTCAACAATCAATTGAAAAACAAAAACCCTGAGAATGGCTCCAGGCTAGGCTCTGTGAGTTTTTCACAAAATAGCCCCAGGGAAAAGCTACTGTTTGTTGAAAGGCCTCAACGCTATCAGAACCTAGCCTCATCACCCCTCTTTTGTGATTCTCAAAGCAGATCACCCTCCCATTAAACTAACCTGGGAGGGGGATCTCAAAATCTTGGGTAAAGCAGAGCATTTTTCTGCCTGTTCGAACAAACTGACTTAAGAAACAAATCAAGCCACAGGACCTCAAGCTGACCAGAGACTCCAACAAGAGGCTGGTTACAGACAAAAGGGAGATAAAGAACTTTTTTTTGTCCTTCTTCTTCTTCTTTTCTTTTTTCTTTTTTTTGGGGGGGGTACCTTATATATATAAAAAAATTTTTTTTCCTTTTCCAAAACTTTTATTAATTTTTAATTTTTGCCTTTTTTGAAAAAATAATTGTTTTCCAGTAACTTTTTTCTGTCTTATAATTTTTATTTTAGGAATACGTGAATGTGCGTTTTCCTTTCTTTTCTTGTCTTCTTTCTCTTTTTCTTTCTTTCTTAATTATCTTTTTGTTTTTTGTCTAGCTCTACTGAACTTCTGATCTTTTTTTTTCTCCCTTTCTTATCCTTTTAACCTTTTCCTCTCTTTTGTTCTTCTGTATGTGACTTAACTCTTGTCCTGCACATCCTCAGATAAACCCATAGTTAACTAGTAGACGCTATCCCCCATTGTGTACACACTTAATCCACAAATTTATTACTCAATCCAAAACCTCTGAGACTTAAATTCCTTAATAGCAGTACTACCTCTTTATACCTATATAATATTTTAAGCATTTTTTAAGTTTTTCACATCTCCTCTATCTCCCTCCTGTTTTCTCAATATACTCACATTCCTCTCTAAATAAATGGTCTTTCAATCTCCATAACTATATTAATTTTTACGTTTCTATTTTTTTTTCTGGTCTCTTTTCATTTCCATTTCCCTTTCTTTTTCTCTCTCTCTCTACTTGCATCCTACCCAACCCATTTCCTGCATTGAGATTAGGACATAGTTAACTCTCCCTGTGCCTCCCCACACCAATCTATTCCTATTTTTTACCCACATCTCTCCCTAACCCTAAAAATTTCTGGTTTTCCAAATTCTTCTCTGCGGTTCGAAGCCCATTAACATATAGTTGTTGGATGTTGAATAGATATATCTGTTGAACTAGATTGTATCTGTAGACTATTGACTGTATAAATGCAAACGTTGGTTGATGGTTGCCTTAAGATAGTGTTCTAGCACAAAACTGGTGCTATTTTCATCTCAAATGGGCAGAGTAAGCCGGAAAAAGACAAGAAAAATGGCAAATCCGGGTATCTCAATTCCCAATCTTGATAATCAGGGGTCAGATCAGATAATGAACAATCCAGAGGAGAGTTCACAAATAGCTCTACAAACACTGGTGGCAAAAATGATAAATGAGAAGTTTGACAACTTACAAAGGACTCTGTATGAGCATGATAGGGAGAGAGAGGAGGCATCCCAAAAGTTTTTACAGGAATATCATAAGCGTGAGGAAGCTACTCAAAAACTGATACAGGATTTGCATGAACAACTTGAGAGTACTCAAAGAGAAAGGGAGGAATGGCGTGAACAGGCTGAGAACACTCAAAGAGAACTGCAGGAATCCCACGAACGGGAGGAAAGAGAACTGCAGGAATCCCACAAACGGGAGGAAGCTAATCAAAGAGTAATTCAGGAATTGAGAGACCAGGTAGAGAATACACAAAGATCACTAAAGGCATTCATGGAATCCATTAACAAAGAGCTGAAGGAAGTCAGGGAGACCACAAAGGGAATGCTGAATGGAACCCAACAGAAGGAATGGGAGTCCAAAGAAACCATAACCAATCAACTAAGTGATTTGAGAACAAACACTGAACACCAAATTAAGGAAGTAAAGAAATTCATACAAGACCTAAAACAGAGCTTCAACAAAGAACTTGAAGCCATCAAAGCTTACCAATTAAAAGGAAAAGAGATAAAAAAACAAAGTAGAGAGTCTTGACAACAGGTTAAACCATGCAGAAGATCGAATCTCAGGGATTGAAGACAGCCTAGATATTATAGAGAAAGAACATACAACCATCCAAGACAAGTCCAAGAAATATGATAGGTCTATCCAACACCTGGAAGACACCATCAGAAGGCCCAATCTAAGGATAATGGGTGTAGAGGAGCACCTAGAAACAGAAGTTAATGGTCTAGGAAATTTGTTTAACAGGATCCTAGCAGAGAACTTCCCAAACATACAAAAAGATAGGCCTATTCAGATACAAGAAGCTTTTAGAACCCCAAATAGACCAGACCAGAATAGGACATCCCACCGTCACATTATAATCCACACAGGATCAACTCAGACCAAGGAAAAGATCCTTAAAGCTGTCAAGGAGAAAAAGTTAATCACCTATAAAGGGAAACCAATTAGAATTACCTCAGATTTCTCAGCAGAGCCAATCAAAGCAAGAAGAGCCTGGAATGATGTATGCCATGCGCTAAAAACAAACAACTATCAACCAAGAATACTGTACCCAGCTAAACTCTCCTTCATAACTGAAGGCCAAATAAAAACCTTCCATAGCAAAGAAAAATTGAAACAATACATCTCCACCAAACCAGCCCTACAAAAGATTCTTAAAGATGTCCTACACATAGAAAACCAACAAGACCGCAACAAAGGCCAAGAAACTGCACTCAAACTGAGAATCCAAGAACCATAGGAAGAACCCAGTTTTCGCAGCCCCCAAGAAGGTGGATAACATGGCAGGAACTCCCAAATACCTCTCAGTCCTATCTCTTAACGTTAACGGACTGAACTCTCCAATTAAGCGACATAGACTGTCTAGTTGGATTAAAAAACAAGACCCTTCTATCTGCTGCCTGCAGGAGTTACATCTTGCCCATAAAAACAAACACATTTTCAATGTTAAAGGCTGGAACAAAATCTACCAAGCAAATGGCCCTCATAGACAGGCGGGAGTTGCAATCCTAATATCAGATAAAATAGACTTCAAATTAAAATTCGTGAGAAGAGATAAAGAAGGTCGCTACATACTAATAAAGGATCTCTCCTTCAGGAGGATATTACAATTCTAAATATCTATTCGCCAAACAATGGAGCACCCAAATTTATCAAAGAAACACTACTTTCCCTCAAATCCCATATAGATCCAAAGACATTAATTGTTGGGGATTTTAACACACCACTCTCCCCACTAGATAGATCAACTAGGCAAAAACTCAACAGAGAAACCGCAGATCTAAACAGCTGCATAGATCAACTAGACTTAACAGACATCTACTGAACATTTCACCCAGCAGCATCAGAATACACGTTTTTCTCAGCAGCACATGGAACCTTTCTAAAATAGACATTTTAGGCCACAAAGCTAACTTGTCTAAATTCAGAAACATTGAAGTTATACCTTGCATTCTCTCTGACCACAAGCGAATAAAATTAGAACTCAACACCAAAAGCCACCAAAGAAAGTCCAGTATCACATGGAGGCTGAACAACACACTGCTGAATCAAGAGTGGCTCATGGAAGAGATTAGAAAGGAAATTCAAATGTTCATGCTATTCAACAAAAATGAACACACAAATTACCAGCTCCTCTGGGACACAACAAAGGCAGTACTCAGAGGCAAGTTTATAGCTCTGAGCTCCTACATCAACAAATTGGAGAGATCTGAAACTAGCAATTTAATGACACATCTAAACCTCCTTGAAAAAGAGCAGCAAGATAAACCCCAATCTAGTAGACAGAAAGAAATAATCAAAATTAAATCAGAATTAAATGAATTAGAATCCAAAAAACTATAGAAAGAATCAACAAAACAAAGAGTTGGTTCTTCGAAAAACTTAACAAAATTGACAGACCCTTAGCAAACCTTATCAGAAAAAGGAGAGAACACACCCAAATTAATAAACTCAGAGATGAGAATGGAAACATCACCACGGAAACAACCAAGATTCAGAACATTATAAGGGAATACTTCTCAAAACATTATGCTAATAAGTTTGAGAACTTGACAGAAATGGACCTTTTCCTAGCAAATATTGACATGCCAAAACTAAACCAAGATGAGTTAAACCAGCTTAACAGGCCCATATCAAGTATTGAAATAGAAACAGCAATAAGAGACCTCCCAGCTAAGAAAAGTCCAGGACCAGATGGTTTTACAGCGGAATTTTACAAGGCCTTCAAAGCAGAGCTCACACCAATACTCCTCCAACTCTTCAATGAAATTGAAAGAGAAAGCTCACTACCGAACACATTCTATGAAGCCATCATAACCCTCATCCCAAAACCAGGCAGGGACTCATCAAAGAAAGAGAACTATAGACCCATTTCTTTGATGAACATTGATGCAAAACTTCTCAACAAAATTTTGGCCAATCGACTTCAACAATTCATCCAAAAAATCATACACCATGATCAAACAGGATTCATTTCAGGGATGCAAAGCTGGTTCAATATACGCAAATCAATTAATATTATTCATCACATCAACAGGAGCAAGAATAAGAACCACATGATTATCTCAATAGATGCAGAAAAACCATTCGACAAGATCCAACACCCCTTTATGATGAAGGTTTTGGAAAAATTAGGAATCCATGGAACATTCCTCAATACAATAAAGGCTGTATATGACAAACCTACAGCCAGCATTATACTCAATGGTGAAAAACTAAAGCCATTTCCTCTTAACTCAGGAACAAGACAAGGATGCCCACTCTCTCCACTTCTCTTCAATCTAGTATTAGAATGCCTAGCTACAGCAATAAGACAAGATGCAGACATAAAGGGGATCCAAATAGGGAAAGAAGAAATAAAACTCTCCCTCTTTGCAGATGACATGATCTTGTATTTAAAGAATCCCATAGTCTCCACTCCCAAATTACACAAGCTGATTCAAAACTTTGGCAAAGTAGCAGGTTATAAAATTAACCCCCAAAAATCAATGGCTTTTCTGTATGCCAACAATGAGAAAAGTGTGGCTGAAATTAGGAAAGCAACTCCATTTGTAATAGCCCCACATAAAATAAAATACCTAGGAATTAACTAAAGAAGTGAAGGACCTCTATGATGAAAACTTTAAAATCTTAAAAAAGGAAATCAACACAGAACTTAAAAAATGGCAAAACCTCCCATGCTCCTGGATTGGAAAGATTAACATCATGAAAATGGCAATACTTCCCAAGGCTATCTACAAAATCAACGCAATACCTATCAAAATTCCAACCTCATTCTTCAAGTAAATAGAAGAGGCAATCCAAAAATTCATATGGAACAATAAAAGACCCCGAATAGCAAAAATGCTCCTCAATGGAAAGAACACTGCTGGAGAAATATCAATACCAAACTTCAAACTCTACTATAAAGCCATAGTAATCAAAACAGCTTGGTATTGGCATAAGAACAGACCTCAGGACCAATGGAATAGAATTGAAAACCCAGAAATGAACCTACAGACCTATTGCCATCTAATCCTCGATAAGGGAGCTAAAACAATAGAATGGAAGAAAGACAGCCTCTTCAGTAAATGGTGCTGGCAAAATTGGTTAACTACATGTAGAAAACTAAAGCTAGATCCTTTATATATCACCCTGCACCAGAATCAACTCCAAATGGATCAAAGACCTTGAACTCAAAGCAGACACTCTGAAAACATTACAGGATGGAATAGGAGAAACCCTAGGTCTCCTTTGCTCAGGCCGAAATTTTCTGAATAGTGACCTGGAAACACAACAAATCAAAGAAAGGTTGGATAAATGGGACTGCATAAGGTTGCAGAGCTTCTGCAGGGCCAATGACATAGCTAGCAAGATCAATAGAAAGCCCACCGACTGGGAGAAGATCTTTACTAGCCGTACAACAGACAAGGGTCTCATATCTAAAATATACTTGGAACTCAAAAAATTAAATCCCCCAACAACAAATCCTCAAAGAAACAACTGCCCAATAAATAAGTGGGTGAAAGACTTAAAGAGAAACTTCTCTGAAGAAGAAAGAAGGATGGCCAATAGACACATGAAGAAATGTTCAACATCCCTAGCCATAAAAGAAATGCTAATCAAAACAACATTGAGATATCACCTCACTCCAGTTAGAACGGCAAAAATCAAGAACTCTAACAACAGATGCTGGAGGGGATGTGGACAGAAAGGAACCTTACTTCATTGTTGGTGGGAATGTAAACTTGTTCAACCACTTTGGAAAGCAGTATGGAGGTTCCTCAAAAGACTTCACATAGAACTCCCCTATGACCCAGCAATCCCACTTTTGGGCATTCACCCAAATGCTTACAAACAAGACCACACTAAAGCTACCAGCACAACTATGTTTATTGCAGCATTATTTACCATAGCTAAGATATGGAACCAACCCAGATGCCCCTCAGTAGATGAATGGATCAAGAAAATGTGGTATATATACACAATGGAATTCTATGCCTCCAGCAGAAAGAATGATATTGCCCCATTTGTTAGGAAATGGAAAAACTTGGAAAAAATTATATTAAGTGAAGTAAGCCAGGGCCAAAGAAACATAGGTCCCATGTTTTCCCTTATTTGCAATATCTAGTATATGTATGAGTTAAGCAGAAAAGGTCAGATAATGTGATGTCAGGAACATGAACCCTTAGATGTGTATTTTAATGTTTTTTTCTTTCATGCATGTGTTTCTAACGCATTTATAAGATTATCTGTTTGTCGCTTTGTATGTCCCTCCCCCACAGTATAACCTGTGCTTTCACTATATTTGATGTCAGTATAACTTGTGGAGGAGATGGGGACAAACCAGTTGTTTAAGGATACAGGTGGACCTGTTGCAACAATGAGAAGTACAAGTTGTCATGCCCAAAACAAGCCTTACAACGTCGGTGCGGGGGGGGGGGTGGCAGGGAAGGGGGTGGAAGGTGAAGGATTGGGATTGGGGGGAGGGGGGAGGCTGCAATGCTTGGTAAGAAATGTACGCATTATCCTGCCCACGTAATTGTAACTCCTCTGTACAGTATGTTCACAAATAAAATAAAATTAAATTAAAAAAAAGAAATATTGCTTATAGAAAATAAACATATATATGTAAAGAAAAGAAATTATATGTGTTTTCATGTGGTTTTTCTTTATTATGTTAATAGGGTGAACTATACTTTTTTTGTTTTCAAATGGCCAAAGAGTTTGCATTTTTAGTTTTTGGAAATGGATGTCAAATCTCTTTTGGGCAGGCAGGTGGTTCACATAAGTCCAATCCTAAGATGAGGTCTTCCTTTCTCAGTTAAGATGATGCTACCAAGGGATAACATGAAACAACTGGCAGCACTTGGAGGCCAGAAGCAAATTCAGTAGAATTTTACAATTGTACAGCTTTGGCAGCAGAACCCAAGAGGTCATGGTAAATATGTAAAGTAGTATATGCTGGAGGACATTGGGTCTTGGGATCTCTAAGACCAAAATGATGACCAACACCATGTTGTTTTATGTGGTTAATTATGCTATGGATCTGACAAAAAGGACTTGGTCACTATAAAAAATGTCTCATAACTCAAACCTTAAGTCACTTCCTCCAAGAAAAGCTCTAGGAACACAGGGGAGGCAAAGTAATCTTTAAATATTGAGATAACACAATTGAGTCCATGAAATATTCTCCTTTACCATGGCCAATGGAACTACAGACCAAGATAACTCACTAAGAAAAGCACAAGACCATTCAAAACATTCAAAAACTACTGGACTCCAGATGCAAGTCAGCACTAATTCTTGGAGGAATTCCAGTATGTATTATGATCCACTGGTTAGTGTTGACTTAGAACATTTTGTATATCTAGAACATTTAGGATTTGGGAAAGAAGAGCTGCATCAAGGGGATTCAATAATGTTTATATTGAGCTGAAAGTTGAAAATCTCACGATTATCTTGAGCTCTTCATTCCACTGGGTAAACACCCCTCCAAATGGTAGTGTTGGGTGGTTGCAGCCCTTTGTGCTAATTCTGAAGAGGAAATAAAGCTACTGCTACATAAGAACAAGGAGGATTGTCCCTGGAACCATAGGATCTGGAGAGAAACTCTTGACCAACACTGTAACAGCACAGTATTAGAGGCCAGTTTTCCTGGCTGTGCTATACTGCAGAGAAAAATCTCTCATTGTCCATCAATGTACTCTCCAATCTTCCACAATAAACAAAACTGCAACAACTAAGGCCACAACTTTAAATGAGTTTGTTTGTTCTTACAGCCACTGCATCTGTTACAACCCAGACACATTCATGAACAGTTCATCTCCAACTTGATCTCAGTCTGGCCTCCACTCTTTCTACCAATTCAATTGTGATTATTTGCAATATAAATGCTGAAAACTTAAATACAGTCCTAGAACTGAATAGAGATCATTGTACCATTTCACCCTGTGAAAGAAGATGAAGGTGGTGTCAGATCTCTTCTTTCTCCTTCCATAGTAATAGATCATTCACTTCAATTTAAACCTGTGAGTATCAAATCCAGGTATATGACTAAGTCCTGGACAACTGAATGGAAATAGAAGTGATTATATAGTTCCAGTATATGTTCTTAAAAGAGGAGGAATGCCCTTTTCCTCCATTTGCATTCTTGAAATGCAAATATGGTACATGGTATACTGTGCTAGAGAATTGAAGCAACATAGTAGAAATACCAAAGAAAAAATATAAAACCTGGCTACATTCCTGACACCATTTACTGTTATAGGGATTGGAGAACTCTATTTGAAATATTCTTTGAGGGAAAAGGAGGCAGACATCTCATTAAAACAGTGCCTATTTTAGTCCATTTGGTTCATTTCCTATTGCTACAACAGAAAGTATGACGCTGAGGGGTTTTTTTAATAAAGAAAAGAGGCATATTTAGTTAATGGTTTTGGAGGCTGAGAGCCTAAGATCAGGTAGTCCTCAATATTGGAATTGGTGATGGCCTTAGGACAAATGGCATGATAATAGTGAAGTTGCATGGAGGGAAGACCACATGGTGGATAGGAGGTCAGAGAGGCTTAGGGTACATTCAACAACCTGCTTCCTGAGGACTAACTATAGTCCTGAGAGAACTAACTTAATCTCTTCTGAGGGTGATAACTCCAAGAACCTGTTACCTCCCACTAGGCCCCACCCCTAAAAGATTCCACCAGTCAGCATCTCCAAAATCACTCCCCTGAAAACCAAACTTTGGAGGAACACATTCAAATCCTATTCAAACCATAATGTTCTCTGAATGAAAGTTAGGCCTAGAAACAGAAACTCAAAACTGCAGATGGGGAGACAGGAGAAAGGCTCTGGATTCTACAAGATTTCATGAATGGGTAAGTCTTTGTTTCTATGGGTCTAATCTTCTGTATTTGTAAATGTAGCCTGAACAACCAAGACTAAAACAAGAACATCCCATAGCAAGGATAACAATGAAAATTAAAACAATTAGTGTCCAGGCCCAAGTGACTCATACCTGTAATCCTAACTACTTAGGAGGATGAAGTGGGAAAGCTGAAGTGCTGTTTGAGGCCAGCCTAGGCAGAATTTTTTTTGAGCTCTTTTCACAACCAGTAGGTGGGTTCAGGGGGCACAAGTCTATTATCTTAGCTATGTAGGAAGTTGAGATAAGGATGATTCATTCCAAGCTATCTCAGGAAGAAAAGTTCATGAGACACCATCTCAGAAGAAGCTGGACATGGTAACTTGCACCTGTCATCCTAGCTACAATAGAAAGCTTAAAATAGGTGGATCACATTTCAGGCAGGCACTTGAGCAGGAAATGAGACCCTGTCTCAAAAATATATAAAGCTGGGGCTGGGAAGGTGGCTCAGTGGTAGAGCGCTTGCCTTGCAGGCATGAGGCCCTGGGTTCAATTCCTCAGCACTACATAAGCAAAAAGCAAAAAGCCGGAAGTGGCACTGTGGCTCAAGTGGTAGAGCACTAGCCTTGAGCTGAAGAGCTGAGGGACAGTGCCCAGGCCCAGAGTTCAGGCCCCATGACCAGACCCAAAAAACAAAACAAAACAAAAAAATAGAGAGAGAGCTATAAAATGTTGAAGACATTGCTCAATATGGTAGAGCACCTCCCTAGCAAGCAAGAGGCCCTGATATCAAACTCCAGTATTATACTATGATAAAAAGAAAGAAAGGAAGGAGGGAAGGAAGGAAGGAAGGAAGGAAGGGAGGGAGGGAGGGAGGGAGGGAGAGAAAAGAGAGAGAGAAGGAAGAGAATTAGTAAAATCAAGTCTTCCAGAGGTGAAAAAATCTTGAAAACCATTTTGAGTGCAGTTTATAGTGAGACATTCCTGCTTTCCTTTTATTCTTTTCTCTTTTTTCTCCCTTGCCTTGATATTCTCCAAGACATTTGTGTTTTTGAATAAATCTTACCCATTGAGTGCCAAAATTCCATCTGCCTCCTCCTGCTGAGAAGTCATAATGCCATGTTTATGACACCAGGCTGTTTCCATGGGGATGACTGTGTCACTGTAATTCCAGCATTATGACTTCTGGGTACATTTGAGAAGATGGGTGAAAGCAATGAAAAAGCTTTGGATATACACATTTGTTGTTCTTCTAATAACTGACAGCTAAAGAAATGCTGCTGCTGAAAATAGCAACACAGTTGCCCACCAAAAGCTATCATTTTTCTGACTTCAGGAAAGGACTCTTAACCCAACAAGTTTGGGTCTGCATCATTTTTAATTTTTCCCTTTAAGTTTTTAATACAATCTAATTTGCATGAAGCAAACTCTCTGGGTTTTTATCTGCTCCATTTCATTCCCTAAATCTTTCATCTGAGTGGGGATTGCATTAAACTCATCCTGAATAATGGCTTCTATTATTTAAAGCCATTAGTCAAATTCAATTTTGCTGAGAAGCTGTCACTCCTACTCCATCTGCAAATATGGAAACTTTAAATGTAGAGGTCCCTCCTGAAATTTTCCACAAAAAGAAAAAAATGTCATACATTTAAATGCATGCTTTGAACACTACAAATTCTGAGTGAATAAAATTTTAAACAACCTATTTCTTTTTCCTCTGAAATTGGGATTTTTAAAAACTAATTTCTGATTATAAAATTAGTTCATGTTTACAAAGAAAGACTGAAGAAGCTAATGTACAAAGTAATGTACTCCAAATTGCTATAGCTCACAGAATATTTTATCTCTATTCTTTTTTTAATTTTAAAAAAGAAGCATGGATCTACACACATGCCAAAGGGAAGTTATTTTTAGGAGAGGAACACAAAGGCACAAAACCTATATGCATCTAATCATATAAAATAATATTTATTTAAATGAACTCCAGGAAATTGAAACAGATTTTTTCCTTATTACTGTTTTTTTCTTTTCTTTTCATCTTATTTGTTCATTTATCTATTTTCAGGAGAGTAAGGGGGAACAGAAATGGAGGGACAAAGGGTGACCAAATGCAGCAGTGATACTCATTAAACACTGTTGAAAATGAACTATATGACTTGTAGGTGAGAACAGGAGGGAAAAACTGGGAGAAATGTATTCATTACCTGACTTACATAACTATAACCCTTCTGTATATAACCTTTATAAAAATTTAAAAAATTAAAAGAAAAAAAGGAAGCATGGAGACTTACATAAGTTGAAATATTTTATATTGGACAGACTGAAATTTCAAAGATATCTACCAAATATTCCTAACTTTGCATGCTAGCCTGCAAGTGTCCTATAAAGAAATGCCATTTCTCTAACTGGGCACTAGTGGTTCACACTTGTAATCCTAGCTACTCAGGAGGCTGAGATCTGAGAATCGAGGTTCAAAGTCAGCTCACACAGAAAAGGCCATGTGATTCTTTTTTTTCTTTTTGTCAGTCGTGGGGCTTGAACTCTGGGCTTGGGTGCTGTCCCTCAGCTATTCAGCTCAAAGAGAGTACTTTGCCACTTGAGACTTAGCACCACTTCTGGTTTTCTAGTGGTTTATTGGAGATAAGTGTCTCACGGCCTTTCCTGCCCAGGCTGGCTTTGAACCGCAATTCTCAGATCTCAGCCTCCTGAGTAGCTAGGATTACAGGCGTGAGTCACAGGCACCCAGCTGGCCATGTGATTCTTATCTCCAATTAACCAATAAAAAGCAAGAAGTGGAGTTATGAGTCAAGTGGTAGAGGACCAGCCTTGAGCACAACAGTTAATTGAAAAACTCCCAGATTGAGTCCAAGCCCCAGACACACACACACACACACACACACACTCACACATACACACACACAAAGGGTAAGACTCTACCTGAAAAAAAAATAACTAAAGCAAAAAGCCTTGAAGACATGATTCAAGAGGCAGAGTTCAACAAATTCCTGAATTCAAATTCCAGTACAGATTTTTTTTAAAGAAAAAAGAAAGAAAACTGCTTATTGATTTTCATCTTCTCAGATACATTTGAGACTTTAGAACTCAGATGCTAGAGTATTCAGGACTAAGAGTTTAGACCTAAGGGTTATTGAGGGAGTCCAGAGCATGTGGAGTAATGAAAAAAGACTTGCCTTTTTGCTTGAAGCAGCTAGCAAATGGGGCAAAATATATTATAGTCAATTCTCAAGACATTGATTATTAGTTGAAGGACAATGATCCCTGAACAATAGAATCCAAATGTGGTGAACCATGCAGTTACTCTGAGTGACCTGAAGGACATTATCAGAGACAGGGAGAGGGAACCCAAAGAGAATGTTGTAGTCTCCCTAAACTGAAGAGAAGGAAGGAGCTGAAATGTGGTTTGAGTATGGGGAATAAGGGGATCAGAATTCACAAGGCAAGGTTCTGAAGAGCAGGCTGCAAAAAAGGAGAACTCCCAAGATCGGTGTGTTTCAGTACTACTTAGAACAAGCATGAAGCAATGACTAGAGGGAAGCGTCTAACACTGGGCCATCTGCCTTCTTCCAACTAAGTGAGCACTTCTCACTAATGCCTCTTCACACTATCTAATATAATTAGAAGGACCAGCAGAATACTCAAAAGAGTTTTGCCTCATAGCAAAGAAAATTTTACCCTATAGTAAATGTTGTTATGCTGATTCCTAACAAAAAGTAAATCAAGCCCATCAGGATCAAATTGTTCCCAAGTGACTTAATTGCATCTCAAAATGTAGCTCAAGTATATTTATGTGAATAAAACAATGTACAGCACCCAAGAAGGGAAAGTCAACAAAGCCTGGCACATATTCAAAAATTATGAAGCATGCAAAGTAGGACAAATACACCATTATAAGGAAAAAAGTCAGTCAAACTGACCCAGAAATGGCACTGATAATAGAGCCAATAGACAAATACATTAAGACTCATTAAAACTGTTCAAGAAGCCTAGAAAGACTGAATGTCACATGTAAGAATGAAGAGGATATTTATAAAACAGAACACCCAAGTCAGGTTGTTTACTTTTCCCAAGGACTCTTTCTGCTCATCTTTTTGCATAATATTTATCATTTGTCTTCAGATGCACTGAACTTTTCTCTGACACCATCTACTGAATTTTAAATCCATCTACTGAGTCTTTAATCTCAGAAATTTGTATGTATCTGTTCTAGAATTTCCATTTCTGTTTTTCTGCTGAGATTTCTTTTTTCTGTGTTGAGATTTTCAATCATTGAAAATATATTTTGTTTTATTTCATTGAGGACAGAATAGTCACATTCTCTGAGAATGTGTTCCATTTCTTATCTCTTTACACATTAGATAATTTTTCATTTGATTCTAGACATTATGAATGTTAAGTTACAAAAATTCTGGGTTCTGATATTTTTCTCTTATGAGTGTTTTCCCCTTTGTTTCTATTTTGCTTGAGCTTAAACTTCACATTGCTTTTTTTTTTGCCAGTCATGGGGCCTAAATTCTGGGCCTGGGTGCTGTCCCTCAGCTCTTCAGCTCAAGGCTAGCGCTCTACCACTTGAGCCACAGCGCCACTTCTGACTTTTTCTGCTTATGTTGTGCTGAGGAATCAAACCCAGGCCCTCATGCATGCAAGGCAAGCTCTCTACCACTGAACCACCTTCCCAGCCCTTCACAATGCTTTTTGAACAGTTGTTCTAGTCCCAGTTTAGCTCTCTTGTTTCTTTCTTGTGCATGGCATGAGAGCTAGACATGTGGGCACACAAATACCTACCCATACTCTCTTCATTATTCATTATAGTCCACCTTCATTATTCTGGTTTCCCCAGGTGAGAAGTAACCATGAGGTGCTTCATGGTTGATGTAATCACTGTGTGGAGTCACAGAGACAAGACCTTACATGTGGAGCTTTTCATCCCCCTCCAGGTAAGGGGCATGAGAGTTTGAACACCTTTATTCTCCGATACTTTCAGCAACTGCTTTCATATTACACCTATGTTTTATATTTTTTATTCTACAATAGGGGAGTTATGTGGGTGAGCAGTTGTCATAGTCTGTTTTCTATTACTGTAACAAAATACTTGAGGTTAGAGATTCATCTGGCTCACAGTTTTTCAGGCTGAAAATGCAAGACTGCCCATCACCGTTGATTTCGTCTCAGGTAAGGGTCCTTCTGGCTGTGTCACGATGCAGCCGATGGTATCATGGCAGGAGTGCCTGCAAGGAGAGATCAGATGACAGGACAAGAAGCCAGAATGGTTCAGGGATCAAGCTCACTCTCTGTAACAACTCCTTTTTGTGGAACTAGCGGGAGTCCTAAGGAAGCTACAGTACTCTCTTCTCAGGTCAGTCCTCTCAATGGTCTAATTATCTTGCACTCAGTCCCAACTCAGTCCACCACCTCTGAAACATCACCAGGGCAGATTAGGATTTCAAGACATGATCCCTTGGAGAGCACACTCAGGGCATATCCATACCAGAGTGTATGGGGTTGGGAGGTGGAGGGGTTAAGCCATTACAGTTTTTTGTTATCTGTTAAGTTCTCAAGCATTAATATATACTTTGAAATCTTTCCATTTTTCCAACCTGCCTGTTTCCACCCAAGGATAACATTTATTTTCAGTGACTTGGTGGTATAATCTTTTCTAGATTGTTCCTACTTATTCTATTGTGTTTGTTATAGGACTATTCATCAAGAATGTGAAAAGCATGTGCATTACCCTTTAGAACTGTTTGAGATTCCGTATTCATTTAAGAGAATTGATTTTTTTTCTGTGCCTGTACTAGGGTTTGAACTCAGGACCTAGGTATTGTCCCTTAGCTATTTTACTCAAGGATGGTGCTATACCACTTAAACCAAATCTCTGCTTCCAGCTTTTGGTTAATTAATCTGAGCTAAGAGTCTCAAGGTCTTTTCTGCCTGGGCTAGCTTCCAATTTCAGCTTGCTGAGTAGCTAGGATTACAGGCATGAGCCACCAACACCTGGATGAGAACTGACTCTTAACATTAGTCTGCCCATAAAAGAATAAGTTTCTTGGGAAAATCTTTCTATTAACAGTGATTTTATAATTGTCTTTAAATAAGTCCTGTACCTTCAAAATAAATTTTAATTTATTTATTATAAGTTGTCTTTTATAAACAATGTTTTCATGTTTTTGTACTGATTTCTGAAGTAATTTGTCTCTATATTACTTTTCAAAATGTTGATAGTTTTTTAAAAAAGAAACAATTTTTATAGTACACATGATTAGCCTTTCATTTCTGTTTATAAATAAAATTATTATTAAAATATGTAGCTGTTCTCCCTCTCAATTTTTAGCCAGTTTTATTTCATTCTTTGTATTGTTGTTACTTTTATAGAATCAATACTAAATACTATCTTCTATCTATTGTTAGATTTATTGAAATTGGTCTGTTAGTCTATTTAAATTCATTTTTGGTGTTGGTATATTCAAGCCATAATTTATAGTTATAACTCAAGCAGTTTCCTCTTGTTTTTTTCTTTTACGAAAACTTGGAGGAGCTTTATTGAGTAAGTAAGCAAGCAAAAAAACAGACAAGCAGACAAACAGACAAGCAGAAAGGCAGAGACATACTCTAACAGAGTGTAGATGTTTTAAAGGAGAGTCACTGCCGTTTCTCCTTATTGCTATTTTATGTACAAGTTTAGAAACTACTGAGTTTTAGCAAATATATTTTCAGTTTTGATTGATAAGATTCTCCCCTTTACTACATTATTATTCTTTGACATAAAAATGCCAAAGATATCATCAATAGTATTGAGCATCTGTATTCATAAATCATATTTATTTATAGTAAATTGTCATCAAGATCATCATGAATTGGTATTTGAATTAGCTGGTTTGCAGAGTGAAAGTGAAGGCTTGCATTTTCCATCACATCTCAGTGGCCTGTTCTCCAGTGAACAAATTCATCCAAACCATGGAATGCTTAGCAAAGACTGAGTCAACTTTTGTATATTCCTATGCTTGTATGTTGACTCAAGCTTCCCAGTTCCTGATTAATATTTAATAATTTTTATTTCACTAGGAATTATCTATTTTATTTCTCTAGGAATTATCTATTTTATTAGTTAAAATTGGATGTCATAGAGCTATACACAACATTATTTTGTAATTTTTGAACAGGTAAAAGCTCTTGTTCATATCAAACGATGCTTGGTTTTGTTCTTTCTTTTCTTAATTAGTCCTCAATATTTTCCTACTTTATAGGCTTTTTCAAAACAGCTAATTTCTGGACTTATCCTTTTCTCTTTCTGTTTCATTATCTCAACTTTTACCTTAGTAATTCTCTGTTATTAGTTGTCTTGTTTAGTTGGTTTCTAACTTTCTATGCTGAACATTTTTCTTTTGAAACATAGTCTTGTCTTCTTTAAGAATTAAGGTTTTCTTCATAGTAAAGTGAATTTTAAAAATGTATTTGAGTTACATAAAGTTATATAACTATCAAACCAAGATGAATGTGATCAACTTACTTTCACATTTAAAAAAAATCCTTTCTCAAAGATACACTGAAGCCAACTGAAAGACTGGTCAGAGCAAGTAGTAAGGAGTTAAGTAATTTGGATCTCTGATGTGCCTGGTCATTAGCTTGTGGTGTTACTAGGAGGTAGCAGAATTTTTAAGAGTTGGGGATTTACCCACTTTTGGACATTTACCTAAATGTTCACAAACAAGACCACACTAAAGCTACCAGCATGACTATGTTTATTGCAGCATTATTTACTATAGCTAAGATATGGAACCAACCCAGATGCCCCTCAGTAGATGAATGGATCAAGAAAATGTGGCATATATACACAATGGAATTTCTTTGTTGCTTTGTATGTCCCTCCCCCACAGCATAACCCCTGCTTTCACTGTATTTGATGTTGGTAATTTGTGGAGGAGAAGGGGAAAAACAAATCATTTAAATAGGGATACAGGTAGACCCATTGCAACAATGAGATGTACAAGTCCTTATGTCAAAAACGAACTTTACAACTTTGGTGCGGGGCGGGGGGGGGGGGGGAGAATTGGGTGGGGGGGTAGAATGGGAAGGGATGGGAAGGGGAAACAAAGGAGGATGCTACAATACTTGATAAGAAATGTACTCATTTAAAAGACCCCAAATAGCAAAAATGCTCCTCAAGGGAAAGAACACTGCTGGAGGAATATCAATACCAAATTTGAAACTGTACTACAAAGCCATAGTAATCAAAACAGCTTGGTACTGGCACAAGAACAGACCTCAGGACCAATGGAATAGAATTGAAAACCCAGAAATGAACCTACAGACCTATAGCCATCTAATCTTCGATAAGGGAGCTAAAACAATAGAATGGAAGAAAGACAGCCTCTTCAGTAAATGGTGCTGGCAAAATTGGCTAACTACATGTAGAAAACTAAAGCTAGATCCTTATATATCACCCTGCACCAGAATCAACTCCAAATGGATCAAAGACCTCGGAGTCAAAGCAGACACTCTGAAAACATTACAGGATGGAATAGGAGAAACCCTAGGTCTCCTTGGCCCAGGCTGAAATTTTCTTAATAGAGACCCGGAAACACAACAAATCAAAGAAAGGTTGGACAAATGGGATTGCATGAAGTTGCAGAGCTTCTGCATGGCAAAGGACATAGCTAGCAAGATCAATAGAAAGCCCACAGATTGGGAGAAGGTCTTCACTAGCCATACAATGGACAAGGGTCTCATATCTAAAATATACTTGGAACTCAAAAAATTAAATCCCCCAACAACAAATCCTCAAAGAAACAACTGCCCAATAAATAAATGGGCAAAAGACTTAAAGAGAAAGTACTCTGAAGAAGAAAGAAGGATGGCCAATAGACACATGAAGAAATTCTCAACCTCCCTAGCCATAAAAGAAATGCAAATCAAAACAACATTAAGATACCACCTCATCCCAGTTAGAATGGCAAAAATCAAGAACTCTAATAACAACAGATGCTGGAGGGGATGTGGACAGAAGGGAAGCTTCCTTCATTGTTGGTGGGAGTGTAAACTTGTTCAACCACCTTGGAAAGTAGTATGGAGGTTCCTCAAAAGACTCCACATAGAGATCCCCTATGACCCAAATGTTTACAAACAAGACCACACTAAAGTTACCAGCACAACTATGTTTATTGCAGCAATATTTACTATAGCTAAGATCTGGAACCAACCCAGGTGCCCCTTGGTAGATGAATGGATCAAGAAAATGTGGTATATATACACAATGGAATTCTATGACTCCATCAGAAAGAATGACATTGCCCCATTTGTTGGGAAATGTCAAGGCTTGGAAAAAATTATATTAAGTGAAGTAAGCCAGGCCCAAAGAAACATAGGTCTCATGGCTTCCCTTAGTTGCACTATCTAGTATATGTCTGAGTCAAGCAGAAAAGGTCAGATAAGGTGATGTAAGGGAAATGAACCCTAAGATAATATTGAAATGTTTTTTTTCTTTCATGCGATTGTTTCTAACACATTTATAAGATTATTTCTTTGTTGCTTTGTATGTCCCTCCCCCACAGCATAACCCCTGCTTTCACTGTATTTGATGTTGGTATAATTTGTGGAGGGGAAGTGGAAAAACAAATCGTTTAACTAGGGATACAGGTGGACCCATTGCAACAATGAGATGTACAAATTGTTATGTCAAGAAATGAACTTTACAACTTTGGCGCGGGGGGTGGGAGGGTAGCAGGGAGGATTTGGTGGGGGGGGCAGGGTGAGGACGGGAAGGGGAACAAAGGAGGAGGCCACAATGCTTGATAAGAAATGTACTCATTATCTTGCCCATGTAATTGTAACCCCTCTGTACAGTATTTTCACAATAATAATAAAAAAAGAGTTGGGGATTTAGAGGAAGGAAGTTATGGCACTGTTGTGTGCCCACAGGAGAATATTGACACTCTAGGCTCTTTCTCAGTCTTCCTAATTACCATGAGATTAACAGTAACTTCAGCCACTCCAGCAAACATGATGTGCTATGCTTCCAAAGGCCCAAAGAAAAATCACAAAATGAAACTGTGAGCCAAAATAAACTTATCTTCCTTTTAAGTTTTTTATCTAGGGCTGGGAAGGTGGCTCAGTGGTAGAATGCTCGCCTCGAGGCCCTGGGTTCGATTCCTCAGCACCACATAAGCAGAAAAAGCTGGAAGTGGGTGCTGTGGCTCAAGTGATAGAGTGCTAGCCTTGAGCTGAAGCGCTGAGGGATGGTGCCCAGGCCCAGAGTTCAGGCCCCACAACCGTACAAACAAAAGAACAAAAAAAAAATTTTATCTCAACTATTTGTCACAGTAATGAAAAGCTAACTAACACAATGATAGACCAAAGCATAATAACAACTATAAGTTCATATTTATATGTGAATTATTGAACTTATATATTGAATACATATGATATTTATGAATGATTCAATTAGGAAGAGGTAGATAAGTCATCCACTGAACATTTTCAAATAATTTACTTAGCTTCACTATCCTCAAGGACCTGGAATCAAAGTCCCCACTTCTCAAGTGTGGCATGCCTTGTAAATTCTTTCCATGGAGTATAATATGGAATGAAGACTGGTGGGGAGTGACCCTACAGTACAGTATGACAAACACCACTTTGCCCAGGTGATAGAGGTTAAACCTACATGATAAGTTATACGGTTAGCATCTCTCCTTACATAGTGTGAAATGACTTCTTCTGTGGTGTCCCAGAAACCATGACTCTAGTCTAATTTTGTCAGACATATTCAATCTCCTGGAGTGAGTATTCCTAATCTGGTAATAGTCAAAATGTTAAGGTTGACATCAGAAAAAAAATCCAGAACATGGACTTCCAAAAGTTCTCCTTCCAGAAAAGGAAAAAAAAAAAGAAACTGGGAAAATAGTCAAAATTTACTTTTTAAAATTCTGGAAATTAACATAGGGTTTTTCAGCAATTTTGGAAGGATTTAGCCTAACCAATAACAAAAGCCCTGCCTTTCTATACCAGAATGCTTCATAGCATTTTAATGTACTACTTACCATGTCCCATTCCTCAGCACTATAAAAGCCTTGAAAATAACAGCTTGATATATGAGAGGGAGCAGAATGGGGCTAAAACTATGTCAAAGACTCATTACCCAGGAGAAGCCATTATTTGACATTCTGGTTGTTCCTTGGCTTGTCTGTGTTTGACCTCATTAGAACTATCTCAGTGCTAAAAGCTTCTCTCTGGAATGTAGTTGTCAAATATTTTACATCATTGGCTGTTTTAGACAATGAATAACAGATGGAACTAACCAAAAACTTAAAAGGTAAAGCTCTGGAGTCAGATGTCCATAAAGGCAAAAGACTATACACTAGGCAGGGGTCTATGCAAGGATTTGAGAAAGAATGAGATGAGGAGAGTCCCTCTAACTGACTGAGCAACACTAGAAGCTGCAAGTGAAGACCGAAGCAGAGTTGTAGATTAGTTGGCTGAGTTTTGAAGTTATGTTGGCAAATACAAAATGATATACTGGTTCCAGGCATTAAGGTTATTTTTGTCTAACTGAACACTAATCAAGATTTCAGTGTCTCTACACATATAAGGAATTAGTTCACAAAAGTCATGAAAAAGATGATTAAAAACTACAATATTACCAAGAGCAACCCTGTGTTATGATATATTGTGAGACAATTTTCATAAACCAATTATAATGCAAAAAGATATATGATTAATACATAGATTTTTAATGGATTTCCATGATGGAATTCAGATATTCATTTGACTTATCAGACCAGATTATATCTATCATTTAAATATGTTTAAAAAGTAAACCAACCAAAATATCATGTCTAAAAATTGTGAAAAGAATCAGAACACTATATTACTAAAGAAAGACTAGCAATAAAGACAACCAGAAAATGGTGGCTCGTGCTTGTAATCCTAGCTACTCATGAGGCTGAGATCTTTAGGTTGCAAATTTGAGGCAAACCAGAGCTGAAAATCCTTCTGGATTCCACCTCCAGTTAACCAGAAAAATGCTTGACTACAGGTGTGGCTCAAATATTAGTGTGCTAGTCATTAGCCTGAAAATTGAGCTAGAGGCTTTGAGGAGATCATTCATTACAGCTTTTTGTGAACTGAACGAACCTTGAGGATTCTGACTTCATGAAAAATTAACTCATTAATGTACCCATAATTTGATGTCATTATTTATAGGAGATGGGACCTGGTTATATGAACTGCTTCTGTCTGAGCTGAGGTAAACAGCTTTCCTCCATCATGCCCTTCATAATGTTTCCTTCCTACCATAAGCCTGAAAGCAATTAAGCCAGTTGATCATGGACTGTAGACTCTAAAAATGTGATAATGTTTAATTAAAGAGAAATAGCTATTTCTTTTAGGTATTTGGAACAGTGACAAAAAAGAACAAACATGCAAAACAATGGTGTTATGGGGAGAAGAAAACTGTCGTCTAAAAATTCTATATTTTGCAAAACAAGCTTTCAAGAAAATGTGAATTCTAGAAATTTGCAGACACATAAAAGCTGAGGCATCCTATCACTAATAAGCCTGCTATACAACAAATACAGAAAGGTGTTCTTAATGTTGTAATGAAGAGGCAATCTCAATAATAACTCTCAATATTAAAAGATTTGACTGATCGATTAAATGACATAGATTAACTAGTTGGACCAAAAAGCAAGGCTCACCTATCTGATCTCTTCAAGAGACATACCTTGCCCACAAAACAAACATATTCTGAGGAAATGGCGCTGTAGCTCAAGTGGTAGAGTGCTCGCCTTGAGCTGAAGAGCTGAGGGACAGCACCCAGGCCCAGAGTTCAAGCCCCACGACCGACAAAAAAAAAAAATATTCTGAAAGTGAAAGGCTGGAACAAGATCTTATCAATCAATGATGCACCTGAAGCTTCTTGTAAAAGAGGAACAAGCCAAATCCCAAACCAGTAGATGGAAACAAGTAATTAAAATTAAATTAGAATTAAATGAATTAGAGTCCAAAAAAGATAGAAGACAATACACACAAATAAATAACATTGGGGACAAGAATGGGAACATCATGACAGAAATGAACAAGGTTCACAACAATATAAGGGAATACTTTGCAAACCTTTATGCTAATAAATTGGAGAAACTGGAAGAAATAAAAGAATTTCTAGCAAATATTGATATAGCCAATCTAAACCAAGATTTAAACCAACTAAATAGACTCCTAATGTGTAATGAAATAGAAATGGCAATGAAAGACCTCCCATCCAAGAAAAGCTCAGGACCAGATGGATGCACAGCCAAATCCTATTAAGCCTTCAAAGATCTAACTCCAGTACTTCTCAAACTCTTCAATGAAATTGAAAGTGAAAGTTCTCTACAAAACACATTCTATGAAACCAGCATAAGCCTCATCTCAAACCCAGAGAAGGACTCATCAAAGAAAGAGTATTATAGCCCCATGTCTTTGATGAACATTGATGTGAAACTTCTTAATAAAATTTTGGCCAACCACCTTCAACACCTAGTCAAAAAACTCATACACTATGACCAAACAGGGTTAATTCTAGGAATGCAAAACTAGTTCAATATATGCAAGTCAATTAATGTAATTCAACACATCAACACAAGCAAGGACAAAAACCACATAATCATCTCATGGATACAGAAAAAGCATTTGACAAGATCCGACACTCCTTTATGATAAAAGTTCTGGAGAAATTAGGAATCCATGGAATATTCCTCAATATAATAAAGGCTATATATTGCACATCTACAGCCAGTATCATACTTAATGGTGAAAAGTTAAAAGTATTTCCTCTAAATTCAGGAATAAGAGAAGGATGTCCACTCCTCTTCAATCTAGTATTGGAATTCCTAGCTAGAGCAATAAGACAACAGACAAACATGAAGGGAATCCAAATAGGGAAAGAAGAAGTAAAACTCTCCCTCTTTGCAGATGACATGATCCTGTACTTAACTCCATAGATTTCTCTCCAAGTTACTGATTGGAGACTTTGGCAAACCAGCAGGGTATAAAATTAACCCACAAAAATCAATATCTTTTCTGTATATCAACAATGAGAAGAGCAAGGCTGAAATCAAGAAAGCAACTCCTTTTGTAATAGCCTCAAAAAAATAAAATACCTAGGAATTAACCAAAGATGTGAGGGACCTCTATGATGAAAACATTAAAAACCTGAAAAAGGAAAATAAAGACTTAAGAAAGTGAACAAATTAACCATGTTCCTGGATTGGGAGGATTAACATAGTGAAAATGTCAATGCTATCTACAAATTCAATGCAATCAAATTCCAACAACATTCTTCAATAACACAGAAGGAACAATGCAAAAGTTCATGTAGAATAATAGAAAACCCTAAATAGCAAAAACAAACCTTAACAGGAAAATCAGGAAAATACCAAACTTTAAACTCTATTACAAAGTTGTAGTTATAAAAAACAGCTTTGTACTGGCATGTGAACATGCCTGAGGACCAATGGAATCGAATCAAAGACCCAGAAATGAACCCACAGAACGATAGCCTTACCTAATCTTTGAAAAGGGAGCCAAAAGCACAGGATGGAAGAAAGACAACCTCTTCAACAAATGGTGTTGGCAGAATTGACTATACACAGGCAGAAAACTGAAGGTAGATCCATATATATCACTGTGTACCAGAATCAATTGCAAATGAATCAAAGACCTCAATGTAAGACCAGATACCCTGAACATGTTACAGGAAGTGATAGGGGAAACATTAGGGTCCTTGAAACTTCCTAATAAAAGTCTAGAAGCACAAGTCTAAAAAAGGATAGATAAATGGCATTGCATCAAAATGAAGAATTTCTGCGTGGCAAAGGATGTAGCTAGTAAGATAAATAGAAAGCCCACAGAATGGGAGAAAATTTTTACTAGCTCTGTAGCAGTAATATCTAATATATACTAATATATCTAATATATCAAATATATACTAAGAGTTCAAAAAATTAAATCCCCCAAAAACAATTCCTCAAAAGAACAACAACACCATTAATAGGTGGATTAAAGACTTAAAGAGATACTTCTCCAAAGAAGAAATAGGAATGGCAAATATGAAGAAATGTTCAACTTCTCTTGCCATAAAAGAAATGCAAACCAAAACAACATTGAGATTCCACCTAATCCCAGTTAGAACAGCCATTATCAAGAAAACTAATAACAGATGTTGACAGCGATTTTGTCAATGAGGAACACTACTACATTATTGGTGGGGATATAAACTTGTTCAATCACTCTGGAAAGCAGTATGGAGTTTCCTCAAAAGACTACTTCCCTATGACCCAGCAATCCTACTCTTGGCCATTTGCTCAAATGACTACAAACCAACCTGCACTAAAGCCACTAGTACGATCATGTTTATTGCACCATTATTTGCCATAGCTAAGATATGGAATCAACCCAGATGCTCCTTAGTGGATGAATTAATCAAGAAAATGTGTTATGTATACACAATGGAATTCTATGCTTCCACAAGAAAGAATGGCATTGCCCCATTTGTAAGGAAACGGAAGGAGTTGGAAAAGATTATATTAAGCAATGTAAGCCAGACCCAAAACAACACAGGATGCATGATTTTCCTCATATGTCTAGGATATTCTTAGGAGAAAATCACAATAGCCCAATACCTATGTGCATATGACCATATCAAATAATGCTTATTGAAATGAACTCCAAGAAATGGAAGCAAAATTTTTTCACTGTACTCTTTGCAGTTATTTCTTATTTCTTTTTTCTCTTTTTTGGTTTATTTCCTAATGTCACTGTTTTTTATTTCTGTACCCTCTGTCCTGTATATATATGTGTGTGTGTATATATTAATATATATGCATATATAAGTATATGTAAGTATAAGTATGTAAGGGGAATCACAGAAATGGCAGGAAAGGGTGAACCAATTTAGCAGTGATACTTACTGGATACTATGTTGGAAACAAACTTGTGGATAAGAAGTTGGGAAGGGAAAAATCAGGAGAAAATGAGGGAGGGAGTAACATTTTTCAAAGGAAAATGTACTCATTACATTACCAGACTTACGTAACTGTGACCCCTCTGTACATCATCTTTTTTTTCTGTATTTTCTTTTTTTATTTTTTTGTGAACTGTACAGAGGGGTTACAATTACATGGGCAAGATAATGAGTACATTTTTTATCAAGCATTGCAGCCTCCTCCTTTGTTTACTCTTCACATCCCTTCCAGGCCTCCCCCCCACTGCCCCTACACCCAATCCTCTCCCCACCCCAACCAAAGTAGTAAAGTTCGTTTTCGACATGACAATTTGTACTTCTCATTGTTGCAATGGGTACACCTGTATCCTTAAACAACTGTTTTTTCCCCATCTCCTCCACAAATTACACAGACATCAAATATAGTGAAAGCAGGGATTATTCTGTGGGGGAGGGACATACAAGCAACAAAGAAATAATCTTATAAATGTGTTAGAAACAAATGCATGAAAGAAAAAAACATTTAAATACATATCTAAGGGTTCATTTTCCTAACATCACATTATCTGACCTTTCCTGCTTGACTCATACATATACTAGACATTGCAAATAAGGGAAACCATGGGACCTATGTTTCTTTGGGCTTGGCTTACTTCACTTAATATATTTTTTTCCAAGTCTTTCCATTTCCTAACAAATGGGGCAATGTCATTCTTTCTGATGGAGGCATAGAATTCCATTGTATATATATATACCACATTTTCTTGATCCATTCATCTACTGAGGGGCATCTGGGTTGGTTCCATATCTTAGCTATGGTAAATAATGCTGCAATAAACATAGTTGTGCTGGTAGCTTTAGTGTGGTCTTGTTTGTAAACATTTGGGTAAATGCCCAAAAGTGGGATTGCTGGGTCATAGGGGAGCTCTATGTGAAGTCTTTTGAGGAACCTCCATACTGCTTTCCAATGTGATTGAACAAGTTTACACTCCCACCAACAATGAAGGAAGGTTCCCTTCTGTCCACATCCCCGAGACCTCCCAGCTAAGAAAAGTCCTGGACCAGATGGTTTTACAGTGGAATTCTACAAGGCCTTCAAAGCAGAGCTCACACCAATACTCCTCCAACTCTTCAATGAAATTGAAAGAGAAAGCTCACTACCGAACACATTCTATGAAGCCATCATAACCCTCATCCCAAAGAAAGAGAACTATAGACCCATTTCTTTGATGAACATTGATGCAAAACTTCTCAACAAAATTTTGGCCAATCAACTTCAACAATTCATCCAAAAATTATACACCATGATCAAACAGGATTCATTTCAGGGATGCAAAGCTGGTTCAATATATGCAAATCAATTAATATTATTCATCACATCAACAGGAACAAGAATAAGAACCACATGGTTATCTCAATAGATGCAGAAAAAGCATTTGACAAGATCCAACACCCCTTTATGATGAAGGTTTTGGAAAAATTAGGAATCCGTGGAACATTCCTCAATACAATAAAGGCTGTATATGACAAACCTACAGCCTGCATTATACTTAATGGTGAAAAACTAAAGCCATTTCCTCTTAACTCAGGAACAAGACAAGGCTGTACATCATCTTTATAATAAAATTTAAATGAAAAAATATTTGGAGGTAGGTCCATTTTTAAAGCAATCACTATTTCATAAGTTAAAGGATTCTGAAGTTTACAAATAATTTAAGAAGTGTTTAATAAAGAGAGTGACTCAAATTGTTTTTCTATGCTTGGATTTGTGTAGAAGGGCAAGACAATGTATGTCCTATCTTATTCCTGACTTATTTCCTAGGAAAGGTGGAGTTTTTCCCTTAGAGAGACTTTCAGAAATCTCCAGGTATGAAGATAGAAATTGGAGGTTACTGGAGATTACCTGCCTGGAGCAACCAGAAAGTACGGAACACAACATTGGTGCAATAAGGATAACTAAGAGAGCAGCTTGGCCCATTGGAAGGGGAGTATTTAAAACAAGTACAACAGAGTCTCAAACTTTTGACTATTGGATAGGAGACAGCCCTGCTTTTAACCACGTAGCAAGTCTTTCTGCCCTCATTTCAGCCTTCTTACAAGAAAGACCTACTTTTCCACATAGCCTTTCTAATAGGAAAAAAAATCATGCCTCATGAAAATAAAATTTTGTTTCCTCAGCATTCAGACTTTTTTTTGTCGGTCATGGGGCTTGAACTCTGTGCCTTGGCGCTGTCCCTCAGCTCTTCAGCTCAAGGCTAATGCTCTACCATTTGAGCCACAGAACCACTTCTGGTTTTCCAGTGGTTAATTGGAGATAAGAGTCTCAGGGACTTTCCTGCCCAGGCTGGCTTTGAACCAGGATCCCAGATCTCAGCCTCCTTTGTAGCTAGGATTATAGTCATGAGCCACTGGTGCCTGGCACAGTCTTATTTCAATGCAATGTTCCAAGGCCTGATTTCACATGACAGGAGAAAAGGAAGGAGTCTAAAGGGAGGAGCCAGGAAGATGCTTGTGTTTTTCATGTGAATCCACTAATCAGAGATTATTTAGAAGAACATACCATCCTTGATTTTCCAGAAAACAAAGCGTTAGTATCTATACATTGAACAGATTCAGAAAAAGACAAATTTTAAGACCCCTAACAAGTTTAACTGAGGATGAAGCTTCACCTCAGGACTGGAAGGGGGAGCTATTTGATATTTCCTCTTTGCATATGGTATACATTCATTATGTCTTTTAAGGTCATATTCTGGGACTACTTGTCTGGGTCCCAAGGACTCATTGCAATTTTAATACAATCACTTTTTCTGAGATCTCAAGGAAGAGCCCTGAGGTATATTTTTAATTATAAAGTAGGCTCAACATTTGGCCATAAGTATTATAAAAGTCAAGCAGCTGAGTCGTTGGACCAGGTGGGAACATTGAGACAGTCTTACATAAGGCCCCTCAGTTCCTCCTATCCTCAGATCTGCTCTCACCTCATCATTTGAATATACAACATCTGTGCCATTGTTCTCATTTGCACTCTCTGATGGGAAGCTGTATAACTAGATCTCTTGCACTGTATAGGTGTTTCATTAAGATTATCATTTAAAATAGAAAAAAAGACACACACCAGGGTGCCACATATTAAACATTTTATCTCTTCTCCTTAAAACAATCAGAGCTAAATGTTTTTATAGGTAATCCTGGGTCTCGTTATAGGGTATTCAATGTACACTCTTATAACCTGGCTTATTAACATTTACTCTTCCAGACATTTAGCTAGAACATCTCAGTCATCTGTAGCTTTGCCTGTGTTCCCCTGACCTCTGTGGCACCCACACAGTCCTGCTCACAATACATGAGTTTGTCAGTAGTGTGTACTGTCAGGAGTTGACATCTTTATGTAATGTCCATGCTTTGCATTGTGTTTTGGAGAGGGAAGAAATCAATGCTGGTGGTTGTTGCTGCCCTTGCTTCACCTTGAGGTATTATTACTATTATTGGGAAATAGTTGAGTCTGTAATTGTAACCAATTTTCCTCCTGTAAAGGCAAAGATGCCTTGAACAAAACAGTACATAAAAATTTGTCATCTGCCTCTGAGAGATAATGTGGTTATTCTAGAGTTTCAGAGTATTAGCTTTCCTGCTATGAGTGGGTAGTTCAAATTCCATGCTCCTTGGTATAGAGGAAGCCTTTCAGGCCATCTTCCAGGCCTCCTAAACACATGGTTGCAGTAGCTCTCCACCACCACTGAGAGAATCAACCCCTCCATCAGACTGAGCCATCAATCTCCACCTCAGGAATAGAGTGATCCCACACTTATCTCAGAAGTATGTTCCAGAGACCGGCTCTATAGGTGAGAAGCCACGAAGTAGCAATGAATGAGCCATGATATAAGGAGGGATGAATACCTCATGCTACTACTTGGCATTTTCTCACCTATGGTGGGGACGGGGAGGGGTTTGCTGGAATGTAATTCCTGCCATAGGTGAGGGATCACTATTTACATTTTTTGTACTTTTTTATGAATTTTTATTGTAAAAAATGTACAGAGGAGTTACAGTTGCATGAGTAGGGTAATGAGTACATTTCATAGAGACCATTGTTACCTCCTCCTTTACTTCCCCCCCTACCATCACTTCCCTCCCCACCTCCCCAACTCCTCCCACCCCCCTTCCACCCCAACAGTGTAAAGTTCTTTTTCAATATAGTGTCCTGTACATCTTGTCATCACAATGGGTTAGCCTGCATCCTCATTTAAGCATTCTGCAATATCCCTTCCCCTCCCCAAATTACAAAAATATATATACAAAGTGTAGAGCACTGGTATCAAATCCAGTGAAAACAGGGGTTATCCATGGGGGAAAAACATACAATAGAAACAAAAGAATCACATAGTGTATTGTAAGTACATTAAAAACACTAGAAAAAAGAGAGAGAAAAACCCTCTTGTGTCCCTGTCTTGGGGTACATTTTGCTTAACATTATCTCCATTTGGTCATATGTACATAGCCTTTGACCTACTCTGCTTGTTTTAGACATGTAAAAAACGCTCTTAGGCCCTGCCAGAAGCCACCCAGACACCCAGGAAGGTAAAATAAAGAAAGATTTATTTCCAGTAAAAGGAACTGACAAGGGCCCCTCTCACAGGGAGAAGAAGAGCTGGCCTTTGTCAGAGGTGACTTATAATTTAGGTGGGCTAAGAGGCAGGGACTTTGGTGTGTATATGTGGGCCAGAGACTTCATCAGGGTGGACTAATATTTGGCAGTTGCCCAAGTAGAACATAAGGGGTCTGTAGCTGCCAGACTGAATGTCACTTTAAGGGGTCCTGTTACTTTATTTGGCTGTAACTGCCTCCATGGATAAGAGGTAAGGCGGCTTATTACTTACTGCCTGCACCAGATGGGCCTAGTGTTGCCTGGGAAAGGAGCATGCTAAGCTGTGGGAAAGGAGCCTATTGGACTAACCACCTCCCTACAGTGAAACCTCAATAAGTGAACCATGATATAGCAAAGGACAACTGTACAGAGATTGCTTAGCAAGATTCCGGCCTTGTAAACCCAGAGACTGTTGGTGGCACAATCTTCCACTGTGTGTACTAGAGAACCAAGGGAGCAAGGACATGGAATGAGAATGAAATACAGAGAGAAGCCTTGATGAAGACAAAGACGGGGTCCTCCTTGTTGACAGCCCTGTCCCTAATCTTATTCTTTTCTGAAACCCAAGCTGTATCATGCATCCCAGAACCACACCTACATGCTCATCATGATCACCAGCTTCCCAGTTTCCATACAAAATCACAATACTTGCAACCTACACATGAAAAGCATTTCAAGATGACTCACAACAGGAGAGTCTCACAAAATGGAAGTTCTAGTAAGGATTTATTTTAGTATGACAAGCTGAAGTAGGGAGAAATAGAAAAAAAAAGAAAACATTTCTTTCTCTCCTTGAAGAAAATGAGAATTAAAGCTCTAAATAGAAGTTCTTACCTGTGGTTTTGATATGTTAGACAATAATTTGGGTGGGTAAGATGGTGAAGAGAGGTGATTTTAGAACTTCCCTTTGCTATACATGCTTTCCAGTTTTTATTTCTTTATTGGAACGAGTTTAAGCTTTTAAGATCCAAAAAAATAAGGTAGTTGCAAAGAACTCCTTTAGACTTCCTGTTCTTCTTAATACCTAAAAGAGGGGAAGCTACTTGCTTTTTCCCACTTTTCACTTCCTGATTCTAATTTCTGAATCTGGACCTTTTAGTATTATTAATTTTAATTCCTCCATCACTGCATCCACCTATCCTACCTCATACTTACTCTCCTTCACTTAGGGTCTATTTAGAAAATTATCTCTCATCTCTTTCCGCATTGTATTGCTTGGTTTTTTGCCTTTATGATTTTTGGTAAAGAATTACAATGCACTTGTTTTTATATATGGATTGAGCAGTGTATGTGGGAAACATCAAAGCTATCTGACTCATAAGCAAGCCAAGAGAAAGGCCTCCCTTGGTGAGCTAGCTGCACCCCCTCAACGGGAGGTCATTCTTTAGCACTAGTGGGTGGGAATGCAGAGCTATGATTGCAGACTGTTTCATTTATTTTTTTTAAAGCCACTAACTTCCCCTTCCACCATATTTACTTTCAGATACTAAATTAGAATAGGTAACCTAAGGGGCTCTGCATCTACCAGAGAAACCAGAAATATGAGTTTTTATGAGAAATCTTATGATTTTGAGTTGGTGGCTCACGTATGTTAAAATATAATCGGGCTGTAGATATATAGCTCAGTGTTAAAGTACTTGCCTAACGTGTGCACAGAATCCCCAGGACGGCAAAAATAAGTAAGTAGAGATAATCAGTAAATGCTTGAGTTTTCTTTTGTGTGTGTGTGGGGGGGGGGTATGTTTTTTGAATCCAGGACCTCACACACACTAGGCAAGCCCTCCACCAGAGATAATCCTCTAGCCTGAGAGAAGTACAGTTGATCTTTGCTGTCCACAGGTTATCTGAAGACCAGCATCATAGCATCACTCTGGAACATGCTACCATGCGGAATCTCAGGCTTAGCCCAAACCTAATGAATCAGACTCTGCATTTTAACAAGATTTGCAGGTTATCTATCTATACATGAAAGATGGACTGGTATCATTTATTTGTTTGAACTTTGCCTTGCATATTAAACTTCTGAGGAACTATAAACACACAGATATCTGAGTTCTACCTCCACAGAATCTGTCTTAATATATCTCAAATGCAGCCATACGATGACTAGGAATGTTTTTAAGCTCCCAGATGATTTTAACATGCAGCAAATGTCAAGAACTGCTAGTCTACCACATGATCCATTACTTCCTACTGTCTCTCAGACAATGCGCCCAATAATTTTCTCAGCTCTCACCTGGTGTTGGCCCCTGAATGATATTCCTTGTTATAATATTAAGGCTTCCACAGGAATTACAAGCTATAGGCCCATAAATGTTGTCAGAAGATAACTGGGGGAGAGGAAGGAAAAATGTTTCAAAAATTATCTAAAATGTGAAGATCCTAAATTAGAAGAC
This sequence comes from Dipodomys merriami, assembly GCF_024711535.1. NCBI lineage: Eukaryota > Metazoa > Chordata > Mammalia > Rodentia > Heteromyidae > Dipodomys > Dipodomys merriami. Next base: position 4,595,203 of record NW_027206457.1, read on the forward strand.
AAGATTTCCTAAATAGCACAGGAAATACTGAGTTTGAATGTCTTAGAAAAATAAACCACTATAACCAAAAAGTACTCAATTACAGAGCACAAAGATGCCAAACACTCAGAGCAAACCATGGGCTGAATCTTAAATGATCTCAGACATCTGGGGGAAAAAAGGCAAGTCCTTTGCAAATGTGGACAAATGAGAAGGGAGAGAGTAAAAATAGTAAAATAACCAAGGTTGAACTTTGAGACAAATGACATCTAAAATTAGAGTGCAGAAATTTTTTTTCTTTAAAAATTTCTGACACTTAATCTTATCTCTTTGATCAATGTTACTACCTTCCAGCAGCTAAAAAAAAACTTTTATTTGTATCTATGAGTATATGTACAGTTCTCCCTGTGTGTAAACAAAATGCAAATTCCTAATTCCTTAACTTCCTTGTATTTACAGTTACCTATACCCTAACTTCCTTTTATCTGTGCAATGTGACATCATGGCTCTTCCTCTCAACAAGAAGAGTCTATTCCCTACCCTATCAAGCTGAGCTGATAAGCAAAAGAATGAGTACAAGTGACATTATGCCATTCTGAGCTTAAACTGCACCTTGCACATTGCTTCTCTTGCTCTTGTGCTAGTGCTTTTATTTGCTACAATGTGAGCAAATTGGGAGAGCTGGACTTGAAGAAGAGTCAAAACCTTCCCAGACCACTTGATAGCTGATGCTCAACACTTGAGAAAGCCCACCCATATCAGAAGTCACTTACTCAGCCCGCAGCTGACTAAAGACACAGGAGTAGGTCCAATCAAGATCAAAGGAATCACCCAATCATCTCAGCGTCATGAGGGACATAAGAACTCAATGATTTCTAGAAATACAAGTTACAGGAAACACTAAGTTGCATGCCCCAAATAGGGATTTAGACATTAGAGTTCTATAGAAACCCAGTCCAAAGGAAGAACAAAAAAATAGTCAACCTAATGATAAGGAAAGAATAACAAAGCCCTTGGGCAAACTTTGTCCTGCTATTGGGCTACCTTAGAACTCTGGTGTTTCTTTGCTAGGTCAAAAGAGGAAAATTGGATGAGTATGGTGCATGTTCAAAGGGGACCCCTTGTGATAGGGATTCCCTATCCAATTTCTAATACTACTGTCTAATACCATTACTGTTCATTTTATATTTCTATCAGTTGAGTAACAATTAAAATATTAAACTTAAATGTAATTATATTCATGTTCTGAATATGATACAGTGCTGTATTTGACTCTTGAATGTCTCCCAATAGCCAATATTGCTACTGGGAGGTGGTGGAACCTTTAGGGAGGTAAGGAGAGGCTAGTGGGAGGAGCTTAGATTATTGGAAGCAGGACTTTGAAGTGGATATTGGTACTCCAGTACTTTCTTGTCTTCTTGTCTCTCTTTTTGCTTCTTGCCATTATGAGGCAAGTACCATGTAGTCCCTGCCCTGATTCACTTCTTTGCTATAGGCTCAAAAAGAAACAGAGCCAGCCAACCATGATCTGAAATCTCTGAAATTGTGGCCAACAAATTTAACATTTTTTCATTTCCTTTGTTTTCTCTATGCTGGTAGCGGAGCTTGAATGCTTGACCTTGAGCTCTCACACAACTTCTTCACTCACAGTGATTGCTCTACTACTTGAGCCACACCTTCAGTCCAAGAATTTTTCTGACTAATTGGAAATAGAGGATTATGGACTTTATTTACCTTCAAACCATGATCCACCAGGTTTCAGGATCACAAGATTACAGGTGTGAACCATTGGTGCCTGGCTTTTCCTTTTTGTTAGTTGCTAAACTCAAATCTTTTATTACAGTAATAGAAGGCTGACTACCATGACAAGTATAGAGAGTCCTTACATCATCATTATGACAATTTTGTAAAAGATGGGAGTAATTCATATCCTAAGATTTTTCTGAAAACCCTGAGAAAGTCAAACTATTTCAGAAGAAACTGCTTTTAGAATTGGTAGTTTTAAAAAACAGTTTAAAAATTATCTGAAATGAAAAAAGGACAGTAAAAAAATAACTTAAAGATACTGTTACTGCGAAAGGCTATGGGCCAAAGAGTATACCCAACCAGAGAGTGGGAATTCTCAATTCAGCTCCTCAATTACCTACTTGATGCAAGGCTTTTATATTCAATAATGAAAAATTCAAAGAGATTCTCAGACAAGACTCACAAGATAAGAGATCAGCAAAGATTTATTTGTAAAGTGAATTAATATAGAAAGAACTAAAAGGTAAAAGGAAACACCTCCTGACATTCAGAGGCAAAGAGCTGTGGAGCATAGTGGATAGCCTTTGTTGTCCCAGGAGTGTTTATCTAAAATAAGTGCGGAGTATAATGGAAATATTCAACTAGAGAGAGTTGGGACATGAACATTTTCACTCCATTAATAAAAAAACATGGGGTGTCATTGAAGAGAACATATTTTTAAAGTAGGAATACAGGAAAATAATCAGAATCAACAAAAGAAGTAACAGGAAGCCAGGAGTGTGAGAAAGCTCACCCAGAAGGAAGTAAGCAGTGAGGAAGTGGAGTGGAGCAGAGCCACAGCATAGGCCCCATCAACCTCAACTAAACGAGGGAAAACTGAACTTGGCAACATAAGTCTTCTGAGAAAACAAAGCCCTCACACACAGACCTAATGCTATGAGATTTCCATAGCTTCTCTTACTTCATACACACACACTCACTCATACGCCCACCCACCCCACACACAGATACACACATAGTAAACAAACAAATAAATGATTAATAAATGTATATTGTGTGTTACAAAAGTCTTTTTGTGGGCTAGGAATGGGACTTAGTGGTAGCGTGCTTCCCTGGCATGCATAAAGCCCTGGGCTCAATTCCCTAGTACCACATAAACAGTAAAAGCTGGAAGTGGCATTGTGGCTCAAGTGGTAGAGTGCTAGCCTCGAGCAAAAGAAGCTCAGGGACAGTGCCCAGGCCCTGAGTTCAATCCCCAGGACTGGCAAAAAAAAAAGTCTTTACCTTTGTTACTGCTTTGGGTCATTTTAATTGTTGCCACTAATTTAATTGTATAGATTTTATTGTAGAGGCTGTTTTGCTTCATTTTTCCCCTCCATGTACCTGATATAGGCCATTAGTAAAGTGCTTACTCCCTCCCATCCTGGTTCTCCCACCTCTTTCTCTTCTTTGAATTCATCATATATGTACCACAACACCTGCCTTCCAGTAGTCAATTTTAAATTATGTTTTTGCCTTTTTCCTGTATGTAGCACTACCCCACTACGCCTCTATCTGCAAGTAGAGAAGTTTTGTGTCCTCTGTTTCTTACTACCCTTGTTCTCCCATCCTCTGTTCCCCATCCTCAATCCCTCATTACTTCCACTGTTTAACCAAGTAACCCGATCACTTGACCCTCATTTGATTCAGTTGTGCATTATGTTTCTTACTAAGTGACTTAAGCTTCATTTTGATTGTTTGCTTTCTTCTTCTTCTGTTTTCTTTTCTCTTCTTTGTTGCTATCTGGGATTTTGTGTTTATGTGTGCACATGCTTGCCTGTTTATTTCTCTTTATATCACCATCTCCATCACTCCCTGAACATATTAGCTAAATTGTTTACTGCCACTTCCCTCCACTTTCTCATTAATCTCCTCTATTAAGTCTACTCCCACTCATTTCTTTTCTATCTAACCAAATATCTGGTATTATTTAGTTGTGTAATTACCATTATCCCCTTTCTATTATCACCCTAGTTAACTAAGGTCTTCCTAGTTAACTAGAATGGGCTTCCTAGCTAACTTCATAGTCTTCTTAGATCATGAAGAATCATCTTTGCTTTTATATTCCTCTAAAGATAGTGAAACAGTAGTAAAGATTAGTCTTCCAAGCAAAGGTTATGGCTTATCAATTACAATACCTTTTGTAGCCAAGCTTTGTCACTCTGAGAAGAGAAGTGTTCTACAGATACATTCATGATTGGTAATGGTTATTTCCAAGCTGAGACTCAATCCATCATTACACTAAAAGTGAAACAAATAATCAGTCATTACTTAGTCTTAAGCGATCTATGAAATTCACCATCTAAAATAGTTCAGAGACTGAAATCTCCACCAAGTCTTGTACCCAAGTGAATAAATTCCAGCAAAACATCACTAAATTCATTAATAAACAGGTGGTGTGTCACACTCAAAAGTCAAGAACTTTTCACTAATGAACTCAAGTGATCATGAAGAGGAAAGTCTCAATTAGCTCAATAAAGCAATGGCAAGAACGTTCAATGAAATAAAGGAGTTAATTCCTAAACAGCTGAATGAACTTAAACAATAAGAAAATTGAAACAAATAGCTGAATGAAAAAAGAGTGATGTTAATATCAACAAGGAAATCCATACAGATAATGAATCAAACCCAAATCCTGGGAGTGAAGAGCTCAATAGTCTAAATAGAAACTCACTTGAAGCCAGATACAAGCCTATACTTTTAGCTACTCAGGAAGCTGAGATTTGAGGATGGAAGTTCAAAGCCAGCCTGGGAAGGAAAATCCAAACATCTCTTATCTCTGATTACCAAAAAAGCTGGAAGTGAAACTGTGGCACAAGTAATAGAGTGCTAGCTTTGAGCATAAATGCTATGTGGTAGAGACCACCAGTTTTCTTGTCCACTGCTCACTCTTCTTTGTAACCTTTACTTTCTCTTTGTGAATAAACTCTTTGTTACCTCACTATAAAAAAAAATAAAATAAAAAGATACCATGGAATTAGATCAAAGAAAGGCAATGAAAAAACACATGATACCATGGGGAATTGTGAGACCTTTCAGACTCCATCAAAAGAGCAAAACCTATGAAACATGAGCATAGACAAGTCAAAAGAAATACAAAGTAAAGGTATTGAGACTCTATTTAATAAAAAAATTAAAATAATAAAAGAGGATTTCTCAAATCTTGAGAAAGGCTTTACGGAACACTAATCATTCAAAACACATAGTTAAAGCACAAATACATATATACAAAATAAAGCACATATACAAAATAAAGGAAAATTATTAAAAGTGGCAAAAGACAGGAGATAAGTAACTGACAATGTCATGATCACTAAAATAACAACAAATTTCTCAATACAAATACTAAATACAACAAAGGCATGGATGGATATAATTCAAGCTCTAAAAGGTAGCAATTGTCAACCTAGACTAGTACACCATGAAGCTATCCTTCATAATTGAAGGAAAAAATAAAAACTTTACATAACAAACAAAAGCTAAAGAAATTTATAACCATTTACCCAGCACTGCCAAAAATATTTCAAAGGAATCATATACACAAATTAGGAAAAGCAAAAAGAGGAAAATACAGGAAAGACTAAAACCTAGTAGTTAAAAAAAGACTGTACAATCAATCAATAAAACAAAAAGTTGGCTCTTTGAAAAAAAGAAAAAAAAACACCTAACTAATTTTACCAAAATAAGAAAGGAAGAAGCCAACTACTGGTGGTTTATGCCTGTAATCCTAGCTACTCAGGAGGCTGAGATCTGAGGATCACAGTTCAAAACCCAGGCAAGAAAGCCTGTGAGATTCTTAACCACCAGAAAACTAGAACTAAAAAACCAGTTCAAGCCCCAGTACCATCACAAAGAATTCAAAAAAGTAAAACAGTAAGAGTATAAATAAACTAATAGATGTACAAGTGAACTGAGCACAAAAAATACAAATGACTGATACATGAAGAAAAGTTCAACATTCCTAGTCATATAGGTGATGTAAAAGCACATCATCCCAGTCAGAATTGCAGCCATAAGAAAGAACCAGCATGTTTGATTACTATGAGTTTGACACCCGACTGAAACATGCTATTTGAACTGGTTTTAACCCAGAATACACACACACACACACACACACACACACACCAACCACATATACATATATATGTATACATATACTTAAAAATAGACCTTCCTTGGGATCCTTCTTATGACATATCGATATACCAGAAAGACATCCGTGTGTCTATGGTTATTGCAGCATTGCTCACAATAGCCAGACAATGAATGATTTCACGAGTCTAACAACTAATGAATAAATAAGATGTGATAGATAGATAGACAGACAGACAGACAGATAGATAGATTAGATAGATAGATAGATAGATAGATAGATAGATAGATAGATAGATAGATAGATAGATAGATAGATAGATAGATAGATAGATAGATAGATAGAGACAGCTATGAAGATGTGATAGGGCTGGGAAGGTGGCTCACTGGTAGAGTGCATGCATGAGGCCCTGGGTTTGAGTCTTCAGCTCCACATAAGCAGTAAAAACAGCCAGAAGTAGCACTGTAGCTCACATAGTAGAGCACTAGCCTTGAGCTGAAGAGCTGAGGGACAGTGTCCAGGCCCAGAGTTAAGGCCCCACGACCGACCAAAAAAAAAAAAAGATGTGATAGATATATATATATATAGAGAGAGAGAGAGATGATAGAAACAGATAAATAAAATGCATTGATATGGTTATATCAGATATATAATATATGTATCTATATATTTCTATTTTATATAGATAAATATAAATAGGTAGATCATGTATATAATGGAATTACTACAAAGCTATAAAGAAAAATTAAATCCTGTCATCTGTAGGAAAATGAATGCAATTGGAAGACATTATATTAGCAAAGAGAACACAAGATCAAACAAAATAATGCATTTTATTCATATATGGCAGTTTACCATAAAGACATACATATTCATAGGCACGTACATACCTACATATACCTCCCTACATAATTACATTTATGAATAAATATAGAATATGTATCTAACTAAGGGACAAACATAGGTGAGAAAGAGGAAAGGGAAACACAAGATAGAGAATGAATAACTTTGAAATACAACTGCAACTATATATCAAAACAGACTCAGGAACTTTGATGAAAGCTGTTCATCAGTAGATATCTGAACATTAGAAAGAATAATATTACATCAATATTACGAATGGATCTAGAAAATATCAGAGTGAGGTAAGCCAAGCTCAAAGAGACAAATGGTGCATATTTTGTCTCATATGTGGAAGCTAGTTAGATCTAAAATACATCAGAACGTGTTAAATTATACGGGACTCATTCATACACAGTGAGACCAAAGGAGCATCCTGTTAGGGGAGGAACCCAAAGGTGCAATGCCTCTGTGCCTCTGCTCACATAAAATAATATTTATTGAAATGAACTCTAGGAAATAGAACCCGGTTTTCTTTTCTTTTCTTTTTGTCTTGTTTGTTCATTTATCTTTGTTTGGGAGTTAATGGGGTACAGAAATAGAGGTGACCAAATGCAGCAGTGATACTCAGTAGACACTGTTGAAAATGAACTATACAACTTTGGAGGCAAGGGATGGGAGGCACAACTTGGGAGAGAGCAAAGAAAGCGTGACATTGTTCATAAAGAAATGAACCATTACCTGACTTACAAAATGGTAGCTCCTCTATATATCACCTTCAAAATAACAATAAAATATTTAGTAATAAAAAACAGAGAGCTGGAGGAGTGGGTAAGAAAAGCAGCTCTATTAGTGGCTGGGAACTAGAAGTAGAGAATGAAAGAATATGAACAGGATTGAAGTATATAGTTAGTTATCTATGAAAATAGAACAACAAAACCTGTTGAGCTTGTTTGAGTAGGGGGAAAGTGAGGAAGAAAGTAATACAGGAGGTGAAACTGAATATATTATAAATGTGGAAATATACAAAGGAATAGTTATGTTTATAATTAATGTATAATGTAAACCTATATAATTAATGTAAGCTAATAAAAAAAATAAGTAAAATTTTATACCCAGTCACCTGGCTGCTTTCAATCATTCTGCTGTTTAGATGCTATCATCCAAGTGTGGAGATAATAAGTCTGGGGAGTCTTTATAATCAGAGGGTCTTAAGGCATGAGTATCTGTTTAGCCATTCTTTTTTTTTTTTTTTTTGTCGGTCGTGGGGCTTGAACTCTGGGCCTGGGCGGTGTCCCTCAGTTCTTCAAGGCGAGCACTCTACCACTTGAGCTACAGCGCCACTTAGCCATTCTTTTTTGTATATATCTTTATTGTAAAAATACTGTGCAGAGGGGTTACAGTTGCATGAGCAGGGTAATGAGTACATTTCTTATCGAGCATTGTTACATCCTCCTTTATTTTTCCCTACCATCCCTTTCCTCCCCCTCCCCAACTGCTCCCTCCCCCTCCCTCCAAAGTTGTAAAGTTCATTTTCAACATAGTGTCTTATACATCTCATTGTTACAATGTAGTCATTCTTTCTTGGCCAAAAAATTACAAAACTAAGCACCTTCTATTCTCAGACCAAATTACTCATCTAAGAAAATTGTGATTTAAATTATCATGTAAAGGAAGGGAGTGTGATGTGAAGGAATGCATGCATTCTTTTTAGAGACTGACTCAATCAATCTGCTTTAGCAATCCTTGGCCTTGGTTCCTGACTGGCTTTTTTTTTTCTGACATTTTCTGTATTCTCTGTTTGTGACATTGCCTACCCATATCTTTCATCCATTATCTCTCTCTTTCTTTCCTCACCTGCCATCCCCCCCCCATCCTAGACACAGTTCTCCACTAGCAAAGTAACTTTGTAGAAAAGGAAATCATTCCAGATGTAGCTCCCTTTCAAAAGCTGAAAGGCTGACCATGGAAACTTCCGTTTAGACTTCACAGCTGATTTGAGTTTGTTAAATTCATGAATGTTGAAGAATGCTGGTAGCAAAAGGCAGCCCAAAGATTAGCAAAATTGTGTAAGAAAATCTGATCAACTCCCAGGTAAATAGAAATCTCATTTCCACAAAATTAAGAGACTAATTAAGGAAGTTGCTTTTATGCCTTATAGACCAGCAAGCTAAGTATATGACATGGATATTACATTTTGTTCTCAGCATTATGAGAAACAAAGAAGTCATTTCACACATGGTCACTGCTCTCAAGGCAGCAAAATCTGGTTGAGGAGGCAAGATGGCATTTCCAAGAAGAACAGCGTGTAGATCAGTGCTGTTAAAGTTGTCATTCAGATGGCTTGTAGTACCAAAGTTACTAGAGTCAGAGGACCTAGGGGTTTTCTGTGAGCTGGATGAATTAGGGGATGCCATGGAATAAAATAAAGAAATAAATGGAGAAGTTAGAGATGACTCTTTTAGAACTAGTTTCTGGCTGGCTCTACACACACACACACACACACACACACACACACACACACACACACACACACACACACACAGAATGATAATGTTATATATTTCTCTCTTCAAAACATCCTGTATCCCAAGAGTCTCATCGGAGTTGGTCATTGCTGTCACTTCTTCACATTAGGTTCAGCTAGAAACCACCTAAAATGAGTTAACTCCTAGAGAAAGAAAGAATGTCGTGTCACCAATACCAATGAGACAAGTGCACCTCACACATTCGAATCAGAAACACACAACAAAAGCATCTTTCAGCAAGACTTGTGAATAACCAATCTTAGACAGTGCAGAAGATAAAATAGCACTTTGCACTCTAGTCATGTGAATGTCTTAGAATTGTCTCTACTTCCAAATCTTCTGATTTTTATTTTTTATTTTTTTTTTGCAGGTCGTGGGGCCTGAACTCGGCTTGGGCGCTGTCCATCAGCACTTCAGCTCTTCATCTCAAGGTAAGCGCTCTACCACTTGAGTCACAGCACCACTTCCAGCTTTTTCTGCTTATGTAGTGCTGAGGAATCGAACCCAGGGCTTCATGCATGCAAAGCAAGTACTCTACCACTGAGCCACCTTCCTAGCCCAAGTCTTCTAATCTTTTGTTTTCAAAAATTAAGGAAAACTTGGGGCTGGGAAAGTGGCTCAGTGGTAGAGCACTTGCCTTGGATGCATGAGGCCCTGGGTTCCATTCCTCAGCACCACATAAGCAAAAAGAAAAAAGCTGGAAGTGGCGCTGTGGCTCAAGTGATAGAGCACCAGCCTTGAGCTGAAGAGCTGAGGGACAGCAACCAGGCCCAGAGTTCAAGCCCCATGACCAGACCCCTAAAAAAAATAATTAAGGAAAACTTTATCTTAGCACAGTTGGTTTGCAACACAATTGTAGCCCATGATTTCCCAAATGCAAGTAATCTCAAAGTAATTTACATCAGGACTAGAAATATGTGCGGTTTTTAGGATATTTTTCTTCTTCCCGAATTGTGCTCTGGCAAATCTAGCATTAAAATTAAATAAGCAACTGGGCATAAACTGCATGGCAACACTGTGAAGGCTGGAAGGAAAACAGACTGACTTAAAAGTTATCAGATCATTTCATTCCTGTACTGTCAGGGGACTGGCCATCATTATTCATTAAGTTATGGACCACGTGGAACTAGATTAGAAGAGGCCACTCAGGCCAACACAGACCAAACTTCACATTCCAATTTCCCCTTGTGGATTATTAAAATGAGCCTCTCCTTCTACCTTGAAAAAGCAGACTGCTGCCTAGTCACACTACCATCAACCTGAACTGTGCCGCAGATTGCATTCATTGAATAAAGTCTACCAATCACCTAATTACTTCCTATAGTTTCCTCATGCTTAAAAAACCAGGAGGGAAATCACACTGGAGAGGAAACCCCAGGATTTCAATAGACTTCTCACCATTAAAGATTTCAATTTGTTCCTAGGTATATAATGATTAGGAATGAAACAAGGTTCTTAATCTCCTGAGGGGCTGTCACTATCTGGGGAAGCCATTCAGTAGAGGAAGGAGGTAACTGTGAGCTGCTCACCACACATGGCGTCTCCTCTTGTTTCTGTCCTTATTAGCTGACTAAGTTGGTGGCCTTGCATTGGCCACCAAAATCTTTGAGAGTATCCAGGTCATTTCACTGACTATTCTTCACCAGCAAGCCATTCTTTAAGTTTTATGAAGTACATTTAAATGGCCCTATAAGCAGGAAATGTATAAAATGTGTGTATAAAAATGTGACTAAGAGCTCGGAAGGTGGCTCAGTGGTAGAACACTTGCCTTGCATACATGAGGCCCTGGGTTCGATTCCCCAGCACCACATAAGCAAAAAGAAAAAAAAGCTGGAAATGGCACTGTGGCTCAAGTGGTAGAGCGCTATCTTTGAGCTGAAGAGCTGAGGACAGCACCCAGGCCCAGAGTTCAGGCCCCACGACCAGACTCCCCTTCCCCCCCAAAAAATGTGACTAAGACTTTCATATATAACACAAATAACTTGGTACACATGATTTTATTTAATCTTAACCACTGTTCCTGGAGGCCTTGAAGTTCAAAGTGGGTAAATAATGTCCCTATAGACAGGCAGGAAGTAAGATGTCAGACAATTTGAGGAAACAAGTCCAGTTTCTATATGCTTCTTCTCAGAGGACAGTGATACGTGGTTGGGAATAAGGTCTATAGAAGCAGACTAACTTAGGTGTGAGTTGCAGTTTTACTGCTTTTTAGCTCTATTACCTTTGTTGGAAATGCTTCAGGACATTAAGGTGTCACACAGGGATAAGAACACCAACTCAAAAGGAACTCAGAAAGGAAAAGTTTACTTCTACAGAAGGTGCGCTATGATAAGAAGTCAAGTTAGCAAGCACACTGGGCAGGCAGTCCACCCTACTGCATTACTTATCTTTGTTCTGATTAGTCAGAATTTATTATTGCATGATTGGTTAGTTTGAAATAGGTCTAACATTTATCTAAGCAATCAACCAAATCAGGACACCTGGCCAAACTGTCAAAAAGAATTCTTACTCTGCTGGAGTTCTATCACTTGACCTATACCTCCAACTCCTAGAAAAATTATTCTTGTAATAGGATGTAAATCAATGCTGGCTGCTACTGTCTTACAATATTTTCCTTGGTTTAATTTCCTGAAGTTTATTGAAGTAGATCAAGAGTTTTAGGTAAACAACTTCCAACACACATACCTAAACAATGATTAAAGAACATTTTCCAAACTCTAACAACAACAGATGCTGGAGGGGATGTGGACAGAAAGGAACCTTACTTCATTGTTGGTGGGAATGTAAACTTGTTCAACCACTTTGGAAAGCAGTATGGAGGTTCCTCAAAAGACTTCACATAGATCTCCCCTATGATCCAGCAATCCCACTTTTGGGCATTTACCCAAATGTTTACAAACAAGACCACACTAAAGCTACCAGCACAACTATGTTTATTGCAGCATTATTTACCATAGCTAAGATATGGAACCAACCCAGATGCCCCTCAGTAGATGAATGGATCAAGAAAATGTGGTATATATACACAATGGAATTCTATGCCTCCATCAGAAAGAATGACATTTCCCCATTTGTTAGGAAATGGAAAGGTTTGGAAAAAATTATATTAAGTGAAGTAAGCCAGGCCCAAAGAAGCATAGGTCCCATGGTTTCCCTTATTTGCAATATCTAGTATAGGTATGAGTCAAGCGGATAAGGTCAGATAATGTGATGTTAGGAAAATGAACCCTTAAATATGTATTTTAATGTTTTCGTTTCTTTCATGCATGTGTTTCTAACACATTTATAAGATTATTTCTTTGTTGCTTTGTATGTCCCTCCCCCACAGTGTAACCCCCGCTTTCACTATATTTGATGTCAGTATAACATGTGGAGGAGATGGGGACAAACAAGTCGTTTAAGGATTCAGGTGGACCTGTTGCAACAATGAGAAGTACAAAATGTCATGTCAAAACCAGCTTTACAATGTCGGTGTGGGGGGGGGAGGGTGGTATAATTGGGTGGGGGGAGGGGGGTAAAATTGGGTGGGGGGAGGGGGGAGGCGGGGAAGGGAAGTGAAGGGTAAACAAAGGAGGAGGCTGCAATGCTTGGTAAGAAATGTATGCATTATCCTGCCCATGTAATTGTAGCCCCCCTGTACAGTATGTTCTCAAATAAAATAAAATACAATTAAAAAAAAAAAAGAATAGCTAATTGATTGTATTTCAGTATAAAAATTGGGAACATTCAGATGAAAACAATACATTATGAGAGGTATGGATCACAGAGTTACAACTCCTCCTTTCATGCAGATATAATTTTCAACTTCTACAGACAATTGCTTCCATGACTTAGTATATTGTGTACAACAAAGTATTAACTGTGAGTTATCTTTATTGAATCTTTAGTAGTCTTATAAAAGGAGATTAGAAAGGGATAAGAGATAAGGGGGAAATACCAGAAGCAATAAAGAAGGAACTTGGAATTTGTGGTTGAATTCGCTTCTTACATGAAGTATGGAAAATAATGCTTATCAAAGTTGTTTTGGGGGGCTGTGGATAATTTTACCTCTTTAGGGTAATAAAGGAACATTGTGAGGAAAAAAAAAAAAAAAAAAAAAAAAAAAGAACATTTTCCATGGTCATCAGAATGCCTTAATTAAATTGGAGTTACTACCCAAACTCAAATAAGCAGGAGGGATATGATAGAAAATCTGGTCTATTGGATTTGTGGGAGAAAAGATCTGAGATTGTATTAATGCCAAAGCTGTGGACAAAAGGCTATAGAGCCAAGAGGGAGTGAGGAGCCCCTATTTCTTATGGTTTTCACTTCGATTAAGACTGTTCTTTGTACTGTACCCTTGATCAAGATGAACCTTCCACACTAGCTCCCAGGGCCAGCCATCTGCCACATCCAACTAGGGAGCAGAGAGAGAATTAAATTGCTGTAGCATAACTCTCCCTTCTCCCTAAGAAACCAGTGAAGGATGACGGGAGAGCTGGCTGTGGCTGCTTATAGCGCAGACCATTCTGTGCTAATGGAGCAGAAACAAGCTGGACAGAAAACTAGAAGAGATACATTTTTTTTTGTTTTCTCTTGTAGAGACTCTGGAAAAGATAGTATCCCACAGCAAACTACATTTAAAAAAAAACCAGAATCCTGTCAAAAGATGACATCTCTATTCATTCCAACGCAGAAAGAGCATAAGAGCATGCACAACTTTTTAAAAAGTTAGAGGGACAACTAGGGATAATAAGGACTTACATACGAATGCCTTGCCAAAAAATAAAAGGAGTATGGGCCACCCATATGTACAGATAAAAGGGGTCAGATAAGATCTGAAAGCTTTCATGTCAGCATAGACCTGGTTGGACTAGGAGCAAAAGAACTCATAATCTGAGTTGTGGAACTGAAACCGCTTCATACACCTATTTTAAAAAACAAATGTAAGTTGGATGCCAGTGGCTCGTGCCTGTAATCCTAGCTACTCAGGTGTCTCAGATCTGAAGATCATGGTTCAAAGCTAGTCTGAGCAGGAAAATATGTGAGGCTCTTATCTCCAATTAAGTACCAAAAAAGCCAGAACTGAAGCTGTGACTCAAATAGTAGAGTGCTAGCACAAAAGCTCAGGGACAATGCCCAGGCCCTAAGTTCAAGCCCCAGGACTTATGCAAAATAATAATAATAGTATCATAATATAGAATATATTGTTATATATGTTATTATATTCTATATAATACTATATATAATAATAGTTATTATTAGAATTTGCCTAGAAATAGGTAAATAATGAACTTAAATTGTCTTCATGAAAACTGACATTTCAATAGATCTAAATGCTGCAACACAAAATCATGAAGTGAATGTTCTTTGGTGTCTGCTGTATCATCATGTTCACATGTATAGGGATATTCTACTTCAAAAGCACTTTTGTTTGGCTTCTGTACCAAGGGCCTGTGTGACTCTTCCAGTAAGGGAGAATATGAGTTTGAGACTTTGTCCAAAACAAGCTGTAAGGAGTCTGGACTCCATTCTGCAAACAGTTGAGAAGAAAGTTGAGAAGAGGAAGTAAGTTTGGATGTAGTGCTTCTTCTGGAGGATGTAGACTAGGAACACAACATACAGGTTGGAAAAGCTGGTGGGAAGACATGCTTGGAGAGGTCAGCATGAGAGGAAGGATGAGAAGTGACAAGGGCAGAAAGTGGAGACTACTCTAGCACCCTACTCAAAGCATGTGTGATCAACCCATGTAAATATTGTTCTGTGGTATGGTGCCATTCTCTCATGCTTATATTTCACAACGATGATAGTTTCAAGTCAAACAGATAGTTCAGGCAGAAAATGTATGCCAGGAGGCAGTTGAGTGAAGAAATATTTCTATGAAGATAGGTACTGGAATCCTTGTTACCCTGGCAAAGGAACAGGTTGCTTTCTTTAGTGGGGATCTCTAGAGAGATCCCTTTTCAATCACAACAACCAGCTCTTGGGAAATGAAAAGAGAGAGAGATTTTGTTGGGCAAACACGTGGGTCCTGTCCTTCCCTCTTGCCTATCTTCTAATCCAAAAGTGCAATTCAGCCTCCAAGGCTACCTGAAAAATAGGCAGAATTGTGTCTTGTTCCTCAAGGGATTATAATCAAGGTTCTTTGATAGATAACTTTTCTAATGTGCAGAATAAATTTAAAATCAATCTTATTAAGCAGCGCTTGGGCTCCGCTGGAATCTGACCTTGTGTTCTTTTCTCTCCACCTATCACAAACACAGAAGCTGTGTAAAGATGTTTCCTCCTCCTGCCCCATTATTATTATCTTAGTTCCAGATGTCAAGAGATGTTACCAAAGAAAACAATGTTATAATCTCATAATTACTTATCTGAAAATACTAGTGGGAGTCAAAAATCATAAGTAGGCAAAGAATAAAGTAGAAACAAATTCACCATGAAGTTACTTTTAACCTCCCATACACCACCAAGATCCAGATAGGACCCTTCTTTGTGAAGAGCTCAAAGATTTGCTCTTGTGCATCACTGAAAATATCATGATGTCTGGTGGCTGCTATTTTTTTTTTTCCGCTCATGGGGCCTGACCTTTGGGCCTGGGCACTGTCCCTCAGCTCTTCAGCTCAAGGCTAGCACTCTACCACTTGGTGGCTTCTATTTTTTAGTTGCTTTGTACGTTCCTCCCCCACAGTATAACCCCTATTTTCACTGTATTTGATGTCGGTGCTCTGCATCTTGTATATACACTTCTCTAATTCGGGGAGGGGAAGGGAAAAAACAAAATGCTTAAATAAGGATACAGGTTGACCCATTGTAACAATGAGATGTACGAAACACTATGTTGAAAATGAACTTTACAAGTTCGGCAGAGATGGGGAAGTGGGGTTAGTTGTGGAGGTGGGAGGGTAGGGATGGAAGGGGAAAAACAAAGGAGGAGGCAACAATGCTCAATAGGAAATGTAATCATTACCTTGCTCATGTAACTGTAACCCCTCTGTACAGCATTTTTACAGTTAAAAAAAGTACAAAAAATGAAAAAATTTTCAGACCTCTTGTGGAAAGAGCAATATATTTTAGAAATGCTCAGATCTCTTATCTATAATCAGCAGGCAAATTGCAGTTTATCTCATTTTGGGCAAATGAGGTTTAGACTGTATTCTAAAGAAGATGACGTGAAAAATTGGCAGCCTTTTGCCTCTAAGGACTGTGACAAATGTTGTAGAAAAGTTGTGGCCAGCCCTTGGAGAAGAGGTATTAGAAGCCCTTAGGAGGCCTGCCTGTGCCCTCACAGGGAGGCATGAAGTAAAGCATCTTTTGGAGGAGGCTGACTGTCTTCAGGCACCCAGCAATCTGGTGACAGTAGTTTTAAAGGTAGAAAGCCAACTGTGCAAATGTGGTATTATCTTAATTAAGGCCAGAGCCTCTTCATTAAAAAGAAATGGCACTTGAGTTCAGAAATCCAATGAAAGATGCCATACAAATTGGAAAGAATGGAGGTCACTGGCTAAATACTCAGCAAAAAGCACATAGGATTTTTGTTTGCCTTTTCTTGAGGCTTGTCTCTAATGAAAATCCAAGGGGCTAACTGGGACCAAGGGAGAAATAGTGACTCTGGAACTTGACCCCCAGCAGAAGCTGTCCTTCTTTGTTTCTGACCCTGCAAGTGCTCTATCCTCATTCTAAGGTGTTCATGTAGCATGCACCACCCTCTTCATCACACACACATTTAATATCCCAGTGTCTCCCACTGAACTTACTCTAAAAGGGAAAACTATAGGCAAGGCTTGTAGATTCCCCCCCTGAACTAGACCTGTTACATTCTCCAAACTTATTCCTACCCTTTGTTGACTCCTGTTCACCAACTCTGAGCATTTCTTTTCTATTTTAAGCTAAATTAACTTGCCCCAGCCACATGACATTTGCATTACAATTTTTTCTTCCTGTATTGCTCTTTTCTCAGAATGTGGCTGTTTACTTCCTGTCATTCAGTTCAAACATTACCTTCTTTCCCAACCTATTCTACATAATGTTTCTTATTCCCTCTGTACCTTTCTAATCACTCACTACCTGCTTTGACTTTTTTGTCATCAGTTTCTGATATTACTTTACTTGCTTGCCCCTCTGTTTCTGCATCATGGCATAAGCTTCTTGAGAACTAAAACCTTACCTGTCTTGTTTACTACTAGACCTTCAACCCCTATAACAGTGTTCAGTCAATATTTTAATTTTTTTTAAATTTTTTTTGGGTCTGGTCGTGGGGCCTGAACTCTGGGCCTGGGTGCTGTCCTTCAGCTCTTCAGCTCAAGGCTAGTGCTCTACCACTTGAGCCACAGCGCCACTTCCGGCTTTTTTCTTTTTGCTTATGTGGTGCTGAGGAATCTAACCCAGGGCCTTGAGCATGCAAGGCAAGCACTCTACCACTGAGCCACCTTCCCAGCCACTCAGTCAATATTTTTGAATGAAGGAATGAATGAATTTAAGAGACTCATTGCCACAAATAATTTTTTAAAAAATCTCTAACTCTTGGAGCAATTAAGTGACACGGAAACAAACTGATTTGGCCATACTTTAGAGAGACGTCTGCACTCATTTGGATCAGAGCCACCGCTAAAGCTCCAGCCACTCTATGCTTCCAGCTGGCACTTGACAGAAGCAATCTGTAAGAAGTCACTTTATAGTAAAAAACAGAGGTTCTAGTCATCACTCTCCAGAGTCACTTGCATACATTCATGGGTATTATTTACCCAGAGATGCATCCCACAGCTGGCTCCATTTATATTTTACATATGCAACAATGAGAATCACTTGAAAGTCTTCCATGTCTCAATCAGTTCGTGCAGACTGTAATTTCAATGTCACAGTGATGCTTCTACTTGAGAGGGAAAGTTTCTTCCCTAAAAGACAGAATAGTACTGAACCCTTTGTACATCTACCCACTTTTCCCCATTAACTGTCACATACACACAGGGAACACAAAGATGGGTCAGTTTTTCTAGCCATGGTGTTTGCTGGGAGCAATTTTGCTCCATCCTGAGTCATTGATCTTGAAAGGAAAGAAAAGAAGATGGGACCAAATGGGGGGCCCAACATGTTGACTCTGCCTGGTTCACCTTAGAGCAATCCTAAATAAAAGCTAATGCCTTGTGGAAACAAAGGGGTAGCATTAGGTGGGATGTAATCCTATGGCTGCCTCCATCATTGATTTCTGTTGGTGACACAGATGTTCCTACCACCTCTCTAGATCTGAGTCAAAAACAAACTGTTTACAAAGTATAAAATAATTATGATAATGGCAACAGTAACTCTCAGCTGTCCACCTGAGCTGTCCACCTGCTCATTTTCTTTCTCCTTGTGTGAGGATGGTGGACACTTGGCATCATGTGGCTGCATCTGCAGGTGCAGAGCAGGCTTAGTCTTGCAGGAGGGAAGTTGTCAGAGAGGTGTCATAGGGCTCTGATGGACTTGTTATCTGAGTTCAAAGTCACTGCTCCCCTACAAGCATGATAGAAGGCCATGAGTGTTTACATAAAGCATTTAAACAAGAAGGGTAGAATACATCAAAGCCAATATTTTCTCCAAATCTAAGAAAATGCAGAACATTTACAAAACTAGGCAATCAGAAAGACAGGCTTGATTGATCTCTCTCTCTCTCTCTCTCTCTCTCTCTCTCTCTCTCTCTCTCTCTCTCTCTGTCTTTCTGTCTGTCTCTCTGTCTCTGTCTCTGTCTCTGTGTCTCTGTGTCTCTGTCTGTCTGTCTGTCTTTCTGTCTGTCTGTCTCTCTCCCCTCTCTTTGTGTCTCTATCTCTCTTTGGTGCCAGTCCTGGGGCTTGAACTCAGGACGTGGGTATTGTCTCTGAGCTTTCCTTTTTTTTTTTTTTTTGCTCAAGACTAGCCCTCTACCACTTGAGCCACAGTGCCACTTCCGGTGATTTACTGGAGAGAAGAGTTTCATAGGCTTTCCTACCCAGGCTTTCTTTGATCCATGATCGTCAGAACTCAGCCTCCTGAGTAGCTAGGATGACAGGTGTGAGCTATTGGCATCTAGATTAGAGAGCCATTTCTTCCAAAATAAAATGTTTAAAAATATTTTTCCTGCTCGGTGACAGTGCTTCACTCTCTCTCTCTCTCTCTCTCTCTCTCTCTCTCTCTCTCTCTCTCTCTCTCTCTCTCTCTCTCTCTCTCTCTCTCTCTCTCTCTTTCTCTCTCTCTCTCTCTCTCTCTCTCTCTCTCGCTCTGTATTGTTTAAGAGTTTTAAATATTTTTGCCTCTTGGTGCTTTATATTCTTGGATCTCATTTCAAAAGGATGTCTATCTGCTGCTGATGGTGAAAGAATGGATTATAAGGAAGAAAGAAGAAAAGCAGGAAGACCTATGAGGACCCCTCACAGAAAGTGACTGATGATGGCCTGAGCCAGTACACAGCCAGAAGAAATGAGTCCAGTGACTGAATTCAAGACTTACCAGAAACAGAACTAAAAGAAACATCTGTGAAAGTGATGAACCCCACATCTAATGATTTTTAAAAATTTTATTTTGTTGTAAAGATGCTGTATAGAGGGGTTACAGTTACATGAGTAAGATAATGGGTACATTTCTTATGCAGCATTGTTACCCCTTCCTTTGTTTTTTTTTCTTAAATGATTTTATAGCTGGGTAGACAGAAGGAAAAGTGGAATAAAGCCAATTTAGAATTAGGGAAGAATTCTTCATACGGTTAGTATTGAGTGGATTAAGTGCTGGTGACTGAGCTGTCACAAGAATATTCTCAAAAAGGCTCACCAAGAGCCTCATTGTGTGTGTGTGTGTGTGTGTGTGTGTGTGTGTGTGTGTGTGTGTGTGTGTGTTGCGCGCGCGCGCGTGCGCATGTGCGCGCGCGTCCTGGGACTTGAACTCAGGGCCTGGACACTACGCCTTATCTTTTCTGCTAGTGCTCTATCACTTGAGCCATCCTCCACTTCTAGCTTTTTGGTGGTTCACTGGAAATAAAAGTCTCATAGACTTTTCTCTCCCGGCTGGCTTTGAACCTCAAATCTCAGACTCAGAGTAGCTGGGATTATAGGCATGAGCCACCGGTGCCCTGTTATAGCGTTTGCTTTTCATCATGTGAGTAGGAGGTCTTCTCTTTGTTCCCCACAAAGCACAACTCCATTTCTCCCTCTGTCTTTGTCTTTGCCTCTCTTTCTTTTCTTTTTTCTTTCTTTCTTTCTTTCTTTCTTTCTTTCTTTCTTTCTTTCTTTCTTTCTTTCTTTCTTTCTTTCTTTCTTTCTCCTCTAGGTCTCTCTTTCTCTCTCTGCCTGTCTCTCTCATCTCTTTCCCACTAAATATGTTTTAGAAACAGGAAACAGAGGTATTAAGGTGTCTGAAGAGAGGGAGACACTATACTTTTACCTCTTGTCTAAATATCATAATCAGGTGATCCAGAAGACAAGACCAAATGAAGTGAGCATGGATGCTCAAAAAGAAAACTTAAGCCCTGGTTCTCAGGATATCAGAGATAAGGCTTGTTCAAGGTGCTTTGTCAGGTGAATTATTAATGTTGGGAGAATTTGGCCAAGACTCATGTAGCCTTTTGATGGGAGATTTAAGACAGATTTAAGTCAGTTTTCTGAATGTCATTGTGGGCATTCAAATCAGGCTGACTATACTTAAAACTTTATACACTTGTGTAAATAGAATGACTTGACTTATTATCTAATGTTAAGAAAACCTCAGTAATGAATGATATACTATACATTAAATGGGTATAATTTTCCAGGGTCCTTTTTCACTTCTTTGGCCCCATTTTTCTCTATAGTGCCCTCTACAATGTGCTAGGGTATGACTGGCTTTCTTCACACATCTGGAGAGAACCAAGAGAGACATGTGGAGAGAGCATGTTTCTGTCAGATTATGGAAAAGTGAGCTGCAGAGAGGCCAATGTTTGCACCAGATAATAGTGCACACTGCTGTTCTGGGGTTGTGACAATTTCATTGGTACAATATGTTTTAACCCAACAGCTTTCAACTACACTCCTATCAGGGACAAGGGCACTGGGCCAAAGGGAGAAAGGGGGTGTTGATCTCATCCTCCACTTTCACAGTAGAGAGAATTAATGGCACCATCTTGATGCATTTGAGAGAACTAGCTGCTGACTCTGCTAGTTTTAGCTATTTACTTCCTCATTCGATAGAAGTTGAAAAATCACCTGTATTATTAATTTGTGTAAACCCTTCCAGCTTCTGAATGTGACTTGAAAGCTATTTTTATAAAGCAAAGTTGAAATTCTCAGCTTTCTGCTTTCAAATGACTCATCATTAATCAGGGGCTCTCATAGACATCAAGCTTACATTTTTTCTTTCCATTTTCTAGATCAGACATACATGTACAGGTTTTCTGAGTTCCTCTCAACTGCATAGTCATATAGAAAAGTAGTGAAACAGCCTTTAGTCCATTTCTTATCTTTAGATATAACTTTTCAATTCTATCTCTCCCCTCAGTCATATCTCCACTTATAGTTATTGTTCACTCTTGGTTTCTATCAGTCAGCAAACATTTATTCAACTGCTAATCAAACATTTAGCACTGTAGTGGGAACTAGACCAGGACATGCCATTTACTTACTGCTACTTTTATTGGGTCCTGGACATCTGCAAGTCTTATACTTCATTTAAAGGTAACATTACCATTATAAAATGAAGGATGCATTAGTGAATGGTCTGAATCTATAGTTATGCAATCACAGGGCATTCCCAGGTGTTCTGAGATGGAGATCAGTGGAACTTCAAGAGTCCTAGAAAATGAGAGGACCCCAGGTTGCAAGAACTAGCAGGGTACTGGTGGTTCACACTTATAGGCAGACAAATCCAAGAGACTCTAATCTCCAATTGACTAGCAGAAGGATGGAAGTGGAGGAATGGCTCAAATGACAGAGTGCCGACCTTATGTACAAAAGCTAAACAAGAGCATAAAGCCCTGAGTTTAAGCACCAATACTAGTTGAGGTACTGAGGTCGGGGGGTGGATGGAAGACTAAAAGGTAAGGATAGGAGATGCTTTTCAGACAAAAGACAACATCTGCCTCTTTGCTTTGAAGATTGGGAATAATGTAATTGACTCAGACAGTCCACAGGGGAGCACTGAAGGCTCATTTACAAAATGAACTGTGTTTACAGGCATTAACTTCTGCTCCAGTGGATGGAAAGGGAACAGGTAGTAAGACTTGAGTCTAACCTGGATGTGCAGAGGTACAGTATTTAGTGACAAAGTGATTTACCCATCTCAGCCACTGGAGGAACCGGAGAGAAACAAACATAGAGATATTTAGGGAATGGAAAGGAAGTGGGTAAAGCATATTAATTCAGTATCAATGCTGGTCTGCACTTTGGTTCCTGTTCCTATAAGATTCTAGTCTCACCAGGACAGCACCCTTTCTTTCCTAAGTTAGTAAGAAAAATGTCTTTATAAGCCAAAATAGATCTCTCTCTCTCTCTCTCTCTCTCTCTCTCTCTCTCTCTCTCTCTCTCTCTCTCTCTCTCTCTCTCTCTCTCTCTCTCTCTCTCTCTCTCTCTCTCTCTCTCTCTCTCTCTCTCTCTCTCTCTCTCTCTCTCTCTCTCTCTCTCTCTCTCTCTCTCTCACAGTCCTGGGGCTTGAACTCAGGCCTGGGCACTGTCCCTGACCTTCTTTTGCTCAAGGCTAGCACCCTACCACTTGAGCCACAGCGCTACTTCTAGTTTTTTCTGTTTATGTGGTACTGAAGAATTGAACCCAGGGCTGCATGCATGGTAGTCGAGCACTCTACCACTAAGCTACATTCCCAACCCCTCTCTTTTCTTTAAAAGGCAATCTGGAGAGGGTGGGGATAGTGAGGAGGTACAGAATATCATGGACAGAATATTCTCTCACTATGTACTTCAGGTTGGCCTGGAACTTGATTAACTTGCCTTGGTCTCCCCCTTCTACCAGTATAATAGGCATATACTACCAGGCTCAGCTGAAGCCATGATCTGGGGTGGGGGGGGCGGGGACGATAGTGGAGCATAAATTCTGGGCCTTGTGTTCTGCTTAGCTTTTTCACTCATGGCTGGTTCTCTACCACTTGAGCCATGGGGCAATACCTCTAGGCCAACAGTTTTGCTAGTTAATTGGAAACAAGATCTTGAGAACTTTTCTGTCCCAGGTGGTTTCAAATTTTGATCCTTATGTCTCAGCCTCCTAAGTAGCTAGGAGTGAGAACTGACATCCAGCAGAAACCTCAGATTCAAAGGTTAGTTCCTGAAGACAGAGAATTGTTTACAAGTTCCAATATACCGGTCAATCAAATGTACCATGGCCACAAGAACTGTCTTTGGAAGACCAAAAACACCCAAGGGACAGTCAAATCTCCCTTAACCCAGCAGGGGACTCACTAAGAAGGTAGATGGGAGCATGCAAACGAGTGCTTACAAGGGGAATTCTCTCTCCACTGAGGATACTACTTCAGAATTGCTTTTTCTTAGCCATCATTACCTTTTAAGATATATACATGGTTAATAAATCAAAAGTAAATGATTAAGAAGTTGAGACAAATTAGTAGAGTGAGTTCATGGCAAATATCTATAACCAAGCTCTGGACAAAATACCTTGCAAAGTCTCTTTGGGTCTCTGGTTCTATGGTTTTTCAGTCTCCTCTTTAGGCAGAAAGTACTCTGCCCCTGGACCAAAAGTTGAGTCCTTCACCACATTCTCTCCTTGTTCCATGGATCATGATTACAGATATAGGCAGTTCATACTCAGGAACATTGTCTTGGTTCAAACCAACTATCCAATATGCATGTACCGATAAGGAAGCCGGAGTCTTGGTTATGGAAACAGAAAAAAGATGGTAGAAGAAAGAAGACAATGGCTCCATTGATGAAGAGAGCTGTTTAAAAGGTGATAGGTCATTATGACTGTGGAGTCAAAATGCAGGACCATTTACACTGTGCTATATATTGCATATAAGAAAGACAGTGATAGGTAAGTGTAAATTTCCACTGGGCAGATAGAGATATAGAATTGGTATGTGTGTGTATTTGTATGTGTGTATTTGTGTGCATTTTACAGTTATCAGAAAAGAGGTAATAGGAGAAAATGGAGAATGTCTTTGAAAAGTAGATACAAACTAGAATACTCACATATGAAAGAATAAACTGGTAGAATTGGAAGACAACTTTGTAAAATCCATCCTAACATACCTACTTAAAACATCATGAAAGTGAAATTTAGAGGGCATCAGTGATTTATCACATGGGTCCCAGCATAAACTGGGAGCCTTTTAGTCTCTCCTCTAGTTAGTTCTATGCTGGAGACCAGGAAATGTCCACATGCCAGGTGAATGCTAATGCAGACCACCATACTGGTGTAATACTAACAGGTCCTGAAAAACTGATTTTTCTGAAAAGCACTATTTACTTGAACCTGTGAATTAACTAAAAAAGGAGAAAATTTGGCACCCTTTCCTCCACTTTTGTAAGTCTTTGCTCTGAGCCATTTACCTTGCAGCCAACTTGGAATCCAGAAAAGACAGAATGATCTATGACAGTTTCTTTACAACAAGGGATGAAGGAAACAACCCTTTTCCCTCAAAGTCTCCCCAGGATAGACCACCTAGTAGGTAATGAGGTTTGCTTATTCTAACCACATTGCTTCCCTAATGGTGCTTATCAAAATGAACTCCAAGAAATGGAAATAAGAGTTTGTGTTTTTACTGTACTGTTTATTGTTCTTTTTTCCCCTTATCTTTTTTTCTCTTTGGTTTATTCCCTTTTGTCGCTGTTTTTGATTTCTGAACCTTTTGCCTTGTACTGTCATATTATCTTGTCTTTGTTTATCTGTTTTGGGAGGGGAAAAAGAAACACAAACGATTGAACAGAACAATGGTAAACTGATTCAGTAGTGATACTCACTAGACACTATATTGGAAATTAACTATACAACTTGGGGTGGGGAGGGAAGTTGGAAGGAGAAAAACTGGGAGAGAATGAGGGAGAGCACTGTCCAAAAAGAAATGTACTCATTATCAGACTTATGTAACTGTAACCCCTCTGTATATCACTTTTACAATACATTTTTTAAAAATCTAATGATCATAGTGATAACAACTTTGACTAGTAATGTTTAATAATGATGTTCACCTTTTCTCCTGGCTCTCAATTCTTGGACTATTTAAAACTAAAACTCATGTCTGTGCCTAGAGATGGACTGAAATGCCTCTTCTGACAGCATGTTCATCCCACAAAATTAATTTCATTTCTTGGGCCCTTTAACATTACTTATCTTGTCATTAGGCATCTGAGTGGGTGGCTGGACGTTCTGAGATGAAACCCTTGGAGAATGGGCTTGGAGAGTTGGTTTCAACAGGATGAATTTGGCAAATGGGAGTTTTTAAATTGGGAAAAATAAACTTCTTAGCCAAGACGTATCTTTGTCCTTAACATTGGTCAGTAAATAAATAAAAAAGCAAAGCCAGAAAAATACCTATAATTATACTGAATCTCTAGTTGAAAGAAGATTAATGATTTTAAAGTCTGGGCAATCACTCTTTTTTTTTTTTTTGTCGGTCATGGGCTCAGACTCTGGGCTTGGGCACTGTCCCTGCACTTTTCAGCTCAAGGCAAGCACTCTACTGGTTGAGCCACAGCGCCACTTCAGGTTTTCTAGTAGTTTATTGGAGATCAGAGTCTCATGGACTTTCCTGCCCTGGCTGGCTTTGAATCGAGATCTTCAGATCTCAGCCTCCTGAGTAGCTAGGATTACAGGCATTAGCCACCGGCGCCCGGCTAATCACTCTTATTTATATATTTTTCATGATAAGGAAGTGGCAGAAAAAATATTGGATTCAAACCATATTATTTCTTCTTGGATTCATCCTGCTCCATTTGAATCTAGAGTCTTGAACAAAGCTGAGTAGAAGAGAAACAATTATACTGCTAAACTTCTAGGTCATGAACTGTGCTTTCATAATTTGTGAATCATCAGAGCCAGAAACGTGTTGCATGAAAGATTTGTGATTACAGCACCCATTCTCCAGCTCTCAAAACAAACACTTGGCTAACACAACACAAACCCCTTCAGATCTCATCAACCTCAGGGGTGGCTCAGCTGGGTTTTGTTCCAAAATTGACACTTAAACCTGCCCCTTTACTTCACCAAGTCAATTGCACAAGATAAAGCTAATTATCCACCTCCTATTGTAATTCCTTAACAAAGGTACTAGTATGGTAGGTTGAGTATTTGTTGGTGAATGACTGATGAGATCTTAAGTTTTCATTCTATTGTGGGCTCAAAAAGGAAGTAAAACACTTTAATGCTATGAACTTTGGTGCTTATTTGGTGCCCTTCAGGGTTTTCAGCAAGGTGGAATAGTCCCTGCTTTTCCTGACAGCCTGTTTCTAGCAATCTGTTTGCAAGGAAAGAGGAGGGCTGGACCAGGCTCCAGCAAAAGGAGTTCAATCAGAGCTACAAGATTTCTTGTTTCCCTTCTTCAGGGATATTGTGTTCTCCAGTCCCTAATCTGGTGTTCACAAGGTCCCTTTACCTGCCACAGAGGCCCTAATGCTGTTATAAAATGATGCTGTAATCCAAGGACTAGGAGACAATAGTTCTACTAGCCTTACCCCAATATCGTCCATCAAAACAAACCAATAAAAATTATGCAACTTGTGGGCAGGGATTGGAGGGGCAAGCTAGGATGAAGCAAAGGAAGGGGTGACATTGTCCAAGAATTGTATTCATGCAGGGAGCTGGTGGCTCACGTCTATAATCCTAGCTATTCAGGAGGTTGAGATCTGAGGATCACAGTTCAAAGCCAGCCCGGGCATGAAAGTCCGTGAGACTCTTATCTCCAATAAACTACTCAGAAAAATGGAAGTGGCACTGTGGTTCAAGTGGTAAAGTGCTAGCCTTGAGCTGAAGAGCTGAGGGACAGCGCCCAGGCCCAGAGTTCAAGCTTTACAACCGACAAAAAAAAAAAAAAAAAAAAAAAAAGAAAGAAAAAAAAAAGAATTGTATTCATTACTTGGCTTACAGAATTATAACTCCTCTGTACAGCTCCTTAATAATAATACAATTTTTATTTATTTTACTTAATTATCATTATTTTTTTTTTGTTTGCGTTGTGGGGGCTGAACTCTGGGTCTGGGCACTGTCCCTCAGCTCTTAGCTCAAGGCTAGTGCCCTACCACTTGAGCCACAGCGCCACTTCTGGCTTTTTTCTGCTTATGTGGTGCTGAGGAATTGAATCCAGGGCCTCATGCATGTGAGGCAAGCACTCTACCACTGAGCCAACTTCCCAGCCCCAATACAATTTTTAAATAAACTTATTTCTTCATGAACCTCCTTGAGCCAATCATGTTGCTACCTTGAGGATTTTGTTAATATTTGTTACTTAAATTTAAAACTATTTTTTTTGCAGCTGTCATAATGTTCTCTTTTTTATTTCTGTGATCTGGAATCTGACTGTTTAGGCATTTATGATTTGTGGGATTTTAAGAAAAATGCTTAAAACTCTGTGCTTCACAACTATGTTTATTGCAGCATTATTTACTATAGCTAAGATATGGAACCAATCCAGATGCCCCTCAGTAAATGAATGGATCAAGAAAATGTGGTATATATACACAATGGAATTCTATGCCTCCATCAGAAAGAATGACATTGCCCCATTTGTTAGGAAATGGAAAGACTTGGAAAAAATTATATTAAGTGAAGTAAGCCAGCCCCAAAGAAACATAGGTCCCATGGTTTCCCTTATTTGCAATAACTAGTATATGTCTGAGTCAAGCAGAAAAGGTCAGGTAGGTTGATGTTAGGGAAATGAACCCTAAGATATGTATTCAAATGTTTTTTTCTTTCAGGTGACTGTTTCTAACACAGTTATAAGATTATTTCTATGTTGCTTTGTATGTCCCTCCCCCACGGTATAACCCCTGCTTTCACTGTATTTGAGGTTGGTATAATTTGTGGAGGAGAAGGGCAAAAACAAATCGTTTAACTAGGGATACATGTGGACCCATTGCAACAATGAGATAGATGTACAAGTCGTTATGTCGAAAAACGAATTTTACAACTTTGGTGGGGGGGGATATGGTGGGGGGTGGGAGGAGTATGGAAAGGGATGGGAAGGGAGGGAACAATGCTTGATAAGAAATGTACTCATTATCTTACCCATGTAATTCTAACTCCTCTGTACAGTATTCTCGCAATAAAAAAAAAAAA
Organism: Dipodomys merriami; assembly: GCF_024711535.1. Classification (NCBI taxonomy): domain Eukaryota; kingdom Metazoa; phylum Chordata; class Mammalia; order Rodentia; family Heteromyidae; genus Dipodomys; species Dipodomys merriami. The sequence goes on from NW_027206457.1 coordinate 4,623,616, forward strand.
AACTGTGCTTCAGTTCCTCACATATACACAAAATACTAAGCTCAGTGCCAAGTATATTGAGTGATCAATAACGATAAGCTATTACTATTCTGTTATTACTGGATCAAGTGGACTGAGGGCATAGGTATCTAAAACATTTTTTAAAACTATCTGTGGTGACTATAATTAATCATATTGTATTATATATGTAATTGAAGATTGCTAAAGTAGTAGATCTTAAATGTTCCCAATACAAAAAAGGAAGTGAGGGCTGGGAAGGTGGCTCAGTGGTAGAGCGCTTGCCTTGCATGCATGAGGCCCTGGGTTCGATTCCTCAGCACCACATAAGCAAAAAGAAAAAAGCTGGAAGTGGTGCTGTGGCTCAAGTGGTAGAGCGCTAGCCTTGAGCTGAAGAGCTGAGGGACAGCACCCAGGCTCAAAGTTCAGGCCCCATGACTGGACCCAAAAAAATAAAAATTAAAAAAAAAGATTAATCATCTTACATACCAAAACATCATGTTATACCATAACTATATACAATTTTTAATTGTCAAATTTTACCTCATAAATTAAAAGGTGTATGTGTGTGTGAATTCAGATCTTGGATTTATTCTGCTTCTCACTTATTAAATTATTTTATCACTTTTATTTTCATGTTTCCCTTATGTTTATTTTGTTATAATTTTTAATTTCTTAAAATGAGTATATTGTTCAGTACTATGCCCAAAGCTATACATTTTCTTTTGAATACAGTTTTAACCATATAGTTACAGTCTAGGTATTTTGAGTTCTAGAATATCTAAAGTTTGAAATGAATTTCAGAATTTCAGAGAATTTTTTTTGTCCTTACATTATAGGTTCTTTACTTTTACTTGACATAGAGAATGGAATCTAAATTATTTCTTATTTTGCAATATATCAAAGACTTCTTTGGTGACCAAAATATGCTTGAAGAAATGTTTCAGAAGATTGTGTAATTTGTGTATAGAATTACATATTTATATATTAGTATTATTTATATATTGTTAATATTAATAAATACCATTTGTGTTTATCATAGTTAACTCTGATGGTATTTTTATTTTCCCCCTCATTTCCAAATATTATTTGATACTTATACTGCTCAGAGTCAGCTGTTCGGAATAAACAAATAGATATTTGCCTCCCTGCCTTCAAATAAATGTAATGGTTACCCAAAACATGTTTGTTTGGTAACTATCCCCACCATCTTTTTGCTACTTTACATCTTTAAATTTTTTCACTCTATGTAACTGGGATAGCTTCTGTCTATGGAATCCTGACTTGTCAGTGAGGCATGCCAGTATTTAGAGTGAGTGTGCAGAGGAGACAGACTCAACCCTTCAGCTTTTTAGAAGGTAGGATGAAGCTATTTGGCCATCTTTAACCCCCCTTGTAATGCTCACTGTCATGTGATCACTGTTATTCATCCCATAGTAATGGGGGCAGAGCAGCAGGGATTATGGGCCAGGAATAGAAGTGGCCCTCCTACTTCTGCTCACATTCCACTGGATCTGTGAAATCTTTGAGCTGTTCCATGCTCAACTGCAACTCTGTAGGAGCATAGTATGGAATAGAATTTGTATACACAATGTAGGGTCACTTGTATGCTAAGTATAGCCAATCACAGTTTATTTTTTGTTCAATGGTATCATAATAAATTGGAGAATTTTAGTTATCTTGGGTCAAGGGAGTTATTTTTCTTTTATTTTTCATCTTGAGCTTCATGGTCAATTTCTGACTGCTCCCCTGTTCTGCCCCACTATCTTTCTTGTGATTTAAAATTACTTTTGTATTTTAAATGATAAATTTTAAAAATAACTTTATTGCTTTATCAGCCATAGAAAATGACCAATATTGACTTCTTGCTGAGAAAGATAATTTTCTCACTTCCTTCTTAGCCCCTTACAGTGTTGTCAATAAGCTGTAGGATTTGTCCCAGTCTATTAGTTACTTAGATTTTAAAGTTCCTCTTCTAAGTCATCGTTACATTTTCTTCTATAACTATCATTGTTATTTAATTTTATACTTTAATGGAATTGTGGTTCATAAGTAGTTCTTGGGTATTCCATCTTCTCCACTATGTCTGCTTCACGTTGATTCTCTTGGTTGAATGGTTTAGTCAAGCATTGCTTGCAAGAAAGCTTCACAGTTATGATTCTTGAGTCCTTGTGTAGTTAAGATTTTTTTTAACAAATGGATTGAGAAAATGTGATACACACACATACACACACACACACACACACACACACACACACACACACACATATAGAAAATGAGAAATGGGATTTTACTCATCTGTCAGGAATGTCATTTGCAGGGAAATGTATGAACCTGGAAAAAATTATGTTAGTCAGGTCAGAGATACAAAGGACACATTTTTTCCCTCACATGTGGAGGTTAGATCTAAATTATATATACATACACACACACACACACACACACACACACACACACACACATATATATATATATGTAAACACATATAGTCATAAGCATATACACACAAACATACTAACCAAAGTATGATATATGCAGAGGATGATTCCAATGGTACAACTCCTTTGAATAACTTTGTTTAACAAAATGAATACTAGGAACATACGTTGTAATGGGGCATGCAGGGAGACCAAGTGAGGGTTGGGCAGAAGAATGGAGAGAGGAAGGCCAGAAGAATGCAGTCATAATATTCAGTGTACATATGTGAAAACGAAACCGGGAGAGATGGGGGAGAATGACCGAAGAGGTAACACCAAGATGTACTCAAAAATTGACATGCTGCATTGAACGCTCTTGGCACAACTACTGGCAGAAAACAAAAATTTAAGTATTTTTGGAAGTGATAGCTCAAGTTGTAGAGCTCCAGCCTTAAGAAAAAACCAAGTGAGTGCTTGAAATCCCCCCAAACCAGTATATACATACAAAAAGATTCACAGTAGTATAAAAAAATAGGGCAAATACTTTTTTATTTGCCTTTATACTGGGATTAAAACAACAACAAAAAAAGTGGTTGTGTGCCAGTGGCTCACACCTGTAATCCTAGCTACTCAGGAGGCTGAGATTTGAGGATCATGGTTCAAAGCCAGCCCAGGCAGGAAAGTCAGTGAGTCTCTTATCTCTAATTCAGAATCAAATAGCCAGAAGTGGAGCTGTGGCTCAAGTGGCAGACCACTACCCTTGGGCACAAAAGTTCAGGTACAGTGCTCAGGCTGAGTTCGAGCACCCGGAACTAGCAGAACAAACAAACAAACAAGAAACAAAATGTAGGAACTTGATGTGGAGAACTAAAGTACCAGAAAATAACTAAGGTTTGTTTTTGCTTGATTGTTTATGATTTTTAGTTTTTCCAAGAATTTCCACCAATGTTTCAACCTCATTCATCATCAAGATTGTTTTTCTGGAGGGGGGGTGATACATGATGTATTCTCTTTATCTACAGATTCAATGTCTTTCTTTCTTTCTTTCTTTCTTTTTTTGGTCAGTCGTGGGCCTTGAACTCTGAGCTTGGGTGCTGACCCTCAGCTTTTCAGCTCAAGGGGAGCGCTCTACTGCTTGAGCCACAGCATCACTTTTGGTTTTCTAGTGGTTTATTGGAGATCAGAGTCTCATGGACTTTCCTGCCCGGGCTGGCTTTGAACCGTGATCCTCAGATCTCAGCCTCCTGAGTAGCTAGGATTACAGGCATAAGCTACTGGTGCCCGGCTTCAGTTTCTTATTTAGGTGTCTATGTGTGTGCACATGCATGGATATTCATATGTATGTATGGGTCTTGGGGCTTGAACTCAGGGCTTGGGTGCTGTTCCTAAGCTTTTTTACTGAAGGCTAGCACTCTATTAATTGAGCCACAGTTTTACTTCTGGCTTTTTGGTGGTTACTTAGAAATAAGAATTTTACACTTTTTTGCGCAGACTGTTTTCAAACTGTAATGCTTATGTCTCAGCCTCCTGTGTATCTAGGAAAACAGGCATGAGCCATGGCACCTGACTTATTTAGGGAAATTTCATCACATTTTTTTTGTCTGTGCTAATTGTACTAATTGTAGTCTTCTCCACTGGTTTTCTTTATGCTGGATCAAATTTGTTCACTTCCTCTATCTACTCTTTTCTGTGTTCATGGTGATCATATTGCTGACCAAGCCTCACCTTATTAAAAGTTTTGTACAACCACGTAACAAGCCGTGACTAGGAGTCACATCAGATATGAAACTCAAATAAGGATAGATGTTTGCAGCTGAAATATCTTCTTTACAGAAGAGGAAAGTGGTGGATATAGGCAGTTTCATGGAGAAAAGAAATGACCTTGTTGGGGGGCAGTGGGAAGGAGTTTGAAGAATATATCAGGTTAGGGTAAAGTTCAACTTAGTCTCTGCATGTGGCATCAACTCTAGCCTTTTCTTCAGTGGATTAATCTTCTGGAAAGTCAAACTTTAAGTAGACAGACAGGTAAACTTTGGAGAAAGTCTACTTGCACTTGAGAGGAAAAGAAGGGTAGTATGGAAGGTTGAGGACTGTTTTTTCAGAGCATTTAGCATGCTGACACTTTGGGGTATTGTATCTGAGTCTCAGTGCTACCCCTGTGTTACCTTGTTTTTATTCAAAGCACAACTGACCACCCATGTGCCTAAATCCAACTAGAATACAAACACTATGAGAATAATTTTTTTTTTCCATCATGGAGCCAGAACAGTGTCTGGAATATATACTAGATACTTGTAAGTACTTGACTGAATTATCCCAAGCTTTCCCATGTGTCAGCAATTCAATTTTAGCAGTGTATATTTTATTCTCTGAAGTTTCTGATTTATGAAACTTGTTTCCTCTTTTCTCTTATTGTATTGCCTTGGATTTCTTTTACCATTGATTTCTTTTCTCCTTAATTTCTTTTAGAGTATAGGATATTTGTTCTGGAGGATGTGCTATTTCTTGGATTAAATTTTGTTTCAGAATGAGTTCTATCTATCCTTTGTTTTTTAAAGTTAAAAAAATCTATTTTATATGTAGTCTTAAAAAATCTTCCTCATAATTAACACAGCAGCTTTGTAGGTATCCAGTTAACAATGTGGTGGCCTTCTGAACCTCTTCCTACCCAGTCTCAACACTTAAAAAAATCCTTTAAGAAATTAGCATATATGTTGTACAAAGGAGTTTTCAATATAATATTTCCATTTATACATAGTGTGCTTCACCAGACTCAACTCCTTTATTTCCCTCCCACATTTGAAAACAATTTCAAAAGGTTTCATATTTGCATATGAAGTATTTTGCTAATATTCACTCCTATTCACCTTTGTTGGTCCTCCCCCTTTGGCCATGGGTACTTATCCCACAACATACTGTATTACTTTCCTGTCATTCATTTTTCATTTTAGCATGTATCAATTACACAATGGAGTTTCATCATGGAATTCACATGTGCATATTATAATTTACCTTATTTATGGCTCTCTTTTCTACCATCCCCACCTGAAAGCTATTCAACAGTCTGAATTCTCCTAGCTGATTCTCAGAACAGCCCTCTCAGGCAGTAAGACACAAGTCTAAGTATTCTGCCCTCAGAAAGAAAGAAAAAAACCTAGGACAAAAAAGTACCAGAAAAAGAACCAACATATAGGTGTGGCTCAGTTGGTAGATAGCTGGCCCAGCACACATGAGGCTATACAAAACAACAAAACAACTGAGGGAAATGGGGTGATGGAAAGCCCTACCTTAAGTTCACTATTCCCAGTGAGGAGTAGGTGCAAAATGCTATTGGTTCACATTTTTCTTTGCTGAAGAGAAGAGCAAAGGGCAACTTCTGGGGAGAAGTGAGGAAAGAGAGTGGAGTTTTGCTCTTTAGACCATTTAGGTTATGAATTTAAAAACAAAAACACAAAACAACCAAATTCATGCAGTCTGGTGCAATAATGCATACTGTAAAGGCTTTCTCCTTTAAAACAGAATATAGGATCCAACTTAGCAAAGTGAATTTAGGTCTGAGTTTCAAATAACTGAAAATCTGAGGCAGAGGGTGTACAGTGGCTCATGTTTCTAATCCTAGGTACTCAGAAGGCTGAGATCTATGGATCACAGTTTGAAGCTAGCCCAAACAGGAAAGTCTGTGAGACTTTTTTTTTTTTTTTTCCTGTAGGTCATTGGGCTTGAACTCAGGGCCTGGGTACTGTCCCTGAGCTTTTTCACTCAAGTCTAGTACTCTACCACTTTGAGCTACAGCACCACCACTTCCAGTTTTGTGGTGGTTAATTGGATATAAGAGTCTCATGGACTTTCCTGCCTGGGCTAGCTTCAAACCATGATCCTCAGATCTCAGCCTCTTGAGTAGCTAGGATTTCAGGCATGAGCCATCAGTGCCTACCATCTGTGAGACTTTTTTCCTTTTTAAATTTTTATTGTAAAGGTGATGTACAGAGGATTTACAGCTACATAAGTCAGGGAACAAGTACATTTCTCTAATTAACCACCAAAAAACCGTAGAAGTAGAGGTGTGCCTCAATTGGGAGAGATTACCTTTGAGCAAAACAGTCAAAATGGGACTTCAAGGCCTTGAGTTCAAGCCCAGTACCAACATTAAAAAAAGGAGGGGACAGGTGGAGGTATAGTGATCAAATCTAGTCACCATTCAGACTTAAGCCTCACCTAAAGCTAAGGGGCACTTGCTCTTAGGCTATCTACTTTGGGAGGTATGTAGTTCTGAGGGATTATGGTCACCATTGCTCCTCAGCTGCCTCCCTCCTAGCCCAAACACTAGAGATCTGGGGTGGGGAAGTCAATTTATGCACTACATACACAAGGGTGTCAGAGGGTGGATAGCCGGGACTGACATGTAGTTTATTCTGGGCTGTGTGTCCTGGTATGAGCTGTAGGTGCTCAAACAACCATTTTCTTTGTGCTCGCTCACTAAGCCCCAGAAGGTGTGTTTTACTAATCCCTGAGCCATAGAATCTTTTTTTTTTTTTGGTCGGGTGTGGGCTTGAACTCTGGGGCTGGGCACTGTCCCTGAGCTCTTCAGCTCAAGGCTAGCACTTTACCACTTGAGCCACAGCACCACCTCTGGTTTTCTGGTGGTTAATTGGAGATAACAGTCTCATGGACTTTCTTGCCCGGGCTGGCTTTGTCAGTCTCCTGAGTAGCTAGGATTACAGTGCCTTTTTAAAAAAAATTTTTTTTTAAATCTCCAAAACCATATACTAATTCCAGGAGGTCTTTTGTTTTCAGTTTACGACACAAGGCTGAGCTTCTAGAGTTTGTTCTTTTGCTCCTCTTTTCCTTCCTTATTTTCATTTACATTTTTAATTTCTAAAAATAAGGGACTTTTATGGTCTAGCAGCATTCTACTATATTTCTCAAACTCTCCTTGATTTAAATGGAGTCTCTATTGCCAATAGAATTGTTTTCACATTGTGTTGACTCTTGTACTTTTATATGCCATCTACTTAATATGTATGCTCACAAGGCACTAAAGCATGCCTGAATCTACTCTTTCACAATTTCTGTGGAAAGTTAAACATATTCAGGTTTCACACACAGTTACTGGTGCCCACAGGCACCACAAGCTTATCACACATGGAAGATGAGATCAAGATGATCCCATGTTCTGATTTTTAAAAACTGAAATATGACGTTTTTTAGATTTAAGTAAAATGGCAGGAAATCTGGAAAATATGTCTCAAAATGATGCTCTGGAAATGTAGTTCAATTTGCTACTCAGTCCAGAGTTTCCAACAGATGTTGCTTGTACAATAAGCATACACAGTGAATCTGCCATTGTGATAGAAGCTTTAAATCAGATTTAAATCTTGTCATGCCTGGATAAATGTGTTAATATTTTCAGTCTCTGGTGCAATTGTTAAAGCATGTAGGAGCTGTAGACCAAATGAGATTTCTAAATTTCATATGATTTCTGTGTTCTAATTCTTAAGATTTTTTTCTGCCTTTTTAAGTAGAAAACGTATCTGATTAGGTAAAAATCATGATTTATTGATTCTAATGTGTCCTTTAGAGCAATAAAATTTAAATTTCTTCAAAGTAACAAGTTGATACATATGTTACAGATTTCAAATGCTTCCATAAGCAGAGAAAATTTTAAAAATGTTGCATATGGAACAGTTGTAAGCAAGAAGCAACACACATTCAGAAAACAGCATTTGAAAATGAGGTTTGATTTCAACGAAGACAGCAGTTTTCTGGCAATTTAGTTCAGCTAATACTTTAAAACAACTTTTTAATTCTTAAAAATACCAGTTAGCTTTCTTTGGAATTTTAATACATGCTAAATATTTCTAGGTGGGTTTTTTTGTTTTGTTTTGTTTCCTTTCCCCAGCTCATAAGTGCCAGGACTAGGTTCTTTTTTCCATAGGTTTCATGCTTGTTTTTATTCATGCCTACAGTTTACAAAACCAGCTTCATTATTCAGGTCTACCTTTTTATAAATTCTCTTCACATATCCAGCTAACTAATTAATTCCCCTCTTTGTCATATCCTTCTCAAGATCTTCTGGGAAGTTAGTTTTTTAAAAAAAATTCTCATTTTACCAAGTAATGTATATGCATTTTTAAAAATAAGATCTAGGCATCATACTTTAAAGTTACAAGAAATGTGACTGGCTCTTCTGATTTTTTCCATGTGCTCACATACCCATTTATCTGACATCAACTAACTTGTTAGTACAATTACCTGTCCATCTCCTTAATACTTTCAGATTTCAAATAAGATGCATACTTTATGTAACAAACATGATTTCTCAGATGAAGCTCCCTAAGACTGGCCAGAAAAATGACGGGGATAGGGCTTAAACTAATAGACAGTACTGTAACACTTAGGAATACATCCATAAAATTTAAATATTTGAGATATTTCCTATTTTTACTAACATTTGCTTTAGTAATTTGGTAGTAAAGTATGTGTGATGGTAGATGGCATAGATTCCCCTTCATTCTGTGTCCAAGTCAATTAAATGAAAATATTCAGGAGTACTAAACTTGATATGAGGAACATGAACAAAGAATATGTCCCAATACATTTATTAATTCAGAAATAAAATTTAATGACTTTATTTTGCTTTTACAATGTTAACAGCTCTAAATATAATATATTTCTGAACAATCCTCTGGTTTTTTGGCAGTTCAAAGAAGATGTTAAAGTGTAAATTTATTATATAATATTTTAGTCCAAACCCTACACTTAGCACAAATACAAATCATGTCATGTTTACAAGGTAAAAATTATATAACTCTGTATACTAAAATATTATTAGTAATGCAGTTTCTGAAAATCAAGTATCAGCCACTAACCTTGCTTGTATGATGTATATTAGCATCTTTTTCTAGCACAATACCACTTAAAAATGTTTGCTATTCCTTGATTACTAGTTTGCAAGTTCATTTTAATAGCAAAGAAGATGAGAATTCAGTCTAAAGATCATATTCATTTTGATGGGTTACTTAACCATAAAACATGCAGTAGTATGAATTTCAATTCATAAACTATTTCTCTTGCTCAGTGAAGCTTCTCAGGATAGTTGGCATAATCATGAAAACTTTGTTCTCACTTGATTAAAAGTAGTTCCGACCATTACATTAGCAATGGCATGCACTGTTCTAATCTCTCTGCCTAGGGTGTTGCAAAATCACCTTACTAGCATGATCAGTTCATATATTAATGGCTACCTTGATTAAGCATCAGCACAAACTTCAACACACTTTTAGAAAAGCTGTTCTGATAGATTCTCTTATCCCTTCTCACTAGCTAACCAGACAGGTGTCTTCATTACTTGCTTTGACTTCTCCTTCCAGCAGCAGATTCATCACCACCTTGGTCAAATAGCTGCATGTTCCTCTTTTTCCCAGAGGGGGAGTGTTGTAAAAGGAAGTCATGTCATCCTACAGAGGAAAACAGTAAGTAAGACATTTGATTTTGTGTGTGTGTGTTAAGAGTTGACAGGTAGAATCAGTGTCAGCCTAGGGGGAAAATAAATTCACAGAAAGATTTCCTCATGGAAAATATGAGCTTCCTAAGCTTTCCTTTCATTTTCCTGAGGCATATTATGAACGTATAAAGCAAAGACAGACATTTTTAGTATACTTCTCTTTGCTGGTAATTTTTATTTACTTAGGGAACCTTTCCCACAGATGATTATAAAATATTAAACAGAGAGCCTAGAAGGGACTCCATTGGGCAGCACATAGCCTGTTTTGCATTTCCATCTTCCTTAGAATTTAACTTTATAGCATTCTGGAACCAATGGCACCTCTCTGAAAAAAGCACATTTAATTACCAACTATATAAAGAAAATTCATCCCTTCCTAGATTTTTTTTTGTCACTAATGTATAGCTGAGCTGACTAGTAATCAACTAAGAAACAACATTTATTTCTCAAATAAGTCAGACTGCCTCTCAATACTCTATTTTACATTTTGTGATCTTGTTTTGTAAGTTAAATAAGAGATTAGGGATATCTCGAAGACTTGAAATTATGAAAAAATTCTACAAAAAGCTGTTTTCACCACTTACTTGTTTTTCAATTTCTTTCAGCCGACTCTCATCTTTTTGGAATTCATGAAATGCTTCTTTCACTAGGCTGTCTAGATCTACTTTGTCTTGAAATTCTAGTTCAGGGTTTCTTTCCAGTACAATAGATACAACCATTAGTAACTAAAAGAGACAGACATTGAAAGCCATTACTGACAAAGTCTGGACATGCTTTCATTCTTTAATCCAACAGATGGATGATGCTGGTATTTTATGGTGTCTTCTGAATTATACAAGAGGCTTAAGGAGCATCTACAGATAGAAATCCCCTAATTTTAAAAATTAGTTGCATAAAGTACCTTTGGAAAATGATTACTTGTTTGTGTGTATATCTCCATAACTATATACAATTTTTGCTAACAAGTAATGCTAATAACATAAAAATGTCTTTTTTAAACTCTGTATATAGTACATGGTGTTCTTTTCAAAAGTCTCTGAGAGTTTTTGGACCTTCAGTCATCAATCCTGTTTGGAAAGCCACCAAATACAGTGTCCATTTGAGCAGGCTGCCAGCGAAGAGGTGGTAGGAAACAAAGCTAAAAAAGGGAGATAGATTTAAGAGAGATTCTGGAGCTCTTGTCATGATTAAGTGACTTGGAGCTAATCACCTCAAAATGAATGCAACTATAGTTACTTAGAGAATGACTATGTGCTTTAAAAACACATGTAACTCCGACTTTCTTATGATATAAGTACTATTTGGTCTGTATAAATTACTTTGGTTTAAAGCATCAACCTGTTTTTTGGCCATTTATCACCATAAGTAATATTCACTGTAGATGACAAATTCTTACATGTGAAAACTGTGTCTAAACATGCAACATATAGTAAAAGCTGAGATAATGTTTGTCTTTCATTTGCACCCTGAAAAATTAACAGACCTTTTAGTACTCAATTTGGGAATCAGGATTTTATTTAAATGTTTCCAAAACAGGACTTGAAAGAAACAAAAGAAACACTTTCAGTAAAATGCAGGGAGACCCACATGGCAGGCTTCAGCTGGAAGATGAACTGCTGTTGCAAAGGGCCAATTTGGTCCACAATAAAAACCTCTATGTCTACCGTTTGACCTAGATAACTAATCAGCATCTGCAGAATCAGTGGGAGCCTCCTTCAGGAAACAGAGAGTCTAATGGAGACATTCCCAGGAAAGACTTTACTGTATTTGATAGTGTTTTACAGTGACAGAGGGCGTGTGTGCACTTAGGTATATTTGTTTATGTGTTTTAGCACTTAACTATACCCAAAACAATGATGACACAGCACCCTTAATATTGTTTCTCCACAGACAGATGCCAGGAAAGCTGTCTTTCAAAAAGTTAACAGTTCTACAGGGGGTGGAGAAATTTTTGTTTTCTATAATTTTCCAAACTATTGAGACTTTCTGCAATAAATATGTATTATTTTTGTAAACAGAAAAATGCCAAAAATAAAACGATCCCTTTCTCTATTATGGCATGCTGCTGAAAGGCTAAGCTATTAGTTTTTCCACATGGAAGGGGTTTAAGGCATTTGACTTTTACATGTGCCTTGACTTGAGTGAAGGATGCTGGCTCTTTGGAGACTACATTAGGGGAGCTTACAGTCTGGTGTGGGACATTATTCTTGGATCCCTGAGCATTTTTCCTATACTATACTAGTTTCAGTAAAGAGATAGAAAGTGCATCTTCAGCCATCCATGTCTTTCCCCTCCCGTGCCCCCCCCCCCCCCCCGCCTTCCATGTTTTTTAATACAAACCTCCACAACAATCTGTCTGTACTTTGGCTGGTCAATATTTCCCAACATGTCTTCAACAAGGAGAGAAAAATTCATCTCATACATGGTCATATCTGATAGGGTTGGTTGCTGAAAAAAATATACCACCACATTAAAATGTTGAATGTTACACTATACTTTTCATTTAATAAGAGAATTTCACTTTCTAATCAATAATCTCTTCAAGTTCCTATAAAACCTTCAAGAGCATTTGTAGCTCCATGACTGGATTTTATATATGTCAAAGTACTGAAGCCAACCACATTTTTAATGGTTATTCTCACCATATTAATGTTTTTAGGGGAAAAGGCCTACATTAGAAAGCCATTTCAGTACATAACAGGAACAGTAAAAAAAAAAAATTAATAGCTTTCAGAATTAACACAGGAAGTTAAGCTTGCTGTCAGACTTAGCATGTAAGTCACTTGCTATTGAATTTACATCATTTTTGTGGTAGGTCCTTTCTGAACTTACAGCAAAAAGGCAAACAAGTAAGTCAAAACAATATTATATGTAGAAAAGGCAAGGAAACAGAAAAAAGAAGCAAGACTAAAAGATTTTTCTCAACTCTAATCTTTGTCTCTCATTTAAAACAGAAGTATTTATACAGTCTTCCATGCACTTTTTACAAACCAAGTGAAAGCAGAAAATGAAGTCAAATCTAAATCTGGCCATGGTGAGTTATTCTCAAATGGAATGGAAAGATCTAAATGTTAGGTTTTCAAGGTAGAAAACAAATGAGGTCACTAAAATCCTTCCCAGACATGGAGAGATGATATTACACACTAATTTGCTTCTATTACAATGGTTTGTGGTGAACTTAGCCACAGCTCTTTAACTGTGTTATATACTTGCTATTCAGAAGGAAGTAAGGGTCTCCTTGATTGTTATCTTGTGATCAAGTGAGAGCAAAGCTGCTCATCAGTGGCTAACAATTCCTCACACCTGTATTTAATACATCTATTGTACTTCAGTGAGTAATTTCTAACATATCGTTAATATTTATTAGTATTTAATTTGGGGAAAATGAAGCCTGCTTGCCAAAATACACAATTGTTTACACATCTAACAATGGGATTAGTGAGGTTCCGAAGTAAAAGGAAAACTCATGATTTCTCATTACTTTTCTCTCAATATACATATCACATTAAAGAATGTGATATTATGCAATTATGTGATGCAATTATAACAAGCTATAGACAAGACACTTCTCTGAAAGAAAAGGCAGAGAAATTAAGAGAGAAGGCTCAGAGCCAAACTGCCAGGGGCTACATCCAGGGCTAACTACTTGCTAGATACAATGAGAATAGTAAAGTATTTCTTTTACAAAACTGTTAAAGAGGACTGAGTACATAAAAAGTTCCTGGAGCATAAAAAGCATACCACAATACACTTATTGTTAGCAAAAAAAGATAGTAAATGAAAGTGGCTGAGACTGTCACAGAATCAGATGAAATCTGGTAGGTATTAGCAGAAACTGAGCCAGATGCTAATGGCAGGTTGCAACAGTGCACTGTCCAGATATACACAGATGAGGCTTAGCAGAAGCAGAGGGCACCAAGAGCAGCAGCTTTCTGCTCCCAGGAGGCAGGGTTGCTTCAGAGTAGTAAACATGGGTCACCAGTTTATGCAACTTGGGAAATTATCTGGAGAAGAGGGCATTTATTCATTTGGTAATCACAGGTAAGCTATACCTCAAGTGAAGTTAAGTGTTTATCTTTCCAGTGTCTTAAAAACTTACTGCATCTTTCATATTCAATGCAATTCCTAAGTAGTGATTTCCTTATCTGCATTACCAGGCCACTTGGATTCTTAGGCCCAATCAATTTTTGTCATTTGAATGCATGTTTTCTGAGTGTGTTGTCTCCTAGCACCACCAAAAATGTGTGTGTGTGTGTGTGTGTGTGTGAGAGAGAGAGAGAGAGAGAGAGAGAGAGAGAGAGGGAGAGAGAGAGAGAGAGAGAGAGAGGGAGAGAGAGAGAGAGAGAGAGAGAGAGAGAGAGAGAGAGAGAGAGAGAGAGAGAGAGAGAGAGAGAGAGAGAAAAAAAAAGCAGAGAAGTTATTTGTAGCACAGACAGGGAAAGAATTCTCTACACTTTTAGGTCTCTTTTCCTATTATCAACAGTGAAGTTTACCTGTGGCAAATGCTTCCCAGCCACGATGATACCATTAGGTGTGCGCTCCAGGATCTGCCACACTCGGTCATAGAACCCAGGAGGAGTTCTATTTAAAGACCCATCAATCTGACGCCTGTTTAGCCAACATCTATAGACAAAGAAAAATGCCTTAGCATTGAAAAACATGCTTGTTCTGGTAGAAAGCAGAGCTTTCAGTATGGCAGAACTGTTCCAATAGGCTGAGCAATAAAAGCCCCAAACCCATCAATGATGCATATCTGCCATGTGTTACAGAGGTTAGTAAATATTTCATAGTGAAAACAGAGCTTGCAAGAGAAGAGGAAATCTCCAACATTTTAAAAAATTAAGCAGGCAAAACATTATTCTCTAGTAAGCTGTGAGTGGCTTACTACATGATCAAATGCTTTTCTAGTACACAAAATGGTTCTATTTTAAAAACACAGGGAAAAATAACCACAGGACCAACCAAATTTCTGTTTCTGACATGTAACAAAACATAACCTCTATAAAGGCATGGGAGCCATATACTTGACCATTCCTTCTGAAAAAATTGCCCGATAAACATTTGGTGAGTAAATGAATGCTCAAAAAAAGCATTATTATAAGATCATTCAATATTCAAGAGGGTCTAACAGAGTAAGAACTCTCCTACACAGTACTTAAAATGATCCATTTCTTATTTTCTCAGTTTTATAGTAAAAATACAACCCAATTTTTGTTTTGATTTTTACCTGTTTGATACCTAGATTAGACATAGTTTCATTTTAACCTATTATTTGTGAAATTATCTGTCTCTATATCCTTTTATAATTTTTCCTTTTGTTAATGTGAATATTTAAAATAATTTTATATGAAATTAATTATTTTCCAATTAAATATATTGTAAGCATTTCCTAGTTTGACTTTTGTCTTAACATGAAATTTTCCTAAAATAAAGTATTTCTGAGTGGCTTGTCTTAGTTATTTGAAAAAAAATAAAATCATTCAATTTTAAACCTTATGAGTTTGCTATTTAAATATGGTTAAACCCTCAGTGTTGAGAAACCAGACACAGAATCTTACTTTTATTTTGCAGTCAGTACTAGGTCAACTCAGGGCCTCATACTTGTTAGGCAGGTGCTCTACCACTTGAGCTACTCATTCAACACCTTTTGTATGATTATTTTTGAGGTAGGGTCTTGCTTGTACATGCACTGGCTTGATCTGTGATCCTTCTACTTGTGCTCTGTCCTCCCTGGGGATGATGATAGGCTTATGCCATCTTGCTCAGCCATTGTGCTCTCCCTAGCTGGGATAACAGGCTTGTGTTTCCCTTGCCCAAGCACTGGTTGAGATGGAGTGTCATGAAGTTTTGTGCTCAGGCTTGCCTCAAACTTCAGTCCCTCAATCTATTCCACCCAAGTAGTTAAGATTATAGGCCTCAGCCACTGTGTACAGCTCAGATACAAAATGCTAAATGTTATAATAATAACTGAACATAGTGATATTGAGATCTTTTATTTTAATAAATTAAGTATTAAATCCTAAAAATGTAACATATTATTGACAACAAAGTTCCAAAGATGCAAAATCTATGTAATTTTCTAAAGAAGACATGATGTAGTATGTTCTTAGATAATTAAAAAAATATAATAAAATTCTGTGGAGCCATTATAAGGAACAAAATAAAGTTTTATATACCAGCATTTATAAATAAAAAACAAAATAAAATAAGCTACAAACATATTATCCACTTTTTATAAAAGAAAAATAATTCTGTGAATGTATGTATATAAAGTGTGTGTGTGTGTGAAATACCTGGAAAAATATATCAAATTGATGTCCATTATTTAATTTTTTTTTAAGTTGGGGGTTTATATCTGCAATACTAGTTACTCAGGAGGCTGAGCTATGAGGATCATGGTTCAAAGTCAGGCAAGACAGAAAAGTTTATGAGCCTCTTATCTCTAAGTAACCAGAGAAAGGTTGTAAGTAGAGATATGTTTTAAGTGGTAGATCACCAACCTTGAGCACAAAAGCCAAGTAAAAAGCCTGGTGAGACAGAGTGCAATCCCTTAGTACTAGCACCAAAACAGACAGACAACCACCCCCCCCCCCAAAAAAAAAACAACCAAACAAAACTTTTCTTTTTGGTGATACCAGGATTTGAACTCAGGACCTTGTGCTTGGTATGCATTCTTATATGATTTTATTATCTTTTCTTTCATTGTCCTTAACGGCTTGAGTCCTAGTTGGAGGCCTTTCCCATGCCAAGGTTAAAAGGAAGTTTACCAGTGTCTTTTAGTATTTGTACACTTCCATTTTGACATATAGATCTCTAATCTACATAGGGTTCATTCTTGTAGTGGTATAAAGTATTTACTTTTGTCTTTTTGCCAATAGCTACCTAGTTGTCCTATCACTATTTACTTACGAGGTCCATTTCTAACCCAATGACTGGAGATGCCACTTTCATTATATACTAAATTGCTATTGGAATTGCACTGAATTTATAACTTCATAGTATTAGCTGTTCTAAGAACAAGAATACTTTTCCATTTGTTCAAATTTACTTTTGTAGGTATCTAGAAAGTCCAAGAAGAATTTTCTAAGTATTTTCTAACTTTGGAAAATGACAGGCACACAGGTGCTTGGTACATACTTGCTTAAATAATTGTAACAATGCTCATTCTGGAATTAAAAAAAATAAATATTAAAATCAAGATAATCCATTATTTGTTCTGCTCTTATTTCAAGGTAAGCACAAGTTAAGTTTATAAAGGGTTTAGCCTTGAAGATGACAATCTACACAGGGAGACAGAATTACAGACAACATATGAAATAATTCTTTCTCACCAAATGTTGGGAGAAGAGGCTATAATTCCTTTCAGAAAGGAATTTGACAAAATTTGACAAAAGTGGTAAGTATTGTCACATTTTGCACAAAATAATAAAAATATGAAAGGTTTATAAATTATATCTGAGAAAAGTATAAAATTTGAAG
The DNA here is from genome assembly GCF_024711535.1 of Dipodomys merriami. NCBI lineage: Eukaryota > Metazoa > Chordata > Mammalia > Rodentia > Heteromyidae > Dipodomys > Dipodomys merriami. The sequence goes on from NW_027206457.1 coordinate 4,641,013, forward strand.
CAACACAAAGTTATAAATTAAGGCAAATATGGAAATTATTTTCTCTGTCTATACTGTCTAGTATGGTTGCCTCTGATACTCTGCTGGATTTTAATTCTTTTTTTTTCTTTTTATTCTGGTCCTGGGGCTTGAACTCAGGGCCTGGTGCTGTCCATGAGCTTTTTTGCTCAAGACTAGTGCTCTACCATTTGAGCCACAGAGCCACGTCTAGCTTTTTTGGTGGTTTACTGGAGATAAGAGTCTCATGGACTTTCCTGTCTGGCCTGGCTTTGAACTATGACCCTCAGGAGCATAGGAGTGAGCCACTGGTGCCCAGCCCTGCTGGATTTTAACCTTTATTAGTGTTTTATTCGTTTCACATGCATAGCAAGGTAAAAATCATGATGTGTCTATAATAAAAGGACCTAATTACCTTCCATTCTGTTGAGGCTGGAGAATATCCAGCAGAAGTTGTTTAACTTCACTGGGTGACAGTTGATATAAGTCTATGGCTGGCTTGTCTCCGCCACGGATCTGTAGTTCATACTCCATAGCATGGATGATCCACCTGAAACAAAACAGGGAAGTATGAATAGATAACTCTGGAAATAAAATCACCTTGTTCTTTTTCAAAAATGCCCTTAACACTGATCCATCAAGTTCCTGAACCACTGATATAATCACTTTCAAGATTGTTTGATAGGACCACTCTCTTATTAAAAATGAGAGCTGCTTATCATAAGTAGTGGATATAAGACATGAAAATAGATAAGTACCAAGATCTTATCTAGTGAGATGTTACCAATTCAGTGTAATAGAATACATAATATGAAAGTAACTTCCACAATATATTTTTTTAACACCAGAAAAATACAAAAACAAATGGGACATAAACAGTGTATTTTATGAAATGGACTGGCTGTGCTATTATAGAAATATAATGGACATTTAAAAATACTCATTTCTTTTACTTTGCAAGTCATCCTTTGGGGGTGGCAGAGGATACAGAAGTGTCTATATCCAAAATAAAAAGATGTGATTAGTTGTAATTTAATTAGAGTGTGCATTAAGAAATGTACTTTAACCAATGCATTTTGGAATAGCCAAAATATTTAATTATTTTATGTGCAAGCAAGTTTATTTTTTAATTTGAGAAGCTTTTAAAATGCAGTTCCATCTCATTTCTTTTATGTACTATATTCTGAGGAAAGAACTCGTTATGAAAATCATAGAAACTGTGGAAATAATATTGTGCCTTAGGTAACCAAAAACCTATATACTATTAGGAAAAGAAGGAGAATTACTCTCATATGGCAATGCTGTAGCCTTAAATCCTCTGGTGAACAGTGAATAACAGTGCATCTTAAATGAATGTGCCTTCATTCATCTACATTGCCTGTCCTATAAAGGAACAAATACCTAGTTACAGCAGCGAGGAATTAATGTGGCTGCACCCAGATACAGTATCTCTCTCTCTTGACCCACTTCCTTGAAAGACAATCCACAGGAAGCCCAGAGATTTAAAAAAATAAAGAATATATATTAAGCAAATTGAAGTCTTTCTTTTTGCCAAGATTGGTTTGCAGAACAACAGTGATGCATCCCCATTGAATAAATTTAATACCTTAGTGCAAAAGAAGGAATTAAAAATGCTGAACCTCCCTCAATGAACCATAAGTAGTATCCATCAGGCACTCCTGCTGCAGTGGAGCTAACTGGCTATAAATGAAAACATTGAGCAGGGAGAATGCAGTGAAAACCCATCATGTATATCTTACAAAATCAGGAAAAGTGAGGGAAGGACTAAGTTGGGAAGGATGGGTAAGAATGCTGAAAGAGGTGACACTGATCAAGATGTTTTTATAAGCTGCTTTGCTGAATGGCAACTCCTTTTACTTCTTGAAGATAATTTTAATGAAGGAAACCATTAAAAATAAACTCTTTTTATAAATTGGCTATTTACATTTTTAATTTTTTGTAATACTAGGATTGAAATCCTTTTGCTTTAGTTTGTTTTTCAGATAGTCTCACATTTTTGCCTGAAAACAGAAGCTGGACTAAGCCTATGTTACTGGCAAAGATTAGGATTTCCCTTTACTTGCTAACCTCAGTGTCAGTGATGGTATTTAACGAAAATGTTACACCAGCACAAGAGTGGGAGGAACATAGTTATTTTGAATGCTTCAATGTTAAAGTTAATTGGGTTCTAGAAGCATAACCACTAATGTCATGCATGGGCTTTGTTTTAAAAGATTCTTATTAAAAAATAAGATGCCCCTGGGCACCGGTGGCTCATGCCTATAATCCTAACTCCTTAGGAGTCTGAGATCTGAGGATTGTGGTTCAAAGCCAGCCTGCTCAGGAAAGTCTATGAGACTCTAATCTCCAAGAAACCACAGAAAACCGGAAGTGGCACTGCGACTCAAGTGGTAGAGCACTAGGCTTGAGCTGAATTGCTGAGGGGCAGCGCCCTCTGGGCTCAAGCCCCACGATTGAAGAAAAAAAAAAGATGTCATTTTGGAGACAATCAGAAAAATTTGAACATGAATTGAGTATCTGATGATATTAAGGAATTATTGCTAATGTAGTTGGGTATGATAATAGTATTGTGATCATTAAAGAAAATACCTTAGATGACCATGGGGTGCATACCCATAGTCCTAGCACTTGGAATTTAGAGACAGGAGTTTTAGTTCAGCTTGGACCTTGTCAAAAAAGAAAAAATAACTAAAACTCAAAATATTCTTATTAAGCACACACACACATAATACTATCACATACACTCACTAAAACATTAAGGGGTAAAGTTCAAACTATGTAGGACTTGCTTTGTAACAACATTAACAATAAAATAAATAAAAGGTAAATCAATAGCCAATACCATGTAAAAGTAGGTATATGGAAATTTGTCAAATAATTCTACTGTTAACATATTTTATAAGCCAAAACAATAACAGACTTAAATATAAATTCTGCCACCAACGATGTTTCAGTAGCAAATTGTTTTTCAGATAGAAGTAGTATTAAACCATTTAACTTACTTTATAAAATTATTTTGAGGAACAAAGAAGAGAATGCATATAAAAGGCTTTTGAGATTCTAAGGTCACAAAATAATTAGCTAACTTCTGTTATTTGACTTCTGAAATTCAAGTTCCTGAAGCCTGAACTCAGGGCCTGAACCCTGTCCCAGAGCTTTCTTCCTCAAAGTTAGTGATCTAACACTTGAGCCAAAGCTCCATTTCCAGCTTTTTTGGATAGCTAATAAGAGTCTCATGGACTTTCCCTGCCCAGGCTGGCTCTTAACTATAATCCTCAGCCACTGGCGCATGGCTGTGTTATAAATTTTTAATTCAAGTCCTAGAGGTTTTTAAGTATGACAATGAATTAAGTAACACTGGTTTTTTGTTTTTAAAAGTTTCCAATAATTTAAGATGTTAAAGCTAAACATAGGCCAGGTGCTAGTGGCTTATACCTGTAATGCTAGCTACTCAGGAGGCTGAGTCTGAGGATAGCCTTGAGCAAAAAGAGCTTAGGGATGATGCAGTTCAAAGCCCAGTACTAGCAAGGGAAAACTTTTTTTTTTTCTTCAAAAAGCAGGGTATCTTTAATTTTTTTTATTACTGTACAAAAAGACAATCAGAGATCTAAAATTTTCCCTTGGGCTTCTTCCTTCTATTTGTAAAATCTCAGCAGTTCTGTGAACCATTATAGTCAACTTTGTAATCATCCATCAGAAAAGAAAAAAGGTAACTTTTTCACTTATTGAGCACAAATAAGTATGATTTGTCATGTTAATTAAAAACATTCACTTATTAGTCTGTTTATATCTTGGATTTTTTAAAAAAACTAAAAGGAACAAAACATTAGACATAAGCTACTAAAATAGCTGTGGCAAAAACTGGAAATAGGAAATGACTGAGTACAGTTAAGAAAATCAAAATCATTTTATCCATTTTAAGAACTACTAATAAAAAAGGCAAAGGTAAAATCTGACTTCTTTTTCTCATTCCTACTGACAAAATCAAAAACTTGGTTTGATAATAACAGAATAAAAGCACTTCAATGCAAAAATGGGGAAGAAAAGAGAGGAAGAAAGAAGAGGCATGGAAGGTCAGAAGAATGACAGTTATCCTTGGACCAGGATCCTTATAAATTCAGTCTGTCTAAAGAACCAGACACATGCTCTACTTGCCAATAAGCAAATAAGACAGTGGCAGATACACACCACTGACCAAGTCAACCTTCACACATATCAAGGTTGGACTATAGAACGATAAATTCCTCAAGACTGAAGAAATGTACAAAGAGACAGACAACAATTTCAGTGGAATCCTGAACATAAATTTATTCTTCTAAAACTCTCCTGTGATACAGTTAGCAAGGATAATGTTGTATGTATCAGCATTTTTAAAAGACTTTTTCTTTATATGTGCCAAGAGTAGAATATGAAATAAAGTGCATAGAAATCTGACACCACTCATAAACCAAATGGCTGATAGTTTCTAAAAAAATCCATAAATAATAGCACTGATTCTCAGAAGGAAACAAATTTTAACAATAGTTTTGATATTTTTTCAAGATAAGAAGTAGGATTTGATTATTGCCCTTAATGCAAACATTTTACTAATGTTATGAACTGGATTATATATCACCACCCAATCCTGTGTTGAAGCTCTGGCCTCTAAGTGTAAGTCGGGAAGAATCCAAGTCAGTTGGCACCTTGACCTAATGAAAGTAAGTTTCTATTATTTAAGCCACCTTATCTGTGGTATTATGCTGTGAAAACTCATATGATGACTAATATACTATACAGTAGGTGATGAGAAAGTGCAAGAAGGGATCATATTGCTTGATGCACACTACTCTATAGAGGGCGACAAGCTGATGAGCTAAACTGAGTTTATAGTTTGGTAAACAGAGAATAATGACTCACTCCTGCCCTGACTGAATCACAGCAAAATCATCTATCAAATGTCCAAAGCAAATGTTTCTGAATGACTATCAGAGCTATGCTAATGAATTTGGCGCTGTCTTCCCTCTTCTTTCCTCCAGTACTCAAAAAAAGCAATACTAGAGTTGGTAACTGATATCAATGGCCCTCCCTGATCAGTGACTGTTGAGCCACAGATGAAGTTCTGGGCATCAGAGGGCAGTCTATGTCTAGATAATAATTGCTTACAGAAATGACTTGGCAGTAGGAAAAATAGAGATGAAAAAGGCCTGATAACACACATCCTTGGATTATCTGCTACTGAAGCCTGACTGACAGACCTGCAGCAGAAAGCAGTTGATTGGAGGTCTTTACAGTAGTGGGCCTGTCAAGAACCTGATCTATTTCAACATGAAAGCTGGTACACAAATCAATAATAAGACAGCAAATCAAATTATTATCAGAGTAGAATACTATTTCTGTGAGCAGGTTAATTTTGTTCACAGGAGAGCCTGGTAGCGGTAAAATTGAGGAAATTGAACTGACAGGATTAACCTTGGATAAAGAAAAAACCCAACGAAAACATAGTCCTATTGCTTTAAAAAGCAACAGAAGCAATGGATGACAAAATTGACAGGGGGGGGTGAGTGGGGGGGGACTCAAAGGAACTGGGCACTAGCCTGTAATTCTAGCTATTCAGGAGGCTGATATCTAAGGATCATGGTTTGAAGCTGGCCCGGGTAGAAAAGCCTATGATACTCTTATCTCCAATTAAGCACCAAAACAGCTGGGAGTACAGTTGTGGCTCAAGCATTACAGTGCTAGCTTTGAGCACAAAAGCTCAGGAACTGAACCTAAACTCTGAGTTTAAGTCCTAGGACCAGCACCAAAATAAAACAAAAAATGCAAATGTTAAATCAGGAAGGAATACAGTGCATAGGTTATTCTGTTGTACCAGAGGAAAGGTAAACAAATGAAGTCATTACATTCAATGTTCATTATGTAAAAATTGAACTACTTAACTTGAGGTGGGAATGGGAGGGGGAATAATGGAGGAGAATGAGTGAAGAGGTTAACATTGATGCATTCAACTCACAATCTGATTTATGGAATTGTTACCCCTTTGTACAACTACTTAATAATAAAACTTTAAAAATAAAAATAAAAAAGCAAATATCTTTATTTCTTATGTCTATTCTACCAAGTGAATGCTGTCATTTCTAAAACATGGTGGCAAAAAAATCTGATCCAAGCAGTACTGTAATACTTTGGGATCGTTAACTGCACCACTCTCCTAGTAAGTAAACAGAGACACGTGCTACACCTTGATATATTTTACATGAATGACAGGGCTTTCATAAAACAACAGCCTCTTAACTCGGGTCATTACCTGACAGACATGACTTTAATCTCTTCTACTTAATACCAATATTATGTGGCACAAACTAAGCATATTTGTCTAACTTAAGCATGCTTTAATTCTATTTGAGCACAAAGGCAGACTATCTTTCGTTTTTCTTAAATTCCCTTTTACTACCTTAAGGTGAGCCACCTATATCTGTTTATACTACATATTAAGCAATCAAATATTCATTGAGCATCTCTAATGAGGCAGACTATGATATAGATGGGAAAGACAAGAATCTAGTCTCTATCATTAGAAAAATAAAAGGAAGAACTAAAAAGTATGTACACTGCCAAACAACAAGTCATTATGATTCTGTTGAAACTGGGGGATAGTATGGATATTCCTAGCTTTATTATACTAATCCTTATGCTTTTGGTTGAAATAAAAAACAGTTGATGCAGTCTCATTTATCAAGCCTTATATAGAAGTCTTATGTTAAGTGAAGTTAAATCAGGCCCAGAGAAACTAAGGATGCATATATTCCCTTATATGTGGAAGCTAGATTTAGCTTATAACCTTCTAAGTAAATACAATGGGTGGTATACAAGTGTATACAAATGTATTAACTGAAATTTTGTAGATTCAAGAGAGAATTCAAATAGTGTAACTCTTTAGAAATACAAAATCAAAGTTCAGTAAAATAAAACACCAGGAACTGAGTACTCAAAAGGGTTGGGTGAGGTCAAAGAGAAAGGGATAGGCAAATGAAGAGAAGAGGGGGAAAAATGAAGTCAAGAATCTAATGTATATCTTACAAGATTAAGAAAAGTTCAAAAAAAGAGAGAGAAGAAGAGTAAGGGAAGTGGTAGGTAGGAGAAGATGAATGAAAATGTCGAAAGGGGTGACAATGCTCAACATAAATTCATAAACTTCTTTGTTAAATGGTAACTCCTTTGTATAACTACTTAAATATAATAAAACTAAGTTTTAAATACATAAAGCAGAACAGATAAAAGGACCAGGAGAAATCAATATATTCACAGGAATATTGAGAAATTATGAAATCAATACCAGCAATCAAGCACCATGTAAAATAGAAATAATGATATCGAAGTCCAATTATTTAATTGAAGATATATACACCTACTTCACATTCATATGCACTTAAGTTTATACCCAACAAAAACCGGCATATTCAAGTATTTGCTATTTTATAAGCTCAGATGTTAACATACTCTTACAATTAGGAAACATTGATATGATAAATGTAATATACTTCATTAGGTTATCAGAGGATTTTTGAAACATATGATCTCCTTTTATCTTACATAGAATAGTGAGGTTGGAAAGGTTCAATCATTTATCCAAGATTACAGAGATGAGAAGTAGCTGTAAAAGACTGGACTTGGTTCTGTTCAATGCCAGAGCTCAATTAAATTTCTCTATACCACACATATTTCCTCACAAAATTCTTGGATAAGAAGAGTCTAGTTCAAAAATTATGATATAAAAAATTAAACATTAGATTTCAGTAGAAAATGAGTGAAGAAATATTAAAAGTTTTTTTGATCTGGGCATGTCTGCTGACACCAATTTTTACTTGAGAATCTTTTACGAGCTTGCCCATTTTATTTATAGATATTTACAAATATTGTGCTTAGTGCTTTACAGACTGATATTACTAGAGTTGATTTTTACCAGAGAGCATTTACTTCAATATGTCTAACAAGGGCTAGGGAGGGAATTAAATAAACATAATTTTTTTTTTTTAGGCAACTGATATTTATTCCTTTGTGTATCAGATGCTGCCTCATGGCTTAGGAGAAAGAGGCATATTTGGAAATATCCACCAGATACCTGGAACACTGCTTCATATGTAAAGGCCAAGTTTGTTTGAGGACTGCTTGAACAATTTTCTTTATGCAAATACAAAGTACTCACTCACCCAATTCGTATTTTCAGCATGCCACTAAATAACTCAGGGTTATTAGAGATGATCCAGCCAATATGGATGACCAGTTCTTGCTGAATGACTGCTTCCCTCTCATCATGGGTATTACACTTATGATAGATAATGTTCTTAATCACTCTTGGAGACAAAGGATTAGAGATAACCTCTTCTTCATGTCCAAAGGCACCCAGAGTTACCTGTAAGTGGCAAAATTTTATTGTAAAAATTTCCTAGCCACTGAAAGATAAAAGAAAAAAATTCAAACCTCAAGATGACTGGCAGGCTGAAATTGCCCTACACAGCTAGGAAATTAGGTTGAATAACTGCTCCTGCTATTTATTAAAATGGTTTTGAAAGCATGGCTCCCACTGGAGTTCATGGTGGTTCATAGTCTAGACTAGAATATAAGGGCAGGTGAGGGTGTCAGAAGGTGAGTGGATGGAAATAATTAAGACAAAAAATTTTGGAATGACTTTAGTATCAAAAACTCTCCAGAGAATCAGAATAACTGAAGGTTTTATTTTACTGCATAAACTATACAATTCAGTATTTGAACTTTTATGGTTGCTCAGGTAGAAACTTTTACTCTTCAACAACACTGCAACTTGCTCAAAGGCAGGTGCAAAGTAATATGCTCCTTACTTCCCCTGGCATAATGTCAGCAATGTATAGAGGGCTAAAATTCCTGATGCATAATCCCTGCCCTGTGCACAGGAATGAATTAGGTTGCTCACAGCCTGGGAAAGGAAGTAACACAGAGGAAAAGGGAACTCAAAGTAGTGCCATGGAGGAGAATGCTGTGGTCTCTCCCTTGGGTCTCTTCCTCCTGAGACTTCCAGGAATCAACAAGCTCCTTCCACCTTATCACTTCTTTCCATCTCTTATGCACAGTATAAGAGGCAGGAGAAACAACTGCACCTAATGTTTTTGAAGTGCTTGCTTGATAGGATGTGAAAATCTCTCACAGGATCCATGGTATTTTAGTTTTCAGGGTGGCATTTCATAAATGAGTTAATGCAAATTGCTCCGTTTTTTTTCTTGTAATAGGCTATGATATAGTCAATGCATGGACTTTATGTACTGGTCATGAAGCTGATCTGTTGCCCGCCCCCCCGCCCCAGGCTTACCCAGCAAGTAAGTGATTATTTCCCTTGGAGATGTGCTGATGGGCAGTGGTCCAGACACAGCCACAAGCTCTGAGGCTTCTGAGCTGCAGGATCAGGGCCTCATTATACAGATTGCAAGCACCTTGCTGATATTGTACAGAAGAGACCTGGCCAATCTAAACTGCCCACTTCTTCTAGTGTGAGGTCCAAAACCTCATGAAGGCTCTTTTGAAAGACAATTGGCTTTTATTAGTAAAATTATTTTATTAATATTCACTATTAAAATAAAAATAAATATTAATCAAACATTCTAAAAGCTGAATACCAGGATAAAATAATTTTCATCTTAATTTAGAGCCTTCAAATACTAGCAACTAATTGATTGACCATAGATAGGGACCTCAAGTCAAGGAAAATAGTCTCCCATCCTTGAACTTTCTTTCACAACTGGAATAGTCCATAGGAATAACATCAGACTATATGGCTAGGGGAAAAAGATTCTGGTAAGAAAAGGCATTTTATTACTGGCTTCCTGTTCCTTGATCTGCTTTTGCTGACAAATAGGAATTGAACATCAATCTATGTCTCCAGGAGAGTCAAGTTCATGGCAGAAAGTAGAATGGAAGTTTCCAAGGTCAGGGGAAGAGACACAGAGACAGATTATTTAATATTACAGGATTTTGGTTAAGGAAAAAGAGAATGTTTTGAGTGTAATGGTAATGGTAATTACACAAAATGTGAATGTGCTTCATTCCATGAACTATACGCTTACAGTAGCAAAAACTGTTGTGAGTCACATTACTGAATAGTAGAGAATGTACAAGGGACCTGGGTTCAATTACTGGGACCAAATACAAGAAAGGTTAAAAATAATAAAACTTATGCATATTTTATAAAAAAACCTTAAAATTTGAAATAAAAATAAGACTTTAACACTGACCAAAAATTCTACCTTTTAATAATTTGGAGAACACAAAGAAAACAATAGATGTGAAAAATAACCTTTTTTTCAGGAGATTTTTATTAGTAAAATTATTTTATTGATATTCAATATTAAAATAAAAATAAATATTAATCTAACATTCTAAAAGCTGGATACCAGGATAAAATAATTTTCATCTTAATTTAGAGCCTTCAAATATGAGCAACTAGTTGATTTTACTAAACAGGTTAAAGTATAAACATTACAGTTTTTTAAAATAATTCTAGGTTAGCTGTCAGTACAACACAGTAAAAGCACATACATTCCCCCAAAGGAGAAAGCAAATGGCTTTTCATTTTAATCAAAGAATGATTCAGCCAGGAAATTAGAGATTATAGGACACAAAACAAATAATGCACAGTCACATCCCACTCCTCATATCCACATGCACAGTCTCAACTTAACCTACCTTTAACAAGAACCTACTCCAAGCCAGACCCCACACTGGCTACACTTGAGATGGGTATTGGATAAGACCTAGGCTCTGATCTCTAGGGGCTCACAGCCTATCACAAACTGAGAAACAAATGTTCAGATGAAATGGGCAGACTGAGAAAGTGCTCAGTCCAGAGGAAACTGACCATGGCTAAATGGAAAAACTTCTATAAGAGGGAAGTTACAAAATTATCTCTGATGAGGAATAGAGGGGATGGCCTGGAGAATGAAGGATCTGGGAGCAGCACTGACATGTGGACTTTGGCTCTGCTTCAACACCAATGCATTTTGAAGGGTCAGGAGAAGGTGAAATATAAGGAGGGAAAATGTGTCCTTTGCTATGCACCAGCCTTTGCCCTGCCTATCCTAAACTTGTCTGAGTACTGAGTAGGTATTGTTCTATGTTGACATCTGCAATAATCTCAAATTTAACAAAGGAATTGAAAATTACAGCTTTGAGGTATAATATGAAAAAAGGATAGCCCATTTATTAACTGCAGCTTTAGACCTGTGCATCTATTTATTTTTTATTTTTTGTTTGGAGAGGGAGACTTTTGAAGAACTGCCCAAATCAATGGTAATTTGTGAGAGGCCTAATATTGCGGTATGGCAAATTTTAAACTCAGAGTCCTACCCAGAAACCTTTGTAACTGAGTGAGTGCGTGAGTGAGTGGGTGTCTGGGAAGCAGACAAACTTACCTGTTTGCCCTGCACTAAAACATTAGTAATGGATGGGGCCAGGCTGTCCACTACTTTACTTAAAAGACTTGCTGCACGGCGTACAACCGACCTGGGGGCAAAGAAGAGAGCAGGCCAGATGTTCACAAATCTAAAAGATGATGAATGGGGTCCCTGATTGGAGAGCCTTACAAACATACACAGCTGGGTCTTCATGTAATTATTTGGAGGAAACATTAAGTCCAAGATATTGAACCTAATATTGGAAGTATTCCAGATTGTAAGACCATCTAGAATTAAGAAGGGATGGCCCCTTGCCCTCATCACTGCCACAAAGCTTTACCAACTGGTGACATCATTTGCAAAGAACGGGAGCATCTTTCATTGGGATGGGGTAGGAGAGTCTAGGGAGGAATTAAGTGGATCCTTTGATTTTGCATGATCAAATCAATTTATAAATCTATCACTAGTAGATGTGAATTGTAACTACCACCACTTTAAATAATGATTTTTTTAGTCCCTAGATAATGAAATCACTAGATTAAAGGACTCACTTAGTACTAAATAATATAAAGTGCTCCAATGAAATACCAGGAGCTCCTTTTTCTTTATAAAACCAGAATGTTAGTAGAAAGAATTCACACTGCTATTTTTACATTCCTGAAACTCTTAGAATGTAGGAAGAACAAATTTTAAAAGAAATATAGCACATGCAATAAATAAGACATTATTTCCCCTCAAAAGTAAAAATTCATGTGAAACATTTAGGTAGAGAAAATAAAATAATGTACAGGTTTTAATTAGTATTAAAATTGCATTTTAGGATATCCATGGAAGCGAGCCTATAAAAAGCATCCCTCTTTCTTCATTTTAACATAAATGGACTAGAAGGAAAGTAAGCCAATCATTGATACAGTTAGGAAAGCAGTTTCTACTTCTAGAAAAGCTTTCATCCCCACACTTTAACCTGTAGAGTGCAAAGCCCACACATTTCAAGCAGCTTGAGTTTCCAAATTCTGTTATGTTACCTGTTTCCCATGTACCAGAAAAGTAGTAATGTGTGGGGCTATAGAGGAAGAAAATTTCTGGGTAAATGCAGCCCCGTAGCGCACGGCCAACCTGGGGGTATCAGTGGAAAGCCATGAAAGGGAAAATAGAATGAATAAAACTTCCAGGAATTTGTTCTCTTAAACATAACAGTCAGCATTCTAAGTATTTGCTAGTTAATGGCTCATCCAAAATACAAGTATAATGCAGAAAGCAAGAACAGATTTTCTTGGCTAAAAGTAAGATTACAGACAATATTTGAAATATATTTGAAATATCTATTGGCTTGTAAGCCTTGCTGTACTGAAAATTAAGGGTAGAAACATGAGTTATTTAAACCATAAAATTATTATATTATTTCTTCCAGGTAGGGAAGGCATGCTTATTATAAAAACAGAGCTCAAATACTATTAAGGGATTGTTTTGTCTAGTCTCCTTATTTTAGAGATTAGAGAAAGTTCAGGAAATAGAGGTCATTTTTTTTTATTCTTTTTTTTTTTTTTAAATTGTATTTTATTTTATTTGAGAACATACTGTACAGGGGGGCTACAATTACATGGGCAGGATAATGCATACAAGGAAATAGAGGTCATTAAAAATAAAAAAAACCCATATCCTTACTTTCAACATTTGTTAGATTCTGTTAATGAAACTGTTAGAATTGTATCAAAATGCAGATTGTACATTTAGACATACCTTCCTCCTCATTGTGAATTTAGAAATCTCTCATTAAATTTCCTTTTTTTTTTTTTTTTAATGTCTGGGAAGAGATAACCTCTGTAGAAGAAAGTATTTTTTCAAAAAAACCACAGTAGCTGGGTGCCTGTGGCTCATGCTTGTACTCCTAATGACTCAGGAGGCTGAGATCTGAGGATGGAAGTTTGAAGCCACCTTGGGCAGGACAGTCCATGAGACTCCTATCTCCAATTAAATCAGAGAAAAAGCTGGAATGGACCTGTGGCTCCACTGTCCACTCAGGAACAGTGCTCAGGCCCAGATTTCAAGCCTCAGGACTAGTTTAAAAAAATAAGCCATTGGGTTTCATCCACCAATTGTGGACTTAGTGAATAAAAAAAACTACCTTGTATTCTTTTCCCTTGGAATTAGATTAGTCGTGGTCTCTTTTCATGGCCTTTATAATTACAGACAGCTATAATATTAGGACCTTGTTGGGACAGTCTTAATCCCTCTGGGGCTCTTTATTCTCAGATATTTTTCTTTAGTATCTTTGGATACTTTGCTATAGGCATAGCCTTAGAAAGTAGGAAATCACAGTGCTCTAATCTCAGAGTCTTGATTTATGATAAATAATCATCTTTAAGACTGGACTGTTATCTTCAGGTTAATGAATATGACAATACAAAAATATAACATAATGACAAGGACACTAATACAAACCAAAGCTTTTTGCTGCCGGCTCTTCTATAGACTCTCTCAATGTGATCAGAAACAGTACCTAGACATTGGACAATAGAGTGCTGGTTGAGGAAAGCTTTAAAATTAAACATATAGTATTTATTCCCCTTTAGAAATCATTCATAAATTTTCATTTTGTTCCTCTAGTGCTGCTATACCCCTTAATTAATCTTCTGAACTAACATATTCTAATACATAACCCAAACTATACATTGTAAATGTCCCAGCATCTGTACTTCTTTACTCTGAATTTATGATTTGATTAAAATGTCATTTATTGAAATTTAGTTCATTTCTTATTTAGAAATATAATCTAAGCTCTTAAATAAAAAGTTTATTTTAACTTACTGTAGAAAATAGGAAAATAGAATACAACAAAACAGTATAGACTCTAAATATAATGATGCTTCAAGTGCTTGTCCAATGAAAGTGTACTAAGGCCCTTTTCTTTATGGGACTTTTAGTACTACGTGCTAGATCTCAAAACTACACCCCTGGGCTTCACTCTTGAGCCACATGTGACAAGACAGAGCATATAAGAAAATAAAGGTGAAGAACAATTCCTTTAACATTTTCCTTTCAACTAATGTTTACAGCCTCTTATTAAATTAGATAAAATTATGTTCATATTCTGTAGATGCTTGTGATTTTCAATGTAGCATAGGGTTCGCAGATTTATAACTTTTCGAGTCTTAAATATCCAAGTAAAAGATGAACATTAACACCAAAGTTATAAAATGGTTTAAAATGAATAACTTTAACATTTTATTATAAACTACACACACACACACACACACACACACACACACACACACACACACTACATATACATAAACTATATACACACACACATATAGTTTAAAATCAACATTAAATAATTAATCTGAATTCTAAGTCCTTAATGAAATGTTTAATTTTTAAATTCTTTGTTTTCATTTAGCCAAAGTTTAAATATCAAATGACTATCTCTGGTATAATTATTATTCTGTTTATATGTAGCTTTAAGAATAATTAGAAACATGAAGGGTTGTATCTGAAATTTGCTTAGTAATATTCAAGGTTGCCTCTGCTATAATAATGCAAGAACTATTGGACTTCATTTGAATAAATAACTATGTTTAGCTCATTACTAGAACTGTAACATTATTAATTTCACTGGTATTTAGAACAATAGCTTCATTCCAATCAAACCAACATGCTCCTTTGAACAGAGCATTTCAAGATAAGCCAAAAAATCTGATAGCTAGAAATTAAGTACTTGAAAAATACTCTGTTAACTCTATATTATTAAATGCCCAAAGAAAATCATGATGTAGACCTCAAAAATTCCTTATAATAGTAACTGTCCATATAAGTGTGGACTTCAGGGATAATTTGGTCTCATCCTTAATGAAGACTGAACAAATACACGATTAGAAATGATTTATTTATTTTATTAACTTCAGAGAACAATTCTACTAAATGCCACGTTACATTCCAAATGGTTGCTAGGACCTAATTTTTATAGACATAACTACTCAATATTATTCTTCAAAAATCACATTAAATAAAACTGGAAATAGAAGCAGTCAATAAACAACTATGGAGTCATCAGAGGTTAATAGTCACAGACAGAATTCAAGTTCCAGCACCACTGAAACAATCAGAGAAACGATCAAGCATCACTGCATGAAAGCTATTTAGGAGCTCATATATCAAAGTGTTCATTCTACTCTAGGGTGTGAATGAACATTTTCCATTAAAAAAGGGGGGAGGTTTAATGGAGGAGGAAATAACATTTTAGTGGGCATTTTATATGCATATCTGATAAGTGTTCAGGGATAGGTTCTATTGAAAATGTTCTCCAGAAGAGCATGTACTCTTACCTTCCATTGTGATGAAGTTGGGACCTTCTCTTTTGAGTAGTATGCCCAGCAGGATGGTCTGGCTGGCCAGACAACCACAGTCCTGAAAGTAAAAATCAGTATGAGGAACTGGGATGAAACAAATTTAAGGTGATCCTCAGGGAGTAACTAGTCCCCAAACCATATAATTTAGAGTGGAAGTGAGAGAAAATAAAACTCCATTGATAACAAGCATGAGATGCTTGTTACACAAGTATTTATTTAGATATTTGAAGATAGAAGCTAGCTAAGCTGGTTTCATGAGGTAGGAGGTTTTAATAATCAATTTTCCCAGGAAACAAGATAAGCAATGGGCAGAAACTATTCTGTCTATAAGCATTAACAGTGATAATGCCATACTCTGAGACTTTGCCAAATCATTTAACCACTACCGTTTTCTTAAAAAAAAAAAACCACGATTTTATTATCTTGCAGTTATGTAGTTCAAAAGTCTGAAATAAGGTTCACTGGACTATAATTAAGGTGTTAGCATCTGCATCCCGCCTGGAGGCAGCTTCTAGGGAGAGTCATTTCCCTACAAACACCTCCTCTGTTTTCTTACCTCTTATACCTTCTATCAGCTCATCATGTTCCTTGGCTAGTGTCTGTCTCCACACCCCCTGCAAAGCTGGCAACCATGAGTGGAATCTTCTGCTTCACTGACATTAGAGCTTCTGTATCCCCCTTCCATGTTTAATGATCCTTGTGACTATGTTAGGCCCATCTAATAATCTTCCTCTTTTAAAGTCATCTGGTTAACATCATCAAATTCATCTATTACAATGATTTCCCTTTACAGTGGCTGGGATTAAGGCAATAAATGTCTTTAGAAGAACATGTCCAGTGACTCCAATGTGTAATAAAGATGAAAACAACTGTTTTACTCATAGAAGACAGACTAAAATGGCATCATAAAGAAACCGGAGGCACACTGAAAACTTGATATGAGGTTAGGGCAAGGAGGTAGAGAAGAGACAAGTCAGCCTTGTGGATTTCATATAGTTGCAGAACTTGTGAGGTGGGGATCAAGTTGTCACCTGAGTTATTCTCATCATAAATCACAATCACCATCACCATCACCATCATCATCATCATCATCATCATCATCATCATCATCATCATCATCATCATCATCATCATCATCATCATCACATCTCCTCTTCCTCCTCCTCCTTGTGTGCTAGTCCTGGGGCTTTAACTCAAGGAGGGCCTGAGTGCTATCCCTGTGTTTTTTTGCTCAAGGTTAGCACTCTACCACTTGAGCCAGAGCTCTACTTCCCACCTTTTGGTGTTAATTGGACCTAAGAGTCTCATGGAAGGAAAAGAGTCTTATGGACTTTCCTTAGGTTGGTTTTGAATTGTGATCCTCGGATTCTGGCAACCTAAGTAGCTAGAATTTCAGGTGTGAGCCACTGGCACCTAACTACTGTATTCTTAATTTTACTTATTTGTAAATGGGAGACCATACTGACATCAACCTATTGTGAAGAGATGTGCATGAGAGGTGGAGACATGTATTATATAGGTATTATATATTTCAGGGCATTGTGCTATGTGTTTTATGACTATTATATTGTATTCACACTTACTCGGATCTATATACTATAGATTAATACCAAAGACTGATGACATCTGGAAGGATATGTACCTAGTTTATGTGTGTAAATCTGTATGGTCCACATAAGATGCCACAATTTTCATATTTATACCAGTAGGATTTCACATCTTTGAATAAGTACTACATGCTACTCACACCCTTCTTTTTTTTTAAATGTAAATAATCTTAAGAAAGTTAAAACATTAGATTGCTAAAATATCCTTATGATGCAGTCAGAGGTCTGCTCTCCTCAGTGACAGGAGAGAAAAAGCAAGCCTGGGACCTGAACAGTAAAAGCAGGATGGGAACATGAAAGGAAGAAAAGAGGCACTGAAAGAAAAATCTGGAGAAGCTGGGCACCAGTGGCTCACGCCTGTAATCCTAGCTATTCAGGAGGCTGAGATCTGAAGATCACACTTCAAAGCCAGCCTGGGCAGGAAAGTCTGTGACTCTTATCTCCAATAAACCACTACAAAACTGGAAATGGCATTGTAACTCAAGCGGTAGAGCATTTGCCTTGAGCTGAAGAGCTGAGGGATAGTGCCCCAAGCCCAGAGTTCAAGCCCCACGACCAAAAAAAAAAAAATCCGGAGACCTCAAAGGCAATGCCATTGTCTTAATACATACAATCCCACTCATCTCTACTCCTTAAGACAATCACACTTAAGACAAAAAAGCATCTCTCTGCTCTGAGTGTACAGTGGCCATCTACATCTAGATTGCCTGCCACCTTCTTTGAGAGGATAGAAAGATATTAGGCCTAACTGGTTGTTCCTGTCTGGCAATCTCACACAGGGCCTTGTGGAAATTGCATCTCTCTCACATTCAGCTTTTGAAGAATTTCCTGGGTTGATTTGTTTTTCCATTCACTAATGGTGATGCTTGGTTGTTGTTTCAGTTCAGGGCCATCAGGGGTACTGCTTTGTCTTTTAACTTTTGAATGTTTGGGAAATTCTAGTTCTTCAAAACTCTTAAATTCCGGAAGCCTAGAAATTAAAACATAATGTTTCAGATTTTTTCTTTTTCAAATGTGATCTCAAGAGATGCAAAAACAAAATTAAACCAAAGGGACTTACTCGTCTGTATTACTGATTCTTAGAAAGTCAAGTTGTTCTACTACAGCTCCAGATATTAGTGTCTGAAATGTGAGGAGAAAAGATGAAAAACTCATTATTCATTAGGCCATATTCTGTGGTGTGTGCACAAACTTAAATTTTTTTTATTGGTCAAGTACTGGTGGCTCACGCCTGTAATCATAGCTACTCAGGAGGCTGAAATCTGAGGATTGTGGTTCAAAGCCAGCCCGAGCAGGAAAGTCTGTGAGACTCTTATCTCCAATAAACCACCAGAAAAGCAGAAGTGGTGCTGTGGCTCAGAAAACCAGAAGTGGTGCTGTGGCTCAAGTGGTAGAGCACTCGCCTTGAGCTGAAGAGCTCAGGGACAGTGCCCAAGCCCAGAGTTTAAGCCCCATGACCGACCAAAAAAATTGTTATTATAAAGTTGATATACAGTTATACAAGTTAGATTAAGAGTATATATACTTTTCTGCAAGTAATACTTCAAAAGGAAAAAAAGTTACTTGAGTATAACAAATATACTTCCTTATATAAGCATTCTAAAACTCGAAAGGCTTCTACAAACAAAATCGAATAGAATATATACACCTATAAATGAAATATATGCATCAAGTAACAGATCCACAAATCATACAAATAAGAAGGAAGGTCAACATTAGATAAACTCTCTGTTCTTAGGATTTTAGCATTTAATAAATGTTGATTTTTAAACCAAGGCCTTTGTGTACATGCTATGTAAGTGCTCTGTCACTGAGATACACTGTCACCCCTATAGTTACTTATTTAAAGTTGCAATTATAATAATTCAGTGTTGATCTGAATAAAATAATTGGGATGCTTAAATAGTTTGGGAAAAAGACAATACCAATTACACTTGGTTTCTACTAGTTTGGAATGCTATTTCAGGACCATTCAATGGTGAGATAGTACAGTCTTCCCTTTCCATGATCATGATGGCAATGCATTCTTAAGCTGAAGTTTTTCTCCATTCTGGCACATAACAATGTATATTTGGTCATTTTATTTTCCATTAGTTCTTGATCCTAAGTTAGGTAGGCTAAATAGTGAGAAGTGAACTATACCATATAGTGATCCATAGGATTATCAGACAATTCTTTGATTAAGACCATTATTTCAAGTGTAAAGAAATAGCTCATAGGAAAGTTGACTATGTTTGTAAACCATTAAGAGGTGTGTTATCTTCTTCTCTGAGTAGAAATGCATAAATAATGCAAGATATCTGCTTATAGGAGATGGCAAAATGGACATATTCCAGCAATTACTCTAAATTTTCCATGCAGAGTATGAGTGAAAAAGGCCAAATATGCAACCTACCTGCATGTTTCATGTGGCTCAGCTACAGTCAGGTCAGCTGAGGAACAGGGTCTGTGCCTGGGTAGACAGTAGTGCTAAGCATAACTGAGGTTTGCTAAATGATAGTTCCTAACAATCAGGCTCACATCTATACATTTGCTCTTTAGTAAACTAATTTGTTAGATATTTACTAAGCAATTACCATATGCCTGGCTATCTTCAGTGTTGAAAATTAACATGTACAAATTATTAAAAATATTTGCCTTTTTGAAACTTACTTTATAGGTACATGTAGAGGGAAGAAATCAAATTATATATTCTTCAGATGATACAGAATAGAAAAAGAAGTATTAAATAAAATAAGAATGGTAGGGAACACAGAATTCCACTTTGTATATGTACCACATTTTCTTGATCCATTCATCTAATAAGGGACATCTGTGTATGGAAACCTTCGCTGAAGAACCTTGCTGGAGCTCACTGGAGGCCTGGGTTTGAAGGTTATACCAGTCCCCTGGATGCTTTCTCTCTGCCTTCTATTTGCCATGAGTAGCTCCACATGTTCCTACTGCCATGATGTTTTGCCCAAGTACATGGGGCCAAGTGATCTCTGAAACTTTCTTCAGTTGTTTATGTCAGCTATTTTGGACAAGAGTGACAAAAGCTAACTAATATAGCAGGTCAGAGATGTAGGTTTAGACTATGGGATTTAGACTAGTTAAAGGATTTGGGGTTCTACTTTGTATGAAAGAAATCACAGAAACTTACAATCTGTGTCATAATCTAACTGCTTATGCCTGCTGACTTGTCTTTAATAGTAACAGGAGATTGAAAAGTTTGGTGAGAGATGATGGTGGCTTGGATCCTGTTTAAGGTAACAGGTAGTGGTCAGATTCCGCATATAACTGAGGGTACAAGACAACAGGATTTAATAATGGAGTATAGTGCTGAAGGCCCTGTTGTCAACTGGTAGGAGAAATGTCCTACTAACAAGCATCAGAACTTAAGTTCAATATCCAGTACTACACTACCCCTATCCCCCAACATATTACAATGTAGATCTGAAAGAAAGACTCATAGCCTCATGTATACAATGTCTTCTGTTTGCTTGAAGAAGTCATGCCAAGTCATTTGAACTGTATGCCATAAAGGTGTGGGTAAAGTACATCCTGAGATGTTCATATGGCACTAAACTGCCTAACAATACAATTGTCATAATATTCCCATTATTATGGGATGGCTATGGTTTTCTTTTTGATAAAATACCTTTTATTTCTTTTGATGGGTCTCAGATTTGAACTCAAGGCTTTGACCTTGCCAGGCAGGTGTTTTTACCACTGAGTCATACCTCCAGGCCCTTTATTTTTTTGGTGGCCAGTTTTTAATATATATTTTTATTGTAAAGAAACTGTACAAAGGGGTTACAGTTACATGAGTATGGTAATGATATATTTCCTATAAAACGTTACACCCTCCTTTGTTTTTCCCTTACCGTCCCTTCCCTCTTCTCCTCCCCAACACCACCCTGAAGCTGTAAAGTTCATTTTCAACATAATGTTTTGTACATATCATTGTTACAATGGGTCAACCTGTATCCTTATTTCAGCATTTTGTTATTTCCCCTGCCCAAATTAGAAAAATTTATATACAAGATGCAAGGCACTGGAAGCAAATACAGTGAAAACAGGGGTTATACCATGAGGAAAGAATATACCAAAGAAACAACAACAACAAAAAAAAACAGACAGTACATTAAAAACAACAGCAAGAAAGATTAAACTTCTAGTGTCCCTATCTTGGGGTTCATTTCGCTTAGTATCATCCTATGTGGTCATATGTACATAGCTTTTGACCTTTTCTGCTTATCCTAGACATATACTAGTTATTGCAAATAAGGGAAACCATGGGACCTATGGCTTACTTCACTTAATATGATTTTTTCCAAGTCTTTCCATTTCCTAACAAATGGGCAATGTCATTCTTTCTGATGGAGGCACAGAATTCCATTATATGGAAATACCACATTTTCTTGATCCATTCATCTACTGAGGGGCATCTGGGTTGGTTCCATATCTTAGCTATGGTGAATAATGCTGCGATAAACATAGTTGTGCTGGTAGCTTTAGTATGGTCTTGTTTGTGACCATCTAGGTAAATTTTGCTGGCCATTTTTGAGACAAAGTCCTGCATCCTGCCAAGGAACACATTTAGAACTGCAATCTATCTAATTTCAGCCTTCCTTGGAACTTTTTATCTTACCACAACTGATTCCATATATGTACTAGCTCACAAACTTTTGTCTAATCTGGCCTTGAATAGTAATTCTCTTCTTCTCTCCTTCCCAAGTAGCTAGGACTTTAGGTGTGAGCTATTGGTACCTTGGCTGGATAAAGGGCTTTAACTTTTAAAAAGGAAAGAAGGCAAAATGAACATGGATGATGAACTTCTATTCATATTTTTTAAATGCAAGACTATTAGAAGTATGAAGAACAAACTATTGATCTCTCTCTCTCCTCCAACTTCTGAAGTTCAACAAAAAATGGAAGTAAAGATGAATAATTAAGAGGACATTCAACTATGTTGCTTCAAGGGCAGTGATTAAAGTCCATGTGCTCAAATATAAAAAGCATGGACTCAGGAGTAAGAAACCATTAGTTCTAGCCTTCTTGCTGCAGTAACTCTGCAGTAACTAGTGTTAAGATGGAAGACAATGAAAGGGTTCCAGTTTGCACCTTATGAGACACTTTTGTGAATTAACTCAAGGTCTTGATCAACTTGAGCTTTGTGTATACTGATATTGGTGGAGAGTTTTCCAATTTCAGATGAAAAAAGGAATATCTGTCCAACCTCAAAATTTTATGCTGTGCTTGACATTAAAAAGGAAATAAAATGAGAAATCTTTAATTTATTGCCTTAATAGAAAAAGTACTACTTTTTATATTGCTTTTATAATTTGTCTAAAACTCTTCAATGAAACGTAAACTCCCTAAGATATGGCAGAATATTAAATTCTAAACCAAAGTAATTTTAAAATTAAATTTAGCTCAGAAATAAGGATTTGTTAACATCAAACACTGACAGTTACCATGTGCTAAAATGAAAGTCTGAAAGAATTTGGATTCTTTTTAAAATTATAGTAGATTACCAGGTACCTGTGGCTCATGCCAGTAATTCTAGAACCTGAAGAGGTCGAGATTTAAGAATCATGGTTTGAAGCCAGCCCAACTTAGAAAGTCTATGACACTCTTATCTTCAATTAAACACTAAGAAAGCCAGAAGTGGAGCTGTGGCTCAAGTGGTAGAGCACTAGCTTTGAGGAACAAAAGCTCAGGGACAGTACCCAGGCCCTGAGTTCAAGCCACAGAATCAGAACACACACAAATATATATCATCCAAAATATAATAGAAATTTTTATGGCTTTTAATATAAAATCATTGAATCCACTTGAAATGTATTTGTGTGTGATATGAAAATAAATGTAATTAATTTTTAATCAAATGTGCATAAAATATCTACAAAAGACTATCAGTGTATGAAGCAAGTTCTTGGATCACATCCTGTTTTATGCACCTGTATGTATGGTGAGGGCATCACACCATGTTACGATAATAGTGTGCATGTACCACTAGTTCATAGAAATCTCAGTCTTAATGACTTAAATGCTTATTTAGAACTTCTATTTTACTCTATTTAATAGCTTGAAAGTTCTAATAACTTCTCTACTCGTTATCGATTTTAGGAGGCTATGATATTGGGGCTTGAACTTAGGGCCTATTTCCAAGGCAGCTGTTATTTTCCTAAACATATTGATTATAGCCATATGGAAGCCTATTTTTGCCAATACATGTATCATGTAGGACTGTTTCTAATATACTTGATTCTTCTTTCTTTTAGGTATTTGATCTTTTTGCCCCCTAACTTGCCTGGTAATTTTTTTTTTTTTCCGTCCGGTTGTCCGGCCTGAACTCTGGGCCTAGACGCTGTCCCTCAGCTCTTCAGCTCAAGGCTAGTGCTGTACCACTTGAGCCACAGCACCACTTCCGGCTTTTTTATTTTTGTTTATGTGGTGCTGAGGAATCGAACCCAGGGCCTCATGCATGCAAGGCAAGCACTCTACCACTGAGCCACCTTCCCAGCTCCTTGCCTGGTAATTTTTAAATGCAAAAGAAAACAGTGCTCTGGGTATGGTGACAAATGCTGGTGATTTTAAGCACTTTGGAGGTGGGAGCAGAAGGGTCATGAGTTTGAAATCAACCTGGGCTATGTAATGAAATTTTGACTTAAACAACAACAAACCCTACATTGTACATAAATAACTATAGCAGTACTTGAAGATCTGAATGGTATTTTCTACTCTTTGTAAGGGGACTGAATCATCTTGTTTCATTTTATTCTTAAAGTACAGGCTTTCAAGAGGGTTTATCTTCTTATACTTTCAAGAAGGCTAGTTTTTAAATGAAAAAGACATAATATAGTCTTGTCATGGGGGTTACATGTGAGATATTGTCTTACACATTACTACCACCATCAAAACAACCTTCCAAAAAAACAAAAAAACAAACCCAATACAGACATTGATATATGACACTTAGAAATACTTTTAGAGTCCAGACGCTATTTTCTACTCTTCGTGAGAACTGAATTGCTTTGGATTCCCTTTTTTTAAAAAAATTCTTTATTGAGATTAAGTAATACATACATTTCACAATATTGAGGGATAGTGATACTTAGCTAAAGTCACAAACACATTTTAACATTCACAAGGCAAATTGTCATTATCATGGCCTATAAAGCTTGTGAACTCTACAAACTCCTTTCAATAGTATCACTTGAAAATAAGAGATAAAAAATCCTTGTCTTTGGTGGGCCATGAAATTCAATTTTTGTCCTATTAGCTTTAGGGGAATACCAAATGCTTGTTTGATTACCACTGAAATTCTGACCATGCTTCCAATACACCAATATGTTATTTTAGGAGAAACTAAGAGTTTGTAATTGATTATTTTTTCCCCTGCTATTTGGACTGGAACCCTCATTCAGCTTTCTTGCTCACCTAGTGGTCAAACTCTAGGCTTGACCCCAAAGCTAGTGGTCAATCTCTACCACTTGAGACATGCCTCCAGTCCAGCATTTCTCTGGTTAATTCAGACAGTTTCAGAGATTGTTCTTCCCTAAACTAGCTTTGAACCATAATCCTCTAATCTCAGGCTCCTAAGTAGCTAGAACTGAGTAACTAGATACAGGTGCCTGCCTAATTGTGTGTGTGTGTGTGTGTGTGTGTGTGTGTGTGTGTGTGTGTGTGTGTGTGTGTGTGTGTGTGTGTGTGTGTGTGTGTGTGTGTGTGTGTGTGTGTGTGTAAAAATGATAAGTCTAATTATTTCTTGTAAGGGTTAGAAACATACCTAGGTAGATATTGTAGTGGTAAGGATATGTAGGTACAGTGCAAAGGCAATGGTGGATTTCTAGTTAATGTGACCATCACACATATCTTACCCTCAAGTCCCACTCAAATAACAGTAGAAAAAAATAACTTAAGGTATAGATCTATTCAGATAAAAAGAACAGGAAGAATTTCAGGCTCTGGATGTGTGGTATACTGAAGGAGTAGGGGAAAGGATACTAAAAATGGTAGATTCACTGACACTATATGGTGGCTAATCCCAAAGTCCTTCTTTCCCTAAATAGCTAAGAAGCAGGTATCTGTTTGCATCTCCTTGAATAAAGGAGATAAAGACTGTCTCAAAAATACAAGACACATAGAAAACAGAATCAAACATTAAGTACATGAAAGACTATAAACCTAACATTTGACCCCTTGCATCATTCTTTTCTTATTCCTTTTTATTATCCTTCTTTCTTTACTTCCTTCCTTTCTTTCTTTCTTTTTTTTTTTTTTTAAAGATAGGTTCTCAGTATGAGGCTCAGACTAGCTTGAAACTGGGTATATAGCTCCAAGTAGCCTCAAACTCATAGTCCTTTTGCATTAGGCTCCCAAATGGTGAGACTGCAGGGTGTGTCACCAAAATGCTTCCCTCCTCCATTTTTTTTTTAATTGTGAAAATACCATATAGAGGGGTTACAATTACATGGACAAGATTATGAGTACGTTTCTTATCAAGCATTGTTGCCTCCTCCTTTGTTTCCCCTTCCCATCTCCCACCTCCCCAACCCTCCCCCCCCCCCCCCCCCCCCGCGCCAGCCCAAGTTGTAAAGTTCGTTTTTCGACAGAACGACTTGTACGTCTCATTGTTGCAATGGGTCCACCTGTATCCCTAGATAAACAGTTTGTTTTTTCCCTTCCCCTCCACAAATTATACCAACATCAAATACAATGAAAGCAGGAGTTATGCCGTGGGGGAGGGACATACAAAGCAACAAAGAAATCATCATATAAATATGTTAGAAACAATCGCATGAAAGAAAAAACATTTGAATACTTATCTTGGGGTTCATTTCACCTAACATCAACTTATTTGACCTTTTCTGCTTGTCTCAGACATATACTAGTTATTGCAAATAAGGGAAAGCATGGGACCTATGTTTCTTTGGGCCTGGCTTACTTCACTTAATATAATTTTTTCCGAGTCTTTCCATTTCCTAACAAATGGGGCAATGTCACTCTTTCTGATGGAAGTAGAATTCCATTGTGTATATATGCCACATTTTTTTGATTCATTCATCTACTGCCCCTCCTCCATTCTTAAAAATGAGTGGAAAAAATGAAAAAAAGGCTAAGGATCATCAGATATTGAACAGATACCTTCAATGTAAAAGACTGAGGGGAAAAAAAAAACCTGAAAGCGGTAATGCAGAGAAATTTGCATTCTAGTTTCCTTAGAAAAAACACAAAATAGAAGATCTACAAAATAAGAGCAGGTTACTGTAAGGAAAATTTAAAACAGAAACATTTAAAATATAAAAAATTAAATAGGTAACATGTTGAGGGGATTATGATGTACATAAAAATCAATCATACATGCAAAATACAACCACCAGGAAGTGGGTATGTCATTTATAACACTACTTATATAGGTCTCTGTTTTGCTTTGTTTTATTTATTTATTTATTTTGGGCCTTGAACTCTGGACCCAGGCCCTGTCCTTGAGATCCTTTTTGTTCAAGGCTAGTGCTCTACCACTTGAGCCACTGCACCACTTCAGGATTTTTCTGGTGGGTAATTGTAGATAAGTTTCCTGGCCTTTCCTGCCCAGGCTGGCTTTGAACCACAATCCTCAGATCTCAGCCTCTTGAGTAGCTAGGATTAGAAGTGTGAGCCACTGGTGTCCCACTGTTCTTATGCTTTTGTTGCTATTTCCTAGACATCAGATTCATTGTTCATATATTAGTAAGTGTAATAATAAAACTGATGTATAAAAAACTACCATAAGTACAGAATGTTTGGTGAGAATACATAGAGAACATTATTATACAAGATTTTCCCAAGTTGTGTTGACTATAATGAAGATACTAGTCTCCCCTAACAAAAAGATGCTGGTATTTTAGAATACAGCACAAAAGTATCTATGTA
Organism: Dipodomys merriami; assembly: GCF_024711535.1. Taxonomy (NCBI): domain Eukaryota; kingdom Metazoa; phylum Chordata; class Mammalia; order Rodentia; family Heteromyidae; genus Dipodomys; species Dipodomys merriami. Next base: position 4,668,286 of record NW_027206457.1, read on the forward strand.
TGGTAATAATAATAAGTTTGAAGGAAGAAAACCTTGGAATTAAAGTCATCAGAGAAAGTTACTTTCTCACTCTTACAAGTAGATTATGGTTCCATCCAAGTAGACTTATTGCTACACACACACACACACACACACACACACACACACACACACACACACACACACACACACACACACACACACACACACACACACACACACACACACACACACACACACACACTGCCTTTTAATGAGATTAGTGGAGTGTAGTTCACAAGTTAAACAAGAATGGACAGAGATTGGGTGGGGGGAGGCTGCAGGGGCAGGCAAGGAGGAGGAGGCTGTAGAGTACTTATTTTTAAACAGGAAAGCCAATCACATCTTAGATTTTCAACCTTGACTGCACATTAGAATTAACTAGGGCTATTCAAAAATGTTCTCATGGCCAAGCTGCAACCCAGATTGATTAGATTAGAATCTTTGTGGGTATCCCAGAATAAGAGGTTTTAGAAGCTTCCAGGTGATTTCAAATTGCAGACCAGGTTGAGAACCACTGCCTTAGTATTTAACTGCAGTAGCTATGTGAGAGCCAAGTTTTAACATAACCTTTCATTTTTTGGGTCCGGTCGTGGGGCCTGAACTCTGGGCCTGGGCGCTGTCCCTCAGCTCTTCAACTCAAGGCTAGCGCTCTACCACTTGATCCACAGCATCACTTCCAGCTTTTTTTTCCTTTTTGCTTATGTGGTGCTGGGGAATCGAACCCAGGGCCTCATGCATGCAAGGCAAGCGCTCTACCACTGAGCCACCTTCCCAGCCCCACCTTTCTTTTTTTTATAAGGCCCTTAGGCTTCAATTACTGAGGGAACACTAGTGACCAAAGAAATAAGTGCTTGTTATACAGTAGCATTGACTCAGAGGATTCCAGACAAGTTAATGAAGAGTGATTACATAATTTAAGTTTCTCTTTTGTTGTTATACTTGTCCTATATTTGTTACATGTTATTCTTCTTGGGTTATTTTAAGGGGCTTATAAGGGGTTGAATTATAAGGAGTTGTATATGTGGAGACAGAGTAGTCGACTTTTAGGATGGTTCCTTTAGAGAAAAAGTTAGCTAAATATGCCCTGTTGCATTGTATTTTCACAGAAGGCAAGGGTGTGGGGCAAGGATGAATCAAAACAGAAAATCTTTAACTTGAACTGCCACTGCCCTTTATTCTCAGGTCTTCTTCATGTTATTTTTTTCTTTATTTTTTTTGGTGCCAGTTCTGGGACTTGAATCCAGACCTAGGCTCTATCCCTGAGCTTTACTTGCTCAAGGCTTGTGCTGTACCATTTGTGGCCACAGGGCCACTTCTAGTACCACTTGTGGCCACAGGGCCACTTCTATCTTGTTGGTGGTTAATTGGAGATAAGAGTCTCACAAACGTTCCTGCCTGAGCTGGCTTTGAACCATGATCCTCATATCTCAGCTTCCTGAGTAGCTAGGATTAGAAGTGTGGGCCACTGGCACTTGGCTCAGTCTTCTTTTTGATATTCAGTTTGAAGGTTAACTTTGCTACAAAAATGGTCTTTCTTCTCTCCATATCTGAGACAACTAGTATTCTGTGGATTAGGCTCCATCCTCCCCTGTGCTACATGTAGTATTCATCCAAGATGTTTTAGAAACATTTTTGACAAAACTTTAAAAAGTCTGTAGAACAGCTAAGGATCACAGTTAGAAGGTAGGTTTGATAGGCAAATCCTCATCTCTCTTATCTCTAAATAATCAACAAAAAAGCTGTAAGTAGAGGTATGGCTCAAGTGGCAGAGCACCAGTGCCAGGATTGAAATAAAGAAGCAAGAGCAAGAATCCCTGAGTTTAACGTCCCAGTACTGATGCATGCACATACATGTCTGTTTAAGGAATGGCAACCAAGAATGAACTTAGAAGCCCAGAGCAGAATGAACTTGTCTTTCTTACTCAATATTGGGCACTATCTATATGAAAGACCCTTGGGGATAGTCACAATTATTTTACAAGACATAAGAATTTAGTGAACTACAATGTGACTAGCTGAAGTTAAAGGATATAGAGGGATGGCAAAGAAGAGAAATGGCATTTCTAAACTGAGCCATTTTTCAGAGTTGTCCTTTAAAGTCTTTAAAGTCCAAAAATCTTGACAGAAGGGAGAAGAGCCAAGCAGAAGAAATGGTGAGAGCAGAGGGATAGAACTCAACAAAATTCAGGACATAGGAATTAATCTGTATTGGCTAATGCATAGAATATTTAATAGGAGAGGGCTGTGGACAAAGAGGCTATTATATCTAACACAGAACTCTCTGTAATAAGGAGTTGTGAAGACAATGCTGAGATGTTCAATTGGAATATAATTATATCTTGGCTGAATGTTAAAGTTGAATAAAACAAGGAACACTGGAACAATTTGCCTTTAAAATTCCAAGATTATTCAGTTGGTTACTTGATCCCTTTATCAACTCAGTTCCTCAAATGCAGTTATGAGGTTGGAATTCAGCTACTAAGATTTAAAATATTTATTAGTAAACAACTGCAATTGTTTAAGCACTTGAGACATCAATAGGAATAGGATGATCAGTACAGAATAAAATTTTAAAATAAAAATCTTAAACAGAACACATAATAAGAAACAGCTATGTTGCAGATAATTGTAACACAAAAACACACTGAAGGGGCTGGGAAGGTGGCTCAGTGGTAGAGCGCTTGCCTTGCATGCCTGAGGCCCTGGGTTCAATTCCTCAGCACCACATAAGCAAAAAGAAAAAAGCCAGAAGTGACGCTGTGGCTCAAGAGGTAGAGCACTAGCCTTGAGCTGAAGAGCTGAGGGACAGTGCCTAGGCCCAGAGTTCAGGCCTCATGACCGGACCCAAAAAAAAAACAAAAAACAAAAACACACTGAAATTCAGAAGCTACCTGTAGACGATCAACATGAACTTTGACTCCTCCAATCACTCCTTTTTTGAAGGCTGCCAGCATGTCTAATATGGGATTAAACCGGCTACCCCTAAAAATAAAGCATATAAACAAAATGAGCGTATTAACTTCTGTTAATATGGGGAATAAATAGTCTAATAATAACTATTCAAATAACTCTACATCACTATATAAGAACAACACAAGACAACAAAAACCAAGAAAGCTCTGCTTCCAAGGGGTTCATAGTGTTAATGGCTGTACGATATAAGCATCTGACTCCTTTTTAAAAAAATCAACCTACCTTATATTGTCTTCCCGGATGAGAACAAGAAAAAGTGGGCGTCCATGCATTTTCCAATATTGCTTGATGAACTGCAGTGCATTCTATGAAAACAGAAGATGATGTAGGGTAGAATGGCGTAGTATCTAAGCTGATTGAAAACTTAACCATGAGAGGCAAAAAGCCAACAAAACTCACATTATGAGAACTCGAAGCCTAGATAATTTAGACTAAGGAAATCCTGTTACTTTAATTTGTTTTTAAAAAAATAATCACATTGCCCAAATTTTAAGGCTTTTTATCTTGTACATGTATACCCTCTCTCTGGTGGCCTAAAAAATACAGTTCAAGAATAGTCTGCAACAATGAGATGCACAAGTTGTTATGTGGAAAAACGAACTTTACAACTTTGGTGGGAGGGGGGAAGGATTGGATGGCGGGGGGGGGGGAGGATGGGAAAGGGAAACAAAGGAAGAGGCTACAATGCTTGATAAGAAATGTACTCATTATCTTGCCCATCTAATTGTAACCCCTCTGGACAGTATTTTCACAATAAAAAAAACTAAAAAAAAAAAAGAATGGTCTCAGCGGGGTGCTGGTGGCTCACACCTGTAATACTAGCTACTCAGGAGGCTGAGATAGCGGTTCAAAGCCAGCTTGGGCAGGAAAATCTGTGAGACTCATCTCCAATTAACCACCAGAAAACTGGAAGTGGTGCTGTGCCTCAAGTGGTAGAGTGCTCACCTTGAGCTGAAGAGTTCAGGGACAGTACCTAGGCCCAGAGTCCAAGCCCCACAACTCATAAGGGGGAAAAAAAAAAGGAATGGTCTCAAAGAAAGCCTGGCATGGTGATGCATGCCTGTAATCCTAGTACTTGGAAGAATGAGACAGGAGAATTTCAAGTTGAAGCCAGTCTGGCTTGTTTATTAAAAAAGAAACAAAACCCAAAAGACAAAAAAAAGATACTTGGAAGAAAAAAAATCATCCCAGTGATATTCACAAGATTATCATCATTGTATATTACATTACCATAATACAGCACAGCAGATAGAAGAGATTGAAGTAAATCTATTAAAACTGAAGTGATATGGAGGGAATGCTTTATGTGTTTAAATATTTAATTACATACTACCATCATCACTATCCTATCATACTCATGTTTTATTATGTCCAGTCCAGATATTCAATTTAATCCTCAGAACAGCTTTATTACTATTACTATATGATTACTTTTTTTCTTTTTGGGGTCCAGTTGTGGGGCCTGAACTCTAGGCCTGGGCACTGTCCCTCAGCTCTTCAATTCAAGGCTAGAGCTCTACCACTTGAGCCACAGCACCATTTCTGGCCTTTTTCTTTTTGCTGATGTGGTGCTGAGGAATTGAACCCAGGGCCTCATGCATGCAAGGCAAGCGCTCTACCACTGAGCCACCTTCCCAGCCCCTAGGATTACTTTTTATAGATTAGAGAACAGTGGCATATAAGATTTAAATAACTTGCCCAAGAATATAAAGCTGACAAGTGATGGATAAAGATTTTAAGAGAGAGAAAAAAGATAAATGGGAGCCCACAACTGAGTCAGCAACAGTCAGATACAGAGAAAATTCCCCCCATCATGGATGGTCCTAAGCAACACTGGGAATCATTTGATTTGCTTTTGTTTCCAAATGGGCAGAACAAACCATAGAAACACAAGAAAACTGGCAATTCAAGGAAGCTCAGCTCTCACAGAAAATAACCAGGCGATAGAGCAGACAACGAAGGGCCTAGAAGACAGTTCTTAAAATGCTTTAAAAATACTGCTGATAAATATGTTAATGAAAAGATAGAAAGTCTTCACATGTCAATTTGTGAGTGTGATGAGACTAACCAAGGTTTATTAGAGAAATTTCATGGAATCCACAAAAACTAAATGAAGTCCAAAAGAAGGACAGGTAGACCAATTTAAAAATAGTCACTCCACTAAAAGATATGAGAGAAGACACTGATAAATTAAAGGAGTGAAGAAGTCCACACAAGACCTAAAAGAAAGTTTCAATAAAGAGATAGAGATCATAAATGAACAATTAGAAGTCAGAGAAATAAAAAACAAAGTAGAAATTATTGACAGAAGAATAGACGATATAAAAGACAAGAATAGATGACACAGAAGATAGTCTCAAGAATCAAAGATAGTGAAGTAAGCCAGGCCCAAAGAAACATAGGTCCCATGATTTCCCTTATTTGCAATAACTAGTACTTGTGTAGGACAAGTAGAAAAGGTCAAAAGCTATGTACATATGACCATATAAGATGATGTTAAGTGAAATGAACCCCAAGATGGGGACACAATTTTTTTTTCTTTCTTGCTATTGTTTCTAATGTATTTATAAGGTACCATGTGATTTTTGTATGTTCCTCCCCCCCATGGTATAACTCCTGTTTTCACTGTATTTGATGTTGGTGCCCTATATCTTGTATATACACTTCTCTAGCTTGGGGAAGGGAAGGTAAAAAGTAAAATGCTTAAATAGGCATACAGGCTGACACATTGTAACAAGGAGATATACAAGATACTATGTTGAAAATGAACTTTACAACTTTGGTGGGGGGGGGGGCGGGGAGTTGTGGAGGTGGGAGGAAAGGGATGGTAGGGGGAAAACAAAGGAGGAAGCAACAATGCTAAATAGGAAATGTACTCATTACCTTGCTGATGTTAACTGTAATCCCCCTGTACAGTATTTTTACAATTAAAAACATACAAAAAAAAGAATCAAGGATAGATTAGATATTATACAGAAGGAGGAGACAATTATCCAGAAAAAATCCAAGAAACAAGAAAGAGCTTACAAAAATTTCAGAACTTAATAAAAACACCTAATTTTAGGCTGATTGGTAGTGAAGAAGAAGAGGAAGAAACCAAATGGATAGGAAACATTTAACAGAATTCTAGCAGAGAACTTTCCAACACACAAAACACCAAGCCCGCTTAGATACAAGAAGCCTCTAAACCTCCAAACAGACCAGACCAGAAAAGAATATCCCACCGACACATTATAATCAGCATAGGATCAACAGAGACCAAGGAAAGGATCTTTAAAGATGTCAGAGAGAAAAAATTAGCTACTTATAAAGGAAAAGCTATCAGAATAACTACAGATTTCTCAGCTGAAACCAGGAAATCCAGGAGAGCCTGGCATGATGTATGTCACACCTTAAAGATAAACAACTACCAACCAAGAATACTGTACCCAGAAAAGCTCTCCTTCATAACTGTGGGACAAATAAAACTTTCCAGAACAAGGAAAAATGGAAATAATTTATCTCCACAAAACCAGCACTACAGAAGATACTTAAAGATGTCCTACATATAGAAAATTAACAAGAACATGAAAGTGGTAGAGAATGGCCCCTTACCAGAAAACCAGATAATTATAGTAAGAAAATATAAGGCACAGACTCTAAAGAAGTGGATAACATGGCAAGAACTACCAAATACTTCTCAGTTCTGATTTTCAATATTAATAGACTTAACTCTCCAATTAAATGACAGATTGTCTTGTTGAATCAAAAACACAGGACCCATCCCTCTTCTGTCTTCAAGACACATCTTGCCCCCAAAACAAATATATTCTGAAACTGAAAGGCTGGAATAAAATCTTTCAAGCAAATGGCCCTATAAACAGGCCAGAGTAGAAATTCTAGTATCAGATAAACAAGACTTCAAATTAAAATTCATGAGAAGAGACAAGGAAGGATACTACATACTAATGAAGGGATCTGTAATACAGGAGGCTATAACAATTCTAAATATCTATATACCAAATGCCAGACAATCCAACTTCATCTAACAACTACTACTTACCTTAAAAACACACATAGATCCAAATACAAAGATTGTTGGTAACTTTAACACATCACTGTCACCTCTTGATAGATCATCCCAGCAAAAACTTAACAGAGAAACCTCATACCTAAATAACTACATTGACCAAACAGACTTAACAGACATCTACAGAATATTTCACCCAGTAATGTAATATTCTTCACAGCAGCTCATGGAAGATTCTCCAAAATAGGTCACATTTTAGGTCACAAAGCAAAACTAAATTCAGAAAATATGAGATTGTTCCTTGCATCCTGTCAGACCACAACAGAATAAAATTAGAGGTCAACACCAAAAGCCATCACAGAATATTCTCTAATTCAGGGAGACTGAACAAAACATTATTAAATGAGCAGTGGGTCATTGAGGAGCTCAGAACAGTGCAAATGTTTGTGGAATTTGTGAAATAATTAAATTCTTCCATTGCTTCCAGAGTCTACAATTTGATAGCATAAATGTTTGCCAAGTATTTGCTTATAATGTTCTGAATCTTGCTTGTTTCTGTCGTGATATTCTAATATTTGTCTCTAATTTTATTTATTTGGGTGTGTTCTCTTCTTTAAGACTAGATAAATGGGACTACAACAAACTGGAGTTTCTTCATGGCAAAGAACATAGCTAGCAAGATAAACAGAATGCCCACAGAATGGGAAAAGAAATTTACTAGCTATGTATCACAAGGGACTCATATCTAAAGTATACTTAGAGCTCAAAAAATTAAACCCCCCCAAAACAAATCCTCAAAGAAACAACAACCCAATTAATAAATGGACTAAAGACTTAAAGAGAGATTTCTTAGAAGAAGACAAATAGCCAATGACAAATGAACAGATGGTCAACATCCCTGGCCATAAAAGAAATACAAATCAAAACAACATTGAGATTCTATCTCACCACAATTAGAATGGCCATTACCAAGATATCGTAACAATAACAGATGCTGGAGAGGATGTGTCTATAAGAGAACACTACTACTCTGTTGGTAGTAATGTAATCTTGCTCAAGCACTCTGGAAAGCAGTATGGAAGTTCCTCCAAAGAATAAACATAAAGGTTCCCTATGACCCAGCAATTCCACTCCAAGCATTTATCCAATTGATCACTAACCAGTTCACACTAGAGGTACCAGCACAATCATGCTCACTGCAGCATTGTTTACCATAGACAAGATACATAATCAATACAAATGCCCCTCAGTGGATGAAGGGTCAAGAAATGTGGTACATACACACAATGTAATTTAATGCGTCCGTCAGAAAGAATAAAATTACTCCATTCTTCGTAAGGAAATGTAAAGCCAGACCCAAAGAAACATAGGTTTCATAGATTCCCTCATTTGCAGTAAAAATATTGGGCCTATAAACCTACAAGTAAACCCAATGGATGGTAAAAAAAAATTATACTTGGATATGATAAAGACTCTAAGCATTCACACAATGAAATCAAAGGAGAATATTTCTAGAGCGTATCACCAAGGCTCAATAGCTGTTTGCATATGATAATGTAAAATGATGCTTACCTAAATGAACTCCAAGAAATAGAAACAAGAGGTTTTTTTTATTTTACTTTTTGTGATTCTTTTTTGTTGTTTTGTTTTTGTTTTTCCTCTTTTGTTGCTGTTTTTGATTTCTGTAGTTTTTGCCTTACAGGTAAGTTTATCTGTTTTGGGAAGAGGAAGGGGAAGCCCAGAAATAGTGGGACAAAGTGTGATCTAATTCAGCAGTGATATTCACTAGACAACCATGCTGAAAATGAATCTTTACAACCTGGGGAGGGAGTGTGGGGGAGTGAGGGAAAAGGTGACACAGTTCAAAAAGAAATGTATTCAGTACCTGAACTATTTAACTGTATCCCCTCTGTCATTACCTTTACAATAAAAGTAAAAAAAGATTTTAAAAGATATAATCTAACTCCAGATTTCATACTCTGTATTATTATTTTAAGGTTTTATACTCTGCAATTAAAACAGGGAATAGAGGAGATTTCAACTCATAGAGTTAGGTGTTAGGTGAGGTTGTCCTGGACATTTTCATTTTTGGTGGTTAATGTTTGAAACCAGTTTTGTGCTTGCCAGATAGGTAATCTACAACTTGAATCACACCCTCAGCCCTTTTTGCTTTAGTTAATTTTCCTACAGGTGTCACTATCTTTTTGCTCTGGTTGGCCTTGATCCAGAAGCCTCCAAATCTCTTCCTTCTAAGTAGCAGGGAGTATAAGTGTGCAGTACCATGTCTGGCCTTGGATATTCTTTATAAAGAAAATTATTCTGCTAATTCTACTTTTGTTAAAAAAATAAGTCTTTCATATAAACATAGTTTTCAACACAGTTTACCCGCTTTTGCAAACTTTATCTTTTCACTCCACTTATAGAAAAGTGCAAAAATCAGTGTAATAACTTTACAGACTTCATCCTTCATGCTAATGCTCCCAGTTAGCTAAACTCTGCAAATGTGTTCATTTTACTTCCATATCTTACACTGTGTATCTCAGTGCACAGCTATGCAGGAGTGCTTGATTAAACAACATATGATAAAAATCTTAGAAATAAAGTCATCCTATTTCAGTCAAAACGGATTCTGAAACTACCTTTATGTCATCTATCAGTAGTAAAACATCTTGAGACATGTAGAAATCACTTAGGTCAAAGATGATAGGGTAACAAACGACTGTCTTTCCTAGAATGCGATAAATCTGTAATGGGAAACAAAAACAAATAAATATGAAACATACTTAAAGTCAAAGCAACAGTATTATCAATCTCAACTAAGTTAAAACAGATGCTAATCTGAATAGGTAAATGAAATCTATACAACATTAATTTTAAAGTTTCTTGCCAAATCAGTATAAAAAGTAGATAATTTCTAATAAATGGGAAAAGTCTACATAAAATTTGTTGTAAAGGTATTTTACAATGCTTAGAAAAAACACAGTAGTGTCCTAAGCATTTCTTCCCAGAAAGCTTCTGTGGTATGAAACAAGATAAGTAAGATTTAAAGAAAATAATGTCAAATAATTTGCCTTAGTCCATAATAAAATATGATAATAGAGGGATAGTATGTCAAATATCATCTTATCATGTGCTATCACAATTCAAACACTGGGCAGAACTTTTTCGAGCACCTTTGATGTACCCAGGCAGCCAATGGGTCTATCTGGCCTTCCGGAGAGTCCTAACTTTTCATTGATACCTAGGTGGAAATAAGCCTGTAAAACACAAATTTGTAAATCAGAGTCAGACAAGAATCCATACTTTTTTAAAAACCATTTTCTCTCCCCTATTGGCTTTTTAGTTTATGATTTTTCAAAAAAAAAAGAGGCAAGGGAAACTTGAACCAAATACTGCAAGCTAATCAATATATTAACTTAAGATTTTAAGCTACCAAGCTTTTTAAAGAGAAAAACAGTATATTCATTTAGCAACCTCCTAAAATTTAACACTATTCTTTTTTTGGTCGGTCATGGGGCTTGAACTCTGGGCTTGGGCACTATCCGAGCTCTTCAGCTCAAGGCAAGCGCTCTACAGCTTGAGCCACAGCACCACTTCCAGTTTTCTGATGGTTAATTGGAGATAAGAGTCTCACGGACTTTTCTGCCCGGGCTGGCTTTGAACCATGATCCTCCTATCTCAGCCACCTCAGTAGCTAGGATTACAGGTGTGAACCACTGGCGTCCAGCAACACTATTCTTATGTTATTGTAAATGCACCACTAGTATGGCTCTGTCTTGACTTGTATCTGATTAGCTAAGAGTTTCAAAAAATCAGGCCTATATACCTTCTACTGGGTTTATATCTTCATGTATTTACCACCAAAATGGAATCACCTTTATTGATCTTTCTGATTATATGAATTTTATAAATAATTCAAAGTATGTTCTAAAAATGGCTGGCCTTGTTTATTCTCACAGCCCCATAAACAGGGGTTATGTATATATATCTATATTATTGATATATACTAATGCTTTTATGAACAGATTCATATTTTTATGACTTAATATTGTGGTGTTATGGTTTCAAGATGTTAAAATGAGGCCATTCATTTTCTCTGTCTACCAATGCTGAAGTGACTGAAAAAGTCTAACTGTGAGTAAAAACTGTTAAGTATTAGAAAACAGGGAAGTGTACAGCACAAGAATAGAAATGCCTAATTTTTCTATAAGGCAAAAACATACTGTTGCAATGAATTAGGAGTTAATACCAGAACTGAGCACTTAATTCAATCAAGAAGACCCTTTATCCTATTTAGCACCTGGGCAATGATGAAAGTAGCTGCTGATTATTTTATTATTTTAAAAATAATTCCAGGGGCTGGGAAGGTGGCTCAGTGGTAGAGTGCTTGCCTTGCATGCCTGAGGCCCTGGGTTCGATTCCTCAGCACCACATTAAGCAAAAAGAAAAAAGCCGGAAGTGGCGCTGTGGCTCAAGTGGTAGAGCGCTAGCCTTGAGCTGAAGAGCTGAGGGACAGCGCCCAGGCCCAGAGTTCAGGCCCCACGACTGGACCCAAAAAAAAAAAAAAAAATTCCAGTAACACTTTTGGCAATGTGCAATTGTATCTGCAGGATAATTCTGTAGACTTGCTAAATCAAAGAGGATGAACCTTCTCTCTGAAAGATAATACCTACCTGATTATTACACTGGCATTAATAGTGCACAGATCTTTTAGTCACTTTCTTGAGTCAAAGTGATGTTCATTTTACTCTTAAAACTAATGTACTAAAATATTTGTAGCTCAACATTTTCAAACATATTAAATGTCTACTTATGTATTATAAATTTTTTCATTTTTTCCCTACCATAAGAATATTGTCTGAGTGGACTACATACTAGATCAAGCATCATTTCAGCATACTTCAATCTAAACATTTTCCTAATAGGAAATTTCACAAACACTTTTATTATTATTATTATTATTGTTGTTGTTGTTGTTATCAGTATCATTTGGTGTTAGTCCTGGGGCTTGCACCACTTAGGATGCTATGAATTTTTTGTTCCAGGCTAATCATCAACCACTTGAGCCACAGCGCCACTTCCACCTTTTGGGTTACACATACTTTTTATTTTGCCAGTCCTGGGGACTGAACTGAGGGCCTGGGCTCTGTCCCTGAACCTCTCTGTGCTCAAGGCTAGTGCTCTACCATTTGAACCATAGAACCACTTCTGTATTTTTCTGTTTATGTGGTACTGAGTGATCAAACCAAGGGTTTCATGCATGCCAGGAAGCACTCTACAATTCTGCCACATTCCCAGCCATGGTTGACAACATACTTTTAGTGTATCAGGTTACTTGTACTGTATTTAATTAAGATTAAATACAAAGCCAGTCATTTCTTAAAGGCCTTTGACATTGATATCTTCTATAAATAAACACCCCTTAGCATCTGCAATAAAAATATTGCCTCATTTTCCTTCTAGTGGTTTTACATTTTAATAACTTTAAAGCACTTAAATGTTTACTGTGTCTACTATTTTTTGCATTTATGAAAGGTAGACACTAACCTAAGTTTTCCTAAAATCAAACCAACTATTTCTATATTATGCTGATTATTTGAATTTATTTCAAACAACAACTTTGTCACATACAAAATTAATGTACTAGATTTCTTTGTTCATTCTGCCATGTCAAAGTTAACTTTGTCCTGATTTCTCCTGAATTGTCCTGAATTTGTCCTGAATTGAACATTCTTAGAAAACAGCACCCCCTAATTTGGCATTGTGCCTGCATGTAGTTAATACTTAGGAAATGGATGAATGGGGGAGCAACCAACTGTCCTCCTGAGCCACATGTGCTGTGAAGACTGATTCTGGAATAGCAGACAAAGTTAACTGCCAAAAAAAGTACTCCTGCAATATTATATTGCATAACTGAAACTTGGACACTTAACACTAGACAGAGCACCTTTTTCCACAAATATTTTCAAAATTTCAGATTTCATAAACTACCTTGGATTTAAGACAGTAATAATATTAAACAGCCATGAACAAATTACTATGCAAGTTTCTTGGGCCACTATTCTTTATAACAATGGAAACATTTTCTGAGACAAGTCTGCAGCAATTAAGTAATGCCAATCTGTAATGTTCACTCCATTCTTGCGTAGAGGTACTACTGTGTCCATTTTATAATACACATACAACTTGGACTAAAATACATAGAAGCAACCAAACTATCCATAAAACAGAAGTACTTTATACTAATTAGATTGGCACTGTATAACAGAATCAGATCATTGTATAACAGGATCAGATCACCTTGAAGCAAATCACACCAGTCACATCATGAACATTAACCACAACACAAAAGGCCTGCTCTTAGCTCTCTACCCTCACATCCTCTTTACTGGCTGAAATAGGTTGCAGGTTCTCAGAATAAAAGGCATAAAAATTTGTACATCAGGTAAGATTAGGGGGAGCACCTTTGTTTTTAACAGAAAGGCTTAAAAAGGGTCATTATGCTAGGCAACACATATAGAGGATGAATTCTAAAGGACAGTAGTTTGGGAGATACAGTCTGAAACAACAATCAGAGAACAATCTTGCTCTCATGAAGGTAAATGGAAGCTGGATTTGTGATTCAGCTTTTATCTTTAACCAAACCAAATACTCAAATTGTATACCATTTACTAAATCTTTAAAATAATAAAATGTAAAAAGTATAAAGTCAGGATCTGCTGTCTTTACTTGCTATGCAACAGAATGCTTTCTACTGCCCCTGTGATCCACAGCAGAGGAATCTCTTCAGAGCTGTTATCAGAGTGAATTATAATCAACTATTTTCCTATGGTTAGACTCAGAGGTCACCTTAGTGCCCCAGGGGCTCTGAATATAGCAGGTATTTGGAATGAATAAAATGCTACATTCAAGTGATTTGTTAATCATGTTGGCCTTTTACATCTTGGCTGCATGTTATCTGGCAGATACCACAAAAATTATGATGAAAATTTGCTCATCTTAGTCTTGAGAAGAACAAAAACAGATTTGGGTTAATTTGCTTTAAGTGTATATTTATCAAAGACTGACCTTTGTTTCCATTCTTTAGAGCTTTCTGTGAGACCATAAAAGTGTTTCAGCAGAAACAACCTGCATGTAAATAACAATCTGCAGTGTGTAAGCCTTACGGTTTGGAATACTGGAATACTTTTCATTAATACATTGCCTCCTCTGCTTGCCTTCAGCTCCTCGGTTCCCACTTGGTCTTGCTTATTATCTTTTATTCTCTTCCACCATAAAAATCAGATCTCCTCATTATTTACATCATATGTGATTTCAAACTGTTACCTCTCTAACAGAACTTTGTTCTTTCTGCCTTAACACTCCATTGGGTGGGAAGTGGAGTACAAGGAGAATGTATAATTTTTAGAGGTATGAGGTCCCTTTAACGGCTTGTGCATATTTGTGACACACCTACAATCTATTTTGTGTTGCCTAGAGGTAAGGTCTAGCTTGGTGACTAGCAATTATGGGTTCCTACCATGTCATGTATGCCTCAACTATCTCAGACCTTATTCTTTTAAAAATATTTTTATTATTAATTTGTACAAAGAGGTTGTAAGTACAAAACGTGTGTGTGTGTGTGTGTGTGTGTGTGTGTGTGTGTGTGTGTGTGTGTGTGTGTGTGTGTGTGTGTGTGTGTGTCTGGTATGAGTTTTGGGTTTCCAGGACCTGTGCTCTTTCTCTGAGCTTTTATGCTCAAGACTAGCACTTTACCACTTGAGCCACAGTTCTACTGCTGGATTTTGGTGGCTAATTAAGATAAATCTTATGGACATTCTTGCTGGAGCTGGCTTTAAACTGATCCTCAGTTCTCAGTCTCGTAAGTAGTTAAAATTACAGGTGTGAGCCATTGTCGCCCAGCATACAATGCTTCTTGATCAATGTCATTCCTTCCTTCTTTGTAGCATCTCAGATTTGACCACAAATATTTATATCAATTTAATCACTTTAACCTTGACTACTTGAGAGATTTTTTTTTTTAACAAATATTGTTTGTAAGAAGAAAGACTGTTCCGGGATTGTTTTTAACAATTACCATAGGAAATGGCAGTTTCTGAACAACAAGTGGGAGTCAAACAATTCCCTGTTTCTAGTGAGGAAGAATATTCACAACATAGCAATTCTTGACCCTTTTGCAGAGCAGTGTATACAAAGGTCTCCAAAGTCACCTTTTAATCTCACTCCAATTAGACATCAAATACAAGCTAGGACATCATTTTATGCTTTCTTTGAGAGCGGCAAACTAAGGGATAAGAAATACTTCATACTTCAAACAGCAAATAAAGGAAAAAGAGAGGGGTAGTATTTATCAAAAAATTAAATGAATTTTTTAAGTTTGGAAAAAATAAAATCAAATATAAAAATAACTTTACAAATGACAACTGAAATTAAGACTAATTCCTAAGTGCTCTTTACCAGGAGTGAAATCAATAAGACCTGTGAATGCAATATTCATTGTGCATGTATACGTGTGCACACATATGCACACATCACACACAATGCAGTTTTATTATTTACTTTTAGGTAACATCCTACAAAGCAAATTTCTCAACTTAATTAGAAAGTTTGGGATTAATGATCCTATTTCAGAGTTGGATTTTTAACTATACATCTCACCTATAAACTAAATCCAATCATCATGCTCTGCTACCTTTTTTAAGGAGAATATAAAGAGGCAAAATGACTTACTTTCACAAGCTCCTGCTGAGGCCAGATCTGAATTGGTTCTACCTGTTGAGGAGTTTGAGTTTGAATACCATATGTGTTAAGAAACACTTGAAGGCTAAAGAGAAAAGAGACATTTTTAGACAATGCATCATATACAGTTTAGGAAATGACAAATCAGAAGGATTAAAGGGAAGAGAATATGATAACTTGGAGCATATTATTCATATTAATCTGTTAATGTCATCAATGTGCCATATGCCCTGGAGTCCAGGTCTTCCTGGATTTTTCCTAGAGTATCAGATGGGAACTCTAAGGGCTGGCAGTAAGTTTAAGTACTAATGTTGGGAATCCCCATAATGTTCTTGTACTCATTTCTTAAAACTATAATCCAGGTAGCACTGGCATTGGTTACAGTTTAATATTCACATCAGCTAAGACAAAAAATATTTTTAAACATAAAAGAATGTAGTGCTAGCATTTAAAATGACATTCTTGAAACCCTGGCAAGAAATCTATAAAGTTAATCTCATACAGAATATGATAAGGGTAAATATTCACCCTCCTCACCCCACAAAAGAAAACACCACCCATTTGGATTTCATACCGTTGACTTTCTGCTACGAGTGCTACATGGACTACCAAATCGTTTTCCAGTGGTCCCTGTAACACAGAATAAAGGTGTGTGGGGGGTGTGTGTGAGAGAACATTTCAAAGGATTTGGTCATCATTAGCTACAATGAGGATCAAGGACAATATTAACCATCTCAAAGCAGTTCATTAAGATGATGGACACCAGCTGGCTCTAAGCGGCTGCCTTTCTTTACTAGCTTGCCACTGCCTACTAATCAATTTGATGGTGTAGACAGAGTAATGGAACACAAGGAATGAAAAGTCATAAATCTTATCACTACCAGAGGGGTTAGACTGTCAGGGCTATTTTGAATGATGCATAAGAGTAGTTTGGGGACTGAGAGTCATTTTCCATCATTTAATTCTGAAGGGAAGAGAAAGAACTAAAAATAAAAATCCAATTTATGTATTCCCTGTAAAAAATGATTGAGTTAAAATTGTTCATTTGACATCTTAACCACATATAAGGTTATTTCCTTTCTTATTAGCCAATTTCCCTTTGGCATTTTATATATCAAAATAGCTTTGTTCTAATATGTAGTTTCTCTGGTAGAGAATGAACTCCTCAGCTGACTATATAATTACCATTATGTTCACTAAATACAAGCTGTTAGATTTAATAGTTCTAATCAAAAACAGTGTTGGATATTTGCTACTCTATTTTTTGTTGAAAAGATTCACTATAACATATATTAATGCATTGTTAAAAGAAACTCACTTTTGAGTCTTTATATAGTTAACAAAGAATGTAAGGAAGTATCAGTATAGGATGGGGGCTCTGAAAATACTGATCAAATATAACTTTATATAATGAATTCAAAATTCTCAATAGTATACTGTAAAACATTTGATTTACCATCAGTTAGTTCCTCTCCATGGTATTCAATCTGCCACTAGAATTTATGTATGATGGCAGGCAAGAAACACCACAATCCATATACCAGCAGTAAATATCATACCGTCAAAGGGGCAGTGCCCAGAGTCATTGTGAAAATGCCGTAACAGGCAGACTTTCGTGTAATTTAAATAAATTTATAAGATAAAACATAACAAACCAGGCAAAACAAATACATATTACAATAATGTTACAAATTCTATTTTAACTGATAAAGACCTTACAATTAAATGTTTCACAAAAAGATGAGAAAAGAAGTAATTATTCCATCTCATCAAGATTTCTAGCAACAAATGAAACAATTAAGTTGATTAGACCTAGTATTTACTTCATCAGGAGGAGGATTACCTTAGAGTGGGCCATTATCCACAATCTCTAGAACTATTAAGAGATTCTTAAATAAAAAGCAAGTAGAAACATAATAGAATACAGTTATAATAAATAAGGCACTTTATAGAACCTAATTGGAAAATTGGCATCTTCTTTTTGAATCATAGACCAATTATTTAGGATAATATTGTTTCCATTTGCAGGAGAGAGTACTAAGACTGAAAATGGCCAGTACACATGTTGAGTCACAGTGAACATCTGGTTAGTAACTAATGGCTAAAGAACTCTCTCTTTTTTTTTTTTTTTTTTGTCGGTCATTGGGGCTGAACTCTGGGCCTGGGTGCTGTCCCTCAGCTCTTTAGCTCAAGGCTAATGCCCTACCATTTCAGTCACAATGCCACTTCCAGCTTTTTTCTGCTTATGTGATGCTGAGGAATTGAACCCAGGGCCTTATGCATGCGAATCAAGCACTCTACCACTAAGCCACCTTCCCAGCAATTTAGGGGTGGGGGGCGGGGGGAGGATGGGAAGGGATGGGAAGGGGAAACAAAGGAGGAGGCTACAATGCTTGATAAGAAATGTACTCATTATCTTGCCCATGTAATTGTAACCCCTCTGTACAGTATTTTCACAATAAAAACAATAAAAAATTTTAAAAAATCCAGCAATTTAGAAAGTTCTGATTTATACACCATCAACCATAATGGAGCTGGGCTTTCAACTCTAGCCCAAGTAGAACTCCTCAAGCCATTCTCTGCTCAGAAAGAATTTGGCATGTGCAGTTTCTGCCCAACAACTACCTTCCTTTCAAACCACCACTACTGCTGGCTAAAGCTAAGGGTGGGATAATGCAGTCATAATATTTAATGTATATATGTGAAAGTATATTGAAATAAATTGAGGGGATTGGTGGGGTTGGGAGAGATGGTACAAAATGATGAAAGGGATGACACTGATCAAGATGTGTAGCCATAAATGATATGCTGGTTTAAAATCATTTTGTACAACTACCTAACAATAATAAAAAATAAATTAAAAACAAGAAAAAGTAAATAAAATCCAATTCTGATGTAAGTCAGGTTCAGAGACAAAGGGCACATGTTTTTTCTTAAATGTGGAAGTTAGAGCTAAAATCTAAACTTATAAAACCACATGTAGGGCCATATGCACATATATACAATCAAACTAACTGAAGTATGGTATGTACAAGGATGGATTGTCACAGTGTAAGTCCTTTGAACAATTAACTGGCAGTTTAACAAAATGAATGCCAGGAAGCTGAAACTTGTTTTGTCTGAGATGGATGGAGCTAAAGGAGTTAAGAGGCTGATGAAAGGAGAGAGGAACTGTGGCCAATTACAGTCCTAAAACTCAATGTACATATGCAAAAATGGAACGAGGTAACCTGAGGAATACGTGGGGTTAGGTTAAGATGGGGGAGAATGATGGAAGGGGTGACACTGATCAAGATGCATGGTAATAATAAACTGGCATAAATTGAAATTCCTTTGTATAACTATCAATTTTAAAATAGAAAATAAAAACTCATTAACACTGCTCAACCTCATAATAGGCCACAATAGCTGGAAACCTCAGGATTATCATTGATACCTTAATTTTACCCCTCACATTCAATCAGTCACCCAAATCCTATGAGTCCCTTCTTCACAAGGCACCATTAATCTTGTTTCCTGTTTTCATTTCTAGCAAACACTTACCTCTGTGGGCCAGGAACTATTTAAGTGCTTGACAAATTATTATTTCTATTTTACACATAAGAAAAATGAAGTTCAGAAAGTTGAAGTAGCATATTCAAAGACATAGAACTAGCAAAGAGTACTGCTGGAATCAGACCCATATGTCTGACTATAGTCTGAACTCTTAACCACTAACTTCTGCTTTTATGAGTGGAGAGAAGGCAGGCTTTGGAACTGAAAGACCAATTTACAAGTCCATATTGTCACTTACTTTGATAATGATTGTGGTCATCTACTAGAAGTTTTAAACTTACCATGGATACAACTGAAGTATTGCTTTCCATACTTAATTCCACTAAACTGTCAAGCATTCTTTATCCATACAAAACACATCATGAATTTATCTGTTTTAGACAAAAAATGTGTCAGGGCTGGGTGTCAGTGGTTCATGCCTATAATTGTAGTTACTCATGAGGCTGAGATCTGAGGGTTGTGGTTTGAAGCCAGCCTGCAGCCAGCCTGGACAGGAAAGTCTGTGAGATGTTTATGCCCAATTAATTGCCAAAAAAAAATGGAAGTGGAATTGTGGCTCAAGTGGTAGAGCATTAGTTTTGAGAGAGAGAGAGAGAGAGAGAGAGAGAGAGAGAGAGAGAGAGAGAGAGAGAGAGAGAGAGAGAGAGAGAGAGAGAGAGAGAGAGAGAGAGAGAGAAGGAAAGCTCAGGGACAGAGCCCAGGCCCTGAGTTCAAGCCTCAGATATTCAAGGCATTCTTGATCCTTTTTACCTTCCTTTCAAGGCTTATACTCAGTAACAGCTGAATATGCACACTGACAATACAGACTGACCACCACAAAGCTGCATTAAACACTTTTATTAGGTAGGTTAATAATCTTATTTACTGAGAAAACTGTGAAATGGGAATAAGAATCTTAAGCGTGTCTACTATATATGAGTAAGATCAAACAAAAGAGGCTTGTAAGATATGCAACACAAATGTTATTTATGCTAATATTTGTTGTGTTATTATCTATGTCAATTTCAACAAAATCTTAGTTTGCTTATCTATAAACTGTGCCTACTAAAAATGCTTCATAGAGTAATGAGGACAATATGTATTATTTCATTGGATTAGTAGAGCATACACAATCATTTAACACAGGCATATAAGTACTAAAAATATTAGAATTTGCATGAACTCTAATAACACAACCAAACATATGTCCCCTGCAAGATGATTCCTTGGATTTTGCTTCATGCCTACCTTTATCCATATTGTGTCACAATTTTTTTTGTAGCATTGATTTGCATGCCAAAAGTGGCCAAAACATGTTGAGTGAATGAAGAACAGGAAAGGATGATGGGTGATGGACAGATTTGTAATGTTTAGAACATCCGTTCTCTATTCCAGAACCACTGTTTCTCAAACTCCAAACTTCCTGAGTCTTTTATCACGTAGGTGCAAACTACTACTTCCTGCCTGTCTCCTATCTGTTTTAGAATCCACTAGAAAGTACAGTTCACTCACCTGAAGTTTCTGTCCATCTCATTTAATTTGCACTTTCTGTTCTATCCAGAATCTAAACATCAGGGTGTTCAAATATGATCTGTCCCTATTAGCAAGAGCAAATGTTATGTGTGAGTCACTGAGCACTAGTCATGGACTGCCTAGTGCCCTCACTTTGGAAGTGGCTTAGCTTTTGGAATGCTTATGAATGGGTTAACTACAGAATGAGCTCTGAGAGGGGCTCCTTGTGCTTGCTTTTAAAAAAACAAACAACTAGGGCTGTTCACAATCAACTTTTTCTAAAAGGAAGGCAATTGGTACTGATTTGATGGCCTGAAGAAACTGTTCTTTGTATTATGGGTTAGACTTTACAGATCCCTCACACACATACACAACAAATGTTTACAAATACAAACCAGGATAGTTTTTTTTTTTTTGGGGGGGGGTCTGGTTGTGGGGCCTGAACTCTGGGCCTGGGTGCTGTGCCTCAGCTCTTCAGCTCAAGGCTAGCACTCTACCACTTGAGCCACAGAGCTACTTTGGGCTTTTTTTTTTTTTTTTTTCTGCTTATGTGGTGCTGAGGAATCGAACCCAGGGCCTCATTCATGCAAGGCAAGTGCTCTACCACTGAGCCACTTTCCAGGCCCCAGGATAGTTTTTATAAAAGAGAAATAACCATAATTAAATGTACACACATTTATATAATGCCATATAATCACATGACTTTAGACTAACAACATATATTCTGGCTCAAAACTTCCATTTTCAATAATGTTGGACTACATCTGTTTAGTAAATTTCTGCATTATGATAAAGCACATTCACATGAATTTGCAAACTTAATTTTTAAGTGTTCAATGGAAGAAGCACTTCCATAGTATAATAATATCATCTTGGCACTATCTGGTTTAAGACTGCAACTCATCTTAAGATTTAAAACTATGATAATTAACACATTGCAAGTTAATTTCCAGATTCTAGTTTTTAAATTACTCAAATCAGGTCAAAGTAGTAAGGATAGAGATCTGTACCTTGGTACTATAAATAAAACAGTATAAAAAACTTTCAAAAGGAATATAGAGAAGCTATAATATGAACAAGTTTCATATTTTCTTCTCCTTGTTCTTTGTAAGTCTATGTATTCCGATAGATGATTCATTAATGAGGTCAAAAAATTCAAAAGATTAAAAGCTCTGAAAAAGTTTTCAGTGAATGTCTTTTTCAAATGTGCCGTCCCTCCCATCTATTCAGTCACCATCAGCTAACAACTAGGTAATTTACTGATTATTATTCATGCCTCTTTTCTGAAGTTTCTTCATGCTTATAGGAGCAAATGAGGACTTAGCACTTTTCCCACTAATTATTGCATATCATGGTATTCTTTTCATTTATAAATACACAGACCATGTCTATTAAGACATTCTGTTTAACATTCTATTTTGTAGATGTACCATATTTATTAATGTCATCTCATTGTTTTACTTATTTGAGGGCAGTCAACTTTTGGAACTGAAATCTCTGGATGTGGTTATAGTT
Source organism: Dipodomys merriami (assembly GCF_024711535.1). Lineage (NCBI taxonomy): Eukaryota > Metazoa > Chordata > Mammalia > Rodentia > Heteromyidae > Dipodomys > Dipodomys merriami. The sequence continues at coordinate 4,690,589 of NW_027206457.1, forward strand.
ACATAGGAACAATGATACCAAAACTTAACCTAACTCATTCAAGGCACTGCTAGCTGTGATTTATTGAAAGATTGTCAATTAAGAATGGCAGGTTTAGATTTGGCGAGAAGGATAGAGGTTAGAGTCTGAATCTTTTCTAGGAAGAAGGCAAAAAAAATACATAGATGTTCAGTTACAATTTATTCACAGAAACAACACAGCAGCCTACTGATAAGATTGGTCTTATTATTTTACTGTTCTTTGTCTTGTAGTCTGGTTTAGAATATGAAGAATGGTGTGAATGTGAATGTCTTGAGAATCTGTTTGCCATGTATTATTTAAGTGTACTCTGACCTTTACTCTTACAAAAAGATCTCATTTTAAAAATCAGGAAACTGACATACAGAGCTATTACATAATTTTGCAAATATTATACATTTTAGTTTTAGAGCTTAGCTTAACCTGTAGGTTATGTCTAGGTCTGCAGTTAAAATGACAGATACCACAATGTGTTTTTATTTCAAGATAATATGTTGCTGCTATGTGGTATGTATTGGACAGAGTTCTCAAAAGAAACTGTGTGTGTGTGTGTGTGTGTGTGTGTGTGTGTGTGTGTGTGTGTGTTAAAATGACAGATACCACAATGTGTTTTTATTTCAAGATAATATGTTGCTGCTATGTGGTATTTATTGGACAGAGTTCTCAAAAGAAACTCTGTGTGTGTGTGTGTGTGTGTGTGTGTGTGTGTGTGTGTGTGTGTGTGTGTGTGTGTGTGTGTGTGTGTGTGTGTGTGTGTGTGTGTGTGTGTGTGTGTGTGTGTGTGTGTGTGTGTTTGGAGAGGTGAGGAGGTGAAGGAAGGAGAGTTGGAAAGAAATTTATTAAAAGGAATTGGCCCACATGATTCTGGAAGATGGAAAGTTCCAAGATGTGCAGGACTGTTTGGCAATCTAGGGAATCTGAAGAGCTGATGGTCAGAACTAGTCTGAATCTGAAAGCCAGAAACCCTTAGAGGTAATGGTAGATCTAATCTAACATTAGGCTGACTTAAGAGCCAGGAAGAACTGGTGTTTCTCTTCAAGTCAAGAGGCAAGAAAAAAGCCAATGTCAGAGTTTGAAGGTAGTCTTACAGTGAGAATCTTCCTTCTACTGAGTAGTCAGTCAGCTTCAAATTGACTGGATGAACTCCATCTGCATTGGAGAGGACAATCTGGTTTGTTCAGTATTGATTTAAATGTTAATTTTGGAAGTAATTCATAAAAATAGTTGAAATGAAAATATACCCAGAATAGTTTTTAGGCAAATATCTGGGCAACCTCTGGTCCAGTTAATTTGATACGAAATTAACAATTTTTTGGTTATACAAACATGTTAGCATTGTCTTTGGTATGTGTGGGAAGAATGGTGCAAAGGCCCATCAACAAACTACTCTTTATCCATTTGAGATCAGATTTTAAGATAATTTCAGATGTTGCCTACAAATGTATATTTTCTGCATTTTGATAGAACACAATGCTTTAGTTCTTGTCAATTAGGTTTAAAATTTATCTCATCTGTTAAAAAATCCATACAATAATTCTTATTTTTGCAACATTCTGCTAAGCCCTAGTCAAATTAGTTTTATTTTTAATGTGCTCAATGGTAAATAAAATAAGCGATAGTGGCTCCCTTTAATAGGCTTTTTATTAAAAACAAGGCAAGAGAGGAAGAAGACAAAGAAAGAAAGCAAAAAAAAAAAAAAAAAAGGAAGCAAAAAATATGGCTCATACCTCACTGGAGAAGGGTCTTGTCTCAAGGGCAATGCATTTGAAACATTCTGTCTCTCCTTTTGGGGCTTTACATAACTCATTTATGCTCATTACCCTTCTACAGTAGGTCTTGCCAACATTCAGCATTTTTTTCATTACACTCATTTTTCAGTGAAACCTCATTAGCTGAAGAAACTAGGCAAATGCTTTATATATCTCTATTCCAATTGGAGATAGCACACCAGCAGTACTTCTCCTCAGGAACTAAGTTACAGGCTAGTGTGAACACATGCATATCCTAACAGAGATGCCCTGGCATCTTGTTCTAACATTTCCAACCTACCCAAAGCAACAATATGAAAAAAATTAATAGGAAAGCAGAAGAAATTAAGTAGAAATATCAGAGGAATAACATATCAGATATGGTTAAAAAGCCATACGTGGCTCAAGGGTAGTACAGCTGGCCAGGGAGAGAATGGTCCTTTAGGGTCTATGTATTAATATGATGGATTAGTGATCTTTATAGGCTTTGCATTTGATATTTTTATTTTTATTATAAAGGTGGTGTATATACCGGTTACAGTTACATAAGTCATGTAGTAAGTACATTTCTTTTTGAACAGTGTCATGCTCTCCCTCAGTTTCTCCCAGTTTTTTCCCTCTCGGCTCCCTTACCCCCTAAGTTAGGCTTTACATTTAAAAGGAAAGTGAATGAATTAAAAAAAATCCTAGACCTCAAATATGCAGTTCTAAATGCTTAAACAAATAAATCAGGCAATGTTTTTTAACAGCTATTGTTTTAATGACTCCAATTATCTTGGAAGAGAATGCTTTCATGATGCCACAATGAATTGATTTTTCAAATAATTTTATTACTCCTTTCTAAAACACTTGCTGTAACTGGATGCCTCTATATGTTTGTCTTAAAGAAATAACAGTGCTCAAGGTCTCTCCTACTTCCCAGAAACAATGATATACTAATTATACAATACCATGGACTCATGGTATGTGCAGATAAAGAGAGTAAGAAATAATGAAAAACTCATAGAAACACAATAGTAAAGAGCAACTTCAGGAAAAATTCATGAAGGTAAGACAGAGGAGGAGGAAGCACACAGGGAAAATGTGGGTTCCAAAAACTGATTCATATCATTCGTAAGAGTTTCTGTGTCATTTGAAAGGATCTCAGGTCATGGGATAGTACCAAGAAGGGACCCATAAAGATAGAAAAAGGAATCAGGACATAGAGTCATGAGGGGGAAAAATAGGGGAGTATAGTAAAGCTGCTTGTTATACAAATGTTTCCCCTCTCCACACACTTTGGTGCCTGCACTGATTGGGTAAGTGGCTGAGTTGAAAATATCACAGATGGAGGAGACCATTTTTATTATCTGGTAACAAAAATGGGTAATAATGGACAAATGAAGAGATAGGAGAAGTCTCCACACCTCTGAACTATTTTTCATGATGTAATACTACCAGGGATTTTGTTTGAAAGATGGGTTTCTCTGACAAACAGCAATTTACGTGATGGATGAGGAGACGGAGATCTAGGGAGAATAAATAGACCAGACCCAATAGTTAAGTAGACACAGAAATAGAATCGAGGTCTCTTACTGACATGATCTAGAGATTTCCCACTAAGTCAGACTATTGTACAGTCAGAATATAAGGTCCTTAAGATGTAGGATTAGAGATCTCAATGACAAAAAGGGCTATGTAAGCATAGTAACAAAACACTTTTGTCAGAAAGAAACACAGTGCGACATACTTAAAAGTAATGTTAAATGTCTTTTAAACAGCTAAAATGCAAAAAGAGACTGCTTGGATTTGTCAATTTAAAAAGTCATTAATAACATTTTACATGTGGTTTTAGTAGAGTGGTGGTATAACCAGCCAGACTCTGCACTACAAGGTATGAATAATAATTGATGAAAGGAGAAGGTACAGTGTTTTCCTAAGACTGAGGGAACTGAGGGAACTGAAAGGCCCTTGAGAGAAGAGTCTAAAAACATTCTTATAAAATGAGTTCAAGCCCCACAACTGACAAAAAACAAACAACAACAACAAAACACTAGCAAGAAAGAAAAAACCACTTGTGTTCCTGTCTTGGGGTACATGTTGCTTAACATTATCTCATTTGGTCATATGTACATAGCCTTTGATCTCCTCTACTTGTCCTAGACATGTACTAGTCACTGCAAAAAGAGAAACCATGGGACCTATGTTTCTCCGGCCTAGCTTACTTTACATAATATAATTTTTTCCAAGTCTCTTCAGGGTTGGTTCCATATTTTAGCTATGGAATAATGCTACAATAAACATGGTTGTGCTGGAAGCTTTGGTATGACCTTGTTTGTGATGGTTTGGGTAAATGCCCCAAAGTTCAATTGCTGTGTCATAAGGGAGCTCTATGTGGAGTCTTCTGAGGAACTCATACTGCTTTCCACAGTGGTTGAACAAGTTTACACTCTCACCAACAATACAGTAGGGTTCCCTTTTGGCCATATTCCTTCCAGCATCTGTTGTTACTAGATTTTTTGATTATAGCCATTCTAACTGGGGTCAGGTGGAATCTCAATGTTGTCTTGATTTGCATTTCTTTTATGGCTAAAGAAGTTGAGCATTTCTTCAAGTGTCTATTGGCCATTCTTATTTCCTCTTCAGAGAAGTCTGTCTTTAAGTCTTTAGCCCACTTATTAATTGGGAAGTTGTTTCTTTGAGGATTTGTTGGGGGATTTAATTTTTTGAGTTCTAAGTATATTTTAGATATAAGACCCTTATCCATTGTATGGCTAATGAAGATCTCCTCCCAGTCTGTGGGCTTTCTGTTGATCTTGCTAGCTATGTCATTTGTCATGCAGAAGCTCTGCAGTTTCATGCAATCTCATTTGTCCAACCTTTCTCTGATTTGATATCATTTTTAAGTGTAGTATTGAGGCTTTAAATTAGGTTTTGGGTGCTGTCTCCAAGCTTTTTTACTCAAGGCTAGTCCACTATTATTTGAGCCACAGATGCACTTCTAGATTTTTCTTTTTTCTTTTTTTTTGCCTCCCCTCCACTCCATTCCCCTCTCCTTTCCTGTCTAGGCTAGTCTCTAATCTCGATGCTAGAATAACTAGGAATATAGGTGTGAACCATCGGCATACAGTATGATTATGAAGAAATATGGATACTTGAGTGTAGTGGCATGCACACCTGGAATCCCAGCTACATCAGAGAGAGAAATCAGAAAGACAATAGTTTGAGGCCAGTGAAACAAAAGTTAACTGAAATCTATCTCTAAAACAAGCTGAGAATGGTGGATTACAGCTATAATCCTGGATATTTAGAAGGTAGAAATAAGTGGATCATAAGGCTCAGGCCATCCCAGAGCAAAATGCATGAGAACTGATCTGAAAATCAACTAAAGCCGAAGTAAGGACTGGGGCATAACTCAAGTTGTAGAGTGACTGCCTAGCAAGAATGAGTCTCTGAATTCAAACCTCAGTAACACACACACACACACACACCACACACACACACACACACACACACACACACACTCTCTCTCTCTCTCTCTCTCTCTCTCTCTCTCTCTTCTGGATTCAAAAAGAGCAGCTCAGAGTCCAGAGGAAGATGGCAAAGGAGAAGCTGAGGGCTAAGCAAGCTCTTGCATAGAAACCAGTTTTAGTGTTCCAGTGAAAAGTCCAAGGCTAGAGAGTCACAGCAACTGTGCCATCATAGTACAGAGAGTTTGGCCACAGAGGAAACATCCAGGAAGCTTGATTAAGGAGACAGATTCCAGTACTTGCTGATGTCCGTGATGGCAGTGGTGGCGGCTTTGGCGGCAGGGGTGGTGGCTGCCGCCTTGGCTGCCATATCAACAGAGAATGCCTGGGAACAAAGCACCAGAGGCAGTATGTGAGCTGATTTTACTCACCGCGAGCAAGAACTGCCAAGGAACGGAAATCTTCATCCTGCTTATGATATATAGTCAGAGACCATGGACTGCCCGGAAACCAAGGGAAGGGTGTGAGTACCCCAAGACATCATCACTCCTTCTCACTAAGCAGTGGTGGAAAAGCAACCCCTCCCCAACCACCAGAGAAGAACTCCATCTTTGATATTGTCAAAGACTCAGCTAGGGAGTTCCGGGAAGATGGCGGAGGAGAAGCTGGAATCTGAACAAGCTCTCGCATAGAAAGTAGTTTTAGAATTCCAGTGAACAGTCCTAAGCCAGAGAATCACACCAAGTGTGCCATCACAGGACAGAGAGTTAGACAAGAGAGGGGAAGCCAAGGAAACGCATCAGCTGCCGCTTCGGCGGCGGGGTCCCGGCGGCGACCACCTCCGCGGAGTCATACCTGAGACACAGAGAGTCGGGGACGAAGGAGCCAGACGCAGCGGACGAGCAGATTCTACTCAACACCAACAAGAACCGACAAGGAGCAGACATCTTCATCCTGCTGTTTGCAGACCAGAGACGACCCAGGATCCAAGACTCGGCATGAGTACAAGCCCGACGTCCTCACTCCTCAGGGAGCAGAGGAGGGAAGGCCACCCCTCCCCCCCCAGCACCGGTGATCTCCATCTTGGATACCGACAAAGCTCGGAGGAGCTGCTAGCTCCAGCTCAGGCCTTGGAATAAAATGAGTCATTTAGCAGGTCACAAGAACTTAACGCGAAGTGACCTGCCAGACTCAGCTCCATCCAGGGAAAAGTCACCCAGCTCAGGCGCCAGCCATTGGAGTGACTTGCCTCACTGGGTAACCAGAGCCAGAGGCTGCCCCTCCCTCTAGCAGCCACCACAATCAATTGAAAAACAGAAACCCTGAGAATGGCTCCAGGCTGGGCGCTGTGAGCTTTATCACAAAATAGCCCCAGGGAAAAGCTACTGTTTGTTGAAAGGCCTCAACTCTACCCATAACCTAGCCTCATCACTGCATCCCCCTCTTTTGTGATTCTCAAAGCAGATCACCCTCCCAGAAAACTAACCTGGGAGGGGGATCTCAAAATCTTGGGTAAAGCAGAGCATTTTTCTGCCTCTTCCAACCAACCGACTTAAGAAACCAATCAAGCCACAGGACCTCAAGCTGACCAGAGACTCCAACAAGAGACTGGTTGCAGACAAAAGGGAGATACAGGATTCTTCCCACTCCTCCCCCCCCCCCCAAAAAAAAATCAAAAGACTTTTTTTTTCTTTTTTTTTCTTTTTTTCTTTTTTTTTTCTTCTTCTTCTTCTTCTTTTCTTTTTTTTGCTTGTTTTTTGTTACCTTATATATATATATATATATATATATATATAATTTTTTTTCCCTTCTAAAACTTTGATTAATCTTTAATTTTTGCCTCTTCTGAAAAAATAATTGTTTTCCAGTAACTTTTTTTTTTTTTATCTTATAATTTTTATTTTAGGAATACGTGAATGAGAGTTTTCCTTTCTTTTCTTGTCTTCTTTCTCTTTTTCTTTCTTTCTTAATTACCTTTTTGTTTTTTATCTAGCTCTACTGAACTTCTGATCTTTTATTCTCCCTTTCCCATCCTTAAAGATTTTCACATCTCCTCTATGTCCCTCCCCTTCTCTGAACATATTCACATTCCTCTCTAAATAGATGGTCTTTTAACCTCTATAATAACATTAATTTTTACGTTTCTATTCTTTTTCTGGTCTCTCTTCATTCCCCTTTCCATCTCTTCTTTTTCTCTCTCTCTCTACTTGCATCCTACCCAACCCATTTCCTGCGCTGTGATTAGGACATAGTTAACTCTCCCTGTGCCTCCCCACACCAATCTATTCCCATTTTTTACCCACATCTCTCCCTAATCCTAATAATTTCTGGTTTTCCAAATTCTTTTCTGCGGTTCGAAGTCCTTTAACATATAGTCGTTTGATGTTGAATAGATGTATCTGTTGAACTAGATTGTATCTGTAGACTATTGACTGTACAAAGGCAAACTTTGGTTGATGGTTGCCTTAAGATAGTGTTCTAGCACAAAACTGGTGCAATCTTTATCTCAAATGGGCCAAGTAAGCCGGAAAAACACAAGAAAAATGGCAAATTCAGGTATCTCAATTCCCAACCTTGATAATCAGGGATTAGAACAGATAAAGAATAATCCAGAGGAGAGTTCCCAAATAGCTCTACGAACACTAATAGCAAACATGATAAATGAGAAGTTTGACAATGTACAAAGGACTCTGTATAAGCGTGATAGGGAGAGAGAGGAGGCATCCCAGAAGTTTATACAGGAATATCATAAGCGTGAGGAAGCTACTCAAAAACTGATACAGGATTTGCGTGAACAACTTGAGAATACTCAAAGAGAAAGGGAGGAATGGCGTGAGCAGGCAGAGAACACTCAAAGAGAACTGCAGGAATCCCACAGAAGGGAGGAAACTAATCAAAGAGTAATTCACGAATTAAGAGACCAGGTAGAGAATACACAAAGATCACTAAAGGCATTCATGGAATCCATTAACAAAGAGCTGAAGGAAGTCAGGGAGACCACAAAGGGAATGCTGAATGGAACCCAACAGAAGGAATGGGAGTCCAAAGAAACCATAACCAATCAACTAAGTGATTTGAGAACAAACACTGAACACCAAATTAAGGAAGTAAAGAAATTCATACAAGACCTAAAACAGAGCTTCAACAAAGAACTTGAAGCCATCAAAGCTGACCAATTAGAAGGAAAAGAGATAAAAAACAAAGTAGAGAGTCTTGACAGCAGGTTAGACCATGCAGAAGATCGAATCTCAGGGATTGAAGACAGCCTAGATATTATAGAGAAAGAACATACAACCATCCAAGACAAGTCCAAGAAATATGATAGGTCTATCCAACACCTGGAAGACACCATCAGAAGGCCCAATCTAAGGATAATGGGTGTAGAGGAGCACCTAGAAACAGAAGTTAATGGTCTAGGAAATTTGTTTAACAGGATCCTAGCAGAGAACTTCCCAAACATACAAAAAGATAGGCCTATTCAGATACAAGAAGCTTTTAGAACCCCAAATAGACCAGACCAGAATAGGACATCCCACCGTCACATTATAATCCACACAGGATCAACCCAGACCAAGGAAAAGATCCTTAAAGCTGTCAAGGAGAAAAGGTTAATCACCTATAAAGGGAAACCAATTAGAATCACCTCAGATTTCTCAGCAGAGACAATCAAAGCAAGAAGAGCCTGGAATGACGTATGCCATGCCCTAAAAACAAACAACTATCAACCAAGAATACTGTACCCAGCTAAACTCTCCTTCATAACTGAAGGCCAAATAAAAACCTTCCATAGCAAAGAAAAATTGAAACAATACATCTCCACCAAACCAGCCCTACAAAAGATTCTTAAAGATGTCCTACACATAGAAAACCAACAAGAACGCAGCAAAGGCCAAGAAACTGCACCCAAACTGAGAATCCAAGAACCTTAGGAAGAACCCAGCTTTCACAGCCCCCAAGAAGGTGGATAACATGGCAGGAACTCCCAAATACCTCTCAGTCCTATCTCTTAACGTTAATGGACTGAACTCTCCAATTAAGCGACATAGACTGTCTAGTTGGATTAAAAAACAAGACCCTTCTATCTGCTGCCTGCAGGAGTCACATCTTGCCCGTAAAAACAAACATATTTTCAAGGTTAAAGGCTGGAACAAAATCTACCAAGCAAACGGCCCTCATAAACAGGCGGGAGTTGCAATCCTAATATCAGATAAAATAGACTTCAAATTAAAATTCGTGAGAAGAGATAAAGAAGGTCGCTACATACTAATTAAAGGATCTCTCCTTCAGGAGGATATTACAATTCTAAGTATCTATTCGCCAAACAATGGAGCACCCAAATTTATCAAAGAAACACTACTTTCCCTCAAATCCCATATAGATCCAAAGACATTAATCGTTGGGGATTTTAACACACCTCTCTCCCCACTAGATAGATCAACTCGGCAAAAACTCAACAGAGAAACCGCAGATCTAAACAGCTGCATAGATCAACTAGACTTAACAGACATTTACCGAACATTTCACCCAGCAGCATCAGAATACACGTTCTTCTCAGCAGCACATGGAACGTTTTCTAAAATAGATCACATTTTAGGCCACAAAGCAAACTTGTCTAAATTCAGAAACATTGAAGTTATACCTTGCATTCTCTCTGACCACAAGGGAATAAAATTAGAACTCAACACCAAAAGCCACCAAAGAAAGTCCAGTATCACATGGAGGCTGAACAACACACTGCTGAATCATGAGTGGGTCATGGAAGAGATTAGAAAGGAAATTCAAATGTTCATGCTATTCAACAAAAATGAACACACAAATTACCAGCTCCTCTGGGACACAGCAAAGGCAGTACTCAGAGGCAAGTTTATAGCTCTGAGCTCCTACATCAACAAATTGGAGAGATCGGAAACTAGCAATTTAATGACACATCTAAACCTCCTTGAAAAAGAGCAGCAAGATAAACCCCAATCCAGTAGACGGAAAGAAATAATCAAAATTAAATCAGAATTAAATGAATTAGAATCCAAAAAAACTATAGAAAGAATCAACAAAACAAAGAGTTGGTTCTTCGAAAAACTTAACAAAATTGACAGACCCTTAGCAAACCTTATCAGAAAAAGGAGAGAACACACCCAAATTAATAAACTCAGAGATGAGAATGGAAACATCACCACGGAAACAACCAAGATTCAGAACATTATAAGGGAATACTTCTCAAAACTTTATGCTAATAAGTTTGAGAACTTGACAGAAATGGACCTTTTCCTAGCAAATATTGACATGCCAAAACTAAACCAAGATGAGTTAAACCAGCTTAACAGGCCAATATCAAGCATTGAAATAGAAACAGCAATAAGAGACCTCCCAGCTAAGAAAAGTCCAGGGCCAGATGGTTTTACAGCGGAATTTTACAAGGCCTTCAAAGCAGAGCTCACACCAATACTCCTCCAACTCTTCAATGAAATTGAAAGAGAAAGCTCACTACCGAACACATTCTATGAAGCCATCATAACCCTCATCCCAAAACCAGGCAGGGACTCATCAAAGAAAGAGAACTATAGACCCATTTCTTTGATGAACATTGATGCAAAACTTCTCAACAAAATTTTGGCCAATCGACTTCAACAATTCATCCAAAAAATCATACACCATGATCAAACAGGATTCATTTCAGGGATGCAAAGCTGGTTCAATATACGCAAATCAATTAATATTATTCATCACATCAACAGGAGCAAGAATAAGAACCACATGGTTATCTCAATAGATGCAGAAAAAGCATTTGACAAGATCCAACACCCCTTTATGATGAAGGTTCTGGAAAAATTAGGAATCCATGGAACATTCCTCAATACAATAAAGGCTGTATATGACAAACCTACAGCCAGCATTATACTCAATGGTGAAAAACTAAAGCCATTTCCTCTTAACTCAGGAACAAGACAAGGATGCCCACTCTCTCCACTTCTCTTCAATCTAGTATTAGAATGCCTAGCTACAGCAATAAGACAAGATGCAGACATAAAGGGGATCCAAATAGGGAAAGAAGAAATAAAACTCTCCCTCTTTGCAGATGACATGATCTTGTATTTAAAGAATCCCATAGACTCCACTCCCAAATTACTCAAGCTGATTCAAAACTTTGGCAAAGTAGCAGGTTATAAAATTAACCCCCCAAAATCAATGGCTTTTCTATATGCCAACAATGAGAAAAGTGTGGCTGAAATTAGGAAAGCAACTCCATTTGTAATAGCCCCACAAAAAATAAAATACCTAGGAATTAACTTAACCAAAGAAGTGAAGGACCTCTATGATGAAAACTTTAAAATCTTGAAAAAGGAAATCAACACAGAACTTAAAAAATGGCAAAACCTCCCATGCTCCTGGATTGGCAAGATCAACATCGTGAAAATGGCAATACTTCCCAAGGCTATCTACAAATTCAACGCGATACCTCTCAAAATTCCACCCACATTCTTCAAGGAAATAGAGGAGGCAATCCAAAATTTCATATGGAACAATAAAAGACCCCGAATAGCAAAAACGCTCCTCAACGGAAAGAACACTGCTGGAGGAATATCAATACCAAATTTCAAACTCTACTCTAAAGCCATAGTAATCAAAACAGCTTGGTATTGGCATAAGAACAGACCTCAGGACCAATGGAATAGAATTGAAAACCCAGAAATGAACCTACAGACCTATAGCCATCCAATCTTCGATAAGGAAGCTAAAACAATAGAATGGAAGAAAGACAGCCTCTTCAGTAAATGGTGCTGGCAAAATTGGTTAACTACATGTAGAAAACTAAAGCTAGATCCTTATATATCACCCTGCACCAGAATCAACTCCAAATGGATCAAAGACCTTGAACTCAAAGCAGACACTCTGAAAACATTACAGGATGGAATAGGAGAAACCCTAGGTCTCCTTGGCTCAGGTCGAAATTTTCTGAATAGGGACCCGGAAGCACAACAAATCAAAGAAAGGTTGGACAAATGGGATTGCATAAGATTGCAGAGCTTCTGCAGGGCAAATGACATAGCTGGCAAGATCAATAGAAAGCCCACCGATTGGGAGAAGATCTTTACTAGCCATACAACGGACAAGGGTCTCATATCTAAAATATACTTGGAACTCAAAAAATTAAACCACCCAACAATAAATCCTCAAAGAAACAACTGCCCAATAAATAAGTGGGCGAAAGACTTAAAGAGAAGCTTCTCTGAAGAAGAAAGAAGGATGGCCAATAGACACATGAAGAAATGTTCAACATCCCTAGCCATAAAAGAAATGCAAATCAAAACAACATTGAGATATCACCTCACTCCAGTTAGAACAGCAAAAATCAAGAATTCTAACAACAACAGATGCTGGAGGGGATGTGGACAGAAAGGAACCTTACTTCATTGTTGGTGGGAATGTAAACTTGTTCAACCACTTTGGAAAGCAGTATGGAGGTTCCTCAAAAGACTTCACATAGATCTCCCCTATGATCCAGCAATCCCACTTTTGGGCATTTACCCAAATGTTTACAAACAAGACCACACTAAAGCTACCAGCACAACTATGTTTATTGCAGCATTATTTACCATAGCTAAGATATGGAACCAACCCAGATGCCCCTCAGTAGATGAATGGATCAAGAAAATGTGGTATATATACACAATGGAATTCTATGCCTCCATCAGAAAGAATGACATTTCCCCATTTGTTAGGAAATGGAAAGGTTTGGAAAAAATTATATTAAGTGAAGTAAGCCAGGCCCAAAGAAGCATAGGTCCCATGGTTTCCCTTATTTGCAATATCTAGTATAGGTATGAGTCAAGCGGAAAAGGTCAGATAATGTGATGTTAGGAAAATGAACCCTTTAATATGTATCTTAATGTTTTCGTTTCTTTCATGCATGTGTTTCTAAAGCATTTATAAGATTATTTCTTTGTTGCTTTGTATGTTCCTCCCCCACAGTGTAACCCCCGGTTTCACTATGTTTGATGTCAGTATAACATGTGGAGGAGATGGGGACAAACAAGTCATTTAAGGATTCAGGTGGACCTGTTGCAACAATGAGAAGTACAAAATGTCATGTCAAAACCAGCTTTACAATGTCGGTGTGGGGGGGGGGAGGGGGGTATAATTGGGTGGGGGGAGGGGGGTAAAATTGGGTGGGGGGAGGGGGGAGACGGGGAAGGGAAGTGAAGGGTAAACAAAGGAGGAGGCTGCAATGCTTGGTAAGAAATGTATGCATTATCCTGCCCATGTAATTGTAGCCCCTCTGTACAGTATGTTCTCAAATAAAATAAAATACAATTAAAAAAAAAAAAAAAAAAAAAAAAAAGACTCAGCTAGCATGTAACTCAGGCCTTGGAAGAAGACAATAGGAGCCATTCAACAGGTCAAAGGAAACAAACCTTCCGGGCTCAGCTATACCCAGGGGAAAGTTGCCCTTCCCAGGCAGATGAAGCTCTGCCCAGAGGAGTGGCTTTCTTCACTAGGTAAACAGAACCAGATGCTGCTTCCCCACTGCAGCATAGGCAGCAGATGCAGCTGCAGGAGGGGTAAAAGAAAAACAATGTAAACTCAGTAAACATAATTCCTGGGAATGGCTCAAGGCTGGATTGTGAATAAGAGCTCGCCCCTCAGAGAAAAGCTACTGATTGCTGAAAGGTTTCAACCCTACCCACAACCTAGCCCCATCACAGCAACTCCAAGTGAGGAAACAGCCATCCATCTCCCTCCTTTGTGATACTCAAGGCAGATCTCCCTCCCACTGAACTAGCCTGGTAGGAGGGCCCTTGGTAAGGCAGAGCTTCTTTCTGCCTGCTTGAAAGCAATCAAGCCACAAGAAAACAAAACACCACAAGCAGAGACTCCACGGAGAGACTGGTTATGGACACAGGGAAGACTCAAGATCCCTCCTCCCCCCCAAAAAAAAAAATTCAAAGAACACTTTTGTCTACCTAATTTGGTTTTTTAAAAAAATCAATATTTTTCCTATTTTTACATCATTTTTATTTTATGTGTGTGTTTTTAAAAATTCTTTTTACTCTTTTCCCTTTTGATCTTGTGCGTGTGTGTGTGTGTGTGTGACTTGTTATTCTGTTCATCCCCAGATATATACCCATCTTAGATAATTAGACCTTATCCAGCATTGTGTGCATACTTAAATCAGATATCAATTATTCATTTCACAAATGCTCAGGCTTAACTCCTTTAATAGTATTATTTCTTTATACTTATAAGATTTTTAAGTTTTATTTTTAAATTTTTTATTTTTTCCTTTTTCCTTTTTGCTTTCTCTCCCTTCCTTCTATCCTTCCCCTCTCTCTGAATTCTTCTCTCCTTCTCCTTACACACATTCCTCTAATTTTATTTTCTCCCCATAATTCTCCCTAAACCTATTGATTTCTGGTCTGCTAACTCTTTCTTTGACTTTCTTATCCATTTATCCATAGTTGTATTCTATAGAATAGATTGTACCTGTCGAACTAGATTGTATCTATATTCATTTTGACTGCATCAAACATTCTGTGCAATTCCAGGGCTCTGGCTGATGCTTGCCTTAAAATAGTGTTCTAGCACGGAATTGCTTTTGCTTTCATACCCAAACAGGCAGAACAAGCCGGAGAAGTACAAGAAAAATGGGAAGTCCAGGAATCTCAATTTCCACTTATGATAATCAGGAAACAGAGCAGTTAATGAATAATCCAGAGGAGAGTTCCCAATATCCTTTACAAACAGTATTGCTGAATGAGAGTGATAGGGAAATATGTGAGCATGATGAGGCTAACCAAAAATTAATACAGGAACTTTGTGAGCCTGGTGAGGCTAACCAAAGAGTAATACAAGAACTTCATGAGCATGAGGAAGCTAATAAAATATTAATACAGGAATTGCGTGAGTGGGATGAGAATAGACAAAGATTAGTAGAGGCATTCAGGGAATCTACAAACAGAAAGCTGGAGGACTCCATGGAGACCACAAAGGGAATGCTGAATGAAGCCCAACAGAAGGAAAGGGAGACCCAATTATACTCAATCAACTATGGGATTGGAGAATGAACACTGAAAACCAAATAAAGGAAGAAAAGAAGTCCATACAAGATCTAAAACAAAACTCCACAAAGAATTTGAAGCAATCAAATCTAGCCAATTAGAAGGAAAGGAAATGAAAAACAAAGAAGAAAGTCTTGACAGTAGGTAAGACCATCGGAAGATCGAATCTCTGGGACTGAAGAGAAAGGACAAGTATTCAAGACAAGATATATGATAGATATATGACAAGATATATGATAGATCTATTCAATATTTAGACCACACCATCAGAAGGCCTAATTTAAGGCTAATGGGTGTGCAGAAGGGCTTAGAGACAGAAGATAAAGGTCTATGAAATTTATTTAACAGGATCCTAGCAGAGAACTTCCCAAACTCGCAAAAAGATAGGCCCATTCAGATACAAGAAACCTTCAGAACCCCCAAATAGACCAGAGCAGGACAAGACATCCCACCATCACACTGTAATCCACACAGGATCAAATGAGACCAAAGAAAGGATCCTTAAAGCTGTCAGTGAGAAAAGATCAATCACCTACAAAAGAAAACTAATCTGAATAACTTCAGATTTCTCAGCAGAGATAATGAAAGCAAAAAAAGCCTGGAATGATTTATGCCATGGCCAAAAGACCAACAACTATCATCCAAGAACACTGTACCCAGTTAAACTCTCCTTCATAACAGAAGGACAAATCAAAACCTTCCACAGCAAAGAAAAATTGAAACAACCTATCTCCACAAAACTTGCCTTACAAAAGATACTTAAAGATGTCCTACACATAGAAAACCAACAAGACTGTGATAAAGGCAAAGAAACAGTCCCCAAACAGAGAATCCAAAAATCATAAGAAGAACCCAGTTGGCACAGCTCCCACGAAAGTGGATAACATGGCAGGAACTACCAAAAACCTCTCAGACCTAACTCTCAATATGAATGGACATAAGTTTCCAATTAAGTGACACTGATTGTCTAGTAAGATAAAAAAGCCAAGATCCTTCAAGAGACACAACTTGCCAACAAAAACAAACATATCCTGGAAGTCAAAAGCTGGAATAAAATCTACCAAGCAAACAGCAATGGGTTTATGGAAACAGGCAGGATTGCAATCTTAGTATCAGATAAAATGGATTTCAAAATTAAATTAGCGAGAAGAGATAAAGAAGGTCACTGCATAATAATTAAGGGATCTCAGCTTCAGGACGATATTACAATCAACAAACAACAGAGCACACAAATGTATCCAAGAAACAATACTTGAGAGCTTATTTGAAGATTCTAGCAGGGGAGCACAGCTACTCATATACTCATATACTCATATACTCTTGACCGAAGACCAGTCCTCCTCTATCAGGGATGGTCATCCTCTTTGATGGAACATGCAGCTTCGGGAGGAACGCACATGGAGTGGTGAGGGAGAAAGGGGATACCTGCCTAGATAGCCAGATTAGCCAATCAACCCTGGCAATCATCAATGGGGTGACATGTCACAGCCAGATCTCCCTCACATCCAAGAAACAATACTTTTCCTAAAATCACACATAGATGCAAAGATTTTCATTGTTGGGAACTTTCACACACCACTATCCATGTTGGATGGATCAACCCAGAAAAAACTCAACAGAGAAACTTCAGAGCTAAACAACTGTATAGATCAACTAGACTTAAGAGACATCTACCGAATATTTTACCCAGCAGTATCAGAATACATATTCTTCTGAGCAACACACAGAACATTCTCCAAAATAGACAACATTTTCGTTCACAAAGCAAATTTCTACGAATTCAGAAACACTGAAATTATGCCCTGCATTCTCTCAAGGGAATAAAATTAGAAATCAACACCAAAATCTACCAAAGATAATCCTGTAACATTTGGAGGCTGAACACCACAGTGTTGAACCACTAGTAGGTCATGGAAGAGATTACAAAGGAAATTCAAATGTTCATGATATTTAACAAAAATGAACACACATAACAATACTTGAGAGGGATATAACAGAGGCAAGTTTACAGTTCTCAGTTCCTACATCAAAAAAATTGGAGAGATCTGAAACCAACAATTTAATGAGGCACCTGAGACTCCTTGAAAAAGAGCAACAAGATAAACCCCAATCCAGTAGATGGAAATGAATAAAAGTAAATCAGAATTAAATGAATTAGAGTCCAAAAAAAAAAAAAAAAAAAGAAAACCGGAGAGAATCAACAAAACGAAGAGTTGGTCCTTTGAAAAAAAAAAATTGACAGAACCTTAGCAAAAAAGAAGATAACGCACTGAAATAAACAAACTCAGAGATGAGAATGGAAACATCACCACAGAAACAACCAAGAATCAGAACACTGTAAGGGAATACTTCTCAAACCTTTATGCTAAGAAGTTTGAGAATCTGGAAATACACAGATTTCTAGCAAATATTGACATGCCCAAACTAACCCAGTATGAATTAAACCAAGTTAACAGACCCATATCAAGCATTGAAATTGAAAAAGCAATAAGAAATTGTCCATCCAAAAAACCCAGGACTGGATGGATTGACAGCTGAATTCTACAAGGCCTTCAAAGCAGAACGCACACCAATACTCCTCCAAACCTTCAATGAAATTGAAAGTGGAAGTTCACGACCAAACTCATTCTATGAAACCATCATAACCCTCATCCCACAACCACCCAGAGACTCATCAAAGAAAGAGAAGTATAGACACATTTCTTTGATAACATTGATACAAAACTTCTCAACAAAATTTTGGCCAATCCAGTTCAGCAACTCATCAAAAAAATCATACACCATGATCAATCAGTATTAATTTCAGGGATGCAAAATTGGTTCAATATACACAAATCAATGTAATTCATCACATCCACAAGAGCAAGGATAAGAACCACATGATTATCTCAATAGATGCAGAAAAAGCATTCGACAAGATCCAACATTCCTTTCTGTAAAAAGGAGGAATCCTTGATCACAAACAAGACCATACTAAAGCTACCAGCACAACTATGTTTATTGTAGCATTATTTACCATAGCTAAGATATGGAACCAACCCAGATGCCCCTCAGTAGATGAATAGATCAAGAAAATGTGGTATATATACACAATAGAATTCTATGCCTCCATCAGAAAGAATGACATTGCCCCATTTGTTAGGAAATGGAAAGACTTGGAAAAAATTATATTAAGTGAAGTAAACCAAGGCCAAAGAAATATAGGTCCCATGGTTTCCCTTATCTGCAATAACTAGTATATGTCTGAGACAAACAGAAACTGTCAGACAAGTTGATGTTAAGCGAAATGAACCCCAAGATAAGGGTTCAAATGCTTTTTTCTTTCTTGCGATTATTTCCAACATATTTGTAAGATGATTTCTTTGTTGCTTTGTATGTACCTCCCCCAGGGAATAAGCCCTGCTTTCACTATATTTGATGTTGATATTATTTGGGGAGGGGAAGGGAAAAACAAGCTGTTTAAATAGGGTTAAAGGTGGACCCATTACAACAATGAGATGTACAAGATGTTATGTCGAAAAACAAACTTTACAACTTTGGTGGGGTGAGGGTGGGGTGGGGGGTTCGGGGGTGTGGGGGTGGGGGGGTGGAGAGGGGAAGGGTTGGTATGGGGGGAAAAATGAGAAGGCAACAATGCTTGAAAAGAAATGTATTCACTATCTTGCCCATGTAATTATAACCCCTCTGTATAGTATGTTCACAATAATAAAAAAAAAACCCCAAAAACAAAAAACGAGGAATCCATGGAACATTCTTCAATGTAATAAAGGCTGTGTATGACAAACCTTCAGCCAGCAATATACTTAATGGTGAAAAGCTATAGCCAATCCCTCTAAACTCAGGAATGAGACAAGAATGTCCACTGTCCACTCTTCAATTTAGTATTAGAATGCCTAAAAAGATGTAAACATAAAGGGGATCCACATAGGGAAAGATGAAGTAAAACTCTCCCTCTTTGTAGAAGACATGCTCTTGTATTTAAAAAATACCATGGACTCCACTCCCAAGCCATATTGGAGCCAATTCCAAACTTTGGCAAAGTAGCAAGTAGGGTATAAAATTAACCCCCCCCCCCCAATCAATGGCTTTCCTGTATGAAAATAATGAGAAGAGCAAAACTGAAATCAGGAAAGCAACCTCCTTCTGTAATAGCCTCAGGAAAAAAAAAAATACCTAGGATTTAGCTTAACTAAAGTGAAGGTTTTAACCCGTTCTGCTTGTCCTAGACATATACTAGTTATTGGAGATAAGGGAAACCATGGGACATATGTTTCTTTGAGTGTGCCACTTCACTTAATATAAGATTTTTTTGTTCATATGACTATATAACCTGATGCTAGTCGAAATGAACTCCAAGATAGTGACACAAGAGATTTTATCTTTCTTGTTCTTTTTAATGCACTTATAATGTACTATGTGATTTTTTTTTTCTTTGTATGCTCTTCCCCCATGGTATAACCCCTTTTTTCACTGTATTTGATTCTGGTGTCCTGCATTGTGTATATATATTTTTCTAATTTGGGGAGGGAAAGGGAAATAACAAAATGCTGAAATAAGGATACAGATGACCCATTGTAACAAACAAGATGTACAAGACACTATGTTGAAGAAAATAAACTTTAAAACTTTGTGGGAGGGTGGAGGGAGGAGTTGGGGAGGTAGAGAGGAAAGGGATGGTAGGGGAAAAACAAAGAAGGAGGTAACAATGCTCCACAGGAAATATACTCATTACCTCGCATATGTAACGGTAACCCCTCTGTACAGAATCTTTAAAATAAAAAATATATATTAAAAAACAAAAAAAGAAATGAAGGACCTCTACAATGAAACATTAAAAATCTGAAAAAGGAAATTAAAACAGAACTAAGGCTCCTGGATTGAGAGGATTAACATTGGGAAAATGGCAATACTGCAAAAGCCTATATACAAATTCAATGTGATATCTACCAATATTCCAACCTTATTCTTCAATGAAATAGAAGAAGCAACTCAAAAACTCATATGAAACAAAAAAGAACCAGAATAGCAAAAAACAATCAGCAGAAAGAACAGTGTAGGAGGAATATCAATTCCAAATTTCAAACTCTACTCAAAGCCATAGTAATCAAAACAGCTTGGTATTGGCACAAGAGACCTCAGGACCAATGGAATAGGGCTGAAGACACAGAAATGAACCCATAGACCTATAGTCACCTAATGTTCAATAAAGGAGCTAAAAAAAATAGAATGGAAGATAGCCTTTCCAGTAAATGGTGTTGGAAAAATTGGTTAAACACCTGTAGAAAACTAAAGCTAGATCCTTATCACCCTGCACCAGAATCAATTCCAAATGGATCAAAGACCTCGAAGTCAAAGCAGACATCCTGAAAAAATTACAGTAAGGAATAGGAGAAACTCTAGGATACAGGATGACCCATTGTAACACTGAGATGTACAAGACATTATGTTGAAAATGAACTTTACAACTTTGCAGGAGGGTGGAGGGAGGAGTTGGGGAGGTGGGGAGTAAAGGGATGGTCAGGGAAAAACAAAGGAGGAGGTAACAACACTCCATAGGAAATATACTCATCACCTTACTCATGTAACTGCAATCCTTCTCTACAGTAGTTTACAATTAAAAATACATACAGAAACAAAAACAAAAGAGCAGCTCCTTATGGACTGATAAACGTGTGCTTAAAATGATACTTACTAGATGCTTTTTCTTTGAAGATTAATAGACATTTAAAAACTAGATTCAAAATAAGAAAAAAAAGAAGTAGGTTCCAGGTTAATAACTTTAATTATATTTCTGAATATATATTTACCCTGAGTGAAACACCAGGAATATAAATGTATTAAAACTATACTTTACCATAATACTGTACCCCTTTTAGACTATAAATCTTGATCATATTTGGATCTGTTTTCTCCACGTTGCACTTCATCCATGACTGAAAGAAGTTTTCATTTTATAGTTGAAATATTTCATTATATATTGTGCCTATTATTGGAACTTTTAATTTTACTAAGTTTAAGCGTTAATTATAATGATGTTCCAAAATGTGCTTAAACTTTTTTTTTTAACTTTTAACTTTTCTCAGTTCTGAGATTTTTTTTTTTTGATCAGGCACTAATTCTAATTGGTTATGGTATAAATATCAGAAGATAAGAAAGTCTCATATCCCTTAAAGATTACAGAAAGCATTACCTGAGGATAACCTCTGCAGATCTGTGGCATATTCAGGCTAGGCTTTCAGGCAGTTTTTAGGTCATGATTATTTTATTACAATGATAAGAACTCCAGTTTAGTATTCAACCTCACTTGCAGGATTGCTGATAAATTTGGCTTTTTGGTCCCAGGAACACTTTCTTTGCCAAGTGAGTTGAGCTTTCTTGTTTTGTTTTTTTTTAATTGTTTAAGTAAAAAAATATCCCAATTAGATATCTATTTCAGAACATTCGGATTAACTGAAACAAAACAAAGCCATATGCAAAAATTTCTTTAATAACCTAAGTTCAAACAAACCTTTTTAACTTTTTAAACTGCATTGATTTGAAGTAAGAATGTATAAAGGGATTACTGGGTTCCCTATTACAGGAGTGTTATATAATGTATCCACTAACGTAGAATTGGCATATAACCTTAAGTCAGGTTTCCTGAATAGATAGGTCTTATCTCTTCACTTTTCTTTTTTTCTTTTTTTTCCCCTTTCTTTCTTTCATAATGTTTCCTTTCTTTTTTTCTTGGTGCTACTGGGTTGGAATTTAGTCTTCCATTTGCTAAGTAAGTACTTGAACACTTGAGCCATTCTGGTATCCCTGTTTGTGTGGATAATTTTTTGAAATAGGATCTTCTTTATGCCCAGGAAGGTTTGGACTTGGATCTTCCTATTTGTGTTTCTCCACATCCCTAGGATGATAGGCTCGTCCAGACATTGGTTGAGTTGGTATCATATCAACTTTTGTATTAGATGGCTTCAAATGGTGATCTCATAGCTCTTTCCCAAATAAAGGATTGTTCTCATTCTCTCCAATCTGGTTTGTGAGTACACTATTCCACAAAAATTACACAAAGGTTACTAATAACCTAGATTATGGAAGCCATGGACAGAAGTGCAGTGTTGGTTTAACAAGATCTTACTCAATCCAGAGATCATGAGACCTTCTCAAGATTATGCTGAAGGAGAACCTGGATTTATGCATGTGTTTGCTCCTCCTCCTAGATAAATAGACAGTCAGCCTTTGGGAACTGCTGTCCCAAAGTTAATACTTTCTTTACAAGTTAACTACTGACATCCTGAGAAAGGACTTAACTTGAAGGCTGGCCTCTTGAGAGTAGTCTGCTCTCCTAGCTTCAGCTTTGATCATAAATCTATTTCAATAGCCACATGATCTAGCACAATTTCTTAATATAAATGACTATGTACCTCAGTTAATTCTAACATCTCCACTAGAATGTCCAAAATACAAATAATCATATCACTAACATTGGTGAAAGCTTAACTATAAGCAAGGGGATTTTCTAAACTTTTTACCTGTATCAAATAATTTAATTCTTACACTCTGTGAGGCTATTCTGATGTTACTGAGGAAACAAAGGTACATAGAGGTTGGGCAATGTGCCCAAGGTGGATTCAAAAGCATGCAATGTGCCACCAGAGGTTATTTTGCTAGGCAGAACACCCATAAATATAAGGCATCTCCTACATATACTCTTGATATTAAAACAGCATGCTCATATGTGCATATTTTTTCTGTGACTCTTCTTTTAGATAGTAGAATGGTTTGTTTATATAAAAGTTGTTATTTATTTCAAGAAAAAAGATCACCCTCCCCCACAGTATAACCCCTGCTTTCACTGTATTTGATGTGGGTATAATTTGTGGAGGGGAAGGGGAAAAAAATCGTTTAAATAGGGATACAGGTGGACCCATTGCAACAATGTGATGTACAAGTTGTTATGTCAAAAACAAACTTTACAACTTTGGTGGTGGTGGGGGATATTGGGTGGGGGGGGCAGGGGGAGGATTGGAAGGGATGGGGAGGGGAAACAAAGGAGGAGGTTACAATGCTTGATAAGAAATGTACTCATTATCTTGCCCATGTAATTGTAACCCCACTGTACAGTATTTTCACAAAAAAAACTTTAAAAAAGATCAAATTTTCTCAAAGTGATTTAAAAATAAAAAATTAAGAAAAACATAAGTTTATGTCTGTTAAATATGACAATTTCAGATGAAATTCCCTAAATAATTATATAGGTATTGAGTATTTTTTTTCATTTAACAAGAAATCTTCAGTAATCTAATTAAGATAATACACATTACACAAAAAGTCTATTCCCTGTAGAAGAAGTCCCATCTTCTCTCCCAATTACTATAAATGTATGTCTTCTACAGTCATCATGTCCCTGGTGACCAACTGCAATGCAAAATATAATGAATCTGTGAAATGCCATGGTCAGCTGCTTATAGTTTCTGCTGCAATCAGACCTTTTCCAAGCATGAAAGAGCAGCAAAGGCTAGAAATCGTTTGCAAGCATCCATTACCTCACATTAATATGGCAGAGGCAGTGCAGTGTGAACAATGGAAGACTCATTCTAGATAATCAGTGGGCACCCAGCAGCAGCATTACCTAGGCAACAGCAAATGATGGACCCCCAAGAGGTGAAGTTAGAATGGAAAAGGAGAGAGTTACCATTCAGAAATGCTAGCTAGCTTCCAGAAAGTACTTTTCTTCAGATAAGAAAAAAGAAAATCCCTAATAAATTTACTAATTATTCAATATATGAATTCAGCTTAACCCTAAGGTAACAGGCAAATATGCAGTATGAAATAGACTCTTTTCATATGAAAAATGTCAAATATTCTGTACTGACACAACAATGTTTTTGCACTGAAAATTTCAGAACATTTTTTTTCAGGACTATCAGTTTCCTGAGGCACATGTGAAAATATTCCTGTAGTGTGACACTGGGTAGGCCATTCAGGAAACAGGTATTTCTCTTGTTAATGCTTCATAAAACTATGAAAATAAATGCTTCCCAATGCTTGACATCCCTTCCTTCCTCTATTCCTTCCTTGAATATATATTGGTTCTGCCATCTGATAACTATGTGAAGCTGGAGAAACTATTTTCTCTAAGACTCATATTATCCATCTGTAAAGCGGGTATAATATTTACCTTGGGAAAGCATTAACATTAGATACAATGCATATGAAATATTTTATAAAGTATGCATAAAAAGTAGGAATGCAATCAACAACAGTTATTTTATTTCTCATTTCTCTTGTGTAGTGTCGAATATCAAAGTAAGTTAAGGGAAGACAGAAAAATTATGTGTATTTACTACTGGGAGCTTTTGTCAGTTATATAACCAATACTACAGCAGTAAGAAGAATGCTGTAAAATGCCATATACAAAGGGATTTGGGAAAGCAAACTTAACGACACAACTTCTAAAACCACATGACTTGTTCTTGAGGTATAATTTATAAGATGGGCTAACATGGTCTCTTGCATTTTCCCCTTATCAAGTGTGACATGGGAAAGTGTTATAGTTTCCTAAGAAAAAAGATGGATCAGTGAACAGTTTGGAGTAAACTATTTTTCCAAATAATACTTTATCAGATAACATGAATAATTTCGGTGGTCAATTTACTAGGCTTGCAACTATTAAGGGTAATCACAACTGTGTAATGTCAAATAACCTCTTTGATTCAGTGTTGAATAACCAAAGTTCTGAGGAAGCACTAATAGTTTATAGCAAAAAACCTCTCCTGCTCCTGGATTGCCAGGATTAACACTGTGAAAAATGGCAGTACTGCCAAATGCTATAAACAAATTCAATGTGATACCTACCAATATTCCAACCTCATTTTTCAATGAAATAGAAGAAGCAACCCCAAAATTCATATGGAATAATAAGAGTACCAGAATAGCAAAAACAATCCTTAGCAGAAAGAACAGCCATAGTAACCAAAACATCTTGGTACTGGCACAAGAACATACCCGAGGATGAATGGAATAGGACTGAAGACCCAGAAATGAACCCATAGACCTATAGCCACCTAATCTTCAATAAGGGAGCTAAAAAAATAGAATGGAAGAAAGACAGTCTTTTCAGTAAATGGTGCGGGCAAAACTGGTTAAAACACCTGTAGAAAATTAAAGCTAAATCTGTATATATCATCCTGCACTAGAATTAACTCCAAATGGATCAAGGACCTCGAAATAAAAGCAGACTCCCTGAAAACATTACAGGAAGGAATAGGAGAAATTCTAGGGCTCCTTAGCACAGGCCGAAATTTTCTTAATAGAGTCCCAGAAACACAACAAATCAAAGAAAGGTTGAACAAATGGGGTTGCATGAAACTGCAGAGCTTCTGCAAGGCAAAGGACATAGTTAGCAAGATCAATAGAAAGCCCACAGACTGGGAGAAGATCTTCACTAGCCATACAATGAACAAGGGTCTCATATCTAAAATATACTTAGAACTCAAAAAATTAAATCCCCAACAACAAATCCTCAAAGAAATAACCTCACAACTAATAAGTGGGGTACAGACTTAAAGAGATACTTCTCTGAAAAGGAAATAAGAATGGCCAATAGACAAATGAAGAAATGCTCAACTTCTCTAGCCATAAAATAAATGCAAATCAAGACATCATTGAGATTCTACCTCACCTCAGTTAGAATGGCTATAATCAAGAAATCTAGTAACAACAGATGCTAGAGGGGATATGGCCAAAAGGGAATCCTACTTAATCGTTGTGGGCGTGTAAAGTTGTTCAACCACTGTGGAAAGCAGTATGGAGGTTCCTCAAAAGACTCCACATAGAGCTTCCCTATGACTTAGCAATCCAACTTTTGGGCATTTACCCAAACGATCACAACAAGGTCATACTAAAACTACCAGCAACATTATGTTTACTGCAGCATTATTTACCATTGCTAAGGTATGGAATCAACCCTGATGCCCCTCAGTAGATGAATGGATCAAAAAAATGTGGTATATAAATACAGTGGAATTCTATGCCTCCATCAGAAGAATGATACTGTCCCATTTATTAGGAAATAGAAAGACTTGGAAAAAATTATACTAAGTGAAGTAAGTCAGCTCCAAAGAAACATAGGTCCCATAATTTCCCTTATTTGCAATAACTAGTACATGTCTAGAACAAGCAGAAAAGGTCAAAAGCTATGTACATATGATCACATAGGATGATGCTAACCGAAATGAACCCAAGATAGGGACACAAGAAGTTTAATCTTTCTTACTGTTGTTTTTAATGTATTTATAATGTACCATGTGATTTTTTTGTTTCTTTTGTATGTTCTTCCTCCATGGTATAATCCCTGTTTTCACTGTATTTGATTCCAGTGCCCTGCAATCTATATTTACATTTTTCTCCTTTGGGGAGAGAAAAGGAAATAACAAAATGCTGAAATAAGGATATAGGTTGACCCATTGTAACAATGAGATGTACAAGACACTGTGTTGAAAACCAACTTTACAACTTCAGGCAGGGAAGAGTTGGGGAGGCGGGAAGGGAAGGGATAGTAGGGGAAAAACAAAGGAGGAGGTAACAATGCTTGATAGGAAATATACTCATTACAGTACTGATGTAACTCTAATCCCTCTGTATATAACTGTTTATATTTTTACACTAAAAAATATACACAGAAAAATATAGTTTACAGTACCAGATAAGGACCCTTAAAAATAATGAGATAAGAATCCAACACATCGAGTGAAGCTTAGGCTTCTGGAGAAGAGGGAGCCCATTGTCACTTGATTCTCATTCCTTTCCATATCCTAGGGAAATGACTATATAGATTAAAAAATAAATAAAATATTAAGTCCATAGCAATTAAGAAAAAAGACAAGTCATCAGAAAACAAAATGTTAGATAACACATTTCTAAAGGAAAAGATATATGTGCAAGGCCCTGAATTTAAACTCCAGTACTGCCAAAAATCAAAAAGAAAAAGCAAACCAATAATAATATGGCAATCATTCTGTGTGAACACTGAAAATATATTTTGAATCTGTCACAAAAATACCGCATACTATATGAAATTACGTATTTGTATAAAATGCTTAGAATAAAGAAAATTATATAGAGAGAAAGTAAACTAAAGGTTAGGGCTAAGATAAAAGTAGGGAAAACTGAGAGGAAGAGAGAATGATAAAATACGAAATTGATGCAAACACACTGAAAGTACTTGATTAAAATAAATGCTCAAAAAGTGCTAGCCATTATTGTTTATAAAAATTACTCTGAAAAGCCAAGGAACAACTCATAAAAAGCCTTCTGAAGATAAACTGTCCATTAAAACTAAAAACCTAGAAATAGGAACAAGATAGCCGAGACAGTTTTAATAATCCGCCAGGGAAAAAAAATCCATGGAGGCACAGTTAAAGGTGACAAAGGAACTTTATTAGTTGGTCTACAACACTGTCTTAGGTTACCTCAGTACTAAGAGCAACTGCAACCTCCAAGGGGGAAAGGGTTTTTTTTCCTCCTTCCTACAAGCTTCACCTCTTGGTTCTCCAAGACCTCTTTGCTCTGTTCAGGCCTCTCTACCTCTCTGCAGGCCTCTCAGATCTCCACAGGCTTCTTTGCAGGCCTCTCCAACTCTCTACAGGCCTTTCCACAGGCCTCTCAGCTCTGCGTAGCCTCTCTGCTCTGCACAGGCCTCTCCGCAGGCCCAGGTCCCCTGTCAGGCCATCCTGGGCCTCCCTGGGCCTCTCTGTCAGCCCTGGTCTCCTCTCAGGCTGGTATCAGTTCTCCTCAAGCCTGAGGGGCCCCACAAGCAACCCTTTGACACCCTGTCCCCAAACAGCCTGGAGTGTGCACGTGGTGATGATGTCAGTGTGGGGCAGGGCTTCCTGCCCCTCAGGTTCTCACAAGATAATTATGACAGGACTAGAAACTAGAAATAAGGTAGGCTGGGATGGATAGAGTTCAGGATCTAAGAAAAGGCTGTGAAATAAGATTTTTGAGATCCTGCATATGCCAGGCTTGCAAAGGCCTGCAGCATGAAACAAGTAGACACAACAAGGGTACACAACTGTGATACAGAAACAGAACAAAGACTGCAGGGGAAGCTTCAGTCCCAGTTCTTCAGCTGGGATACCAGTTGGACAATCTGAGTTTGGTAGCAACTTCAAAGTCCCAATGAACTGACCTAATATCTGCTTTATAACCCTAGTCAGAAAAGCTGTGATCCCCCAGTCCTTTACAATTTTGGTACCTGTAGTGGCTGTGAAGAAATGACAAGTATACTCAACTTCTGCTCTTCAGGGGGACCAGCAAGTGGGCAGATTCACTTGTCAGCTGATCATGGTGTCTCCTGGCCTACTCAAGAGTCACAGGAGACACAGAAATTGTGTATAACTCTATAGTAAAACACAAATTTGAATTGATAGACCATTTTTTTATCTGAAAGTATGAGGCCAACAGAATTGGTACATCCTTAGTGCTGAGAAAAATCAACTGCCAACCAGGAATTCTACATCCAAAAAAAAAAAATGCCCTTCAGGAATGAAGGCAACATACAGACATTCTCTGACAAAGAAAAACAAAGAAACTTGTTTCTGCCATGCTTACCAAGAAATAATGTGAAAAAGAAGTTCTCTAAACAGAAAAAAAAAAAAAAAAACCAAGAAGGCTAAGATATACAGAAGGGAAAAAATGATAGTATGGTTAAAACAAAACAAAACAAAACAAAAAACAACAACTGGAGGAGATTTACTTTGACCTCAATGAATTTCTTTAATTAAAGTTTATGGTTGAAACAAAATTATCACACAATCTAATTTGCTGTTAATGAACACATAGAAACTAGTTAATGTTCATTTAACCTGCAGGATGTCCTTCACTGTAAATAGTATACTCAGCTAGCACCGAGTATACAGTTCACCAATAAAAATAGATGGAGTATGTATACAAATAACAACTTGGAGAAAATTTATAGACACTATATTGAATAAAAAAGTTAAAAGTTAGTCTCAAAAAGTTGTATAGTTCCACTTACATAACATTTTGAAATGAGTGAATTCTAAATGCAAAATGCATTAGTGGCTGCCAGGGGTTAATGATTGAGGTTGTAATAACCAGCAGGGGCAAAAGCCACCTGCCCACCCCCACTGACATCATTGCCCTGCAGGCCGCCCCCTTCTTTGGTTTAGGAGCCATTAGGCTTGGGGCAGGGCCAATGGGAGAAATAGCTTGAGTCAGGGCGTGGGCAACGCCTATATATATATATATATATATATATAGGCTGCATGCTCCACGGAAAGGGGGTGGTGGTAGTGGAGAAGACAGAAGAGAGACCCTGTCCAAGAAAGAAGAGAGAGAAGCAGCAAGAGGCCTGCAGGAAGGCAAGAAGCCTTAGGAGAGGCCTGACCAGAAGGAGGAAGGAGAATAAAGATCAAGGTTGTCCCTTTGGAGATTTGAGGGTTTGCAGACTGACTGATTGTTTTGCTCCCAGGTCATAACACTGTGAAGGGGTGGGCATGGTTGTGTAAGTGTAAACTTATGGTAACATGGTAATAGTACAGGTAAGTAACTTGATTCTGGTAGTGGCTACACAAAGCTACCCATGACAAAAATGTACAGACCCACATACAATTACACACTGTGGCATGTGTAAATTAGATGTATTATGTAAAATTAGATGTAAAGTGTAAATTAGATGTATTATCCCAATATTAATTTCCATTTTCGTTGCTAAGTGAAGGGCTCATGTCTAGGGTATGCCCTAGACATTTATTTGCAACTTCCTGTTGATCTGTACTTCTTATGTATATATATATATATATATTTTTTTTTTTTCTTTTTTTGTCAGTTGTGGGGCTGGAACTCAGGACCTGGGTGCTGTCCCTGAGTCTCTTTGTGCTCAGGGCTAGGGCTCTATCATTTGAGCCATTTCTGGTTTTTGAGTGGTTAACTGGAGCTATGAATCTCATGGGGACTTTCTGCCTGGGCTGGTTTTGAACTGCAACCCTCAGATCTCAGCCTCCTGAGCAGAAAAAATTACAAGCATGAGCCAGCAGCACCTGGCTTATATATATTTTATTAAATTCATTGTTTTTATTTTTTGGGCTTGAATTCAGGGCCTGGGCATTGTCCCTAAGCTTCTTTTGCAAGGTTAGCACTATATCACTTGAGCAATAGTGATACAGATGGCTTTTTTTGGTTGTTGTTTATGTGGTATTGAGGAATTGAACCAGGGCTTCATGCAAGCTAGGCGAGCACTCTATGCTAAGCAACATTGCTACATTCCCAGCCCATTTTTAAATTTTCTCTTTTAATGTTTGTATGCATAATACTTTATTTAAATTTTTTAAGATATAATTTTATTGTTACAGTTACGTAAGTAAGGTAATGAGTATATTTCCTATTGAGCAGTTATCCCTTCCTTTGTTTTTCCCCTACCAACCCTTTCTTCCCTACCTCTCCAATTTTCTTTAAATAGCTATAAAAAGGGATTTCAATTCAACATGTCAATATTGCTTCTTCTATTGTTCTCTCCCCATCTATCCTGACCCCACCAACTCCCTTAAGTTACCTAGTTCTGCTGGGCGCTGGTGGTTCATGCCTGTAATCCTAAATACTCTGGAGGCTGAGATCTGTGGATCATGGTTTAAAGCCAGCCCAGGCAGGAAACTCTGTGAGACTCTTATCTCCAGTAAACCACTAGAAAACCAGAAGTGGTGCTGTGGCTCAAGCAGTAGAGTGCTTGCCTTGAGCTGAAGAGAGCAGAGAAAGCACCCAGGCCCAGAGTTCAAGACCCACGACAGACAAAAAAAAAAAAAAAAAAAAAGTTACCTAGTTTCATTTCACATATATACCCTGAGTAAATATTTGACTGCTCACATTTTAACTAATTGTGGCAAATAAGAATGAATAAAAATTAAACTATGACTACAAAATCAACAGAAGAGGTAGATCAATAAGTTAAAGAAGAGTTGTAATGCAAATGATAAAGCACCTGATCCCCAGTACCACACATGCACACACACACAAAGAAGATGTGTTACTTCTTATAATAAATATCTGTATTATAGCAAGATATGACTCTAAAACAATATAATTAAAATTATAGTTTTAATTAAAATAAAATTATAGAAATAAATATAGAAAAAGAATGAAAGAAATAGAAATCATTAAAGAAAATGTTAGAGACTCACAACATAGGAGTGTGAATGTTTTTGTATACTAAAGACCAGAGGTCACAGGGTACCATTTTGGCCAGTTTGTTTTTAAAATGTGATTTACAGTGAATACCTAGTTTTTCTCTGTGATGTTTACACATGCCTTAATTACTGTTCATAAAAATTTTGTTAAAATTTGTTCATAAAAATTTTGCTCATGAATTCCTTTGAAGATCTTTTCATTTGTCCCCATAATGCAAGTCTGTGACCTATTACTTAATTTTCTAAGAAAAAGTATTGAGGTTTCATCATCTTAGAGAACTGGGACAAGCACAGAAATGATATGTAAATGGTATATGCGCATCTAAAAATGGCCTAAGGTAAAGGACAATTTTCATCTTATCACAGCAGTAGCCTTGTGGAAGGTGTCTGTAACATATTAATGGAAAGATTTTATGTTAGTAACATGTCTCTCAAATACTTCTAATCTAGAAACCACTAAGAATCACATGTTTTGTTGAAGACCAGCAAGAGTCAGAGAAATAGTGTGATAGAGGATACAAGGTCTTTCTTTTTCTCTCATTAAATACTACTGTGTGTGTTTGTGTGTATGTGAGAGAGACAGAGAGACTGTGTATACACACACACACACACACGCACGCACGCACATATATATGAAGCAACAATTCCATTTATAAGCATATCCCCTGTAAGTGCTGACACCATTTTTATTAAATGCATGTCAACTACTTAGAATCCCAGGCACACATTCAGGTTCATTTCCTTTCTCCTCAGGCAGTTTCCACAATCCAAAACATTTTCACTTTAACAGTCCTCGCTACTGGTATCATTTAATACATGAGGGTCTACTCCAGTCTACATCAATCTTGCTGATCCTGCAAACACTTATTTTGTTGACACAACACAGTCTAAATCCACAGCTACTAAATGTTCAAAAACTATTCCTTCCTCTAACCTGTTATCAACTGCTAAGGGCAACTTTGCCAGTGTCTCAGTTCCTCAGGGGTCAGATACCAAGTATTTCATGTGATCCTAATCCCTTCTATTTTCACCAGCCCTCTGGTCCATGAACTGTATCCTCCCAAATATAATTGACCCCTTAAATTTAATCATTCTAAAGATGAAAATGCTTACCTGGAAACCACTTTATTTAGACACATTTTTATTTCCTCACTAACAAGAAGTCGTTTGGGGACAGGGGTAGTGGTGGTGGTGCTGGTCCTGAGGCTTGAACTCAGGACCTACATGATGTTCCTGAGTTTTGTTTTGTTATTTTTTTCCTCAAGGTTAGTGTTCTACCACTTGAGCCAGAGCTCTACTTCTGGCTTTTTGGAGGTTAACTGGACATAACAATGTCACAGATTCTCCAGTTCAAGCTAGCTTTGAACTGTGATCCTTAGTTCTCAGCTTTTTGAGTAGCTAGGATTACAGGTATGAACCACCGGTGCTGAGCTAACAAGTAGCCCTTTACCACAACTAAATCTTAACTAACCAGGGAGAAATTTTCCTCAGGAACAAGAAAACTTTTTCAGAATAAAATTTTCTCTTTAATGAAGCCTATATGTCTTTAACTTAGTCTAAATTAAAAAGTACAGTATCTCCTTACCTGATTGGAGTACCTCATGCTCACGTTACGTTGATTCTGTGGTGGGACATAGCGCTGGATAGGATCAATATCTTTAGGACTGATTAACTCATCAGCTGAAAAGAAAAAGAAGAAGGCAATATGCATTATAAAAATATATTAGCACAATACTCTAAACAAATTAGACTTAAGAGATATGTATAGGACACTTCTGTACAAAAGCAGAATATCCATTCTTAGAGCCCACAGAACACCCTCCAGAATGCAGTGTATACTAGGACAGAAAAACCCTGAATAAATACATAAAGAGGTGCTCAGAATGTTCATTCATGCCTGTAATCTCAGAAACTTGAAAAATAGAATTTGGGACACTTGCAGTTCTAGGTAGCCCAGGCAAAAAGTTAGCAAGACACCATCTCAACAAGCTGGGCATCATGGTTCAAAAATATAAACACAGCTATGCACTAGATTTAGGTAGGAGGATCAAGGTCCAAATCTGGCCAACACAAAAAAAAACCACAAAGACATTATTAAAAATAACTTTAAAAACATTAAACATAACTATTTTTTTAGTTCTGGGGTTTGAACTCAGGGTTCTATACTTGCTAGACAGATATTCTACTTCTTGAGTCATGTGTCCAGCTACTTATTTAAAAAATAACTAAAGCAATAAATAGATAAATGAATGTTGAAATAAGGAAAAGTACCTTGTTTTACTATGTGATAAAAATGAGAAGTAACAGTAATTTCAGAAATTCACAAATATATAGAAATTAATAGCTGGGAAGGTGGCTCAGTGGTAGAGCACTGGGAAGGTGACTCAGTGGTAGAGCCTTGCATGCTTGAGGCCCTGGGTTCGATTCCTCAGCACCACATAAGCAGAAAAAAAAAGCCGGAAGTGGCGTTATGGCTCAAGTGGTAGAGCGCTAGCCTTGAGCTGAAGAGCTGAGGGACAGTGCCCAGACCCAGAGATCAGGGCATGACTGGACTCAAAAAAAAAAAAAAAAAGAAATTAAATACTATACTCCTAAATAACCAATAGATCAAGTAAGAAATTTAACAGTAAAATACAAAAGACTTTCAGGAGTAGAGGAACAGTTCAGTGGTACAGCAGTTGCCTAACATATATGTGATCCTATGTCTCTGCTTGGGGAAGGGAGGGGGGCAATTCGAGGGAAGGAGGGAGAGAGAGAACAAGAAGGTGACTTTGATAAGATGAATGAAAATGAAGAAACAATGTATCAAATCATGATCTACTGATAGAGCAATACTGATAGGTAAACAATAGCTCTATATTAAATACAATAAAAATCTGAAATCAACATTCTATCTTTTAAGGTGGTGGGTCAAAAAGAACAAAAAAATCAAAAGAGAAAAAATAACATAGAGCAAAAGTTGATGAAACAGAATATAAAGAAATATCAAGAATATTAATCAACAATAGATCTTGAAAACTTAGAAACGCAGTTGCTAGACCCAAGCCACCTACCGAACACATGGGGAAAATATCACAGAGAAAGAGGGATCATACTCAAATTGTTAAATGATTAATGAAAGAAACATTATTGTGATTCTAAGGATTATAAGAGGATAATTTCAACAAATAAGTGTCCTATGTTGTACAGCATATATAAAAACAGAAAAAAAGTCCTGGAAAGGCACAGACCACCCAAACTGACTCAAGATGGAAAGAAAGTTATAACAGATTTGTAAAAATAAAGTGATTGAAACTTCTCACATGTGTATACATACAAAGGGCCTAGGACCACATGGCTTTACTGGCAAATTCCACCAAATAGTCCACGAAAAAATTTAAATCAAGCTTTCACAAACTTTTTGAACATAAAGAAGACAAAATGTTCTTGAGAAAATATTAGCAAACAAAATCCAGCAATGTATAAAAAGGATTATATAACATGACCAAGAAAGATTTTCCCATGAATGTCAGGATGGCTTAATAATCTTAAATCAATTATTACAACACAGTCTACCAATGGCATAAACGGTAAAAGCTATTACAAGAACATCAACAGACAGAAAAAGTGTTTGATAAGATTTAAGTCTTTTCATAACAAAAAGTGTATCCTACAAACTAGGGAGAACTTCCTCAATCTGATCTATTAAAAAAAACCCCTAAGCTAATATCCAACTCAATAGTGAAAAAATGAATGATTTTCCCCAGAGGTCAGAAACAAGACATACCCATCACTTCTTTCAACATTGTAATTGAGATGCTAGAGAAATTGAGCACGAAAAAATAATAAAGGCATTCAGATTGTCTGAAGCAGTTATAGTAATTAACATAGTGTACTACTGTCAGACATATAGAACAATGGGACTAAAGTGAAAGTGCAGAAATAAAGCAGTACATTTATGACTAATAGATTTTGACAAGAATGGCAAAACAAAAATACCACTTTTTAGAAAAGTAGTACTAAGACAACTGTATATTCAAAAGCAAATGATTCTAAGTGAATCAATTTGTTGTACTGTATAGAGAAACTAAAACTTAGTTAAAAAATTACATGTTAGAGCTAAGAGAAATCTTTTTAAATATATTTTTATTGTAAAGATACTGTACAGAAGGGTTACAGTTACATGAGCAACATGAGTCCATTTCCTATCAAGCATTGTTACTCCCCCCATTGTTTTTCCCCTACCATCCCTTTCTTCCCCACCTCAAATCTTGTGATTTGACTTTATTAAAAATTCAAGCATAACCAAAGAAATGAAATCAACTAGACCTCATCAAAATCACAACTTTTTATTCCTTATAGGTCACTATCAAGAAAGTAAAATGATAGCCTATAGAATGAGAAGACATTGGTAAATCATTATCTTGTAAGGAACTTGTAAGAATAAAGAACTCTTAACAGTTCTATAATAAAAATAAATAAAAAGAAAAAAACCCTCAAAAAAATGAAACATAGAACTACACTATGATCCAGCAATTCTATTCCTTGTCATTTATCCAATAGAGCACAAACAATGATACACTAAAGCCATCACCACAAACATGTTTACTGCAGCATTATTTACCATAGCCAAGATATAGCATCAGCCCAGGTGCCCCTCCATGGACAATGGGTCAAGAAAATCTATCATTCTCATCCACGAAAAAGAATGATACATACATTACTGTACCATTCATAGATAAATGGAAAAGACTTGGAAACAATTATATTAAGAGAAGTAAGCCGGAGAAACACACTTTGCATGGTTTCTCTCTTTTGTGGGAGTTAGAATGTGCCGATACATCTAGAAGTAAACACACTGGGTGGTAATCAAGCAGTTATAAATTAACTGAAGCATAATAGACTCTATGGAGAGTGAAAATTGTGTAAGACTAAGTAAAAGTGCAACAAAACAAGTGCCAGGAAATGGATATATATAAGGGATTGGGGGAAAAGGGAGAAGGGAGAAGAATGAACAAGGGAAATGAATAGAATGTAGGCAAAAATGCCTTGTACATGCCACAGAACTGAGAAAAATAAAGGAAGGGGTGGGCTGGAGGGGTGGCACAGATCAAGATGCATTGTCTACAGAAAATGCTTTATTAAATTGCAGAAAATTTAATATATAACTTAAAAATAAAGAAAAGGGAAAGGGTGGGATGTGAGGAAAGGGGTGGGGTGAGAGGGTGGGTGAGAATGTTAAAAGGGATGATATTGATCAAGAGGCACTGTATTCATAAACTGCTCTGCTGAATGGCAACTCCTTTGTACAACTATTTAAATTAATTTAAACAACTTAAAAATAGCCACAAATGAGGGTGCTAAAAGCTCACTCCTTTAATCCTAGCTACTCCAAAAAGTCCTTGAAACTCTTCAACTAAGCACAGACACACGCACCCACACAGATACACAGACACTCACATAGAAACCACACACAGACACACAGACACACACAGACACACACACAGACACACAGACACACACACACACACACAGACACACACAGACACACACACAGACACACACACACACACACACACACACACACACACACACACACACACACACACACACACACACACACACACACACACACACACACACACACAGAGCCAGAAGTGGAGATGTGACTCAAGTGGTAAAGCACTAGACTTGAGTAAAAAAGCTCAGGGACAGTGTACAGGCCCTGAATTCAAGCCCCAGAATAGCACCAAACAAACAAAACAAAAACCACCTGACTAGATATTAAGTCAGACACAATAGGTTATTTGTTATTTGATTTGGAGCATAGGCATAGGTAGTTAGCATAGCATGATTTGGGGAATAGGCATAGGCATCTAGCATAGGCAAAAGAAAGTAGATTAGGGACTGCTTAGTGCTGAGCCAGGGTAGGGGTGGGGAGAAAACAAAACTAAGAAAGTGATTAAAAGGAAATGGGGAAAGAATGGCATTTGAACTCAAGACCTTATGTTTGCTACGTAGATGCTCAACCACTTGAGCAATTCCAACAGCCCCATCCTCCTTTTAAGAATTTTTCTGACATGGTCAAACCTTATAACTCAGGGTGGTCTCAAATTCACAATTCTCCTGCCTTAGCCTCCTGAGTGTTGATATTACAAATGTGTATCACTACACCCAGCTAGGGTAGCAGTTTCATAAAGATATTGAAAATGTTAAATGCGATGTAATTCTCTACGAACTAAAACCACTGCATTTTAAGCTTTACAAAATATATAAGCCATTTTAAAAAATAAGGTGCACATACTGTTAAGGAAAGAAGCCAGTTAGTTGAGGAGAGATGTGTCTTGACAATAATCGCTAAAAGGCTTCTGAGATAAGTCCCATAGAAAAGTTTTTTTTTTTTTAATGTGGTAATTCTTTTTGCAACTTTTGATAAAAATCCAAGGATAGAGCAATTGTCAATTAAAATAGGAGGGTGAGGGTGAAGGTAGGAGAGAAGGCCTTGAGTCAGTGGTTCTCTGCTATCTTTTCCAACACCTGGGTGACAAACATCGGCAATTGAAGCCATTGTATCTGGGTTTCTCTGAGGCCCTGGAGGGAAGTATGCTTGGAAGAGGAGGTGATGGGAAGTCCTCCTGAAATGTAACTCCACACAATCCTGTAGTATAAGTTAGCAGTATTTATGCAAATTTATACTAGACATATTCTCCAACCCAGCAATTCCACTTCTAGAAAGCAAGGTATGTAAATGCACATGCCAATTAGTAGAAAGGTAACTACAAAAAAGAAAAAAAGCAATGGACTTCTTTTAAAATGAGATAGCACACATTTTTCCTGCACTTAGGAAATGTACTCATTACCTTACTCATGTAACTGTAACCCCTCTGTACTGTATCTTTATATTTTTTAAAAAAGAAATTAAAAAAAGAATTAAGAATTTGGGTTTTTCAAACATAAAAACTTCAAGAGTATTTGCAAAAAGAAACTAATTCTTATTTGTTAGGAAAATTACACAAAATAAAATAGTCTCAGCAGATAATTCACAGAGCAAAATTATGAGTTTTGCAACCCAATTTCCAGTTAGGTTGACTGAGTAATACATACAAAATGAGCCACTTGAAGAAAAAATGTTGATCCTCAACCTAATGTATTATACCAAAGAATTATAAGCATCATATATACATAAACACATGCACACAAACACACACACACATACACACAAATAGATATATTTGACTCAGTTGGTTAAGAGAGAAAGACATTCTGAGAATGAATATTAAATTCCAAGACAAAAATTACTTAGAAAAACACTGACAGATCTGAATCCATAAATGTTTTTAATTTCATTCATTAAAAGGTAGCATAAGCAAACATAAACAAGGTAGAAAAGTATCCATTTTTGTTTTCTTTTTTTGCAGTTTGA
Organism: Dipodomys merriami; assembly: GCF_024711535.1. Classification (NCBI taxonomy): domain Eukaryota; kingdom Metazoa; phylum Chordata; class Mammalia; order Rodentia; family Heteromyidae; genus Dipodomys; species Dipodomys merriami. Next base: position 4,729,451 of record NW_027206457.1, read on the forward strand.
ACACTTACTTAGGCAGGCATTCTACTGCTGATCAATGCCTCCAGACTTTTCATACAGTACATATTTTTGAGATAGTATTTCTCTCCCTTCTTCCCTGCCTCTCCCCTCTTCCTCTCCCTCTCCTCTGGCTTCTTAGTGGTTAACTGGAGGTAAGAACCTTAGGGCTTTGCCTGCCCAGGTTCACTTTGAATCATGATCTTCAGATTTCAGACTCTTGAGTAGCTAGGAATACAGACATGAGCTACTAGTGTCTCACTTTTTGCCTGGGCCCAAGCCTGCACTGTGATCTTCCTATTTTATGCTTCCCTCTTTAATTGGGATGACAGTTATGTGCCACAGCAGCCAGTGGTTGAGAAAGACTCACAAACTTGTTGGCAGGGCTGGCCTTGAATTCTGATACTTGTAATGTTAGCTTTCTGAGTAGCTAAGATTATAAATGTGTGCCCATGGAGCTTGAGAGAGGTTTTAATATACTTTAATATAATATTCATACACACTGATAAGAAAAGCCATAAAACCAGATTTTAATGAGCAGAGCATATTTAACTACAGGAAAAAAGCCTCAGAAAAGTTATTTTTAGTAGCATATAAACAAAAGCAAGGTGCAATTTAATATCTTAGTAGTTTAGCAATATTTTTCTGGTAGGAATATTTAATGGCATGGATGTTAATGATGATGTAGTACTTTATATATTCCTGAATAAATCAACACACTGTAATGCACTGTGACCATGGGTGAAGTACAAAATTTTTAGGCTTTAGTTCCTTACCTGTATTATATCATAACTGTCTCATAGAGAGCTTAGGTGTATTACTAATAATATTTGTAAAAGGCAGAGCACAGGCAGAATCTGACAAAGTTTGATTTTAATTATTAGCATTTATGATCATATATATATATATATATATGTGTTTGTGTGTGAGAGAGAGAGAGAGAGAGAACCACCTACTAAGATGTTAAACATTACAGTTTCTCATTCAAATTTACTAATTTATTTGGAGGGGGAGTCAGTTTTTACATAAAATTTCTAGCCCTATTAAAAATACAATGGAAATATTTCATTTTGAGAAAACTAGTTAGTTGTATAATAACTTTAAGAAAGAAATTCTTCCTAGGTGAAGCCTGTAGAGTAGAACTACATGTGTTCTCATGATGCTGATAATATTTGCTGTGCACTTTAGGTCACTTAGCAATCACACAACATGATGAAAATGCTCAGAAATTGATGTCTTCATGCTTCAAGTTGCCTGGAGATAGGAAATCTCTTAGCAACAGCCAAATAGAAATATATCTGTACATTCTTATCTATCCATTTTATCTTTAACGGGGTAGAAACAAAACCATGTGCTATCTTGAGTAAGGAGTCAATTGTATTTGAAGTCAAAAGACCAACGAAAATCAAGACTTCTGTTTCATATATCCTCATACTGCTAGGAGGTATTTGAACAATGACTAACTTGAAGCATTTCCAGACTTCAAAAAAAGTGGCTTCTATATTTAAGGTCAGTTCAGCAAGAACCATGGTGTACTGGAATTAGGACGTATTATATCAGAATAATTAGTCTTCTCTCAAAAAAAGAGAGAAGTATGACTTTTAGTTCTCAATATAGAGCTAATAGAAATCACAGTGGCCACAAAAGAGGTGGTTTCTACAAAGACAAACAGAATCAGTGAAGGGAAGAATCGTTAAGCAGTAAGAAAGAAAACATTTTCATAAATTTTGTTCTCATTGTAGTGAATTTTGTGGTTATGGTGGTAGCTGCAAGGTGAACCTAGGAGTATCCAGGACTGCCTGCCTGAAAAGTGCTGTACAAGAATGGTTCTCATATATTATCTCTTAAATTGTAATTAAGTTGAAGGAGGGTAGAGAGAAGGATAAGAAACAGAGGACCAGTTTGTATTTCTCCTAAAATGAATGCTTTATGTACTATTTTATTAATAATCTTTATAACATAAAAATAGGGAAGTTTAAAAACTTCTTCCAGTCACAAAGGAAAGATAGTAGGTGGTAGAACTCATATTCAAACATTGATGGCCAACCACTGACTTTCCCACTATTGTTCAGGAAAGAAAAGGAAGAAAAAGTAAAGAAGTGAAAGTTGAGGAAAAGATGTAAAAGAAAACATAGTAATGTCAGAAAAAGTAGTCTTCATTATAAAATGTTATGGTTTGGATACGTTCGCTTTGATGGAAACCCTTTCTCCTGAATTCAGTTCATTATATGTTACCCAAACACTCAGGAGCCATTGTAATTGTAGTCCACGGAAGCCAGATTATTGCTCAAGCTGGCAGCAGACCATGGTCATGGCATGGATGTTGGCTTCCTGGGCATTCAAAATATGAGTTAATGTGTCATGGAGGCTTTGAGCCAGATTTCTATGGGGGACTAGGAGACCAAACCATGTGTGACAGAATCAGTGTCACTGTAGAAAACACCTGAGAGAGGGATGTATGACACGGTGAAAGTGAAATAAGCTGTGGAGACTTCAAAATATTGAAGATGCCAGGAATGTGAAACATCTGCCAGGAATATCACAGGCAACAAGTGGAGCCAGCCAAAAAGCGAGGGCATAAGGGCTATACCATCAAGGATGTAGGGAGAGGCTTCTCAAATCTGTTGGTGCTCATATTACCCATATGCCCAGGCACTATAGGATTCTGTGTTTGCCTTGATGGGGTTTGGTTTTTGTTTCAATCATTCTTTGAAATGTTCATGGTATTCCCTTTTGGAATTGTGTAGTATTGTATTTGGAAGCATGTACCTTATTATTTATTCATTTATTTAGGCGTGCCATAGTAGCTTTTGAACTCAAGGCTGGTGCTCTACCACTTGAACATGCCTCCACTTCTGGCTTTCTGGTGATTACTCTGAAAGAAGAGTCACATGTACTTTTCTGCCCAGACTGATTTAGAAAATGAACACTCAGATCTCAAGCCTCCTGAGTAGCTAGGACCAGCAACTGGCTTGTTTTTTAAAATTCTTATAGGGGATCTCAGCTAAGAGTTGCCTTGAGTCTTAGAAGAAACATTATTAAACTTAAGTTCTGAGTAATTTTGGAAGTGTTAAGATACATGCTTATAGACCGAATGCATAGTGCATTATGAGATATCTGAGTTTTTAGAGCCAGAGGTGGAATGATATTTTTTGGAGAGGAAGTATCCCTTCAAAAGGCTTGTATATTTCTTTGCCATTCTTATCTCTTCTTCTGAGAAGTATCCCCTTAACTCCTTTGCCCATTTAGTGATTCATTTATTAAGTTTGGGAGGGGTTAGTTTCGTGAGTTCCTTGTATATGTTGGATAATAGGCCTTTGTCTGATATATTGCTGGAAAAGATCTTTTCCAATTGGTTGGCTGTATTTCTAGTTAAGTAACTATGTTCCTAGCTATACAGAAACTTTTTATTTTGATGTAGTCCCACTTGTGTCTGTTGTGCCCCTGGGACTATATTCAAGAAGTTCTTGCCTATACCTGTAAGTTCTAATGTTTCTCCTACTCTCCCTTATAGTAGTTTCAAAGATTTGCATTTGCATTTGTAGAGGTCTTTAATCTATTTTGAATTGATATAACTGCAGGGTGACAAGAAGCAATCAACTTTCAGTTTTCTGCATATGGTTGTCCAGTTTTCCCAATACCAATTGTTAAAGGGCCTATGCATTTTCCACTGCATGTCTTTGACTTCCTTATCAAATGTCAGGTGTATGTGTATCAAGTGTATGGTTTTATTTCTGGGGTCTTCTAATTTATTCCATTAATCTTAAGGTCTATATTTGTGCAAATACCAAACACATGAGGAAGTGCTCATCATCCTTGGCCATAAAGGAAATGCAAATCAAAACAACTCTGAGATTCCATCTCAACCCAGTTAGATGGGCCAATATTTTGAATTTAAACAACAAATCCTGGTGAGAAGTAAAGAAAAAGGATCCCTATTGCACTGCTGGTAATAAAACCACTATGGAAATCAATCTGGAGGTTCCTCAAAAACCTAAACATAGACCTTTCCTATGACCCAGCCATACCACTCCTAGGCATATGGTAAGGATACATGCCACTCCTAGGATATGATAAGGACACCTGCACATTCATGTTCACTGCTGCACTATTCACAATAACCAAGGCATGGAAACAGCCCAGATGCTCCACAATAGATCAGCAGATCCAAAAAATGTGGTACCTGTGTACAGTGGAATTTTACACAATCATTGGAAAGAATTAATTAAGGTTATTTGCAGGGAAATGGATGGAACTAGAAAAAATCATGTTTAGTGAGGTAAGCTAAGATCTGGGAGACAAACAGCATACGTTCTGCCCGATATGCAGAAGTTAGATCTAAAACACACTGGGATATGACAAATAATACAGGATTCTAGGTACTTATATTCAATGAGACCAAAAGAGGATAATCTTAGGAGAGAATCACAAAGGTACAATGCCTAAGTGCCTCTTCATATTTATATAATATACTGAAATGAACTCCTAAGATAGGAAATAAAAGACTTTTTCTAGTTTTTAGGTTTTGATGATTCTGTTTTCTTAACCTTATATATGGTATATTTATGAGCATATCTTCAGAAGGAAAAAGGGAGAAAAGTGCAGCAGTGGAGCTGACTGGACATTAATGAGAGTTAACTATGCAACTTGTGGGTGGAGAGAGGAGGGAAGGACTGGGAGAGAATGAAGGAACAGATGACACTATATGAAAGGAAATGTACTCATCATTACCTGACTCATGTTAATGTAATCCCTCTGAACATCCCTCTATAATAACAATAAAGTAAATGTTAAAAAGGCTCATGTGTTGGGGGTATGATCTGCAGTGGGTGACACTACTTTGGCAGGTTCTGGAACCTTTAAGAAGTGGGGCCTAGCTGGATGAAACAGGCTACTGGGGGCCTGCTTTTGAAGGTTTTACAGTGGATTCCCCCCCCCCCCCGCCCCATTCCTTTCTGTCACAAGGTGAACAGCTTTCCCTTACCATAAGCTGCTGTTGCATGATGTTCTTCTGAGCTCATGGAACCAAGTGACCATGAACAGAACCCTTTGAAAATACAACTCCAAATAAGTTTATCCTTTCTTAAGTTATATCTGTTAGTTTGTCAGTCATAAAGAAAGGAACTAACACACACGGTTACATGTTTATTGAGTATTAATAATCATTACACAAATCTACAGGAAAATAAATTTGGTCTTTTTTAACCCTTGATGTTCATTATGTTTAAAAAATATCCACCCTAAAAATCCATCTATTTCTCTTCATAAAAATTATATAATATGTAAGTTCTAATCTTCAATGGTTTGTGATCTTTCAATAATATTTGAATGAGATTATCTCTATAAATGTGATACTTCTTAAAGTGAGGCAACTAATATGTGCACTGAATAAAAACAGTTATATAATTAGTTTAGAGAAGTTTTAGAGTAAAATTATCACTAACTTTGTTAAATCTCATTAGTCCCTTAAATTCAAAAATATTTCAACCAAAAGTTTATTATTATTATTTTTTCCAGTCATGGGGCCTGAACTTTGGGCCTGGGTGCTATTCCTTCCTTCCTTCCTTCCTTCCTTCCTTCCTTCCTTCTACCCTTGCTTTCTTCCATCCATATCTTTTTCTTCACTTTTTCTTCTTTTCCTCCTCTCTTCTTTCCATCCTTCATTCCTTCTTCCTTATTTTAAAAGCTCAACTTGCCAATGGAGAATGTAGTCAATGTGTATTCCTAACTCATCAACCTTGTCAGTTTTATGCAGTGGCTTTATATAACAACACTCTTCTGATTGTATCAATCCTAGGCTGGATAGTTACCAAAAGACAGAAAGGAAAAGGCTTCAACTTCAAAGCTCAGGTCCTAGATATCAGTTTTTCACTCCCAGAATCAAAGAAAAAGTTTCCAGGTTTATAATATCTAAGTGAAAGGAAATGTATAAAATTGTATAAATTTATATAAATGTATAAAATATGAATAAAATGTATATATATGTATGTATATATGTATATAATATGCAGAAAATGTATGCAAATTGTATAAAAATAATAGTAAAATTCTTATATTTACACAGGTTAACTATACCTCTACTAAAATACATTTTGGGAAGGGGGAGATGGTAAGGGGAAACAAAGGAGGAGGCAACAATGCTTGATAAGAAATGTACTCATTATCTTGCTCATGTAATTGTAACCCCTCTGTATGGTATTTTCACAATAAAAAAGAAATTTATACTTTAGTTAAAAAATAAAATAAAATACATTTTATTTGCATAACAAAACATTCTATCTAGCTAGCTAGCTAGGTAGCAGGACAGAGCTAGGCTTACACCTATAATCCTGTCTACTCAGAAGGATCTCTATTCAAAGTCATCCCAGGCAAGAAAATCCAAGACACTCTTATCCTAAATTAACAACAACAACAACAACAACAACAACAACAACAACAAAGCAAGAAGTGGACCTGTCACTCAAGAGGTAAAGCATCAGCCTTGAGCAGAAAAATCATGAAACCCTGACAACCTCTTAGTACCAGCACACAAAAACACAAAAATACAGTTTGTTAGTAAGATGGAAATAATACTCTAGTAAGTAATAATCTTTCCAATTTGGCTTTATTTCATATGTATTTATTCCTCTATTCATTAAAAAAATACAATGTTAATTCCTTGTCAAAAAGCTATCCCTTTTGTAGAAAAAAAACTTGTCCATATGTTTTATAATTAGCACTAAATATATAAAGAGACTTAGAAAATAATAAAGAGCAAACTGAAACAATTTTAATTTTCTTTGTTTAGTGTCTGTCTGCTCTTATATATCATTTGTATAAAGACTAAATAAAAATGTTTGCCTTTAACATGTTTTACCTAATAGAATGTACAAAAGAAACCAAAAAGGATTTGGTAATACACAAAATTATTTGAGCATTTATACATAAAATGCTAGAAACAATGAAGATAGTAAGAGTAACTCACACAGTAAGCAGCTTTTTGTTTTGTTTTGTAGGACAGGTAGATAAAATACTTCATTTAGATTGTTTAATAATCAACTTATCATGCAGGGATTATTATAAACTAATAGTCCACTTCATAAAAATCCTAGTAATACTTGAATTTTTAGTAAGAAATGGGCCAGGAAAATGCATAATAATTTTTTTGTGCTTAACAAATTTGCCATTTTTAATGTATATAAGAATACTCTGATTCAACTACAGTTGTAGAAAAACCTAAAAAAAAACTCTTCAAAGAATTATGAATAAATAGCCCTTTTGAACTTCCAGCTAACCAAGAAAATTGCTAACATGTTCTGATTGGAAAAAAGAGAATTTTCAAAATGACAATTCCTATGGCAAGTAATTTTCTAAAGCAATGTTCAAAGATAACTGCTATATTAAATAAGAAATTGTCTTATAGCACATAAAAGTAATGCAAAATTCTTATAGGCTTATGTTAGAAACCCATCTATTAAGTGGAATGCAGTTTTTTCAATGGCCATAATGGTATACATACCTATATGACTAGCAGAAACCATTCATCATCATTCAGTAAATAGATATGTTAATTTATCTCTAAGTTCTACGAAACTCTCAAAAGAACTTTTAACAGCATGAAATACCAACTAAATTCAAGGAAAAATCATTACCAAAGACATACTTACTTCTAACCACCTGATAACAAAGGAAGATAAAAAATTCTCAATTTTCTCCACTTACCCAGGAGTTGTGCAATGATATAAAGAGCCTGTCCCCAAAGAAACAGTTTTCCATCACGACCACAGTTGCTAGGAAATCGTTTTTGACTACCAGGATTTCTTTTCTCATATTCTACAAAGTCAGCAGGCACATAATAGTACTTTGGTACGACAGGATATCCTACAGAGTTTAAAAATAAGCACATATAAAATATAACACATCAATGTCCACCCAAAAATCCCTTAAAAATCTGCAATGACTAAATAACACAGAAAGAGAACAGATTTGAGAATTTTTTGAAAAACGGGCTTCCTGGTTCCTGTAATAAATAGATTGTCTTTAAAACTTAACAGCTCACTGTTAAACGTTACTCAGCAATGTGTACACATCTTATTTAATATTTCATTTTAACATCTTTAAATGAATCATCAAATATGCAAATATTTAGCAGTTTAAACTAAACTATATTTAGTAGGATTAATCTATTGAAGCTTCAGAAAGGATACTGTATAATCTTAAGTGAATGATTCTAACTCTAAGCCATTCCTTGGAGCAAAAAATTTTTCTAAAAAGTCCTATCTAAATATTAAGCCCATCATCTGCCAGTCAAGATCACTGAAAGAAAAAGCCCTTCTTTCTTTGTGACCAACCCATTAGAAAATATTTCTTTGGAAAAGGAAATTATTATGTAAAGGATAGAATCTATTGAAGACATTTTGCAATATCAACTCAAAGCAAACCTAATTTTCTTAATAAAATCATGCATTTTCCCCCAAAAATTGCTTCCTTCTTTGTGTATTGATTAATTACTTCCAAGCCCCCAAGATACCTAGAACATGGAATTTCTTTGAGGATTAATTTATTCAGAAAAATCACTTTTATTCTTTTACTGTCCCCGTTGGTATTTGTACTGAAACCAATAAATCCACTTTGACTATTTAAAAACATTAAATCCATCCTTAAAGGATGAAATTTAACACAATGGCAGACGTTGAATATACAATGCTAATGATCTTACAGAAGCAACACTGAAGAGAAGGCTAGAAAGTTCACGGCAATGCTATTGCCTTTGGATGACAGCAGAGCCTCTGCAAGTACTGGGTTAGTACTCACCTGACCACATAAGTTTAGATGACCTAGATAAAAATAAGGCATTTTCTAATACTGGCACACTACAGAGCAAATAACAGTTAAAAAAAAAAACCAAACCTCTGCTTACATAATTATCTCAGTATTACTGTAGCCACGACTGTCTAAATCCATCTCTGTTCTTGTCTTTCCTAATGAGCATCTTTTACAAAAGCGCATTTCATTAAAAGAAATTTATAAAGATTTGTCATTCTAATTTCAGTTGAGTTCTTATTCACATTTTTAAATGGATATAAATTCTTATGATTTAAAAAAATTACTGTTATGGTAATATACAGTTACATCAGTCAAGTAATGAGTATATTTCCTTTTGAACAGTGTCACCCCCTCCCTCATTCTCTCCCAGTTTTTCTCCTCCCAACTTCTCTTCCTCCAAAGTTGTATAGTTCATTGTGAACATAGTATCTAGTGGGTTTCACTACTGAATTGATTCACCCTTTATCCACCATTTCTGTGCTTCACCTTTCCCTCCCCAAATCAGATAAACTTATATACATGACAAAGGGTATAGAAATCAAGGGAATTAACCAAAGAAAAAAAGGAGAAAAGAAAAGAAGAAATAAACAACTGAAAGCAGTATAATAAAAAAACTCTTATCCATTTCTTAAAGTTCATTTTGATAAGCATTATTTTATATGATCTTATATACAGAGCTATTGAACCCTTGCGATCCCCTCCTAAGACTGGCCTCCTTTGGTCTCACTGTGTGAATGTTGTGTGTTTTATAAAGGATTCATTCATAGATTTCAAATGACCATTAAGAAAATATTGAAAACCACAACTATACCATCTATGGTCTGATGAAGCACTGGAGTCAAAAGATCCTGATATTCCTTTATTTGTTTGGGATTGCCTCTAAAAACTCCTGAAACACAAGATCCAACAGAAGCTCTATTAATAAAGCCTATAAACCATTTTGTAATTGTATAGTACATAATAAACAAATTGAAGAAAAGTAATGCAAATGTGTATGATATTTTTCCAAAAACTTATTTTGGGAAGTAATGCAATTTTGGCATATAGAATGGAAAATTAAATTTTAATTAAAATTTCTCTATGCTTATGCTTAAGTATTATAGATATCCAATGTCATGATTACAATATTCATAACTTATTAAAAACTTCTTTGTAAGTATGAGTACATTAGTATCATTATAAAAGAAGACAGAGTAGTTTGAAAATTTTTAAATGATTTAAAATTCACTCAGTAAGCAGAAAAGCACGTAGCCATTAAATCACTATCTGCTAGTTGAAATGAGTAATATGTCATTTTTTCTCTTCTTTAAACCATTTACATTCTATAGCATAAACAGCAAGAAAGAGCTTACTTACCATCAATCATCATGTAAAGGAAAAATATAGGAAATTCACATTCGATGTCATCAAATAGCTAAAATAGAAAACATTTAAAATTTTCATTAACAAATTAAAGCAACTTTATTTAGACTTATGTAAAAGATTTATGTACAGTAATAATTTAAAGTTGGGCCTGATTTTATAAGTAATCCATGTTCTTTAAAACACTTCTCAGGACTGTAACTCAAAGGCTTATTCATTAAACATACATTCATTAATTTACAGTGGGACAAAGGGTGAATCAATTCAGCAGTGAAACCCACTAGACACTATGTTCAAAATGAACTATACAACTCTGGAGGAAGGGGAGTTGGGAGGGGGGAAACTGGGAGAGAATGAGGGAGGGGGTGACACAGTTCAATGCCTAATGTCTAACACCAATTAGATGGAGTAAACAGCTACAGTGCAGTCAAATGTGTACGTGTGGGATATCAGGCACACAAGAAAAGATATATCTGCCGGGCGCTGGTGGCTCATGCCTGTAATCCTAGCTACTCAGGAGGCTGAGATCTGAGGATCGCGGTTCAAAGCCAGCACGGGCAGGAGAGACCATGAGACTCCTATCTCCAATAAACCACCAGAAAACCGGAAGTGGCGCTGTAGCTCAAGTGGTAGAGCACTCGCCTTGAGCTGAAGAGCTGAGGGACAGTGCCCAGGCCCAGAGTTCAAGCCCCACGACCGACAAAAAAAAAAAGAAAGAAAAGAAAAGATATATCTGATTCTCCATGATGGTTGGGAAGGGTCTATACAACAAAAGATGCTTCAGCTAAAGGCTGTTAGGTTGCACTGAAGAGAGGAGCTAAGGGAACTCCACACTGAGGAACTAACAGGCTAAACTACACATACATAGAATTGCAAAGTGTAGAAAATAAATTACCAGTAGAGTTCAGTATTTCTAGCATAAATGAAGTAGTAGTAAAAACTGAAGCTCAACAAGCTGGTCCAGGAAAGCCAAATCAATAAAGACCTTGTCAGAGAGAGACTTCAATCAGGAAGTATACAGGAAAACTGGGGAGCAAGCAGGATCAGATTACTTACTATATTCACTTGTCAGACTATGCAGTTAGCAGTACTAAAGAGTCAAAGGACAAGAAATCAGAAAAAAGAGATTATGCCTAATAAAGTAGAATGTTTCAAGTTTAGTAATACAGCTATTTGGGGCCAAATAACTCTGTTGCAGGGGCTGTGCTTTAGAGTACAGGATGTTTAGCAACATCTCCAGCTTCTGCTTTCCTGATGCCAGTAGCACCCAACAAAGTGATAACCCAAAATGTCTCCAGATAGTGTCAAATGACCCCTAGGAAGCAAAACTACCCCAGGCTACACCACTAGGTTAAGCCAAGGACTAATAAAGAGGAAAAAAAAAACCTTAAAGTAGAGACAATTTTTTTTTAAGGATTTTCACGGTGACTAAACTTGCCACCTTCTATGACTAACAAAGGTGGATGAGTGCCACAGAGGAGCTAGACTTACTGAGGTTGGCCAGGGCTATGACCTTTAGTTATTTGTAGACTGTAGGGAACCTAAGTGAAGATGTGTGAACCACAGCTGTATATACTGGGAAGAGTACAGGGAGGGAGTGTGAGTAAGGGATAGAGATCATTATTAGCAGAAGAGTTGTGAGAATATGGGTAGAACCAAAGCAGAAAGGGATGAGGATGGATCACAGGAGAACAACATTTAAGAAGAGGTGAAAGAAAAGGAATATGTAAAACTGACAGAATAAGTAGAGAACTAGGAAAAGAATGGGGTAAAGGCAAAGAAAAATGTTCCAAGAAAGAGAATCCTGAAAACATACCCAAATTTGAAGAAAAATTTAGGTGAAATAAGGTCTGAAAGGCATTTATTATGACTCAGTTGTTAAAAATGAATGAAATCCAAACATCTACTGGACAGTGTTTGAGAGAAGAGCCAGATCACAAGGACACAGGGTGAATGAAAGGTTAGTAGGCCTGTATACTAAGAACAGAATGAGGTTCTCAGAGGGTGACTACAAAGTCTAAGAATAGGAGGTAGACAGAAATAAGATTGAGGAAGGGTTTTGTTTCTTTAATAATGAATACCAATGTATCTATGCTGCGTAGAAGGTAACTGGGGAGCAACATAGAGGGAAAGTAGAAGTAAGAAAGATGAGGAAGAGAAAAAGATATACATTATTTTAGCAGAAAAAACTCTCAGTGAGAATGCCAAGAAAGTAAAAGAGAATGGTTATGTAAATGTAGACTGAACCTAAAAAGGAAACAGTGTGCCTCTTGTGAGACAAGAGAGATGAGGTAGGTACAGATGGAAAGAAAGACTCAATGGAAAAGGCCACACAAAGTCAATCCAGTAGAAAATGAAAAGTAAAAGGCCCTGAACTTAAATACAAATGGGGGAAAACTTTTGGCCCAATCTAGCAGACTACTACTACTAATACTGCGATAAAAATTTTTTAAACTATACACAATAGAAAAAATCCTAATGCTCCTAGGATTTAACTTAATTTCATAGTCATCTGTGAAATTAAATATAATGATAAATAGCTTGTCTAGTTGTTCTGCAAAACTGTGTTAATTGCCAACGATTATAAAGATAAATGTTGCTTGAACATATTCTATTCACAGATACACAGGGACTTCCACATATCGTATAGTTACAAAATTGTCAATTTCCATTAAAGCAATGTACACAGATGATTACTTTTGGGGAGATATAAACCTAGAGGGAGTGATCTGTGTATTTTATCTTTCTTTTTATTTTGGTAATATGGTACATTTGAAATACAAATGATTAAAATTAAATATTTAGCGGACTATTTGTCAAAGAAAAAATTTAAGTGAAATTTAAAAGAGGACAATGGAAAGGGCTACTAGTTTTAAGGAGAATCTATACTTAAAATGAAAACTAGAGCTCAAATACAACTTGCTATTGCATAAGGAACTGAAAATCTGATAGAAAAATTGTCCAACCAAGGACATGGACTACTATGAGCACAAGGATCTCATGGAACCAAGAACTAAAGAGTTACTGAGCATTACTATGTATAAAGTAACATTCTAAGCACTATTAAAAATATATATATATATGTTAAGTCATTCAATTTCCACAAGAACCTCATGGTATGAGCACAATTAGTATTTCAATATGAGTAATACTAAACATAGAGGCTAACTAACTTTCCCAAGGCCACATGGTTAAGAGTGGTAGAGCTAGAACTCAAATTGAAAAAGCCAGACTCCTAAGTCTGTGCCTTTGATTTCTCTCATGTACTATTAATATAGAATTTTAAAAAATTATTTTTCAATTACATTTTCATTATCTTTATATGTACAAAGGAGTTAGCATTCAACACATCAGTTTATAAATATAATGCATCTTGTCTTGATTGATATGACTTTTTTTTTTTTTTTTTTGTCGGTCGTGGGGCTTGAACTCTGGGCTTGGGCGCTATCCCTCAGCTCTTCAGCTCAAGGCGAGCGCTCTACCACTTGAGCTACAGCGCCACTTCCGGTTTTCTGGTGGTTTATTGGAGATAAGAGTCTCAAGGTCTCTCTTACCCGGGCTGGCTTTGAACCGCGATCCTCAGATCTCAGCCTCCTGAGTAGCTAGGATTACAGGCGTGAGCCACCAGCGCCCGGCTATGACTTCTCTTATATGCTATAAATGTGGAATCTTTTTTTTTTGATCGGTTGTGGGCCTTGAACTCTGGGCTTGGGCGCTGTCTCTCAGCTCTTCAGTCAAGGCGAGAGCTCTACAACTTGAGCTACAGCACCACTTCCGGTTTTCTGGTGGTTTATTGGAGATAAGAGTTTCACTGACTTTCCTGCCCAGGCTGGCTTTGAACCGCGATCCTCAGATCTCAACCTCCTGAGTAGCTAATATTACAGGCATGAGCCACCAGTGCCTAGCTAATGTGGAATATTTTTGATACCTTAATTTCAGCTGGTTTGTAGTAGCGTCGGTTGGGATCTTCCAATGATGTTCTATATCCATCTCTCAGGAAACGCTTAAACCCATATTTTCCTTTTAATTTTCTAACCACTTTATCAAGTGTCTGTCTGAAGAGAACTTCATCATCCAGAGCAAATGCAGGATAACTGATGCAAGGAAGCAGGGCAGCATCTGTGTTCTAGAGCCAAGAAGAAAGTGTGCGCAGTTAGATGACTAGCACTGCCCAAGGAAAATCAAGGAGATAAAAAGCCAAAAGGGTTATCCAAAAGACAGTGAACTTGTTCGGGTTCAAGTGACTGCCACATGTTTCTAGCACATGTTTCAGTGAATATGGTTGAGAAGGTAAGATTTTATTGCTATCAAAGCAAATAATCAGAGGTCAACATTGGCTCCAATTAATTCAAGCAGTATGTAACAAAATAATGCCTAATAGTTATCACAACTCAATTTATCAAAGCAATTTGTCTAAAGGTCTAACAACAAGTTGAGTAAGTTAACAGGCATAAAAATTATATTGCAGCCAGATGCCAGTGGCTCATGCCTATAATCCTAGCTACTCAGGAGGCTGAGATCTGAGGACAGCAGTTCAAAGCTATCTTGGGCAGAAAAATCTGTGAGACTCTTACTTCCAATTAACCACCAGAAAACCAAAACTGGCACTGTGGCTCTGGTGGTAGAGTGCTCGCCTTGAACTGAAGAGCTGAGGGACAGCACCCAGGCTCAGAGTTCAAGCTCCATGACTGACAAAAAATAAATAAAAAAATATATATAGCAAAAGTAATTAAAATTTATATTTTAGACGTTTATTGATTTTAAACATTTTTCATAAAACCTACATATCATGTGAACAATACTTAGTATATATTTGCAAGAAATTTGTGGAAAATGTACACAAATATTGACCCTAGGATTATATTTGCATAGTAGAATAAGTTGTTAGCATATAATACTTGTGTATTATTAGTATTTCTTTTACTATAACCTTTATTATTTATGTAAAAATTATTTTAAAATAGTCAAATTGAGGTTGGGGATTTAGCTCAGTGGAAGATCACTTGCCTAGCAAGTGTAAGAAACTGAGTTCCGTCCTCAACTTGGGAAAAAAAAAGCTAGTATAGTCAAATTATTCTTATATTTAAAAAAAATAATAGAACCAGAAATAACCCCTAGAAAAACATACAATCAGGTATAGTAAACACACAAGTTCATCAAGTAAAAGAAAAGTGAATCAAATGAGAGAAAAAACAATAAGGAAGAAAACTATTCAAAAGAAATATATTATAAAATCCTTTCTTCCCTCCCTCCCTTCTTCCCTCCCTCCCTCCCTCCCTTCCTCTCTCCCTTCCTTCCTCCCTTCTTCCCTCTCTCCCTTCTTCCCTCCCTTCCTCCCTCCCTCCCTTCCTTCCTTCCTTCCTTTATACCTTCCTTGGTTTCTTCCATCTATCCCTTTTCCTTTTATTTTTCTTTTTCTCTTTTCTGCTTTCCATCCCTCTCAGCTCTTCTTCCCTCCATCCCTGTTTCCTTCCTTTATTCTTTTTCTTTCTTGATATTGTCTCTCTTGCTCTGCTATATGGGCTGGTCTTGAACTTTTGGGCTCAAGTGATCCTTCCACCTCAGCCACTTAAGTGCTTTAGCAGGCAATACCATTCCTGGCTCAAATATGTTTCCTAATGTTCCATGACCAAAAATCCATATGTGTGTGTGTGTGTGTGTGTGTGTGTGTGTGTGTGTGTGTGTGTGTGTGTGTGTGTGTGTGTGTGTGTGTGTGTGTGTGTGTGTGTGTGTGTGTGTGTGTGTGTGTGTGTGTGTGTGTGTGTGTGTGTGTGTGTGTGTGTGTGTGTATATGAGAAATAATGTCAATTTCTTTTGCCTTACAAGAGAGTCACACGACAAAGCTGGTTTTTCCACACTTCTTAAGACTCCTAAAGTCCAGACAGGTAGAGATAGTTACTAACCCCACCCCTCCACAGGTCAGTTCAGCCATGCTGCTGTTTAATCTTATGATTTTTGTTTTAATAGTTAGAAAGGGGGGGAGTTCATTGTGACATTTTCACATATGTTTACAGTGTGTTTCAGTCAGTCTCACACTATTACTGTCCTTTTTCCTTTCCTAAAATAATTTTAACAGGTTTGTTTTATTTTTATACATGCAACCAATCTACCTTTTCCATATTCATCCTTTTTTATCCTCTTTCTTAGCTCATGCCCTTCCAACTAGATCCCCCACCCTTCCACCACCAACATGTGTTTCTCTTTCCCATACCCACACCTCACCTTATTGCTCAACAGCATTCACTGAGTACTCTCTTTTTGTTTGTAATACTACTTTGAACTCAAGGTCTTGTACTTGGCGCTGCAGGTGCTCTACCACTTGAGTCATAACCCAACTTTTTAACTTTTGTTATATTTGTAATGGGGTCTTATTGTTTGGCCAGGCTGGCCTAGACTAAGTTTTTCCTATCTTCTTAACTATACCTCCCTTATAGATAGGATAACAAACATGAACCAATATGCCCAGCTTTTTATTGGTTGAGATGGGTCTGACTACATTTTTGCATGGAGTGTCCTCAAACAGTGATCCTATTGAGTACCTTTCTAAGTAGCTGCCATTATATATGTGAGTCACCATTTAGCTTATGTCTTATTATCTTTCTGGATTATCTATCTGCTTTATTTTGGTATGGTTTCATATTTGCTGAGCCTGTGCTCTACCACCTGAGGCACATTTCCTATCCTCTTTGTTCTAGTTATTTTTGATGTAGGAGTCTTGTAAACTTTTCTGCCTGGTCAGGTTTGGAATTATAATCCTTCTATTTTCAATTTCCCACACAGTAGGCATGATAGGTGTGAACCATTGTACTTGACTACTAGTTAAGATGCTTATGATGGACTTGAAGCCTGATCATTATGCTTTTAGACTCCTGACTTGCTAGGTTTAAAGGCAGGAGCCACTGGTGCCTGAGTTTCCTTGGGAAATAAGATAGAAGTACATAAAAAATCATAAATAATAGTCCATTAAAGTTTGTTGGAAGGCATCTCACATGAGATCTTGATTCTCTGGGTAACAGTGAGCACAAAGTTTGCCTGTTGCGATTGTGAGCATCAAGATCTACAAATATAACTGACCACGAACAGCCCTGGGAGGAGGAAAAACAAACACATGTCAAGGAATTATAAACTACTTGGTATTCGTACAGTAAGACATTTCACAAAAAATACTAAAATGTATTGCACTTGAGTATGGGATCACTAAAAATATTCAATGATTTTTGTATTTTTAATATTTCTTGAATTTCTTGCAATTAATGTATTTATTATATAATAAATCATTAAAGTGTTATTTTTATACTTTTGCTATTTTCCATAGTTTTCTTATAAATTACAATGTATTGATTTTACAAAATAATGAAGTGCATTTATTACAATGAATATCTACATAGTTTAACATAAATAAAACAAGAAATAATTTGGATTCATAAAATCTCAGTTGTATATTCCTTATAAAGAATGTTGACTATTATTCATCATAGTGAGAGATAAAACAATCCAAAAAGTCATACAGAACTACAAAATGCCCTTAGTAGCCAAACTAAGACTGGAAAAAAGTACAAATACTTAAAGATAATGAAAATATTTTTTAAAGCAATGTGGAAAGTAGTACAATCTCAGATTTCAAACTTTACTACAGAGCTATAGTTTAACAACAACACATAAAAAGCAAAAAAGATGAATACTGCCATAAAAAGAGACTTGAAGACTAATGGAATAGATTGGAAAACCCAATGGAATGGATTGGAAAACACAAAAACAAACATATACCTACATCCATTAGGTATTTGAAAAGTAGGCAAACTTTACTACAGATCTATAGTAAAAATAAATAAAAGCTTAATACTGGCATAAAAAGAGACTTGAAGACCAATGGAATAGATTGGAAGACCTAATAACAAACTTACATACCTACATACCTGGTATTTGAAAGGAAGCTAAAACGTATGGTAGAGAAAATATTCCCTCTTCAACTAATGGTGTTCGAACAACTGGACATCTATATGCAGAAGACTGAAACTAGATCCTGTATATTAATACCAATTGAAAATGGACTGTCAATGTGAGACCTGAAACCTTGGGGCTACCAGAGGAAATGTAGGAGAAACATTAGATCCTATTGGCAAAGGTAGGAATCTTTGAGTAGAGTTCTAGGAGCTCAAGAAATTGGAGAGAATTGACAAATAGGATTGTATCCAGCTAAAAAATTTCTGCACAGCCAAGGATATAGTTTAAAAAGTGCTACAGAATGGGAGAAGTTACCAGTTATACATCTGACAAGTGCTTAATATGAAGACTATACAAAGAATTCAAGAAACTAAACCCCCAAGATTAATAACCCATTAATGAATGGGAAAAGGAGACTTTCAGAAGTAGAAATAACCACTAAACATGAAAAAATGTTCACCATCTCTGCCTATAAAGGAAATGTAAATCAAGACATTAAGGCCAGGTGCTATTGTCTTGTGCCTGTAATCCTAGCTACTAGCTTCAAAGCCAGCCCAAGTAGGAAAGTCTATGTGACCCTACTCTCCAATTAACCACCAGAAAGGTGCATGTGGGGTTGTGGCTCAAGTGTTAGATCTCTAGCTGTGAGCAATTAAAGCACAAGGATAGCACCCGGCCCCTAAGAACAAGCCACAGAACCTGCACACACAGATCAGAAGGAATCCTATTACACAGTTGGGAGGAATGTAAACTAGTATAACCACTTTAGAAGGCAGTTTGGAGATTCCTCAAATAATTAAACACAGAACTACCCCATGATCCAGCAACATCACTCTCTAAACATCTATCCAGAATATTACAAGTCAAGATACAGTAAAGATACCTGTATAAAATCATTTAAATAGGGATACAGGTAAATCCATTGCAACAATGAGATGTACAAGTTGTTATGTGGAAAAACAAACTTTACAACTTTGGTGGTGGGGAGGGGGAGGATGGGAAGAGATGGGAAGGGGAAACAAAGGAGGAAGCTACAATGTTTGATGATAAATGTACTCAGTATCTTGTCCATGTAATTGTAACCCCTCTGTACAGTATTTTCACAATAAAAAAAAAGATACCTGTATATCCACGTTCATTGCTGAACTATTCATTCACCATACCCAAGTTATTGAAACAGCCCAGATACCCTATAACAATGAATGGATCAAGAAAATACGACACACAGACACACAGACACACAGACACACACACACACACACACACACACACACACACACACACACACACACCATATAATTTTACTCATCAATCAGAAAGAGAAAGAGTAATAGGATGTCACTTGCAGAGAAATGGATGGATCTGGAAAAAATTATATTATGTGAAATCAGACTTAGAAAGAAACTGTGCATGTATTCTTTTATATGTAGAAGTTAGATCTAAATTATAATTATATATTTATCTTAAATATAAATATATACAGGGTCATATGCATGCATACATAAATAAATTGATTTAAATATAGTATTCTCTGGGCAGATTTCCAATGCTATAACTCCAACTTTAACAAAATGATTACCAAGGATCTGAAACATGTTTTGTTGGGGGGAAGATGGTAAGGGAGGGGAAAACAAACAGAGAATAGGATAAGTGAATACAGTCCTTATATTAAATCTGCATATATAAAAATAATTTGTTACACTGAAACTCATTTGTACAACCACTTAATAATAATTTTTAAAAAAGAACGCTAAGCTGGGTATCTATGATTCACTTGGGTAATTTTACCTACTCAGGTGGCTGAGATTTGAGGATCATGGTTCAAATCCCAGTCAGGAAAATCTGTAAGAATTCTAAGTCCAATAAAATACTCAGAAAAAACCAGAAGTGGCTCTGTGGCTAAATGGTAGAGCATTATCCTTTGGGCACCAAGAGGTTCAGAGATAGTGCCCAGGCCCTGAGTTCAAGCCCTAGAACCAGCAAAAAAAAATTTTTTTAAAGAAAGAATGCTGACTATATGATCAAAGTAAAAATATAGACACAGTATAGAATTATGGATATGAAAGTATTTGATTACAATATAAAGATCAGGTAATCACAAATAACAATAATCCAAATAAGCCAGCTATTACTCACTGTGTCAGGCACAATGTCTCACATAGCTCGGCTCTTTACATGTTACAGATAGATACTACTATGTTACACAACTGCCTACACAAAAATAAAATAACATTATATTTAATTTAAATTTAAAAAACTTTTTTTCTTTTTGTCAGTCCTGTGGCTTGAACTCTGGGATTGGGCACTGTCCCTGGGCTCCTTTTGCTCAAGGCTAGTGCTCTATCACTTAAGCTATAGTGCCACTTCTAGCTGAGTTTATTGGAGACAGGAGTCTCACAGAGTTTCCTGCCCAGGATGGCTTTGATTCTCAGATCTCAATCTCCTGAGTAGCTAGGATTATAGGTGTAAGCCACTGGTGTCCAGCTTAAATATATAATACATACACACACACACACACACACACACACACACACACACACACACACACACACACACACACATTTCAAGTAAGAAGAGAAGATTTGAATAAGATCAGTGTAATAGGAAATGTCAATTTGGTCATTAGTGCATTCCATACTAAACAGTTCTAAGTAACCTGATTTTCCTTTACTGGTAGGATAAAGATTTAAAAACACATAGAATAAAATGGAACTACAAATATTACTTTCATTATGAGAGATTTCAAAAATATATGGGAAAAAGCAACAATCATAGATATATATATATATATATATGTATGTATACACACACACACACACACACACACATCAATGTTTTATCAACACTTTCTAAATTTCATCCCAATTCTCACAAAACTAAAAGATGTACTAATCCTAAAGCCAAAATACCTTGAATTAATCTCCTAGGCTCAAATTTTAAATGTAAATGCACTAGATTCTAGATCCAAATGTAAGGGTAACTAGATACATATTCTACTGCTAATCCATGTTTGTGCACATGCATTAGCTTGTAAAACAGAATGATTCTTCACTCTGAAAATATTTTTAGATATTGTTGTTAGAAAAACAAGGAAAACAAATGTGTATGTAAGGAGCATGTGATACATAAAATAATAGGAGCTATAATTCTCCTTAGGCCAATAATTAATGAAGTTAATTACATAACATGTTGCCTGGAATTAAACATTTTAAGATATAATCTGAACATGGAAATTTGTAAGTGAAGTACAATAACAAATTTGGAAATTTTCTTGATTTTTGACAATGTAGAGTCAATTTACATTTTGTATTACAAATGTCTTATTTATCTAAATTTTTTTTCCCGTCTCAATTTTTTTCTGCCAGACTCTAAGAAATATCCAAAGGAAAAAATTATCTCATATGTTACCATATTTTAACACAGAGTTAGTAAATTCCATTCTCACCATGCTACAGACATTACAGCTTAGTTCCAGGATGGTAAAATCACACAAGCTCATGGGTGTTATTTCCCATTCAGAAGACAATCCTTAAAGATGTCAACAAGGAAAGCCCACACATGGAATTAATTATCACTTACTTTAAATCATCAGACACATTAATTTTAGGCCTGTAAATATTTAAAAGGAATCTAGATGTCTGCATTGCATTGAATACTTCACATAACACGAGCAATCACTTCAGCTTATTTTGTTAGTATTTGACTTCTCTAATGAAAGGCAAGTATATAAAAAGTTTTATATGTATATCTCACTTCAGAATAATTAACTTTGGATATTTGAATTTCAACATCCATTTTCTAAAACCATCACAATTGTCATACTATCCTAACTCTACCTAAAGAGCCTATTTTACAACTAAATTTTATCCTCCTCCAGTTACTCTAATTGTTTTGATTCCAGTAAACGCAATAGATGTTTCTACTTGATTACTGTCATAGGGACATGCATTTCAATACAGAAAAGCTATATACTGAAACATCTACCTCTCTTCTCAATCCTCCTGAATAACCATTTCTGAGATGACCCCAAGGCCAAGGTTACGAACTGTGATTCTAAAATACCACTAATATCAGTAATTGCAGGTAAAAGTGAACTCATTTGAAGAATTGTCTTAGTCTCTTCTCCTCTATAATCACTTCTCTTAGCCTCAGCTCAGAAATGAGCTTGGGTACAGACATCAGAGTAGACCCAGAGATATGCTTTGCTCATCTACAATAAAAAATAAAAAAATGTGAAACTGTAGATCTACTCTAACATGGTTTCTACTCATTTTTGAAACAAATCTAGACCACAAAACCACGATTAAGAGTTTTTCTTCCCTAATTCACTATTGGCCTTCCCCTAGTGGCCTAATATTAGCACCAGAGAAGTGTACTCATCCAGAAAGGTTATTTATTGATAAAAAGAGGAAGTGAACCTACTCTAACATGGTTTCTATTCATTTTTGAAGCAAATCCAGACCACAAAACCATGACTAAGAGTTTTTCTTCCCTAATTCACTACTGGGCTTTCCCTAGTGGCCTAATATTAGCAATAGAGAAAGCATCCAGAAAGGTTATTTATTGATACAAAGAGGAAGTGAATATAATCAAAATACATTATACACATGGATGGAAAAATCACAATGAAATTGCTCATATTGCACAAATTACATATTCTAAAAAAATGCATCTGAAATCTGAGATTTCAAGTGGGCTAAAGACTTAAAGAGAAACTTCTCTGAAGAGGAAAGAAGGATGACCAATAGACACATGAAGAAATGCTCAACCTCCCTAGCCATAAAAGAAATGCAAATCAAAACAACATTGAGATAACACCTCACCCCAGTTAGAATGGCTATAATCAAGAACTCTAATAACAACAGATGCTGGAGGGTATGTGGACAGAAGGGAAATATACTGCATTGTTGGTGGGAGTGTAAACTTGTTCAACCACTTTGGAAAGTAGTATGGAGGTTCCTCAAAAGACTCCACAGAGAGCTCCCCTATGACCCAGCAATCCCACTTTTGGGCATTTATCCAAATAAAAGACCACACTAAAGCTACCAGCACGACTATGTTTATTGCAGAATTATTTACTATAGCTAAGATATGGAACCAACCCAGATGCCCCTCAGTAGATGAATGGATCAAGAAAATGTGGTATCTATACACAATGGAATTCTATGCCTCCATCAGAAAGAATGACATTGTCCCATTTGTTAGGAAATGGAAAGACTTGGAAAAAGTAAGCCAGGCCCAAAGCAACATAGGTCCCATGGTTTCCCTTATATATAGTATATGTCTAAGTCAAGCAGAAAAGGTCAGATAAGTTGATATTAGGGAAATGAACCCTAAGATATGTATTCAAATGTTTTTTTTTTTCTTTCATGCGATTGTTTCTAACACATTTTTTTTTTTTTTTTTTTTTTTGTCGGTCATGGGGCTTGAACTCTGGGCCTGGGCGTTGTCCCTTAGCTCTTCAGCTCAAGGCGAGAGCTCTACCACTTGAGCTACAGCGCCACTTCCAGTTTTCTGGTGGTTTTATTGAAGATAGGAGTCTCACGGTCTCTCCTGCCCGGGCTGGCTTTGAACCGCGATCCTCAGATCTCAGCCTTCTGAGTAGCTAGGATTACAGGCGTGAGCCACCAGCGCCCGGCTTGTTTCTAACACATTTATAAGATGATTTCTTTGTTGCTTTGTACGTCGCTCCCCCACAGTATAACCCCGGCTTTCACTGTATTTGCTGTCGGTATAATTTGCGGAGGGGAAGGGGAAAAACAAATCGTTTAAATAGGGATATAGGTGGACCCATTGCAACAATGAGATTTACAAGTCGTTATGTCGAAAAAGAACTTTACAACTTTCCTGCAGGGGGTGGGGTGGGGGGTGGGGAGGGGCAGGGAGGATTGGGGGGGGGGGAAGTGGGGGAGGATGGGAACCAGAAGGAGAAACAAAGGAGGAGGCTACAATGCTTGATAAGAAATGTACTCATTATCTTGTCCATGTAATTGTAACCCCTCTGTACAGTATTTTCACAATAAAAAAAATCATATATAAAAAAATAAAATCTGAGATTTCCCATATTAATTAATCTGGGCTTCCAGACTCAGAGTAGCTTTAATTTAATTCTTAGTTCTGCCTTTTGGTGTACAGCTTGAGAATAGATACCTCAACTCTGTGAAAATTTACTTTGAGAGAAACCTTTCCACATTTAAAGATATATTTCTTTGGGTTTCAGTTGAATAAGTTCTTCTGACTTTTAATTTAAAAAACACAGCTCTTTTAAGTACATGAAATGATGTAACATGACTTGACACTCAAAGCATCACATGCACACTTAAATGTGCTAATGCTTAGCAGGCACATCATTGCTTTAACTGTTGTAGTCATGTAGATATTAACATTTTCAAAGTCAGTTTTCTGTAATAATCATCAAAAGAAAAGATGAAAGAGATTTTGTAAATCTGGAACACTAACACTAACATGCAAAAAATGAGATATAGAGGTTCTATGTGCAACATGTACTATTTGTGTTGTTAAAGAAATAAGTCATTATTTGTCTATATTTCTATCTAAATAGTGAAGAGGTAGTCCTTTTAGAAAACATTTAGTAAACAGTTGTGTTGGAAGTATATATGACTGAAAGGAAAACAAACTGTTTGGTGCAGTTGTTTTTATCTGGGATATATTTTAGAATTCACAGGCATTTTTGAAAAATCTCAATCCCTAACTTATTTTACTACCAACTAAAATAGAACTGGAAAGGAAACCAGGCATCAGTTTTTTAAAATCCTTAGATGACTCCATTGTGTAGTCAAGACTGAGAAACTGGCTGAGCAACAATACTGGCAGTACACTTCTAACTTAGAGTCAGAATGTCAAGTAGAGCAACTCAGTTGTTTTAGAATTTTCTGGGGGAAATTGAAGCTTTGAAAGACAGCAAGTAAGGAAAGGAATCTCTCTCTCTCTGTGTGTGTGTGTGTGTGTGTGTGTGTGTGTGTGTGTGTGTGTGTGTGTGTGTGTGTGTGTGTGTGTGTGTGTGTGTGTGTGTGTGTGTGTGTGTGTGTGTGTGTGTGTGTGTGTGTTGAGATATATAGGTGGAAAATTGCCTACACTGAGACTCAGGTATATAAAAAAGAGCATTAATAAAAGAGTTTACAGTCAATCTAAGACCACTCAACTCCATTCAGTTCACTATTTGGTTGAAAACAGCCTAGTAAGATCTGTATCATTACAGACAAGCTTCCATACTCTTTGATTTAAAAAATATATTAGTATGTATTAACTGTACAAAGGATTTCATTTTCATTTTGATATTTCCATATATGAGTATAATGTACTTTGATCTCTAATTTACTCTATTATGTTTCTTTTATCTTTCATTCCTCCCCTTTAAAATACATTTTAATGAAGTTCACTATTCTATTTTCACACATCATACAAAATACTTTTATATTATCTAACCCATCATTTTCTTCTCTCACCCTCCCTTTTGCTACTTGCCTTCTTCCTAAACAGTGCCTCTTATACATTCATATCTTCATTTTTTTTAGGGTCTAGATTCTGCATAAGAAACCGTGATATATATTTTTTGATTTGGGCTTGTTTCACTTAATATAATGATCTCT
Organism: Dipodomys merriami; assembly: GCF_024711535.1. NCBI lineage: Eukaryota > Metazoa > Chordata > Mammalia > Rodentia > Heteromyidae > Dipodomys > Dipodomys merriami. The sequence continues at coordinate 4,755,166 of NW_027206457.1, forward strand.
AGCTCTCCATCTATTTTCCTGAAAATGGGAACATTTTTACTATATAGATGAGTAACATACTGCTGAATGTGTATGTGTGCATTCATAAGTGTATATGAATGGTTCTAAGGGGTTTCATTGTAATCCATTTGTCAATTTTACTTTTATTTCCTAAGCATTGGCATCTTATTCAAAAAACGACTACTTAAGCTTATGCTTTCATGATTTTCCGTTTTCCTGCAGTCATTTCAAAGTTTCCAGTAGTACATTTAGGTTCATTCTGAACTGACTTTTGTGCAGACTAAGACCAGGATCTAGTTTCAATCTTTTCCATGTAGTTATCTGGTTTACCCAGCAGTACTTTCGGAAGACACTGTTTTTTCCCCGTATTTTTGGCATACTGTTGAAAATCAAATCACTGTAGCTGTGTTGGCTTATTTCTGGGTCTTCTAGTCCCCTGTACTACATGTTTGTTTTTATGTCATTATTACTGTTTTTGTTACCATGGCTCTGTAATAAAATTTAAAAAATTTTAAAACTTTTTGCTCTTTGGCTCAAGATTGCTTTGGTTATTCAGGTCTTTTATTTTTCCACAGAAAATTCAGCATTGATTTTTCTATTTCTGCAAAGAATTACGGTATAATTTTTATGTTTATTACATTAAATCTGTAGATTAATTTGGTAGTACAGTCTTTTTCACTATATTAATTCTATCAATCCATAAACATAGGCTATCTTTCAATCTTCTGGTATATTTTTAAAAATGTAATTCGATGTTTCATAGTTTTCATAGTAGGTATCTTTCACATCCCTATTTAAATTAATCCTTAGTATTCTGTTGTGGCTATTGTGAATGGGATTTTTTTTTTTACTTCATTTGTTTCTTAGCTGGATTGTTATTAGTATATAGAAATGCTACTGCATTTTATATGTAGACTTCATATCCTGCTTCTTTGCCAGAAATATTTATCAGATTATACTCCTCGGATTTTCTGTGACTCATTTCAGTCTCTCTCAATTCTTCATTTATTGAGGAATGCACACACACACACACACTCTCTCTCTTTCTCTCTCTCTCTCTCTCTCTCTCTCTCTCTCTCTCTCTCCCCTCTCTCTCTCCAGGCTAAGCCACGAGCTCCTGGGTAGGATTTATATTTTTCATAGTACCTTGTTAACCAACAAGCTCTTCTTTGAATGAAAACCTCCTACTATCATTATGTCTACTTTTTCTAAATGAAGAATCTATATTTAGGTAGGTTATACAAATCCTAATATGCTATTCTGGTTTTTTTTTTTTTTTGGTCCTGGGGTCTGAACTCTAGGCCTGGGCGCTGTCCCTTATCTCTTCAGCTCAAGGCTAGTGCTCTACCACTTTATCCACAGCACCACTTTTGACTTTTTCTGCTTATGTGGTTCTGAGGAATCGAACCCAGGGCCTCATGCATGCAAAGCAAGCACTCTACCACTGAGCCTTAAATGTCATTCTGTCAGTCATTTAGTATGGGAAGTAGTGAGAGTAATCTTTTGAGCACACAGAAGTTTACATATTCTCTTTCCAATAATATCTAGAGCCCATTCTCTAGAATGTTAAGGTAAGAAGCCAAGTTGGCAAGTAAAGAAAGAGAAAGAGAAGCAGTTGTGATATTATACTATAAGTTGAAACTTTCTTAAATTCCAAGATTCTAGATATATAGTAGCCTAATTCACCATAAAAACCAAATCAATGTTTTACAAATCTTTATAACTTCCTAAAATGCATTTTCACTGACCTAGCATTTCAACAGCTTAGGGATAATTATAATACAAAATGGAATCCTGGCATTTCTTTGTCATTTCAGGAATGTATCAAAATTGCTAAGAAGATTATCTTACATCTTTTTTTTGGGGGGGGGCAGCGGGGCGGGGTAGAATGAGGGGCAGTATTAGGATTTGATTGAACTTAGGGGCTCACCCACTATGAGGCCAAAAGGGAAAACTGTGGCACTATTGGTGTGAGTGTAAACTTGTTCTACCACTCTAGAAAGCAATATGGAGGTTCCTCAAGGGACGATTAAACAGAACTGCCTTAGACCCAGCAATCCCATTTCTGGGCACTTACCCAAATGACCACAAACAAGGCCACACTAAAGCTACCAGCATAACTATGTTTATTGCAGCATTATTTTCCATAGCAAAGATATGGAACCAACCCAGATGCCCCTCAGTAGATGAATGGATCAAAAAATGTGGTATACATATACAATGGAATTCTATGCTTCCATCAGAAAGAATGACATTGCCACATTCCTAAGGAAATGGAAAGACTTGGAAAAAATCATATTAAGTGAAGTAAGCCAGACCCAAAGAAACATAGGCTCCATGGTTTCCCTAATTTGTTATCATCAGTATATGTCTAGGACAGTCTTAGCATATGAGCAGCATACCCCAATAGCTATGTACATATGACTATATAAGATGATGCTAAGTGAAATGAACTCCAAGACATGGAAAATAAGAGGTTTTTCTTTGTTGTTTTTAATGTATTACGTGATTTTCTTTATTCTTTTGTCTTTTTTTTCTTATGGTTTATCCCCTGTTGTTACTGTATTTCATTCTGGTGCCCTGGGTATTGTATATATATTTATGTGAATTGGGGAAGAGAAGGGGAACAACAAAACGGTGAAACAAAGGACAAAGGATGAACGAATGCAACAATGATTCTCACAAGATAATATGTTAGAAATGATCTGTACAACTTGCCAGGAGCTTGGGGGCTGGGTAAGAGGGAAAAATGAGGAAGGGAGTAACAAGTTTGACAAGAAATGTACTCACTACCTTACATATGTAACTGAAACCCCTCTGTACATCATCTTAACAATAAAATTAAATTTAAAAAGAAGAACTAAATAGAGTACATCTAATAAGAAAAAAATAAATCTAGGCAGTTAAAGGTCAAAACTATCTGGCTACATATATCTGGCTACAAATTCCCTTTTGCATGAGATAAACATTGATATACATTAAGCTGAAACCAACATGAGAATGGACATGGAAAACACATGATATGTAATGTGAAAAATATTCCCATCTAAATCTAAAGAAAATATTTGAGGAAAATTATTCAACAAATCAGGATTATTAACAAAGTTTTGGGTTTTAATTAAGCAATGATTTACAATGAGAAAGCAAAAATTTAACTGGCAAACAATTTTTGAAGTAAAAGTTGTTTAAGTGTAAGCTCCTATACAAATTACAAGCAGTTAGTTATTTATTATAAGAAAATGAATACCCAAATTATTTAAGCATGGAATTACAATAATCAAAGATTTCTTTTTACCTGGTTGCCAAAAAGGTTAAATCCATTAATTGCTTCTAGAGCTGCTTTTGCTAAACCAACAGAGCTAAAAGAGAAAAGGAAATACTTATTACATTGAAGTTGGTTACAAAATAAGAACCATTATCTAAAGAATATTCACAAGCAAGTGAATTTATTAGCACAATAGCTTCCATAGGAGAACAATATGTAAGAGATGCCATTTTGACATTTCACTCTTTCAATTTTCACTTTTTATAATCAGTGATCATCTGGGACAAATATTTCTAGGTTCACCTTGATCTAAACTCTGGTCATGCTATTGATGATAGTAGTTTTAATGTCAGTTTTATTTCTGTTCACTACCTCAAGAAAAAAAGATGAACTTTAGATGAAAGTGTATTATGATGATATGCAATAGCAATTACGAAGTTGGGCATCATTAGTTCAGATCAATGTAACAGGAATTTTCTGATGTCAATTTTGAGCTTTAAATATTACAGAGTTTGGTATCAAATACCTTTTTCTAGAATCCAATAAAGTAGGCATTATTGTATGCCCACAGAATAACTGATTACTATATAGCTCTCATTTTTTCCTATATTTTTCTTTTTATAGTTAGCATTAATATTCTCAGTATCTGTTCGTTTTCTCAAATACTACATACAGAAGTGCTGGAAAATTTCTCATTAAAAATACAACACTGTGATCTTATGAATCTGTACCTTATAATGTTTCAAATATGTTCATTTTATTTATTGTAAATTTTAACTTATTTTACTCAAAGCAACAGCAATGTGATTAATATTGAAAAATAGGGTCCAGTCATCAATTCAGTATTTCATGCACACAATGATCATAGAAAGAGTAGTCCACAGCAGCAGCAACAGCAGTAGTAGCAATATTACCTGGTAACTTGTTAGAAATGCCAGGTTTTCTCCTCTCTTAGAGCAGGGCATAACAATTAGCCCAATAAACATTCTCCAAGTGTCTGAATATACTTTAAACTTAAGTACAATACACCTGAAGTACATACCTTAGTGTAGAGCTTTTATACAGCATCCATTCCATGGGGTAGACCTCCCCCAGAATCCACAACAGAATAAAATTCAGAACTCTTCTAAGCTACACATGACATTTGAATCTACATTTCTTTTATGATTGAAAAAATGTTTGACAGATAACTTTTTTTTTTCCAGAAATCACAATTTATTAAGTTGGTGAGAACCACAGGAACAACGTTAGAAACCGTACCCAATGTAGGCCAAAACACCAAAAAAAAAAAAAAAAAAAAAAAAAAGTCTGTGAAGCTTGTGATTGTCGTGGGAGGTAGCAGCAGAGGGAAGCTGGTCTGCAGGCATGGTCAGCATGTATTCAAGGCGAGGAGCAGTGGTGATGGGTTTTCTGCCGGTGCACTTGAGCTCTGGTTTCTAGGCAGTCAATGCTGTTCTTCATTCACAGGGGGAAGGCATTTCCTCTGGGGTTGTCCTAACGGGGCAGGCAGCAAAGCACATCCTTACATCCTTTCAAAGAAACTCAAAACCCTCCTCTTAAGTTGCTTCCAGATGGAGCCTCTTCCATGAGCTGCAGGGCGCGGGAGAGGAGGGGTGCTGTCCTCCCTCTCTGGCTGTATGTTCCAGGCAGACATTTTGGATGCTGGCGGTCCTGAGGGCAGCTGGCTACTCTCCTCTGTGTCCCCCCCTGGGCCCTTCAGGTCAGATGATTTTGGACGTGGAGCAGCCGAGCCGAAGTCCCTCTTCCCCCGTTTGGGCCCTGTCCACGTATTGTATAGGATGCGGGGGAGAGAACCAGCCCTGCTGCCCACCTGCCTCTCCTGCTCAGGGGCTGGGCAGGTCAGTTCCTCCGGTTGGCCCATGGGGAGGGTAGTTGTTGCTGCTCTTGTTGCTGCAGCTGGAGTAGAGGGAGGCTTGCTGCCCTCAGTCTTCCACTCTGTATCAGTTATGCTGGGTCTCCACAGGAGACAGGGGAGGGACACTGACCTGGTGTGCCTGCCACCCTCCTGCTGCTGCTGCTTAGCACGCAGACAGACAGCGGGGTGGCGCACAGGAGCACTGGCTCTCTTGACCAGCACATTTTGGGAGGACGGATGTGCAGGAGAGGGGCAAGGCGGAGGCCCGGGAAGCGGGTACCACATCGGACGGATCAGGTCTTGGCCCTCATCTTGCTGCTCCTTGAGCATGCTGTAGGTTGCCCTCTTATTATTAAATGTTCTTCCTGACAGGGCTTCCCGCACCTCCTCTGGGTTAAATCCCATGTATGACACCATGATGTGCAGTATGGCGGGGTCTGGCTGGTTCAGAGCAGGCTGGCTGGGGCATGGTGAGGCTCCCTTAATTGTCTTGAACCAGGGATGGCGCATTATTTGCCACACCGTGGGCCGTCTCTTTGGATCGTACGCCATAAGGTATGCTAACATTCCTTGAAGTTCAGGGGAAAAAGATTTTCGTATTTTAAATTTACCACTTAAAACTTCTTTACTGAGGACAGCCCATGACTTGCCTTTATAGGGCACATCGCCCATGACCATATAGTACAACAACACCCCAAGGCTCCAGACGTCCACCTTGGGGCCCTGGTAGCTCTCCTGCCTGAACATCTCAGGGGCCAAATAGGCCATAGTTCCACACTGTCTGTCCAGCTGCTGCCCTGGCAGGAACCACGTACTCAATCCGAAGTCACATAGCTTGGCTGTGCCCCTGCTGTCTAGCAGTATATTTTCTGCCTTAAGGTCCCTGTGAGCAATGCCGTTGTCGTGGCAATATTTGACTGCCCTCAAGATCTGCCTAAACAGACCCCTGGCCTCGTCCTCTGCCAGCCTGTCCACCTTGTCCAGGTAGTCCACAAGGTCTCCTCTGTCCATATACTCTATAACCAAATACAACCTTTCTTCTGTTTCTACCTCCTCATAGAGCTTGATGATGTTCGGATGCTCCACAAACCTCAAAATGTCCAATTCGGTGGCAAAGAAGGTGCTGTCCAACTTTTCGAGGACCTTCACCGCCACCAGGGTGTCCGTGGGCAGGTGCTTGGCCAACTTTATGGAGGCAAAGCTCCCCTCACGGATGGTCCTCAGCACCTGGTAGTGAGCCCTGCGGAGGTCCTTCTTCGAGGAACTGGCCTCATGGCCCTCCCAGAACCTCGCCTCTCTACTCTGGCTAGTCATCCTACACAGCATCCTAGCAATGCTGTCTAGGGAGAAAGTGAATGAACAAAGAAAGAAAACACAACCAAATATAATCAAATACAACAGAGCAGAACAAAAACAATGAAATGGACAAAACAGAAAAAAATACAATAAAATACAATGGAATATAATGAAATAAAAGATAATAATGGAATAAAATGTAAGCAAAGTATAAGGTAATAACTATAATAAACACACTAAAAAGTAAATATAAATAAATAAAATGTAACTATTATCTAATATCTATCGTGAAACAAAATCTAATAGGAACGAAAAATAATGAACAAAATGCTTAAATGCTAGCTAACAAACCAACAAAAGTAAAAGAAAAAAAAACAAATAGTAAATTAAGAAAAAATAAGTAAATAAAACAAAAAACTAAAATAATAAAAGTAAAAGAAATAAAGTAAAAATGAAAAAGAAAATATAAAGAAAAAATTTAAAAATACAATTAAAACAACAAACAGGAAAACAAAAAAGGCAAAAAAATAAACCAAAAGTCCAAACGTCAAAGCCAATTCACAATCCCAATCCAAAGAACCGAAAACCGAAGCCAAATCAACAAACCAAATCCAAAACCCGAGAAATCACCACGCAACCACCCAACTAAACTCCAACCTTCAAACTACCTACAGAGAGTCCACCCGGCACCGACCCCTATATATACAGCCAGGGTTATGACCTCATAGTGATGTCTGTGATGTCAGAGACACCAAGTTACCAGCCTAGAAGGCACTTCTAAGTAGAAGTGTGTGCCTGGATTGACCTTTCACTCAGGGCCTGGGCACTGTCCCTTAGCTTTTACACTCAAAGTTGGTGCTCTACCAGTTGGGCCACAGTCCAAATTCTATCTTCTTGATGGTTCTTGGGAGATTATGGGCTCAGGAATTTCCAGTCCAGATTGCCTACAAAGGCAACCTGCTTAGCTAGGATGCCAGGCCTTAACCTGAAGCTTGCAAGACACTTTGAGTTCATTATAATTTGGGTGCAGTAATTCAAAATTTCTTAGTTGGTTGTATAGATTGATATAGAATATTTCTGTTAATTGCAATCTAATCAGAGTGTGGATGCTCATATGTATAATTCTGGCTGCTTGTAGGGTTAGAATTGGAAAGATAACAGTTGGAATCGGTTTTGGGCAAAATAGTTCATGAGAGTTCATGGCAAGGGAAGAAGCTGGCATTGTGGTACATGCCTCTCATCCCAGCTAAGCTGAAAAGTGAAAAAGAGGATGGTATTAAGGCTCTGTTATGACAAAAGCAAGTCCCTTTCTCAAAAGTCACCAGCACAAATTCAAATGACTGAAGGCTAGATTAGTGTCAGAAGAGAAGCCTGAGGTCAAACACTTCACCAAAACCTACACCGGTCCTGTTCTGCATTATGCATATTGTTTCTGCTTTCATATTGTCATTGCTCTTCTAGAATGACCACATATGGGCTATTTTGAGCATGTTACTTTTCATTCAGTCCAGATGAAGGCCAGACACACATGATATGCCATTTAGAACATATTCAGGTTCATTATGAACATTTTTCTACCTAGCTGACCCAAAGGTAATCCTTCAGGCTTTCCTAGAAGCGTATTAGTTTCCTCATCAAAAACAAAGGTGCTGGTGGCTCACGCCTATAATCCTAGCTACTTAGGAGGCTGAGATATGTGGATCACTGTTCAAAGCCAGGCCAGGCAGTGAAGTCCTGAGACTCTTAACTCCAATAAACCACTTGAAAACCAGAAATGGCTCTGTGGCTCAAGGTGTAGAGCAGTAACCTTGAGCTGAAGAGCCCAGGGATAGCGCCCAGGCCCAAAGTTCAAGCCCCAAGACAGACCAAAAACAACAACAACAACAACAACAACAACAAGGGGATCCATGGCTCAAGCATGTAATCCTAGCAAGTTAGGAGACTGACCAGCTGACAGTCACTGTTCCAGCCATCCCAGGCAGGAAAAGCCAGGGGACTCTTGTCCAGTTTGCCATCTGAGAATGAGAAGTGTCACTGTGTGTCACATTGGAAGACTGCTGGCCTTGAGCAAACTACTCTAAGACAGAGCTCTGGCTCTGAGGTCAAGACCAATGACCGACCAAAAAAAAACCCAAACAATCAAAACAAAACAAAACCAAGGGAGCCCAAAGAGAGGGGTGTGTGTGTGTGTAGCTCAACAGATTCAGCCTTAAATACACTAATTACCAAACCTCAAATCTTGTCAACAGTAGAATGACCAGTATATGGGTCCTTCAGAAATGAATAATGACAATGCTTTCAGACAGACTGAGGAATTTATTCTTACCTATTTATTTGCCTTGAAAAAATGGGATTCTCGTGGTGAAAAGCTCATGCTGAGCTTTTCCTTAGAGGTCTGAAGAAAGGACTGTGCGGGAGTGAGGGGCAGGGGAGGATGTAGTTGTGGAGATGGGAGGTAAGGGATGGTAGGGGGAAAACAAAGGAGGAGGCAATAATGCTTGAAAAGAAATGCACTCATTACCTTGCTCATGTGATTTTAATCCCTCTGTATGGTATTTTCAAAATAAAAAACATTTAAAAAAGAAAGGGTCTGGGAAGGTGGCTCAGTGGTAGAGCACTTGCCTTGCATGCCTGAGGCCCTGGGTTTGATTCATCAGCACCACATAAACAAAAAGAAAAAAAAGCTGGAAGCAGCACTGAGGCTCAAGTGGTAGAGAGCTAGCCTTGAGCTGAGGAGCTGAGGGACAGTGCCCAGGCCCCACGACCAGACCCCCACACCCCCCAAAAAAAGGAAGACTGTGGCAGAGGTATGGAAATGACTGTTTCGGCAATATAGGCCTCTTTTTCTTTGCTACATAAAAAAGCAACTCACCAAAACTGTAAACAGTTGTGTATTAAGATACCAATTGTATGCACTTGGCAGCTTATAACTTCACTCATAAGAATGAAACCCAGGGCCTGAAACCTATCACACAGCCTGTGCCCAGACCTCACCCTAAAATGCTTTTTGGTTTTTTTTGGTTTCCTGAGTGGTTTATTGGAGGTAAGAGTCTCACAGAGGGCTGGGAATGTGGCTCAGTGGTAGAGTGTTTGCCCTTCCATGCATGAGGCCCTGAGTTCAATTCCTCAGCACCACGTCAGCAAAAAGGAAAAAGCCAGAGTGGCACTGTGGCTCAAGTGGTAAAGCGCTAGCTTTGAGCTGAAAAGCTGAGGGACAGTGCCCAGGCCCAGAGTTCAGGCTCCACGACTGGCCCCCAAAAAATGTCTCACTGAGTTTCCTGCCCGGGCTGGCTTTGAACTGTGATCCTCAGATCTCAGCCTCCTGAGTAGCTAGGATGACAGGCATGAGCCACCAGCACCCAGCCTAAAATGCTTTTTTTTTGTGGGGGGGAGGGGAAGTTAGCAGGACGTTTCTTTTCTTTCTTTTTTTTTTTTATTGTAAAGATAGTATACAGAGGGTTACAGTTACATGAGTAAGGTAATGAGTATACTTCCCATTGAGCATTCTTACCCCCTCCATTGTTTTCCCCCTACCATCCCTTCCCTCCCTACCTTTCCCGAGGTTCTTTTTTTTTTTTTTTGATTGTGATTACATAATTTCCCAAATTTCACAGTATTGTGGAATAATGATGCTCATTTAAAGTCACAAGTTCATTCTAACTTTCCTGGAGCAAATTGTCTATCACAGTCTATAACATATAACGGTGTACACGTTATACACCATACATGTGATCAGCAGCATGGGAATATTTAGTAGTGGTTCTGCCAGATGAGTGGGAGTTCTTTGTTTCTTAAGTCCTGTTAGTTAGCATCCACTTATCAGGGAGACCATGTACCGTTTGTCTCTTTGCTCTTGGCTTACCTCGCTCAACATGATTCCTCTAGCTCCATCCATTTCCCTGCAAATGCCATTATTTTGTCATTTCTAATGGCTGCATAATATTCCATTGTGTATAGATACCACAATTTTTGGATCCATTCATCCGTGATTGGGCATCAGGGTTGTTTCATATCCTAGCTATTGTAAACAGTGCTGCAATAAACATGGAGGTGCACGTGTCCTTGTATATTGGTTCCTGTTGTTCAGGATAGATGCCTAGAAGTGGTATGACTGGGTTGTAAGGGAGGTCAATCTTTAGCTTTCTAAGGACCCTCCAGACTGCATTCCAAAGTGGTTGTATAAATGTACATTCCCACCAACATTGTAATAAGGTTCCTCTTTCTCCACATCCCCTCCAGCATTTGTCGTTGGCTGATTTGCGGATGTGGGACATTCTGACTGGGGTAAGGTGGTATCTCAGGGTTGTCTTTATTTGCTTTTCCTTCACCACCAGGGATGATGAACATTTCCTCATGTGTTTCTTTGCCATTTTTATTTTTTCATTTGAGAAGTCCCTCTTTAGTTCCCTTGTCTATTTAGTAATTTGTTTGTTAGGTTTGGGAGGGATTAGTTTCTTGAGTTCCCTGTATATACAGGATGTTAACCCCTTGTCTGATATATTGCTGGTAAATATTTTTTCCCAATTAGTTGGTTGTCTTTCTACCTTGGTTGCAACAGATTTAGCTGTGCAGAAGCTTTTTATTTTAAGGTAGTCCCATTTGTCGAGTCTCTCTCCAATTTTTTGTGACCCTGGGAAGTTCCTTCCCGTGCCTATTAGTTCAAGTGTCTCTCCTACTCTGTCATGCAATAGTTTCAGAGATTCAGGTTTAATGTTAAGGTCTTTAATCCATTTTGAGTTGATGTTGATGTATGGTGATAGGCTGGGGTCCACTTTTAGTTTTCTGCATGTGGCCAACCCAGTTTTCGCAGCACCAGTGGTTGAAGAGGCTGTGTTTCTTCCATTGTATGTCTTTGGCTCCTTTGTCAAATATCAGCTGGCTGCAGGCCTGTGGATTTATTTCTGGATCTTCTATTCTGTTCCATTGGTCTTCGGGTCTGTTCTTTTGCTAGTACCATGCTGTGGTCGTTATTATAGCTCTATAATAGAGTTTGAAGTTCGGCATGGATAGCCCTCCCATATTGTCTTTATCCCCTAGAATTGTTTTGGCTATTCTAGGTCTTTTGTTGTTTCATAAGAATTTTTGGACTGTTTTCTGTATTTCAGTGATGTACGTCATTGGGATTTTAATAGGAACTGCACTGAATTTGTGTATTAATTTTGGAAGTATTACCATCTTTACTATATTAAATCGGCCTATCCAAGAGCATGGGAGGTCTTTCCATTTCCTCGTGTCTTCTGCAATTTCTTTCTTTAACTTTTTATAGTTTTCATTACATAGTTTTTTACATCTTTGGTTAGGTTAATTCCTAATTATTTTATTTTTTGGGAGGTTATTGTGAATGGAGTTGTTCCCTTTATTTCCCTCTCTTCTTGTACATTGTCAGTGTACAGGAAGGCAACTGATTTTTATGGGTTTATTTTGTATCCTGCTACTTTATTGAAGTGATTTATGGTTTCTAAGAGTTTGGGGATGGAGTTTTTGGGATCGTGAAGGTATAGTATCATGTCGTCTACAAAAAGGGATAGTTTAACTTCTTCTTTCCCTATGTGGATCCCTTTAATGTCTTTTTCTTGCCTTATTGCCCTGGGTAAGGGTTCCCGGACTATATTGAAGAGTAGACACAGCGGGCATCCTTGCCTTGTTCCTCATTTTAGGAGAATTGGTTGTAGCTTTTCCCCATTAAGTATAATATTGGCTATTGGTCTGTCATAAACGGCTTTCATTGTTTTTAGAAATGTTCCTTCTATTCCTATTTTCTCCAGAGCTTTTAGCATGAATGAGTGTTGAATTTTATCAAAGGCCTTTTCTGCATCTGTGGCGATAATCATGTGATTCTTGACCTTGGCTCTGTTGATGTGTTGGATTACATTTATTGACTTACATATGTTAAACCATCCCTGCATCTCTGGGATGAAGCCTACCTGGTCATAGTATATGATTTTTTTTATGTGTTTCTGGATTCTGTTAGCTAGAATCTTGTTAAGGATCTTTGCATCTGTGTTCATCAAGGAAATTGGCCTGTAATTCTCCTTTTTGGTTGGTCTTTGCCTGGTTTGGGGATGAGTTGGTATTGGTTTCGTAGAATGAGTTTGGGATAGCTCCCTCCTTCTCTGTTTCTCTGAAGAGTTTGAGGAATATGGGTATTAGTTCTTCTTTAAAGGTCTTATAGAATTCTGCTGTGAATCCATCTGGTCCTGGGCTTTTTGTTTTGTTGGAAGACTTTTGATAGCTTCCTGTATCTCGTTGTAGGATATTGGCTTATTTAATTGGTTTACTTCTTTGTTCAGTTTGAGGAACTTGTATATCTCTAAAAATGCATCCATTTCTGCCAGGTTTTCTTCCTTTAGAGAGTATAACTTTTGAAAGTAGTCCGTTAGAATTGTTTGGATATCTTGGGTACGTGTTGTGATTTTTCCCGTGGCATCCCTAATCCTGTTAATATGGGTTTCCTCTCTTCTTTTTTTAATTAATCTTGCCAACGGGCCATCAATTTTGTTTATTTTCTCAAATAACCAGCCTTGTGTTTGGTTTATTTTGGCTATAATTTTCTGATTTTCTAATTGGTTAATCTCTGCTCTTAATTTGGTTCTCTGGCTTCATCTAGTAACTTTAGGTTCCTTTTTTTCTTCTTTATCTAGCTGTTATAATTGCAACATGAGATTATTTATTTGGTCTGTCTCCATTCTCTTGATGTGGGCACTGAGGGTAATAAATTTGGCCTTCAGGACTGCTTTTGCAGTGTCCCACAAGTTTCTTTGTGAGGTGTTTTCATTTTCATTGAGTTGTAGGAAATGCTTTATTTCTTCTCTGATCTCTTCCATTACTCAGGCATTGCTAAGGAGTGTGCTGTTCAATTTCCATGTATTAGAGAAATTTCTGTGGTATGCTTTGTTATTGAGAACTAGCTTGATTCCACTGTGGTCGGTTAGGATACAGGGGATTATGTCCATCCCTTTGTATTTGCTTAAGTTCCTTGCATGAACTATGATATGGTCTATTTTGGAGAAAGTTCCATGAGCTGCTGAGAAGAATGTGTACTGTGTTGTTTTAGGTTGAAATACTCGGTAGATGTCAGTGAATTCCGCTTGAAGTATGGCCTCACTTAATTCGGAAGCTTCTTTGCCAATCCTCTGGTTGGTAGACCTGTCCTTTGGTGAGAGTGGTGTGTTAAAGTCTCCTAGTATTATAGTATTGTGATCTATTTTATTCTGTAAGTTTGAGAGCATTTGTTTAACATATCTCTGCGAACCAATATTTGGGGCATATAAGTTGATGATGGTTATATCCTCTTCTGTATTAATATGTTCCCTGTATTAATATGTAGTGTCCGTCCTTGTCTTTCTGTACTGATTGTCTTTTTTTTCCCTAGGGCTGAGAACCGAACCCAGGGCCTTGCGCACACCAGGCGGGTGCCCTTCCACTGGGCTAAACCCCCAGCCCCTTCTGTACTGATTTTAATGAAAAGTTTATTTTGTCGGATATAAGGATAGCTACACCTGCTTTCTTACTGGGGGCATTTGATTGGTAGATCCTTTTCCAACCCTTTACTCTGAATTTGTTTGTATGTTTGGCTGAGAGGTGGGTCTCCTGAAGGCAACAGATGGATGGGTCTTGTTTTCTGATCCAGTCTGCAGTTCGTTTTCTTTTGATTGGCGAATTAAGCCCATTAATATTAAGAGAAAGTATAGAGAGATGCATTGTTGTCCCTGTCATTCCGTTTTCCTAAGTTTTTCTTCTTTCATTTCCTCCTGTGCTTGCTCAGTTAGACTTTGATTAATGCCTGTCTGGGGTAGGTCCCAGTTCCTGGCTGCTTTCTTCAGGTTGTGTTCCCCCTCTTAGAATTCTTTGTAATGCTGGCTTAATGTTTATGTATTCATTTAGTTTTTCTTTGCTATTAAAAATTTTCTGTTCTCCATCGAATGTGAATACTAACTTTGCCGGGTATATCATCTGGGTTGGCAGTTATTGGCTCTCAGGGCTCAGATGGTACTTTCCCAGGCCTTTCTTGTGTTCACTGTTTGTGTGGAGAGATCTGCAGTGATTCTAATTTTTTTCCCATTGTAGTATAGTTCCTTCTTCATTTTTGCTGCATGTAAGATTGTTTCCTTATTATTCAGATCTATCATTTTTACTATAATGTGTCCCAAAGTGTTTCTCCTGGGATCTTGCTTGTTGGGTGTTCTATATGCTTCTGTTATGTAGGTAAGATTTTCTTTTTTGAGGTGGGGAAAATTTTCACCGATTATCTTGTTGAATAGGTGTTGCATTCCCTTGCTCTGAAATTCCTCACCTTCATCCACTCCAATTATACGAAGGTTAAATTTCTTAGCATTATCTGCTTGCTCTTGAATTTCCCTTTGGCTTAATTTGAGTGATTTTTCCATATCTGTCACTTTTTGGTCCAGTTGGTGTATTCTGTCTTCTGTATCTTACACTCTACCTTCCATTTCGTTCACTCTGTTGACCGTGGCTTCTATTGTGGTTTGCATGGAGGAAATGGATACCTTTATGGATTCAATGTTGGTTCTCCGTGAGATCAGTATGTATTACCTCTAATTTGGCATTTATCTCACTTCTTACTGAGGTTTGTGCAGCTTCTATTTTTGCATGCATCTCTTCTTTGATATCCTGTATCTCTTTTGATAGTTCATCCTTGTGCTCTTTCAATTTCTGATCTATTTCTTGCTTTATTTCTTGAGTCATTGCCTCCAGCAACCCTTGGATGTAGCTTTTGTCTTCCATTCCTGCTTTGCTCCCACTGTGCTCTCCCCTGCGTGGCTGCTGGCTATTGAGGATAGCTTGCTATCCTGGGTGGTGATAAACCTTGTAATTGTTCTCTGTGATTTTCGCATGGGGGTTCAGGAGACTAATCTGCAATTTTGTTTTGGTGTGTCTGTCTTTGGTTGGTTGCTGATTCTGTATTGGTAGAGAGAGTCTGTGGCTGATCTGGGTTCTGTTGGGGGCCTACCTCCAGCTGTTGGACTGACCTACTTAGGATTCTCGGCTCTCTGCTTTAGATCCCTGGCAATTCCCGCCTTTGGAAGGGTTTAGCAGCCTGCACTGCTCGTGTTTGCTCCTATGGGTGCTCTTGGCAAGATCAGATGCTCTGGATGCACTCTCCCAGATGCTGGAGTCTGCTATGGGCTCCTGATGTTTTTTTGTTTGTTTGTTTTGGGCTGGTTGTGGGCCTGAACTCTAGGTTTGGGTGCTGTCCCTCAGCTCTTCAGCTCAAGGCTGGCACCCTACCATTTGAGCCACAGCACCACTTCTGACCCTTTTTGCTTTTGTGATGCTGAGGAATCAGATCCAGGGCCTCATGCATCCAAGAATATCTCTCTACTTCTGATCCGCCTTATCAGCCTGAGCTCCTGCCTACTATCAGGTGCTGGTGGCCTGTGTTGCCCAATTCCCAGCCTAGAATATATGGGTGGAGTTTTGGTGGGGTTTGGGCTTCTCTTGTCCTGAGCCTCCAGGTCTTTTGTTGTCATAGGCGTGCTTCACAGGGGGTTCAGTTCCCTGTTTTTCTCCCCTCTGCTTAGGTGTATGCTCAGCTTTCGACTCCAGTTGGGAGGAGTTGGTTGTGTTGTTCAGGCGCCAGATCCCTAGGCCTGGTTGCGGCCCCCGCCTGGAGCGCGCTCCTTGAGCCTGTGCTGCTGTGTATACCACCTAGGTTATGCAGCCTGGGGTACACAGTTCAAATTTCTTCTATTGTTGGTTGTCTTGACCCAGGGGCGCTGTTCCTGGCTTGGGCATTTAAGCTCCCTTCCAGGGGCACTCTTGCTCTAGCCTGGCCAATGGAGTGTGCTCCAATGGGCTGGTGGAGCTCTCGAACAGTTCCCAGTTTTAGTGGGTCCCGTGGTCCAGGTGTTGGGGTAGGGAGTCTGGGTCAGAGACTGGGGATTCCCTCCAGTTCTGCTCTCCCTTGAGGGATACACGGTCGCCTGTGGGGTACTCACCCTGGAGCTGGTTGTTTCTGTGTGGTGTAGGTCGTCAGTTGCTGTTGCAATCCGAGTTCAGTTGGGGTGGTTGCGGGCTGGGCTGGGCGGTGGTGGCTCTGTGTGATTCTTTTCTGTCTCTGCCACTGTCGAAGCTGTCAGGTCCAGTGTCCACGCTAGGCACCTTCTGCGCGGGTGATCTGCAGGCAGCCCCCTGTGCCTCTGGGACCCTGGCGGCCCCCGCCGGATCATTGTTTTCGGCGGGTCTGACACTGGTGCCTTAGGCGGCTTCTGCGTGGGTGATCTGCAGGCAGCCCCTTGTGTCTCAGGCACCCTGGCGGCCCTGGCCGGGTTGTCGCAATGGACGGGTCTGACACCTGTACCTCAGGCGGCTTCTGCATGGGGTGTCTGCAGACAGCTCCCTGTGTCGCGCTGCCGGTGCTGGATGGCTTTGGCAGGATGGAGCCTCTCTGCTCAGGTGGGAGAGTGAGGGGTGGGGATGGGGATCTTCGTGGAGACTCCTGGCTGGTAGGTTTCTCTGTTTGTGGTGATCAGTGGGTCTGCAAATTGGTAACTCAAGTGGCTTCTGTGCAGGTGATCTGCAGGCCGGCCCCTGTGTCTCTACGGCTCCAGCAGCCCCCGCCGGGCCGGGTGGCTGCGGCTTGGCGCGCTGCCGCGTGGCCAGTGAAAGTTAGGGAGAGGTCTTCGCTCTTCTCTGTTCTGAAATTCTATTCCTCTCTTTCTTTTTTGTTATTTTCCACCTCCTGTTTTTCTCTGAGTGTTCATCTTTTTGTTGTTGTTGGTCTCTTGGGGAGATTAAGCGTTGGAACTCAAACTCTCTTTTTGGTTGGGGAGAGCTGTGGCATTTCCCTATTGCCCTGTCGCCATCTTGGTCCCCCCTCCGACAGATAACTTTTAAAGAAATGGCAAAAATCTGTATATACACTAATTCAAAACATAGTCATAAGCACCAAATAAAATGGTTTCCAATCTTTTCATCAAGAATAGCTTATTGAAAGATTTCCCCAAATGTAGTAGATTTAAATTTTAAATGAGGAAATCTAAAGCTATCAATCAGAGTTTATAATCATCATAAGATAACCATGTTGAAACCTTACAATGAAAGTAACAATACCTTTTAAAAGCTTTGCCTAAGCCAGGCATGGTGGCTCATTCCTGTAAACACAGCTACAAAGACCAAGAGTGGGACTTCAATGCCAGGCTAGACACATGTGCAGATGATTCCAATGATGTGACTAATGGTTCTGTCCAGCCTTGGAGAAATGTGAGGCCCTAGCTGAAAAATAACTAAGCACAAAGGATTGAGGTATACCTTAGCAGGTTATGTACTGTCTAGCAAACATAAGGCCCTGAGGTCCACACTCCAGTATGAAAAGAACAACAATTTTGTTTAACCTAAACATCTAATTAAGGGAATAAGTCCATCTTCCAAATATACACACAAGTACACAATAAAATGAGCAGTAAGTATCATATATAAAAGTAAATATGTGGTTGACTCATGCCTATAATCAGGGCTACTTAGGGACTGAGAACAGAAGTATCACAGTCTCATGACAGCGTGGACAGGAAAAGTTCAGGAGATCTCCTTTTCAATCTGTAGCTGATAGCATCCAGACCAAAGTGTGTATGAATGCATGTAAGAGGGGGCTTCAGGTATTACACTAAGCCACAGACATACTACAGAAAAGAATGTGGAGTGTTTGGGTAAAGGGATGTAATAATACCAGACTGTCTAAGACAGAAAAAGGAGAAGAGCATCCATCAAAAGGGCAAACCTGTCTCAGATTCTACATGTTCACTGCTGAGGAGTGGAAAGGGGTGTTGTGAAGATCACCCCAAGCCGAAAACCTTTGGAGTGAATCCACGGGCTAGAATCACAGCAAACAAATGCCAAAACAAAGAATCTATCAGATAATGTTTCAGCCCTTGTATGTACATTTTTAATGGCTGCTTATATGAAGTGCTCCCAAACAGACTTTATGTAAATATACATGTATGGGGGAAAAAATGGGCATAATTTTCCCTATTCTCATAAAGTACAACTAAAAATCTTGTACATTACATATAAAACAAACATAAAAAGGCTGAGAAAGGTTTGGAGAAGGTAGGGTTAGCTATGAACTTCAGTACTCTAGGAACAACATTGTGTTAAATTCCTTGGGTTTCTATTTGCATCATTTATACTAGACCAAGAGACAAAGAACTGAGAAATACCAGCAGGTACATAGAAAAAGAAAAATGACCAGTAACAGCACTTCTGTCTAGCTAAAAGGACTGGGAAAAAGGAAGCCTAGTACAATACAAAAATTTTAGATAGTCACTGAGAAACATTACTATAAAAAGATTCTCACACATTCCACAAGGTATCATGTTCAACCACTCTCACTCAGCCATGGTGATGCCAGAGAGGGATGAGGATGAAGCCAATAGATGATTAGAAATGATTCCCTCCCACCAATTCACATTCATTAGTATCAGCAGAAACTACATGGAGAACCTAGGCTTCTACAATAAGTAATCTTTTTCCTACAGTGATGTGTCACATAAATGAGTCAAGAACATGACTTTTCTCCAATCATATAAATAAAAGCCAAATATACAATAATGAGACATTTCTATTCTCCATGGCTAAAGAAGTATCATTGGAGGTCAACAAGGAAGACAGAACTAAAGAGAAGTCTCCATCTTAAATTTTAAGAAAAACTTCAGAATTATACGCATATTTGACAGTAATGAGGTGACGTATTTTCCCCATTCCTTTGCCAAAAAGTAGTGTTAAAATATGTGGATCTTCAAGAGAAAGTTGAAAGTCAGTCTCATAGTACAACATCAATTTCTACAGAATTCATCAAAAGGACAAACATTTATAATTCATTTTATGAAGGTACTATTACTCGGACATCAAAAGACAAAGAACTCAGAGAGAGAACTGTTGACCAAATTATTCCTCTGGAATATAGAATTTCAAATCCTGAAATATGCATTAACAAAATGCAATAGCATTTAAAATGAGTTATAATGAACAAGTAGGATTTATTTTAGGTACAACCCTAAAATAAAGGCTCAATTAGTATAATTGCATATCAGCAGGCTAAAGAAGGAAATTCATACGATTATATCGACCACTGGGGAAAAGCATCTAGAAAATCATAATATGTATCATGACAAAAACTCTCAGAAAAATAGCATAAAGGGAAATTATTTGACCAACAGATACTGTATAGTTAATCATACATTTAATGGTCAAGAAAGACTTAAATTCTTTTTCCTAAAGTTGGGGAGAAAGTACAAATCTCTGTTCTTTACAACTGCTACTTCACATAATACTGCAAGTTCTAGGAAGCCTAATAGGTCAAAAAAACTAAAACTGCCTCATTTGGAGATGACATGATTATCTATGTGAAGAAATCCCAAAGGATTCTATTAAAGTGATCTTTAATTAGGGATGTATTTATTTAATAGATCTATTGTGTTCATAGAACCTAAGACTCAATATAATAGATGTCAAATCCCAACAAAATCCCAAAATATTTTACACACACAGAAAAGATTATTGTAAAATTGGTATGGAAAATGAAAGGAATTACAATAGGTGTAACAACTTGGGAAGCTAAGAATGACATAGGAAGAATAAATCTATTCCATTACAAGACTTATATGGCTATAGTAACCAAGCCTCTGTGGTATTAGTGGAGGCATGGTCATAGAACTCAGAATCAGATGCACATCATTATGCCCATTTCAATTTTGTATAGCTAAACATGTTTCAGTAGATGAAATTGGAGTCTTTATTACCGAAAAGGTGATGAGCAGGGGGGTTACAATTACATAAGTAAGGTAATGAGTACATTTGTTTTTAATCATTGTTACCCTATCCTTCATTATCTCCCACTTACTCTTCCCTATTTCCCTCTTCCCCAAGTTGTAAGGATCTTATCCCACATAGTGTCAAGTGAGTATCAATGTTACATAGGTCCATCCAGTGTCCTGCTGTTTCTGTGATTCCCATTCCCTTCCACATATCAAACAATCTTACATACAAAACACATGTACCAAAAACTAAGAGACATAGTATTACTATGTCCTCTGTAGTTTTTTTTCTCGTTTCTCTTTATTTCCTTATATTGGAGTCCTATGTACAAAGCAATTGGGTTATTGGGATTCCCTGTTAAGAATATTATAGACAGTAAAGTCCTGTTTGTGATCATTCGGGTAAATGCCAAAAGTGGGATTGCTGGGTCAAAGGGGAGCTCTATGTGGAGTCTTTTGAGGAACCTCCATACTACTTTCCAAAGTGGTGGGACAAGTTTACACTTGCCCCAACAATGCAGTAAGGTTCCCTTCTGTCCACATCCCCTCCAGCATCTGTTGTTATTAGAGTTTTTGATTATAGCCATTCTAACTGGGGTGAGGTGGTATCTCACAAATAAGACCAGAGTATAGCTAACAGCACAACTATGTTTATTGCAGCATTATCTACCATAGCTAAGATATGGAATGAACCCAGATGCCCCTCAGTAGATGAATGAATCAAGAAAATGTGGTATATATACACAATGGAATTCTGTGCCTCCATCAGAAAGAATGACATTGCCCCATTTATTAGGAAATAGAAAAACTTGGAAAAAATTATATTAAGTGAAGTAATCCAGGCCCAAAGAAACAGGTCCCATGGTTTCCCTTATTTGCAATAACTAGTATACTTCTGAGACAAGCAGAAAAGGTCAGATAAGATGATGTTAGGCAAAATGAACTCCAAGATAAGGACACAAGTGGTTTTTTCTTTCTTGCTATTGCTTCTAACATATTTATAAGGTGATTGGTTTTTGCTTTGTATGTCCCTACCCATGGCATAACCCCTGTTTTCACTGTATTTGATGTTGGTATAATTTAGGGAGAGGAAGGGAAAAAACAAATTGTTTAAATAGGGATACAGGTGGACCCATTGCAACAATGAGATGTACAAGATGCTATGTCGAAAATGAACTTTACAACTTTGGAGGAGGGGCAGGTGGAGGGGGGGCATGGGGAGGAATATAGTTAATTATGAGCCACTGGCGCCTGGCTAATGTCATCTTATATACAGTACTTTCCTGAGCAATAAAATTTTGTACATTTCCAATCGTGAACTGTGTGGTCTCATTGCCCGTCGATTCTCGGACTCCATAGAAGAATGAACTGAGAACTAAAGCTAAACTTTTCTTTAAAAATAGCAGACCTCACCTCTATTACTTTTCCCTCTTTTAGATGTGAAATTGAATTCTCCTTGAATGGGCAAGAAGACAAGAAAATATATAGCATGACTGATGAAAGGAAATTGTCCCTGTGTTTTGGGGTAATAACAGACCTACCCTAGACCCTTTCTCACTTTGTTTTTATTAATGATGACACTCATCCTCAACCCCTTGTATCCATGATTTTGGGTAGAAGACTCACACTCAATACCTTGTCTCAGTGCCTGAACTTAACAAATGATTAGGGGTTCTTAGGTGATGTGCCTAATGGTTCAAGTAGGATTTTCCCCAGCTGAGAGGCATAAATATGCCAGGTATAGGATCACCATTCTGAGGTTTTTCTGTTCTCATCTCCTGCAAGTCAAGTGGGAAGTCCTCTTTGTTTTCCTATTTTTTCTAACTTCTATTTGCTAAATAGATCCTTGTAAACTTAAGCAAGAAAAAAATGTTGCCATAAAATTAGAATACAAAAAGGGTCCATTTTTCTAACTTTTATTCTATTTGTTAATTAAATCCTTGCTAAACTTTAAAAAATGACCTCCTAGCCATAAAATTAGAATACAAAAAGGTAATAAATTACTACCTTCAGCCACCAGCTATAATTGCTTATCCAAGCACTATATTATGGGTTAGCATGTAGATCACAAGTCTTACAGAGAAACTGAATGTTATGTTTTATTGAAGAATATGAGAATCTGTAGTAAGAATCAAAATCAGAAATAAAACATAGAAATCAATACACTGAAGGAAATCTGATATGCAGTGTGTATACAACAGCAGAGAAAAGAAAGAGAAATTAATTTGCTGAGCAGAGAGGCCAAGCTATGGATTATGGTGAAAGGTGAAAAGCATAAACTGACACCTAAGGACTTGT
The DNA here is from genome assembly GCF_024711535.1 of Dipodomys merriami. Lineage (NCBI taxonomy): Eukaryota > Metazoa > Chordata > Mammalia > Rodentia > Heteromyidae > Dipodomys > Dipodomys merriami. The sequence goes on from NW_027206457.1 coordinate 4,777,673, forward strand.
CCCTTCTAGCATCCATTTATGGTTCTGAGTACAATACTTAAGCCTTAATTTTAAGTGACTTCCATTTGCATAATAAGAAGAAAAACTGTGTTACAAATTAACACAGAAACAAGTTTCAACCCTATGCTTGATTTTTTATTCATATTCAAATTCCACACACTTCATCAACAACAACAACAAAACACTTTCAGAAATCAAAATATTACCTGGAATGTAGCTCTGTGCTGCCATTATTATATTTGCTTCCTCTTTCCCAGACACCAAAGTCAGGCACCCGATAAACTCTTTCTACACAAAATACAAGGTTTTGAATAAAAGAGACCTGAAAGAAAAGAATCAAAACATAAGGATATTAGATACCATTTGAAATTCAAATGCCTAATTGCCTCTCAACATATTTTTAACATGTTGGTTGAAATTGTGATTATATTGAATTTTGGGATGTAAAGCTTACTTGCAGAGTGGGTGACTTGATTGCTTGATTTGGACTCTACTACTTGAAGATATATCTCCACACTGGCTTTTGATTGATTACTCTGAAGAGGGAATCACAGACTTCTGCCTGGATTGGCTTTGAACTGAGATTCCCAGATTTCAGTCTCCTGAGTAACTAGGCATATAGGTATGAGCCACCTGCACTTAACAGCACCACCTGCATTTCCTAAAGTGGGCTACAGGTGTGGTCTGCAGGGTATTTTGTTATTGGGGTTCGAGGTTTTGTTTGCTTTGTTTTGTCATTTATTTACTTATGGAAGGGGCCTTAAACACTTGCTAGGCAAGTGTTTTACCACAAAGATTTCTTTCCAGCCCTTATTTTTTTCTTTTCTCTCTCTTTTGCTTTCTATCTTTAAATAGTTGTACAAAGCAGTAGCCATTTAAGAAAGCAGTTTATGAATACAATATATTGTGATCAAGTCACCTCTTTCAACATTCTCACCTAACTCCACCATCACAACTCACCCCTTCCTTTACTCTTCTTAGTTTTGTAGGACACACATTGGATTCTTGGCAGTATTCTTCCTCTCTTCATTTGTCTACCACGTTCCCCTAGACTCCACCTTACCCATTTTGATCATCTGTTCTTTGGTGTGTTATTTTGCTTAACTCTGATTTTGGCTCTCTAGGCAATTATACTATTTAACATCTCCCTTGAAGCTACTATATTTTGTTAACAAATGTGTATATATTTGTATATCACCCAATGTATTTACTTTTAAGTTTATAAGCTAAATCTAGCCTCTACATCTAAGGGGAAACACGCATCCTTTGTCTCTCTGGGCCTGACTTACTTAACAAAATTTTTTCCACATCTTTCCATTTCTTTACAAATAGTACAATATCATTCTTTTTAATGAATGAGTAAAATTCCATGGTGTACATATAGAGTAATATCCCATGGTGTACACACACACACACACACACAACACACACACACACACACACACACACACACACACACACACACACACACACACACACACACACACACACACAATATTTTCCTGATCCATTCTTTCGGAGACAAGGTCTTACTGTACCAATTAGATTAGCCTTGTATTTTTCACATAGCTATTACCACTGACCTTGAATTTGAGATCCCTGCTGTCCCAGCCTTGTAAATGCTAGAATTATAAATGTGTACTACCACATATGGCATCCTACAGGGTTTGAGAATTGGTCTTCATATTGGTTCAACTGCTTATATCAAAAGCAACTGTCAGTGTATAACCTGGCTATTACAGCTGGAGTGGTACAGGGCAGCTTGCCTAGTATATACTGGAAAAACAAATGAACAAACAAACAAACAGCAAAACCTACCAAAAACCAAAACCAAAACCAAAAACCCACAAATGAATTGGTATCAGTTCTATAGTCTTAATAATTATTTAGATTTTATAACACACTAATGAGATATATCATAGTGTATCAATTCATCAAGCTTAAAAGCTTGCAACAATCCCACTTCCTTTTCTGTTCATAAGTTGCTCACATTCATATACTTGCCATTCTTTTCCACTCCCTCTATTTTCTCATCGCTGTTCTCACTGTTTAGGAGTATGTCAGGACCTAGACTAGGCCTAGGTAAGAGGGAATTGGCTAGATTGTGTAAATAGAATACAGGCTGGAAAGGCTTATCTGGACTCAAAAGTCCTATGGAGAAAACTAAGTATCATTTACTAGTTTGTGAAATGTCTCCAGTTCCAATGCAAACTCCCTTAGGGCAAGGACCCTGAAACAAGCAGATACTCAAAATAGATATGCAGTGTGGCTTTCACTCTTGTCATCCCCAAATAAAGAAAGTACTCAGTTCACAGGATCACCTCTTCCTAAATCTTTAGATGATATGTTCTTCAATCAAGAAACCATTAAGGAAGACCAATTAAATATTTAACCTACCTTTGTTCTATTTGGATACTATCTCTTTTTTTTTACACCCTACAATTAGTCCCTCAGCCAAGGCCTAATATTTTTCACATCACTTTTTGGACAAAATAGTTTTATGAATCTTGAAAAGTACACAAGTGATATGCAAATCCTCCACACTGCCCATCCTGTCCACACATGACTCCTTTAGTCCATCACCTACTCACAGATGCCCTGGATTCCAATTTGAAGACTTGATGGCCTTAGTCTTGACCATTTCCAGTGGATATATTCCCTCAACCCCATTTTAAAAGAAGGGAAGTTCTATTAATTCTTAATGTTTCTTAAAGCTAAGACCACAGTTACAAATTTCAGGTTTCACGTATTTTATTTCTCCCTTAACTCTGATTACTATACACACCCACAATTATTTAATTGCCACTGTAAAATTGCATAAACTCTGAAAAAAGTTTTTTCTTAACTCATTCATCAGCAAATTCAGAAATTGATATTGTGTGACTGAGGAGCAGTCTCATTAACTTTTTCGCTGGCCTGGTCTCAAACTTCAATTCTCCTAATCTCACTTTCTGAGCAGCTAGGATTATATGCATGAACTGTATGACCTTTTTTTTTTTTTTTTTGATGCCAGTCCTGGGGCTTGAACTCTGGGCCTGGGCTCTGTCCCTGAGCTTCTTACTGCTCAATACCAATGCCCTAGCATTGAGCCACAGAACTACTTGTTGCTTTTTTTGAGTAGTTTATTAGATAAGAGTCTCATAGACTTTCCTGACTGCTGGCTCTGAACCATGATCTTCAGGTCTCAGCATCCTGACTAGCTAGGATTGTAAGTGGGAGTGACCAGCACCTGGCTGTATTACCTTTTTAAAAGCACAAACAAAATAAAAATCATCCTCATTTATTTGCAAAGGCAGATAAAGAATTGGAGTTGTGTAATTTTTCTGAAGAAACAAATTCCTAATATTTGCTATATAAACAATACTATGCTTTAGTAAGAACAGGCCTCTAAGGAAATAAGAGATTGCTCAAATATAAAAAGAAAGACCACACGCACTTCTATGATTTTTGTGTAATAATTTCAATCCTGCATCTATAATTTTGGATTATTAGCCTTTTCCTCCTTGCTCCTATCAATTTGTCATTTGAGATAACTTAAAGGCATATATCTTTGAAATCCACTTTTGGACTAAGATTATAGAAAAATATTTCTAATCTGAAACAACCACTAAATTGAGCTCCAAAATTTGTCTGCAGTATTTCTGAATATCTTAAGGGTATCTTTAAAATATTAATTTAATTATTTGTAGTATTTTCAAAAATGAGTTAAATGCAAACAAAACAACTACATTTTGGAGTACAGGAGGTATTTGGATACAGGAAGTTTGAGTAATATCAGGCTACAAAATCCAAGTGGCTTTTAAAATCAAAGATATACTGAAATAAGATAAATCATGACAAATCAGAGACAAGATAAACATTTGAGGTAATAGATACATTTATTAGCAACCCTGATGTAAATATTACACATTGTACATATGTATCAAACTATGTTAGTATACCTGTAAAATATACACATTATATGTCAACTATAATTCAAAAATCACACAAAAAACTTTTAAAATAAGAAATTGGAGCTATTAATGGAGGAATTAGATAAGAGAACTGACATTACAAATAACCCAATTAAGTTCCTTAAAAGTAAACAGAAGTTCAGTGAAATAAAAACCAGACCAAAACCAAATGCCAAGTTTAAATGAAGTTTTTATAATGTATATTAAGTTGGTGAGACATTGATATACTATATAACTGATTTCTACTTAGTATTTCTTCTTGACTACTTTCATTTTAGGCTGTCTTTCTTTATAGCTACAAAGTACAAATTTTAAAATAGGATTTTCCTTCATGCTCAGGCTCTTGTGATTCCTTATGATCTGTAGCGTGATTTTTTTGATTTTTCACCCTCTGTCAAGAGGTTGCCTGGGAAGGAAACATCTGTGTTCAGCCTCTGTTGGCTTCAACCCATCCAGGTGCCTGAAGTGTTCATCTAAACTACCATTTCAGACCAAAAAATAAAAGTCCATAACAAAAAATTATCCAGAAAATACTGCTAATTTAAGAGAGAAAATATAAACACAAATATAATATTCATTAAAATCACAGAACCATCAGAAATTACAAAGCATTTCTATAAAAACACTTGAAAGTTTGATTTTATTTTAAAAAAATCAAAGGTATTCACTGCCTTTTGTAAAGTAAGAACAATCTTAAGGTAATGTCTGGATTTTAAGAATTTCTTCATATATATATATCACATTTTCTTGATCCATTCTACCACTGAGGGGCATCTGGGATGATTCCATATCTTGTCAGGCACATGGTTGTGCCTGATAGCTTTAGTGTGGCCTTGTTTGTAGTCTATTGGATAAAATACCCAGAAGTGGATCTGGTGGGTCATACAGAGGCTCTGCTTAATCTTTTAAGAAACTCCATACTGCTTTCCACAGTGGTTGAACATGTTTACATTCCCACCAACAGCATTTGTTATTGTTAGTTTTCTTGCTAATGACCACTCTAACTGGGGTAAGTGGAATCTCAATGCACCAAAATCAATTCAAAATGCAAACACCTAAATGTAAGGTCAGATAATGTGAAAATATTACAGAAAGGGATAGGGGAAACACTAGGGCTCCTGTGCATCAGTTAAAACTTCCTCAGTAAAGATCCAGAATCACAACAAATCAAAGAAAGACTAGATAAATGGGATTACATCAATCTGAAAAGTTTCTGCATGGCAAAGGACATAAGCAAACAAGATAAATAGAAAACCCACAGAATGGGAGAAGATTTTCACCAGCTATGCATTAGACAAAGACCTCATATTTAAAATATACTTAGAGCTAAAAAAATTAAACTCCCCAAAAGTAAATCCTCAAAGAAACAACAACCCAATTAATAAATGGCCTAAAGAGTTAAAGAGAAACTTCTCTGAAGAAATAAGAATGGCCAATAGACAGAAGAAGAAATGTTAAACACACTATTAAAAGCTGGGTATGAATATTCATAGAAAACTTTTTATAATAACTTTAACAATAATTTATTTTCAAAAAATAGTGATGATTAGAAAATACTTTTAACTATATTGTAATAAAAACACAAACTGAGATTATGGCTAAAGCAGGAAGAATACAGACTTAAGTAATACATCCCAAGAGAAAAATAAAAATTAAGGACATAGGTTTCTATATAAAATATCTGTAGAGGATAGAAATACAATGATATGAACAGTAATGAATGAAGCACAAAAAATACAGTGGAAAAGTTGGATCAAGCTGAAAACTTTTGTTTAATAAACTGGAAAGGTATAAGCAAGACTGGATACAAAACAACAAAGATGCAGACACTCTAAACCCAGCCTACAGAGAAGCGAATTGTAAAGAGGGGTCTGAAAGCACTGAGCCCCACACCTCTAGGAATTGCATACGGTTTACTGATGATCAGCACTAAGGACTGAGTCCAGATTCACTGTATCTGCTGAAAGGCCAGCTTGATAAATGCTACAAAAACACTGTGCATTTAATAATTATTCAGTTCTTCCCAAAATAATGTAGACTTCATAATGTTAGAGAGAGGTATCTTTTCTAACCACTATGCTCTCAATGTTTGAAACATTGTAGAAACTCAGCAAATATTTACAAAATAACGCTAAATTCATGAAAGGATATAGAAGTGAATGAAGATATCCACATATAAATCTATAGAACTTGAGTCTCCTTGGCTATCCTCACATCTTTTTTTTGGCTAGTTGTGGGCCTCAACTCTGGGCCTGGGCACTGTCCCTCAGCTCTTCAGCTCAAGGTTAGTACTCTACCACTTGAGCCACAGTGCCACTTCTGGCTTTTTCTGCTTATGTAGTGCTGAGGAATTGAACCCAGGGCTTCATGCATGCAAGGCAAGAACTCTACCACTGAACCATCTTCCCAGTCCCTAACCTCACATCTTGAACATGATATCCTTATATAACCTATTTTACCTATTGAAGTAAAATAAATATCTAACATCGACTGATAATACAGAGAATACACTCAAATCAGACTGTAACATTTTTTTTAAGTTCTCTTTTATTTATTTATTTTTTTGTCAGTTGTGGGACTGAACTCTGGGTCTGGGTGCTGTCCCTCAGCCTTTCAGCTACCGCCCTACCACTTGAGCCACAGTGTCACTTCCGGGTTTTTTCTGCTTATGTGGTGCTGAGGAACTGAACCCAGGGCCTCCTGCATGCGAGGCAAGCACTCTAACACCGAGCCAACTTCCCAATGCCCAGATTATTATTTAAAACATAGTAACCTCAGTTTGTGCCCAATAACCATTTCATACCAAAAAATAAAAATCCATAACAAAAAATTATCCAGAAAATACTGCTAATTTAAGAGAGAAAATATAAACACAAATCAAAAGTAAATAAAGTGGACTAGCACCCAATCATACCTAATTCTTTGTCTTTAAGCTATGTTGTAGTCTACTCCTGACCCTAAATAGAACTGAGTCGTGAAATAAACATTTTAAAGTGATAGTGTATGACCTTTGGGGCTAGATCATTAAAAAAAGATGTATTCTCATCTAATTCTTCTTCTGGATCACTTGTTCTAGAAGAGCCATCTGTCATGTTATAAGGATACTAGCCTCCTGCTAATATCCACAGAACAGCAAATGGCCTCCCAATGAACTAGCTTTGAAGTAAGTTATCCAATTTAAATACAACTTTCAGATGATTAAAGACACAGTTGATATGGAGTGCTACTTTATAAGAGACCCCAGGCCAGCACCACCCAACTTATCTGCTTTCAAACTCTTTACCTACACACTTGGAGATAATAAACTTTTATTCCTTTAATCCATAAATTTCTTTTTTTTTTCTTTTTCTTTTTTTTTTTTTTGTCAGTCGTGGGGCTTGAACTCTGGGCTTGGGAGCTGTCCCTCAGCTCTTCAGCTCAAGGCAAGCACTCTACCACTTGAGCCACAGTTCCACTTCTGTTTTTTTTCCTAGTGGTTTATTGGAGATGAGAGTCTCACGGAGTTTCCTGCCCAGTCTGGCTTTGAACCTCGGTCCTCAGATCATAGCCTCCTGAGTAGCTACGATTACAGGCGTGAGGCACCGGATCCGTCTAATCCATAAATTTCTAAGATACTTTGGCACATAGCAAGAGATAGGCTAGTACAATAAAGAAGAAATTTCAAGTGTCATCCAATCTGAAAGACAGTATACTTGAAGAGAGCTACTATATTAGCTGGCAGAAAACATCCCTGCAAAATAAAATAGTACATGGACACAAGTAGTAAATGTAACTTCCTCAAGTCTCATTTGAACAAACAGTTGTTATTTCATATACCCATGTTTATACCACTGTTCACCATTATTTGCAGCCAACCATATAAAGTTGGATAACATTCTGATTATTATAAAGTTGTTTTTCTGGTTTTTGTGGAACCAGTGACATAATACTAAAAAGATTGTATCTACATGTAAGGATTGAGCAATTAGTTGTGGTAAAGAAAAACCATGAAGATCAGGAATTATAAAATTTGGTTTACTTGTTTATGCCAGAAGGTACTAAATTGCCAATATTTCTAACCAGCTCACATTTCCATCAGTCAAGCCTTAAGATAGTACTTGATTCATGATATTTCAGTTCACAGATTGTAACATTCTATGAATGGCTCACTTTAAGGCACCTTTAAATGTCCATTTAGTCTTGCCTAGATAATTAAAGGAAAATAAGATTAGTCTAATTTTCTCATTTAATAGCTGTAGCTTTGTGGAATATTTTTAAAGCCTTGCAACCAAAAATTTCTCAAGAAAGCAACAATATAGAATATAGAAGCAACAATCTAAGTGAATATGGAACTGGAACACGTCATCTGACAAAATCTGTCAATACTACAGGCTCAAGAGACTATCAAGTATTATCCCTATTTATTGCTTATTCCCTTTAAATTTCATATTTGCAAGAAAAATAACTAAGTCTTCTTTAGTTTATATGTTTGTTGGTTTTGTTTCTTTTTTTGACTAAGACAGAATCTTGTGATTCTCCTCCTCACTCTCTCAAGTGCTGGATTATGCTTTTACCATAAAAAGACATGACTCTGACTTGTGATTCATTATTAAGGGACATCAAAAATAGTCATATAATAGCATGATTCTAGGACAAAAACTATTGAGGTCCATATAGAAGTATCTCCAGTCCCATGTATAAGGATTTAACACAGAAATATACAGCTAACAGGTTTTAATACTTTAATTAAAACTAAAAACATTACAAACTGTAGGCAGACAGTACCTTAATCTTGTAAATCTTTACTTTCAAACAGTTATTTATAATGTATTTGTGAGTTCAAACGAAGTCTAGAAGGTTTCTTCTAAGTAAAATAATATAAACCTTTCCCATGTAATATGACTTCTCTATGAAAGAAAATTTTGCTGATTTGCAAAGCAAATAATCAGGGGTAGCTGATTATGAATCAAGTAAATCTCTCTTCACCCATTTCTAAACAATTCCTTTCTTATTCTTTTAGTCTGTTTTTAGGAAAGTTGTTTATGGAGCATGTCAAGAAACAAGATATGGAATGTTATAAAGCAGATAACCACTTTGTCCATGTCCAACATATACGATTTATCTCCATCAACAGATAGACTGACTCATATTTAGATATAAAGGAATACTTAGCAGGGGTTTCTTAACATAGTAAACAAATAATAGTGCCAGAGAAGAAATACAGAACTGCTTTGTTCACTGTCTTAAAAAAAAATCTATGAATGAGTACAGCAAGACTTTTATGAATACCAATGAAAACCAGTACCTAGAAAACACGATACAGTGGTGTAGGAAATGATGAGAAATGTACTCATTACCTTGCTCATGTAACTGTAACCCCTCTGTATAGTATTTTCACAAAACAAAACTTATGTAAAAAAAAAAACTCTGTGGGTGTGTGTGTGGGGGGGGATACTATACTAGAGCTTGAACTCAGCTTCATACTCTTGATCAGATTTCTTACTCATTGTTGATGTATTACCAGTTGGGCCACGCCTCTAATCTCATTTTTTCCTAGTTAGCTGGAGATAAAGTCTTGCAGACTTTTCTGCCTGGGCTGGCTTCAAACTCTGATCCTCCAGGTCTCAGCCACCTGAGTAGCTAAGGATTATGTTTCAGCCACTGGCTTGATATAGCACTTATGAATAATTCCAGTTGACAAATAAAGATTTAAATTAAATCAGATAGTAAAAAACAAAAAATATATTTATAATACCATAAAATAAAATGTCTAAACAAAAAAGGTACCATTAAGGCAACATTATACTTTACCTCAAACAACATTAGTGTGAAACCATATAATCAATGCTGTTGCCATTTATTACAAATGGTTATCACACTCTGTTCTATTGGAATCTGAAATATTTTTTTCAGTGTCTCCAAGCTTCTATGGGTGAAAAGAAAAAAAGAAGCTAAATGGGCAGGTTCTAAAAGTCTTCCTCTCTTCATATAGTCACATTGCTTTCATTTGATTATATTTTAGGATGCAATCTTTTTTTTTCTTTTTTTCTTTTTTTTGTCTGTCATGGGGCCTGAACTCTGGGCCCAGGCACTGTCCCTCAGTTCTTCAGCTCAAGGCAAGAGTTCTACCACTTGTGCCACAGCGCCATTTCTGGCTTTTTCTGTTTATGTGGTGCTGAGGAATCGAACCCAGGGCCTCACGCATGCAAGGCAAGCATGCTAACACTGAGCCACCTTCCAAGCCCTAGGATGCAATCTTAAGACTAGTTTGAACTAGAAAATTTCCAAACCCTTTTCCACTCAAAATGCTTCACTCCTTTAAATAGTCTAGCAATATATCATGAAAATAAATATAATAAAACAATATAATAAAAACTAAAAACAAGCTGGATGAAATAAAACAAGGAACTACTTGTTTACTCAAATAAATGAAGCCATAATTTGGTGTTGGTTTCTTATTTCATTTTCATTATTTACTTTTACTTATAAGCAAACATTACTTACATGACAAGACTACACTACTAAAAGGGCAGATCTAAAGGCAGCCATTTCAAAGCACTGTCAACATTCCCTATGATGATTTTCGTTTTTAGTATACAATACAATTGTTCCGCTCTGCATAAATCACAGGATAGAAATTTTAACAGGTGTGTATATCATACTTACTTGACAGAGAACTTTCTGACACTACTATCTTGAATAATAAAAGCATTTTTACTCCCATTTGGCACATCTCAAAGTGTCTGCATGTGTGTGTTTGTTCAAGCATTAATGCCTATCAGAGAAAAACTTCTCAACTTTGGATGTAATTGTTTACAACTTTCCTAATAAGGATAAGAATATGACAATCATCTTTTGGGGAAAAAAAACCATACTGAGGTCTTATACTTAAAAATAAATGCATGCTAAAAGTCTCTTTTTGCTTTTAAATGAATTTTAAAAAGCAAAGATGTGAAAACAATAACTGAAAAAAACCTTAATTGCTATTTTACTTTCCTTGTTACTAAGATATTTTGAAAGATAAAAGATTTCAGATTATTTGAAATAGTACCTCTATACAAGTTAAGTCTAACTACCTGTTATTGTGCTTGTTTTTAAAATGCATTGCACTGAAAATGCTTTTAATAAAATACTCAGAATCCAGTATCTGATCATGTAAATATATAAATCATGGTTTTCTCTTTATTAGTGTATATTAGTTGTTCAAATGGGTTCATAGTGATATTTTCACATAGCATAAAATGTACTTTAAAAAACAGCCCATTTTTATGAAACCAAAAGTAAGCTTTTCAAAAGAGAAAAATATCAGAATCTATGGAGAGGAAGTTTAGAAGAAGCAACTTTGAAAAAAAAGATCATACCTCATCGGTGTTATAGATAATCTGGAGTCCTGAGGAAATCATTTCCACAAGATAGAGAAGAAAGAGGGACACAGCATTTATCTGAAAATAAACAGCAAGTAGATAAAAGAACCAACAAAAATGTATGCTATGAAATAAAAAAAGACAAAGCTCATAATCATTTACTCTAATAGTTTCATATATAAAAATTATTTCCTTTTCTATTGTGAAATAAAAGAATTGTGGATTTCATTCATGACAAAATCCCAGTTTTGTATGTAAAATCCTCAAATTGATTCTGATATTAACACCTCATTAGGAAAATGGTTGCAAGTAGAACTACCAGAACTATTTCTAGGATATTATTTCTGAAAATTTACTTTCAAGTTCTGGGTTGTTGAATATACTTCTACTCTGGAATAGTTTGGCTCTACAGCAGGCTATGCAATGTCACACTATTTGAAATTTGACAAACAACCTAATGCAATACTATAGATAATGTAAAGACAGTATCTATTTAAAAGTAGTCTTGTTTTCAGATAATACAGAATTTATGGAAATAAAGAAACCTATTAAATATGAACAAATAAGATAATCTATTACCTTATAAACCTGTTAAAATGCTTTATATAATCAAATAGTAAAAAATAATAATATGCACCTTATCAATAATATATTTGCATAAAATTATCAATAGGATATGTAAGCTCACAAAAAATAGAAAAGATACATACTACAACAAGAACAAATCTTATGCAATATTTAATTTTCATTGTCAATCAGACTAGATAAAGGTGTACTTAGGATTCAGCTGGGTATGCCTGTGTAGGTGAATCTTACCGTAGAAGGGAGTAGCAGGTCAATCAATGGACTGAGTGGTGGAGATCCACACACATGTGGATGGGCACTATCTAATTTGCTATGGTCAGAATTTTCCACACAAGTGGAAAAGCAAATTCTTGTTCTCTATTCTAGAGTTAGGACGTGCTTCTTTCTTTCCTGTCCTTAAACACTGAAACCCCCGATTCTACAGCTTTGAAGCTCGAGGACTCATATCATGTGTGGCCCCCTCTCTGACAGTACTTAGTCTTCTTACCTTCAAAGGAGTTACCCCTTCAGGTTTATTAGGTTCCTATGCTTTCTCAGACTGAACTATACTACTGGCATCCATGATTATCCAGTTTACAAATCAAATGGAGCTTCAATAATCACATAAGGCAATTCCAAAAATGAATTCATTCAAAATTGTCTGTCTGTCTGTCTGTCTGTCTGTCTATCATCTATCTCCTGTTGACCCTCTGGAGAACTCAGTAATATATCTTCAATGAAAGAAGCCAGTCACAATATATCATTTAGTATATGTAGAGAAAAGGAAAATTCACAGAGACAGAACATAAAACAGTGGTTGCTTAAGGGTGAGGAGTTTTGGGAAAAACGGGAAGTGGTTGCTAATGAATATAGGAATACTTTTTAGGGGATGTTTCAAGATAAGACTATTGTAATGGTTGTCCAATTCTGTGAATATACTCGAAAATACTGATTGTACACTTTAAATAGGTACACTTTCTGGAATGCAAATTACATCTCAATAAAGCTATACTTAAATATAAAAAATACGTAAAATGTTTAACTTACATTAGAAAATTATAAACATAAATTTAAAACATGTAATTTTTGTTGATACACAATTTTAATGTAGCACTTTACTATCTCTGAAGTCTTGATGGCTTGTGTTTCTCTTTCATTTCTTCTGCACTAACTGACTGACAGAAAGTTTGGGTGAAAACTTATTGGTGCTATTCAAAGTCTTGGAAAAAGCAGCTCTTTTACCACAAGGACTTGCACTCAGGAACCAGAACTATCCTAGATACCTCCAGATTTGCTAGTATGTGGAGGCTAGTGGGTGTCAGGATCTTGTCAAGGTACATGGAGGCCATACAGGAAGACAGAGTATTCAAATATTAGATCATTTAGATCAACATTAACTTTTCAGGGGCCTTCCTCAGAACATGGTAAAGAAGAATGTCACTCCACTGGGAGGCTCATCTTCTAACACTGACCTGTCAGAAACAATTTCAAATAATTTTAACCTCTAAACAGAAATTACAGAAGCACATAAGAATAAGTAGAGAATAGCTCTATGCTCTGACTGGTGATATCTCTGTGTGAAAATGCCAATGACTGGAAAACATAAAAGATTTGCCAAGTAGGTTGTCTAACACTGATTTAATGTCTAATTACCAGCCAGGAATTAAGCTTAGAATGTTGGGAACAAAAGCAAAAGAACTGGAGCTAAGCACAACAGTCTGAAATCTTAGCCAAAAAGATCATTTGATTCCAGAGGTTTGGGAACAGCCTGGGTAACATAATTAAATAAAATAAGTTAATTAATTTAATTTAAAAGCAAAACCAAAACAAACAAAATAAAAATAAGTAAATTAGATATAAAGCAAAATGGAACAGAACAAAAAACCCAGAAATACACATTTTTACAACCAATGGATTTTTGACAAAGATGCATATACACCAAGAAATATCTCTTCAATAAATGACACTGAGGAAAAAAAATACATATGCAGAAAAAAGAAACTAGAGTCCTCTCTCTCATCACATGCAAAATCAACTGTCAAAATAGATCAAAGTTAAATGAAAGACATAAAATTATAGTTACTAAGTATCAGGCTATTGGTTTGGTCAAGACATTTTTGGATATAATACCAAAAAAGCACAGGAAATAAGAGCAAGAACTGACAAATATAGGGAAAAAACAATCAACAGAGTGAAGAGACAACCTATAGAATAGGAGAATGAATCTGCAAAGCAATTCATTAAAACTTTCCATTAAATGGATTTCCTATTCAGTCTGTAAGGAATTTATTTCCAAAATACTGAAGAAATCTAACATATTAAATGGCAAATAAGCATGAAAAACAATGTTCACTAATCAACAAGAAATAGTAAATCAAAAATCAAATGTGATACCATAAAATCATAATTAGAAGGACAAAACTTACCAATACTTAGAAGAACGCTATTCGCTATGGGAATGTAAACTAGTATAGCCATAGTAGTATAGTATGCACACACACACAGACACACAGACACACAGACACACACACACACACACACACACACACACACACACACACACACACACACAAACCTTACACATAATGCATTATTATTAGCTACCAAAAAAAAATGAAATTCTATCATTTGCAAAATCATGGATGGATCTACAAAACATTCTATAAAATGAGAATGCCAGCACAGAAGGAGAAGTAGTACACATTCACAAGATAAAAAGCTTGAGAATAAAATGGTAGTTACCAGAGCCTAGGAATGGAATAGTAGTGGCGGTATAGAGGGATAGTTAACCGATACAAGGGTGTATCTGAACAGGAGAAGTAATTTCAAATGTTCTATAACACACTAGCCTCATTATAGCAAATAAAAATAGCTAGTAAAAGATTTTGACTATCTGCATCCCAAAGAAATCACAAGTGTCTGAGGTAATATCCCAGTATCTTATCTTATGATTGTATAAATGTATTCCATATAGGTAACAAGATGTTGCAGCCCATGGGTTCATAGAATTACAGTATTAGTTAAAAATAAATGTAAACTTTAAAAATTACATGTATTAGTACACATTCAAATAAATAGAAAATAAGAGTGAAAAACAGCAAAAAAATCCTGTAATCCAGCTGGGCGCAGGTGGCTCACGCCTGTAATCCCAGCTACCCAGGAGGCTGAAATCTGAGGATCACGGTTCAAAACTAGCCTGGGCAGGAAAGTCCGTTTATCTCCAATAAACCACCAGAAAACTGGAAGTGGCGCTGTGGCTCAAGCAGTAGAGCGCTCGCCTTCAGATGAAGAGCTGAGGGACAGCGCCCAAGCCCAGAGTTCAAGCCCCATGACTGACCAAAAAAAAAAAAATCCTGTAATCCAATTCTCCAAAAATGATTATTGCTCTATTTTGAAGTAAATCCTTCCAGGCTTTTTAATGGCTTTTGATAAATAGACACACAAAGGTTTATTTTAAAGACAGAGGCAAAGTAATGTTGAATAATTTGCATTTTAAATTTAATAATTTAGTATACGTTTTTTGGTCCATAAATACAACCATGACATGATGTAAGAAAACAAATGAACTGTAATCTTGTGAAAACTCTATTTTAGTAGTAAACATATTTGTCCATACAAAGCATAAATATTGCATTATCCGATAGTTACCAGGTTAAAGTGGAGAAACAACACATTAATTTTAGTACTATTTCTCCAAGGAACTGCGTATAAATACAATAGTTCCTATTGCATAAAAATGAGGTCATTGTACTTTGTATGTTGAGACAATATAATTAAGACATTTCAGATGTAAGGATTACAAAATGAAGACACTCTTAGTTAGAGTGTAAGAATTCAAGATACTTTATCCTGAAATAGTGAATTAAATGATGTGCAGGAAGAAAATGCAATATTTGTATCCTAGAAATAAGGCCATAGGATGTCCAACTAAAATAATACATACAACATATGATGAAAGAAAAATAAAATGTAAAAATAAAACCATACTAGCATAGGTGTAAAACTTAATATAACCAAGTTTATAGAACTCAAAAGTTTCCATGTGGCATTTAAAAAGCATGACAGCTTTATCAAATAATAATTTAACAATGATCAATGTACAATAAAACTTCTGATTTGTTGTTACACTGCTATCAATTATCTTTTAATTCCTAGTTTCTAAGTACTGATAGTCTTTTAAATATATAAATAACAGCTTTTGTCATCAAAAGAGTAGAATGGAAGGCTGCTGTCTTTTTTTTTTAAGACTGCTGTCTTTTAAATAAAAGTATTATATGATACATTCAGCTGTCCCAAGAATTCAGTCAAATTTAATATTCAATCACAGTAATTATTTAGACATGGTGGTAAGCACTTTACTTCCTTCTCTATTTCAAGGTTCATTTTACATTTCTATTTTAAAACAATTTATGAACCTACTTAAAAATTTTAATAGCCTTACATATTCCAAGATACCTCCTCTATAGAAGTAGAAAATTTGAAATATTTTTGTACCTGAAGATGTCCATATTCCTCATAGGAGAGCAACTCATCTCCTGTATGCACATTGAAAATAGAGTGAAGACATGTGGTTGGGCGTGGATCCTGCTTAAACTGCTGGACCTAGAACAAAATATTAAAGTTAAATTAATGCTAGTAATTCACATGGTCATCTCAGACTAAAGCTTGTGTTATTTCTCATGTAACTTTTACATGCAGAAAGATAAAGCATATGGCAAAATGTTGAACAAAACAGAAATGTTACCTTTTGTAAAGAAATTACATAGGCAAACTGATAATAACCAACTTAATAGAGTTAAGATGACTACAACTCAGTGTAGTAGGGAACACTGAAATGTAGTAACAATAATTTTCGCAATGTTTTGCATTTTATTTTTAGAGTAAAATGTTGATTTTGTTAAGACACAATTTCAGTGATTGAACTCTACTGTACTGTTACTTGAAAATGTTTACGTAACACTCATGTAAGAAAGCACTTTGGGCCACACTGAAACAGATTAACTGTCTAAACCTCAGGTGTAATTTCTATCAATAAAAGATCACAAGTTTTAATCTATGGTCCTTTTAACACATTTTTCAACTCTAGCTCATACACAAGCTAATTGTCAAGATACCAAAATTACAATTGAAGTTAAATAAAAATTTAAAAAATAAAATAAAAAATTCAGTTCCTCAGTTACTGGCCACTGTTCAAGTGTTCAACAACCACTATGGCTACTCTATTGCCTGACATCATGACACAAAACATTTCATCATTATAGAAAGTTCCTCCTGAGTGTGGAACTGATCCACTGGACTGCTGCAGTTTTTTCCTTCCCAAGAAGCCTGCACAGACAAATACACCCTTTTTTCACAGCTGAAGTACCTTATCAATAAAACCAAAGTCATTAGGACTGAGAAGATGCAGCCGGCAGTTAGGGATGTACATTCCACATTATATGATGAATGACATCCAGTGTTGATTCAGAGAAAGTGTTACTTATCTCCAGCTCATAAACTACTAGGAATAACCTGACACTGCATAATTAGAAAGCAATGTGATCACTCCAAAAAACTGCCAGATTTGAAATAAAAGGCATGTTCCTCATGTGAATAGGATCTAACATGATAAGGCTTTGTCAGCTTAATAAAGTCACTGCTGCAGTTGACAAGGTGGTGCTTGTCATTTGTCTTCAAGATATGCAGCATCCCAGCAGGAGAGTTTATATTCAATCACTGTGTCAGATGGAAAAAAATGACTGCTAAGTGATTAAAGAATTATATAACTAGGCTTTGAGTTTTAAAGCTGCTAAAAGACAATTTAGAATTTCAAGAAAAACTAAGATCCAAACTGAATAAGCTTTGAAGATTAATGGGGCCCAATGCATGTCAACCATAAACAAAAAGTACTGCTGAAAGCAGCCAAAAACAAGAACATTAATTAGTATTTTATATGATATCTGGCATATGGCAAGAAACGATAAAGAGAATGGTGATAGTAAAATTTTGTAAATTAAAGTAAATCTACAATTGTGCTTTTATTGCAGTTTATTTAGATATTTGCCTAAAACTTGCCACTGTGAATAAATACCTTATATAGGAAAAGGTTAATTGTTTTGTCACTGACTCTTCCATGTAGGTATATTATTGTGGTATTTCCACATGTGTATCAGACTTGATGCCCTTTATTCTTCTTTCGTGATTTCTTATAATTCTATTAAAAGCTTCCACTTTTTATTTTCATACATTTATCTAATGTACTTAGGTAATATTCACATTGCAATCACCCTCTCCTCCCTCTTTCCCTTATCTTCCAGCAAGTAACAAACAGGCCCCTTTACATTCAAGTCATGTTTGTCTGTTTTGTGTTTTTGCTCTGAATATAAGAGAAAACGCAGCATTTGTTTTTCTGAGTCTGGCTTATTTCACTTAATGGGATGATATCCAGTTCTATCCATTTTTCTTCAAATGACATATAATCTTGTCTTTTATTGCTTAATTCCATTGTATTTGTGTATCACATTTTCTTATCCATTTGTTATCTGATAGTACTGAGGGTTATTTAATAGCTTGACTGTAAATAGTGCTGTAATAAACATAGGAATGCAGGTATATCTATAATATGTTGATATTCTGATATATGCCTAGGAGTGGTCTAGAAGGATCTTAGTTTTCTTCTATTTTAGTTTTTAATTGCAGTATTAATTTACATTGTCACCTTCAGTATTAATTTCTTCTCCCACCCACACATCTTCTCTAGCTTATTGTCTTTCTTGAACTGTCATTATGACTAAGCTGAGACTCAATCTCAATTTGATTTCAATTACTCTTATGACAATTCTTCATGTATTTCTTAAAAAAGATCCGTTCAATTTGTTCCCTCATTTATTAATTGGATTATTTGGTCTATACTGTTTGGTTTTAACTCATTACGTATTCTGATGTTAGTTCTTTGACAAATAACTTGTAGTAATTTTCCAACCATTCTGTAGATCATATTGTCATTCTGGTGTTTCCTTTGAGGTGCCGTGGCTTTTCAAATAATTTTATGCAATTCTATTTGTCAATTCTTCCTTGCATTTCTTGAGCAATTAGTGTCCTATTCAGAGAGTCACTGCCTTTGCCTTCAAGTGTTTGCTTATGCGCTCTATTGTGTAATTTGGAATCATGTATTGTGATACTTCCAGCATTGCTCTTTTGGTTCACTATGGCTTTGTTGATTGTGGGTCTTTTCTGCTTCCCTATAAATTTTAGAAATGACTTTATTTCTGTAAAGAACATTTGAATTTTGAAGGAGATTGTATAGAATTTGTACCGATTTTGGTAATATATTTTTCACAGTATTTCACCAGTCAATAAAATAAGAGGTATTTCTATCTTCTAGGGTCTTTAATTTTTTCAGTTTCATAGATTTTCATTTTAGAGGTCTATTACAACCTTTTTAAACTTTTAGTTTATTGAAAAGATGCTGTACTGAGGGGTTACAGTTACATGAGTAAGGTAACGAGTACATTTCTTCTTGAGCACTGTTACCCCCTCCTTTTATTTTCTCCTACTAAAGGTTTATTCTAAGGTATTTTTGTGCCTATTATGGATGCAATTTTGTTCTTGATTTCTTTCTCAGCCTGTCATTGTCATATAGAAAAGTTACAGGTTTTTAAAATGTAGATATTCTATACAGAAATTTTGCTTCAAGTATTTATCAGAACCAAAGATTTTGGGTAATCTTTGGGACTTTGTAAGTTTAGGATCATATCATTTGCAAATAGGGATAATATCACTTCTTCCCTATCCTAATTGTATCTCTTTCCTTTTTCCCCCTGCTTCATTGTTCTGACTAGAAATACCAGCCCTATGGTGAAAAAGAGTGGAAAAAGTCAACATCTTTATATCATTCCTGAAATCAGTTCTTCCCTACTAGCAATAGTTTATCACACACAGCCTTTATTATGTTGAGATAAGTGCTTTCTATTCTAATTTTTTTCAGGGCCTTTATCATAAAAGAAAGCTAATTTTACCAAAGGCCTTTTCTGTATGTAAGGAGATGGTCATGAGATTTTTGTCTTTGATCTGTTTCTGTGCTGCATTGTATTTTTTATCACATGGGTGATTAAGTAGATAATCTTTTAAAGTGTCATTGAATTTAGTTTGCAAGTATCTAACTGAGAATTTTTTAACAACTGATTTACAATTTTTTTATCATGAACCTATCAAGTTTTAGTATTAGGGCTAAATAGAATGAGTTGTGCAACATTCCTTCCTTTTCTGTTTTATGGAATAATGTGAGAAACACTGGGGTTAGTTCTTTAATGGTCTGGCAAAGATACCATCCAGTCCTGAATGTTTCATTGTTGGAGACTATTACTATTTCAATCTCATTGCTCATTATAGACTAATTTAAGGAGTTTATATTTTCTTAAAGTTTTAATAGGCTATTTGCATTTACAAATTTATCTATTTCTTCTAGATTTCCCAATACATTTAAAAAATATTCCCTAATGAAATTAGTGATATTTGTTGTACTATTTCCCTTTTATTGATATAACTTGGATTATATAAAATGGATAATGAATGATTTTAAGATATGAATGTAACTGTGCTTTCTGTGGATAAGACTTCCCTGGTAACTAACTAGCTATTTTAGCTTCTGTCATTGCTTCTGCAGTTTTCTGAACAATGCTTGCCCTAACCCAGCTGAGCCATCACCACCCTTTGTTCTATAACCTTGCCTCCCTCCAGCAAAACCTTGCCTGCGGAAATTTAAACTTATGGTGCGAATTTCTTATAACAATCATGAGCTAAAACCAACACCCAACCACCCCCTTTCCCACCCCCTAGCCAAAAATGCTTAAAAGCTAATGTGGGCTGGCAACTGGGGCTTTCCTGGGATTCCCAAGTCCAGGTAAGGTCCTGGCAGTTCAGCACTTTTCAGCCAATAAAATCTTTTACATTTTCACTGCAGAACTGAGTGGTCTCACTGCACACCCACAGTTAGGTCCTCTCCTTCTTTCCTTCAGTAATATGATTAAGGGCTTGTCAATTTTATTTATATGTGAAAAAAACAACCCCTTATTTCACTGATTCCTGTCTGCTCTTTTAGTTCCATTTCATTAATTTCTGCCTTGATCTTTATTACTTCTTTTGATCTATTGGCTTATTCTTACTTTTCTACGAATATGAGGATAATCATTGGCTAATAAATAGACATCTCCTCTCCTTGGTTTTCTTAATGTAGGCACTTGTGGTCATAAACTTCTTTGGATAACCTTTGATGTGTCCCTAAGTTGTGTTTGCATTTTCATTTGAATTGACCCCACCATGATGCTTAGGTGACAGAGCTTTCTCCTCACCAGAAAAGTTGGTGCCACCAGCCACCATCCCCCATCATGAGCTGAACAACCAATTTTTAAAAAAACTCCACAAATCCATGTTAAACTCTTGTCATCTCCATGACATCTCTGATGGCCATCTCCTACCGAGGCACATTGTTCCCAAGCCCACAGCTGTTGTTTTCTGATCCCTAGTAGCTCAGTCTTAAACAATAAGCCCTCTTTTAAGATGTTGCCTGGCTATAGCATGGTGAGATACTGGAATCAACAGAATGTTTTTCTTCTCCAGTACAAGTCTGCTATGCAGAGTAGTCACTGTCATTCTGTACTTCCACAATAGGTTTAAGAAAAGTATAAGGTTAATATATTATAGGTCTGCCAGTCTGTTGCCAAGGACATTTGGCTTACTTGTAGTTGTAGTTTCAGCTTGCTTTTACTCATACAGAGACTAGATGGAGCTGCATAGTGTTTCCAACATTCATCTGTTGCCTAATTCTGCCTTTCAGGTGTCCTGTCACTGCTTTTATATTCCTGTTTCTTTTTTTTAATTAAATTAAATTAAATTTTTTATTTTTATTTTATTTTTTTATTTTTTGCTGGTTGTGGGGCCTGAACTCTGGGCCTGGGCGCTGTCCCTCAGCTCTTCAGCTTAAGGCTAGCACTCTACCACTTGAGCCACATTTCCGGCTCTTTTTTCTGCTTATGTGGTGATGAGGAATCGAACCCAGGGCCTCATGCATACAAGGCAAGCACTACACCACCGAGCCACCTTCTCAGCCCCTACATTCCTGTTTCTAGTGGTCTTATCCTCTCTATATCTTTTCAGAAGTTTCTTTTTTGTTACTCTGACTCATTTTATTCAGAAGCAAATCTTTACCATCTTTACCACCTCCTCTTTTAAACAAATTTTTAAATAGACAACTGCATCCTGGAACATTTCTAAAGAAAATCACTGCCCTTTAAAACTACTAATTGAAGACTGAATCAACATTGAAAATCTGTGTTCTTCTCCAAAGGAAGTATCAGGAAAAGGAGTAAACAGTAGAATAGGTATTCAGATATTAAAAGGTAACATTCTACCTGATATTATTCTGCAGGGATTAAGCTAAGTGACAACATAATGAAATACAATAAGATTGCCTGAAGAAGTGGCTCTGTGGCCCAAGTGGTAGAGCATTAGTCTTGGGTTGAAGAGCTCACAGACTGCACCCAGGCCCAGAGTTCAAGCCCCATGACCAAAAAGAAAAAAGATTGCCTGATGTCCTGCAAATCAAAGACAATTCTATTTACTCATTCAACCTTTTAATAAACATTTTAAGTTGATTTTAGCTAGAGTTTTTATAAAAGCATTAGAAAGCTTGCTTTATGGTGAGAAACTAATGAGTGTGGAAAATCTTTAAACTTTCTAGATCCTGTTTTACTTCATAGGACAAAGATACAGTTTTGTAAATAAACACTATAAATGTGCTCTTTTCTCTGCTCTTTTCTAACTCTCTGGGCTCTCTGCTCTCTCCTCTCTCTCTGATCTTTTCTAGCTCTTCTCTCTCTCTTTCCCAGCTCTCCCAGCTCTCTTTCCCAGGCCTTTCCCCACCATGTAGAGGACCAAGGTGGCCTGGTGCCAGCCGGAACGATGAATAAACCTACCCCTTACCTGAATACCACGTGCTTGCTGCTGTTCTTATTCGGCTACCTCTTTTTAAAAAGGAATACCTGTAATCCCATATACTCAAAAAGCAGTCAGGAGGATCATGAGCTCAAGCCAACCTGGCAAAGTTAGTGAGTTCTTATTTCAAAAACAAATGCTTTGAGGTATACCTAAAGTGGTATAACATTTGTCTAGCAAGCAGAAGGCCCTGGGATAAATCCACAGATTACACTTACAAAAAAAAAAAAAAAAAGAGTTAATAAAAAAATATAGTAAGAAGTAGTGAGCACCACAGTGTAACCTCTATGAATCAGGTCTCTGATTCCTATATGGATCATGGATCGTAGTCTGCATAGTCTCACACAAGGATCATAATCTCCTCTCCTATTCTACGAAATTATGAGAATCAAGAGAGATTTCAGCAATAAAAATACCATGAAATTTGTAAATCATCTTTCACTGGGAAGAATATCTAGCCCTAGCATGTTGTCACAGGTACTAATATCGAATATGACCCAGCTCACAATTATTTTAATGGTCTCTACTCAGTTACATAAAAAAAACAATATTAATTCCTTACAGTTTGAAGGATTTCAGACAGCTTAAGTCACAATGATACTTATTAAAATAAAACTAGGGGCTGGGAAGGTGGCTCAGTGGTAGAGCGCTTGCCTTGCATGCCTGAGGCCCTGGGTTCAATTCCTCAGTACCACATAAGCAAAAAGAAAAAAGCCGTAAGTGACGCTGTGGCTCAAGTGGTACAGTGCTAGCCTTGAGCTGAAGAGCTGAGGGACAGGGCCCAGGCCCAGAGTTCAGGTCTCATGACTGGACTCAAAAAATAAATAAATAAATAAATAAATAAATAAATAAATAAATAAATAAATAAAACTAGTTGGGGTAACTGGTTAGTAAAATTGAATAATATTTAGAAAGGGCCATGGTTTTGTGGCTAATCATGCTACAAAGAAAAACACCTTCCTTCTGATAAATAGCTCTATTTTATGTCTGTCAGCTTGTTGAAAAGACATGAAATTTCATGCTCTCACAGTATTTCTAAGAGAGAAAAATCGAATCTAGCCAGATACTATGCATTTGTGAAATAATACTTGGAAATAAGCAGCACTATCTCACTTAGGGAAAAGGAACTTTAATCACAATTTCATCATTATAACATATGATACACTAATATAATCCTACTATAAGACTCTAGGACATACTTTTTATTTCAAACATTTATAAAATCCTTGCAATAACGATATAAAAAGTTAAATCTCAGCAAAAAATGACAAGCTTGTCCTTTATCTCTATTTTCACTTGATGAGTAAATTTGCTGTTTTTATTTATGGGCATTTTCTCCTGGCAGGATACAATCTTTTTCAGGTTTTGCCTTCAAACACATGCCATGGGATGGTTTGTTAATAAAATAAAAATTCTTTCAAAGTATAAATGAAAAAACATTCACATGATAAAAAATATTAAGTGGTCAAAGTTGCCTATACAGTTACTGGTATGCATCTTTGCTAACATATAAATATAGAAACATATCTGAAACACATGGTCTAGACTAATGATGACAAAAATAAATATTTACTTTAAGTTGAACCCAGTACCGGTGCCATAAATGCTTTTCATATATTGCTTTGTTACCGTTACAAAAACTGTATAGGGAGAAAACCAAAGACACATTGAAATTAATTTCTCTAATACCACAGAGTTAACAGTATTAGAATCCAGTGGGTTAGTCTATACTGATTGTATAGAAGTAGGTTTGAGCATGTAAACCTCAGAAAAGGCTGCCAATAAGTGTAAAACTTTGTTGGTATGTGGGAACTAGAATTTTGGAAGGATTCCCATTGTTTTCTAGTAAGAGTGACTCACTATGCCTAAATTATTCATACAAACAATGCCACCACTGCTACATCTGTTTTCTCTGGGAGTCTGGAATTTCAGCTAGAGCTAACTAAGCTGAGGCTACATACCCAATGTGCCACCAATAAAAACCTTGAGCAATAAAAACTTCTAGTCCTAATAAACTCAAAAAACAAATGAATAAGCTGTAATGATCTCTCTTGGTACACAGCATTTTACATGAATTGACAAGGTAAGTTAGTGGCAAAAACAAATGCATGTGTCACTCTGAAGCTAGCATTATTCTTCCTCCAGATTATGCCCCAGGTACCTTTACATGTGCAGATTTTGCTTTGCATCTTTATCTCCATTTTCTGTATTAAACCAGTTTACTACAGACTCCATGAGGCCCTTAAAGAACCATCAGAAAGGGGTGAGGTTGATCAACATGTATTATAATCATAAACTGTTTTCTTTTCTTTCTTTTTTTTTTTGGTCCAGTCGTGGGGCCTGAATTCTGGGACTGGGCGCTGTCCCTCAGCTCTTCAGCTCAAGGCTAGCGCTCTACCACTTGAGCCACAGCACCACTTCTGGCTTTTTTCTTTTTGCTTATGTGGTACTGAGGAATCGAACCCAGGGCCTCAGGCATGCAAGGCAAGCGCTCTACGACTGAGCCACCTTCCCAGCCCCAAACTGTTTTCTTGAATAGCAATTCCTTTGTACAAATACTTAAAAGATTAAAATTTTAATGGCTAAAAAAAACCCTTGAAAATAATAATTTAAAAAAACACTGGCATTGGTCTTGGGGATTTGTGAATTACTACACGAATACAGCCACTTTGGGGACACAGAGATGTAGGGAATAGAAGGAAATGGTAGTAGGGAAGTAAAAGCACCTTATATTTCTATAGAGCTTTACAGTTTAAAAATGATGTAAAGCATATTATGTCCTTTAATTTCTGCCTAACTTTGTAAAACTCAGTTTTCAAAGCCTATAATTACTAGTCTCTTTGCAGGTAATGAATGAAATATTATATAATAAGTTCAATTTATCCAGAGAATTTCACATTTGGAAAGTAATTCTGACAAAGATTTTCCTTTAAATAATATAATATTGGTTACAATTATGATATTTGTGTGTCTCCTAAAAATTTGGGTTTTTACAAGCAAACACCAGGTGTAATGCATAAATAATTTCATGTGGAAATAACAATTCTCAATCACCTCTCAGTGAAAGTGTCCCTTCCATTTCAAGATTTTAAAACCCTGAACTGGCAAGGAAGAGGATGTTTTAACCTATCTGCACTGACCTAGGATGTGGCTTTGCCGTTGCAAAGTACATAGATGTTATTGCAATACTGGTTAAATTAATCCTTAAGAGTGTAGTGAGAATTTCAGTCCACATCACAGCATTTTACCTTATCAGCCTGACGCATATAGCAGTAGAGAATTCCTCTCATACACTTTATAGCAGAATGCTCCAGCTCATGGGTCCTTCCCCTGTTATCATCAATGCGCCTGGGTGGAAGAGATAACTCATGAAACAAATTGGAAATGCATTTGAAAAGAAAGCAGAGCTTTTGATAATTAAGCATTAACTATCTGACTAATCCTGTGTTCTGATGAAGTCTACTAATTCTGTCACAGTGAAACTCAATTTGCCCCGCAGACTTAGAAATGTTGCAATAAAAAAAAATTATATACTGAAATTTGTGTAGTTTTTCCCTCTCATTTTAGAAAGCAAGCCAATTCTTTAAAAATATATAGTATTTTCTACAATGACGGAATGAAACTTTAAAGGATATTTTCATATAAAAAAAACCCTACAATCAGATTTTGAAATTCAGTTATGAACTAGAGAAAAATTTTAAGATCTGTCCATTTAGGTTATTCAGTAGCCACCTAGACTTAAAGAAGCACAAGTTAAGGTAGGTACACACCTTCTTGTTCTGCCATGGGTTTAATACTGCCAAGTCAATGATGACCTCACCCTAAAACAGATCCAGTACGATCTGTTATGTATTTTGGCATAAACTTTTGTTAAATTCTAAGGTCTTAAAAATCAATCGACCATGCTTTATGCCTTTTCCTTTTGAAATAAAAGAATAGATATAATTCTAACTATTAAACTAGGCAAAAATGTTCTTTCATGCATAAGTTGCTTTTATTATAGATCAGTGAACTTTTGAAAGGTTGATGGGAATTACTCATTTTACACTATTGAAAAATGAAAAATGATTCATTCATTATTTCATTTACTCAATTAAAATGTCTGGTAATCATTCTTACTTGATTAGAAACTAGGTTATACTTTCTTACAAAAAGATACTGTAACACTGGGCACCAGGAGATCACATCTGTAATTCTAGCTACTCAGGAGGCTGAGATCTGAGGATAGAGGTTTGAAGCCAGCCCAGGCAGAAAAGTCCCCTTGAGACTTTTATTTCCAATTAAAAAACCAGAAGTGGCACTGGCTCAAGTCATAGACTCCTAGCCTTGAGCACAAAGAGCCTCGAGGACAGTGCCCAGGCCCTGAGTTCAAGCCCTACAACCAACAAAAAGTAAAAAGAGACACTGTAACTGCTACTCCCAAAGATGTCATATATGACTACTGGAAAGAATGATTATTATTTTAACATAGCATAGTGAATATCAGGAAAAAGGAAGTTATTCATCTTTGTATATTATTTGTCCTTTATAATGGAGGCACTAGAGTAAAATGAGCATGAATTTGCACAGTATTCTCCTTCCCTCTCTGATATGACAGAGGTTTGGGGTCAAATTCTATATAGACACTGTGCTCACTGAAATAAGGATATTAAATTCTATTAGATGTTTGAAGCCTTCTGGGAAAAGGTTAATGTCTGACTTTTGTCCATATGCTGCCTGTTCTATATCTTTCAAAGGAATTTTCTCCTAACATTTTATTTTTTAAAATTTCAAATGTGCAGAAAAGTAAAAAAGGCAACTACAATGAGTCAGGCATTTATTAGTCACCTAGATTTACATTTAATAAAATGGTATTGTATTTACATAAAATATGTAGAAAATACTTTTAATAACATTACCAAAGAAGTGTGCTAAAGATGACTAGTTCATGGTACCTCAATATTCAATTTTCTTTTAAAAATTCAAAAAATTAATCATTTATGAGGCGTGATGTTCATGTAGAAGATATAACTTCAAATCAGTATTAAATACATAGGTCATTTTCCAAAATTTAATGTATAGATACTTAATCGTGTCTAAAATGTTTTACTGACCATGCATAAGGACTCACAGTTCTTTGTAAAATAAAACAAGTCAGGAGAAATTCAGAATTCTGACATTTTACTTTTTACTCTATAAAATAATATTTAAAATTACCACCAGATTTAACTACTGAAATCTCAATGCATTATGTTAAGTGAAACTCTAAATCAAAAAGAATAAGAAATGAATCCTAGTCTTGGCACTATCATTAATTATATAACATGGAACAAGTCTGTTAATTACTCTTGCGCCAACTTTTTCCTCAATTTTTTTTTCCTCAACTTTTTCCTCAACTTTTTCCTCAATTTCCTCATTTTTTCCTCAATGACTTCTATGATGAAAAGCAACCAAATCAATGGGCATCACTACATAGTTCATCTGCTAAAGAATAAAATGGAATTGTGAAAGCTACAGGCAAAACCATTTTTATATACAGTCATAAAATAAGGCAAGTCAGCTGAGCGCTAAAGATTATGGTTTGAAACTAGTCCTACAAGTCAAATTCAAGAGACTCTTATTTCCAATTAACAAGCAAAAAGCCAGAAGAAGAGGTGTGGCTCAAATGGTAGAGTGCCAACCTTGAGTGAAAACGCTAAGTTCAAGCCCAAGTACGTGTCGTGTGCACGCGCGCGTGCGCACACACACACACGCACACATGCACACACACACACACACACAGTAATAAAACAGTAGGACTGTTTTCAAATAAACCCTTAGAAAGTGAAATGGTTTAGAGGTTTAAAGAGGATATGAGCAGCCAATGCTCACACAATAAATAAGCAAAAAAGCAGAAAGATAATGGCTTGATTTCTCTTGGTCTCACGAAACTCTATTCTCTATAGTCTTAGAGTTACTAGAAGAATACAGAACAGCCAGCTCACCTGTATGCTAGAGCCAAAGCCCAGGCTCCAGCAGCGCAGTACAGACTGTCCTGAATCTTGGCCTTTTGATCATCACCACATGTTTTAGTTGGAAAGAGCCCTGTGGTTGGACTTTGATAGAGCAACAATGTTGACTTGACTACAATGGAAGACAGACAAAAAATGACTTGTACAAATAATCCATTCATCTTGGGCTCAGCATCTTAGGTTTTCTCATTCCATTTCTGAAAATTCTGTTCTTTCTAAACTTAGCTGTAAGCAAAAACTTTTGAAGCTATTCAATCAGTTCAAGTCACTCTAGCCTATGAAGGAATGCACCCTACACAATGTGGTCTTCTTAGTCTTTTTTTTTTTTTTTTTGGTCTGTAGTGGGTCTTGAACTCTGGGCCTGGGCGCTGTCCCTCAGCTCTTCAGCTCAAGGCGAGCGCTCTACCATTTGAGCCACATCGCCACTTCCGGTTTTCTGGTGGTTTATTGGAGATAGGAGTCTCACAGTCTCTCCTGTCCGGGCTGGCTTTGAACCGCGAATCTCAGATCTCAGCCTCCTGAGTAGCTAGGATTACAGGCATGAGCCACCAGTGCCCGGCTGGTCTTCATAGTTTTAAATAAGAATTAAGCTAATTAGTAATTTTCAAGCCTTTAGAATATCCTGGCTAATGTGGTATGATTTAAATCTTACTAAAACAATTTCTGGTATTAGGGGAAAATTATTAATCAAAACACTGAGCATAATATTATCAAAACAGTCAGTACACTAAAAATATCTAAAAAAAATTACATCAAAGAATATTATGCATTTGGTAAACCATAAAGGTCAATTCAATAGTATGTGTAAATTATTCACAAGTTAGGAAGGATTAGGAAAAAATAGAGAACAGATCAAAATCCAGTACTTTCTGATTACTAATATACAATATGGATGTGTGTACGTGTGTGTTTGCTTAGGTATATATGTATATATACATACATACACATATACTCCCCCCCACATATATGTAACTTTTTTATATCTGGCTATATTCATGAAGCTCTTCCTTATTTGAATCCTTTTTTCTCTCTTGCCTTATAGCTTTGACTAGGAATTCCAGTACTATTTTGAGTAAAAGTAGGAAAAGCTGAATACCTGTAGCTTCCAACTGTAAACCCAGCTAGGAGGCTGAGATTGGAGGATCTTCACTTTAGCATAAAGGACTACAGTTTTTCTCCATTTCATATGTTAGCTATTGGTTTGTCATATATAGAATTTATTATTTATCCCTCTTTATTATGATGAGGTACATTCCATCTATTCTTAGTTTCTTCAGTCCTTTTATCAAAAAGGGTACTGAATTTTGTCAATTTTTTTGTTTCAAATGGGATGTTATGTAATTTTGGCTGATTCTACTTATGTTTATATTGTATTTACTGATTTATGTATTTTAAACCATCATTGCAGCATTAGAATTAAAACAACTTGATCATGGTGTATAATTTAATGAGTTATTACATTCAGTTTGCAAGTACTTGATTATTTTTGCATCTATGTTCAAAGATATTGTGGTCTATAATTCTCTTTTCTTGTTTTATCAGTGTTTAGATATCCAATGGATGTAATATAGGCTTCATAGAATGACAATTAGTGTTCCTTTCATTTCTCTCTTGTGGAAATCTTTGAGTAGCATTGATGTTAGTACTTCTTGAAGGTCTGATATAATTTAGTAATGAACCTATTGGGTCCTGGACTTTTACTGTTTAAGTAAAACTTGTTTATGTGCATTATATTCTTTCAATTCAATTAAGGTAGGTCAAATGCATCTAGAAATGTACCTCTTATTTCTAGATATGCCACTTCCATCAAATGTAAGTTTTTTTAATAATTTTTTATTGAGATTAAGTGATACTTAACATCACAAACACATTGTAACTTTCATCAGGCAAATTGTCATTATCATGATCTATAATGTTTGTGAATTCTATGAGCTTTGACAATACAACTATTTCTTCCACATTGGGTGATATGTACATTTC
Organism: Dipodomys merriami; assembly: GCF_024711535.1. Classification (NCBI taxonomy): domain Eukaryota; kingdom Metazoa; phylum Chordata; class Mammalia; order Rodentia; family Heteromyidae; genus Dipodomys; species Dipodomys merriami. The sequence goes on from NW_027206457.1 coordinate 4,808,474, forward strand.
TTTCCTTTTGCTTTGTGTAAGCTGTTCCCTCTTTCCCTCTCATTCCGCTCCTTCCATCATTGCCCTTGAGTTGCTTACTTCATTTTCATCAATGTTCAGTGCAGCTGATGGGCCCCTCTGTTGTATACAGTCCCATTTCCCTCTGATTCTGTGTCTTCCTCTTACCTTCCCTTATATGTGCACATGTATATACCATATATGTGGTCAAGAACACGGAGTCTTTTAGAAATGATATGAAAAATTGAGTGGCGATCCTTTGTTTCTTGAGTCCTGTTTACTTTGTCTTATCTCCTTGCATTTTGGATTTAAAACCCAAATATTAGGCAGATCATGTGCCCTTTGCCTCTCTGCTCTTGGTTCACTTCACTCAAAATGATTTGTTCTAGCTCCATTCATTTCCCTGAGAGTGCCATTATTTTGTCCTTCCTAATGGCTGCTTAATATTCCATTCTATATAGGTACCACAATTTTGGGATCCATTCATCTGTGGTGGGCATCTGCACTGTTTCCACATCTTGGCTATTATGAACAGTGCTGCAATGAACATGGAGGTACATGTGTCCTTGTATCCTGGTTCCTGTTGATCAGGGTAGATGCCTAGGAGTGGTATGGCAGGGTTATATGGAACATCTATGTTTAGCTTTCTGAGGAACCTCCAGACTGCCTTCCAGAATAGTTGTATTAGTGAACATTCCCACCAGCAATGCAATAGGGTTCCTCTTTCTCCACATCCCCATTAGCATTTGTTGTTGGCTGAATTTAGGATATGGGCCATTCTGACTATGCTAAGGTGGTATCTCAGTGTTGTTTTTATTTGCATTTCCTTTACAGCCAGGGATGATGAACATTTCCTCATTTGTTTCTTTGACATTTTTAACTCTTCTTCTGAGAAGTCTCTCTTTATCTCCCTTGCCCATTTAATAATTGGTTTGTTAGATTTGGCAGGGATTAGTTTCTTGAGTTCCTTGTATATAATAGATATTAGGCCTTTGTCTGATATATTGCTGGTAAATAATTTCTTCCCAATTAGTTGGGTGTCTTTCTAGTTTGGTATTTATGTCTTTAGCTGTGCAGAAATTTTTTTTTAAGGTAGTCCCATATGTCGAGTCTCTCTCCAATTTGTTGTGACCCTGAGACTCTGTTTAGGAAGTTCCTGACTAATGCCTTTAAGTTCAAGTGTCTCTCCTACTCTGTCCTGAAGTAGTTTCAGAGTTCCAGGTTTGATGTTAAGGTCTTTAATCCATTTTGAGTTGATGCTAGTATATGGTGACAGGCTAGACTTTTAGTTTTCTGCATGTGGCCGCCCAGTTTAAATGTAAGGTTTTTTTTGTAAAGTATTCTGTAAGGAGTCTGGAATTCATTGGTAGTTTTTGTGATATTCTGTTTTGATTTCTAATTGTATTAATGTGGGTCTTTTCCTCCTTGTTTGAGTCAAATCAGTTAAGGTTTCAGCAAACCTAATTTTGTTTTCAAAGCACTATTTGTTTATTGCTTCATCATATAATTTTGTTAGTCTCCATTTCATGAATTTCTGATGTAATCTTCTTTCTTTTTATTAAATCAATTAATTTATTTTTACTGGAAAGGTTATATACAGAGAGGGATTACAGTTATATAAGTACATCTCTTTCTGAGCAGTGTCACCTTTTCCCTCATTTTTTTCCCAGATAATTCCCCCTAGAAATTGTACAGTTAATTTTCAACATAGTATCTAGTGATCTAGTATCTACCTTTCCTGTGCTCCCCCTTAATCTCCCCAAAACAGATAAACTTACATAGAAGATAAAAGGTACAGAAATCAAAAACAGAAACAAAGGAGGTGAAAAAAGAAAGAAAACAAAAACTTGTCTTGTTTCCATTTCTTGGAGTTCATTTCAATAAACATCATTTTGTATGATCATATACACATAGCTATTCATAAGGAAATTGAAAGACTTGGAAAAAATAATACTAAGCAAAGTAAGCCAGACCCAAAGAAACATAGGTTGCATAGTTTCCCTCATTTGTGGTAATTAGAATGTGCTTAGAAATCTACAAGTAAACACAATGGATGGTAAGAGAGAAAAAAAATTACACTTGGATATAAATTAAGCAGGACTCTAAACATTCACACAGTGAGACCAAGACCAAAGGAGGATCACAACAGCTCAATAGCTATGTGCATATGACCTAAAGTTTATTATTTCTGCCTGCTAAATTAGAAAGTGGCTTATTATTATTTCTCTAAGACATTAAAGTTCATCATTATGCCATATGATGTAGGTATGCTACATCATTTTAGACCGATAGATAATCTTGATGTAGGTGTTAGACTATTTGAAATTTTTTGTTTTGTTTTGATGTCCATAGCTTTGCATTGCCCTCTCACCACTGCTGTTGCTATATCCCCAAAATTCTAGAGATCTGTGTTCTCATTTCATCATATTCTAGAAACTTTTTGATATTTTTTTCTCTTCTTTTATGACATAATCATGATTCAAAACAATCTGTTGTTTAATATCCATCTAACGATATTTTCTGTAATTTCTTTAGCTCTTTCTGGTTTTATTCCACAATAGTTTGACACAATATTAGAAATTATTTCAGAACGGGCGCCGGTGGCTCACGCCTGTAATCCTAGCTACTCAGGAGCTGAGATCTGAGGATCACGGTTCAAAGCCATCCCGGGCAGGAAGGACCGTGAGACTCCTAACTCAAATAAACCACTAGAAAACCAGAAGTGGAACTGTAGCTCAAGTGGTAAAGCACTCCCCTTGAGCTGAAGAACTGAGGGACAGCGCCCAGGCCCAGAGTTCAAGCCCCACATCCCACAAAAAAAAAAAAAATGATTTCAATGTCCTTATATTTACTACATGTCCTAAAATACAATCTATTTTAGAGAGAATTCCATTGGCTGCTGAGAAGAAAGTATACTACGAAGCAGCTGAACAAAATGTATATAGATGTCTATTAGGTTCAGTTGGTATACACAGTCATTTAATCCTAAGGTTTCTTTGTTGATTTTTATTGTGTGGATTACTTACTATTGTTGATAACTGGATATTAAAGTTCTCAACTATTATTCTGTTAGGGATTTATCTCTGATTTTTAGTTTAATAAAGTTGGGCATATTTCATGCACATAAGTTTTGCCTCAATAAATTGTACTATTTGTTAATATGAAATAACATATCTCTTCTAATTTTGAAATTGTACCATTTATTAATATGAAATGACATTATCTCTTCTAATTTTGAAGTCTAGTTTATCAGATAATAGTAAAGTGAGCCCTGTTTTCTGGGTCCATTTGCTTGGAAGATCTTTTTCTATCTTGTTACCCTAAGCTAATGTTTGTGTTTGTCAGTGAAATACATTCTTTGTTGTCAAAAAATGGTCGAGTCTTGCTTTTAGATACAACTTGCCATTCTATGTCTTGTAATTGGAGAATTGAAGAAATTGATATTCAGTGTTATTATTGAAAGATATATAGTTTTGCTTTTCATTTTGTTGTTTTGTGATCTATGATTTTCCTATTCTTCATCAGGTGAAGTACTCACTTAGTGAAATGCTTATTTTTTCCTATCATTTTCCTGATTGTGTTTATCTTCCTCTTTGATATGTATGATTTCTTTAATACTTCCTATGGTGAGGGTCTGTTAGTGTGTGAATGTATGCAGAAACATGTATACCTATATTTTCTGTGTCTTGCCTTTTTAAGCATTACCAAATTTGAGAACTTGACGATGTTTGTTAACATACATTAATATTTAACACATATACAAGAAATACAAACACATATATATTTATAAAATTATTTACAAGCCAGAATGTTTGCAGGATTCCCTCACAGTTACAGTACAGATAGGCAAATGGAATAAATATTGAAACCATCCCAACATCGAAATGACAGAATAATATCAAGCACATAATACAGACAATGTAACTAGGAAATCGTGAAGCTCTACTTACCAATTCTATAATAATGATCCAACTTATCCCACAGAGTTTCATTATTAGTTCTTGGAAGATTAATGCTTTTCAGAGGTTCATAAACTGAGCCTACAAAAAAAATTAAAGGAAATTAAATTCAGTCATATCACCCAGATAAACAAAGAAAGGTTTGAAACAAAGAAGCACTACTTAACATATTAATTTCATTTTCATATCTGAATGGCCATGTTTTACTAGTACCAAAACTCTGTTAAGGGAAGGAAAAAAGAAGGCAGCCTTGAAAATAAACAGAGAGAAACTCTAATTGTCCCAGGGCACTCCCACCATCACAACCAGCACTTGATCCAACTCTCTGGTATATATGTTGGTAGAACAACTCAACTATCACTAATACTCCTGTGGTAGTCACAAGCTGATTTTTCAATAGTAAGAAGAATATCTAATTATTGATCCTTAAATCCTAACATTTCTTATACTAATGCTTCATCAGATAGTAATGTTCTGTCAAATGCTTATACCCAATAATCTCAAAGAAAAAGGATTATTCTCACATTTTCCAAATTGATACAGTAAAAAAAAGAATTCAGTTAGTTTCATACTGAAATACTTAAATCTCAACTTTTTCCTATGTAAGTAATATTCCTGACTTAGTATCTGGATTGTAAATAGAGGTCAATTTTCTTATTCAGATATGTTTTTTTTTTTTGTTTGTTTGTTTGTTTGTTTTTTGGTCGGCCGTGGGGCTCGAACTCTGGGCCTGGGTGCTGTCCCTCAGCTCTTCAGCTCAAGGCGAGCACTCTACCACTTGAGCTACAGCGCCACTTCCAGAAAGTCTGTGAGACTCTTTTTTTTGGGGGGGGGGGGTTCCGGTTGTGGGGCCTGAACTCTGGGCCTGGGCGCTGTCCCTCAGCTCTTCAGCTCAAGGCTAGCGCTCTACCACTTGAGCCACAGCGCCACTTTCGGCTTTTTTCTTTTTGCTTATGTGGTGCTGAGGAATCGAACCCAGGGCCTCAGGCATGCAAGGCAAGCGCTCTACCACTGAGCCATCTTCCCAGCCTTCTTATTCAGATATGAAAACTACTCTAAACTCAAAAACTACAGGAAACAAAAATATTCATGATAATATGCCACAAAATGGATACAGAAAATTGGTCACTTGACTACTGTACTTACTGAACTACTGCAAGAAAAATGTCTGAAAGTTTAAACATTAGACTAAGTACTATCTCTCATTTTCATTAAAAGCACTAAGAAATCTTTAACATCTTAGGGTCACATTAATATATCTCTAGTTTTAGGCAATGTATACCACATAGTATAATGACATAACACAAAAAATGAATCTATCATTTATCTCAGAAGAGAGAGAGATAGGAGGGTGCTGGTGGCTCACGCCTGTAATCCTAGCTACTCAGGAGGCTGAGATCTGAGGATTGTAGTTCAAAGCCACTCCAGGCAGGCAAGTCCAAGAGACTCTTATCTCTAATAAACCACTCGAAAACCAGAAGTGGCTTAAATGGTAGAGCACTCACCTTGAGCTGAAGAGCTGAGGGACAGTGCCCAAGCCCAGAATTAAAGCCCCACGACAGACCAAAAGTACCAGAGTACAGGCCCCAGGACTAACAACAACAACAAAGAAAGTAGAATAAGCTGAGAGCAAAGAAAGGAGTGACACTGTCCAAAAGGAAAAGTATTTATTACCTGACTTATTTAACTATAACTATGCTGTTCATCACCTTTATAATAACAAAAAAAGTAAAGGAGATAATAGAAAAAAAAAGAATAACGAAACCTGTTAAAATTATTTTAACTGATGGGATGGGCAATGACGAAAAGCAATAGAAGAGCTGAATTTGAACAAAGTATAATGTACTCGTGTTTGGAAATTCACAATGAAACCCCTTTGCCAACTAATATATGCTCATGAAATTTAATATCCCCCCTAAAACACAACAAAAAAGAAGTAAAACCTTGCAAAGACTCAAAGGGATATTTAAAGAAATTGCAATGTAACAAAAAAATGACAATCAAGTAGTTCAAAAGTTTGAAATTTTAAAATATGACAGTACATTCAGCATCATTGATACCTTCTTGAGAAACAGAAAAGTTGAAATTGATTTTCTTTTTCTGTTCAGTTTCATCATGCACAGAAATTTAAAACATTTAAGGAATAAGTGTGTTCTCAATATGAGAATGAATACATAGGTGTGACATTTTCATTAACTGAAGTGCCTTAGAGATATTAAAGGAATTCAGTATATCTATTTGAATAACATAAACTGAAAAATGTAATGTCACAGAGCAAGAAATGAACAGTATGATCCTACATGTTACAAAACTAAGCATAATAACTATATATGTTTGCAAATGTACAGTTTAAATACATCAGAAAACTTAAAAGGATATACAAAAAAAAGTGTTATTAAATATTGTTTGCTACTGAGGAAAGAAACATGATTTTTATTTCATATAGCTCCATCTAAATATTATATAAAAAGGTATTTGCTACTTAAATAATTTTTAAATGGGAAAAAGAATGCCTAGGCACTATATAAGATATTTGACAAAAAAATAAACTATCCAATTTCAAGGTCTTGGCAAGACTATAAGGTTGATATTAAGTTGAGGTACAGAGAAATTATTATGATGGCTCATGACTGTAATCCTAGCTACTCAGGAGAGTGAGATCTGAAGACTGCTGTTCGAAGCCAGCCTGGACCTCCAATAAACCACTCAGAAAAAACCAGAAGTGGTGCTCTGGCTCAAGTGGTAGAGAACTTGTGCACAAAGAACCCAGGCTCTGAGTTCAAGCTCTGCCCATCGCCCCCCCAAAAAAGTACAAATTTTAACACAAATCTCGCTGAAGAATTATACGTGTGGTCTCTTCCTTATATCATAAACTATCACCAAAAGAAAGAGCTTTCCTAAGAAGAGCTAAATGCCCTTATTTTTTTTCTTCTTCTGCCTTAAACAGTAGACTGATCCAAAATTATATGTATTTTTATTTTTATTATTTATATTTTTATTATTTTATTTACTTAATAACACTTAACCCATTATTAGATTTCATTTGAACATTCAAGGAAGTTTTTTTTGGCAGCACTAGGGTTTGACCGAAGGCCTTCACACTTGCCAGGCAGGCTATCAATCATTTGAGCCACATCCCCTGATTATTTTTGAGATAGGGTAAAAGACCAGCTACTATGAATCTTCTTTTTTGTCTTAATTTTTAAGCAGTTGTACAATTCTGTAAGTCATGAGTACAATGCATGTTAGTCAATGTTATCCCTTCCATCATTCTGACCCATTTTCCCCCTCCTATCTCTACTCTCAAGTTATATAGCTCAATTTTTGCATAATGTGCATTGAATATAATGACTGCATTTGCTTACTTGTTTTTAACTCTGTACTTCTCTATAGTTGATAGCAATCCAGGTAAGAAATGTATTTTAAGTACAAAATATAAACTGGTAAATATGAATAACATAGTTTTATAAAAATGAAGCCACATTTACCTGTTCAACTTAGTCAAATAAAATGTGAAAAGGTCATTTCACTGTTTCTATTTTATTTTTAATAAAAAGGTATTAGGTTCTTCCAGTGACCTTTAGAGAAAGAGCATGGCCCATAAAATCTATTTAAGGCATTCAATCTGGTTGATGTTTCATGTGTTGACCTTATGAATACCAATTACTCAATTAGCTTTCTAATTTATCTTCTTATTTATATTCCAGTGGAGTACATTGCCATAATGTATTATGATTTTGTATCTGTGAGGTCCTAGCTTCATCCTGACAATCCTAATCCTTTCCCTACAATGGTGTTAGAATTCCTTGCGCAACTCTACCATTAAAGGTATACCTAGAGTCCTGCTTTTTATTGGTTACACTGTAGAGACACATGGACTTTTCTGTCTAGGCTTGCTTCAGATCATGATTGTCCAGATCTCAGCCTCCTTTGTAGCTTAGATTACAGGTGAGGTCAACAGGGTTTTATTCATTGTTATAACTCTATTGCCAATGATGCTTGACACAGTGTGAAATTGATAGATACTTCAAACGTCTACAGTGATTCAGGCACATGAAATTAAGTAAAATTAATTAACCAATAACACAAATTGCCCATAAAATAATTACACTCGCTCTGTTTTGTTCTAGGGTACCTATTCTTCAGCTATTCCTTATAAAAGAAAATCTACATGAAATCAAAAAAGAAAGATTTAAAAATGATCTAACCAATAATGCCATAACTAGAATACATAGCTTTACATATCAAAAATACAGTTTTCTAAGTGAATCACTTTATGAAGGATACTACTAATCATAATATAGATCATTTCTCAAGAGAAACTCGGGGCAATTATTTCATCCTCATGCTATTAGTAAAAATTTTAAATTCTATGCTTCTAAGACATGATATTAGACCACCATTAACTAACTACACAGAGATGAAAATTAATTCCCTACACAGCACTCTCAATATTCACCAAACATATTTTATTATGTGTCCCATTACTGTTGCAATAAAATATTAGCTTAGGCATTTTGTTATGTCATAATTTACTCTACAAAAACATTTTTCAGCTGGGTACTAGTGGCTCACAACTGTAATCCTTAGCTACTCAGGATGCTGAGATCTGAGGATCATGGTTCAAAGCCAGCCTGGTCTGTAAAGTCCATAAACTACCAAAAAAGAGGGAAGTGGTGCTGTAGCACAAGTGGTAGATCAATAGCTGTGAGCAAAATAAGCTCAAGGATAGCCCTGAGTTCAAGCCCCAGGCCTGGCAGAAAAAAAAAATTCTTTCAACACTGAAAATATGGACTTGAACCATATCCACTTATCATTTTCACTTTTGATGAATAAACATTCTAGTCTTGACAAAAGTAAGCAGTATAATTAATATTTCTTATTAGTTCTAATACCCTGATAAAATATAAATAGAGGAAGTCTTGAATACTAATAAAAAATCAAAATAAAATGAATTTAAAAGTTTTGATTTTTTTTTCCCTCTCTTTCTCTTTATTTCCTTGCTTCCTTGTTTCCTTCCTTATTTCTGGATTACAAGTATGCACCATTATGTCTAGCTCATAGTTTAGTTTCAACTGCAGGAGTATAAGCTTAATAGGAGACATACAAGAACTTATCAGCACAGGCATGAACTTCATATGCAGAGAGTCCCAGGGGCACAATAAATAAAACATTTGATAAATAGGATTACATCAAACTAAAGGAAATACAAATCAAAACAACATTGAAGCTGGGCACTGCTGGCTCATACCTGTAATCCTAGCTACTCAGGAGGCTGAGACCAGAGGGTCACAGTTCAAAGCCAGCACAGCCAGGAAAGTCTGTGAGACTCTTATCTCTAATGACTAAAAAACTGGAGGAAGTGGAAGTGTGGCTCAAGTGGCAGAGCACTAACCTTGGGCACAAAAACTCAGACAGCACTCAGGTCCTGAGGTTCAAGCCCCAGGACTGGTGTCCACCCCCCCTCCACACACACACACACACACACACACACACACACACACACACACACACACACACACACACACACACACACACACACACACACACACACACACACACACTCTGCTGGATTCTGACTCACCTCAGTAAGACTGGCCACCCCCCCTCCACACACACACACACACACACACACACACACACACACACACACACACACACTGCTGGATTCTGACTCACCTCAGTAAGACTGGCCACCCCCCATACACACACACACACACACACACACACACACACACACACACACACACACACACACACACACACACACACACACACACACACACACACACACACACACACACACACTCTGCTGGATTCTGACTCACCTCAGTAAGACTGGCCAGAGTTCAAGGCCCAAGTCAGGTGCGTGCAAGTGTGCATGCGTGTGCGCTCGCATGCGCACGCGCACACACACACACACACACACACACACACACACACACACACACACACACGCTGGATTCCAACTCACCTCAGTAAGATTGGCCAGATTCTGAACAATAGCAAATGCTGACAAAGATATGGGGGAAAAGGAACCCTATTACACTGCTGATAGGAATGTAAACTAGTACAACCACTGTGGAAGGAGGTTTGAGTATTTGTCAAAAAACTAAATAACCAACAATACTACTCTTGGGCATCTACCCAGAGCATTGCAAGTCAGAATACAGTAAAGATACTGGCATATCAATGCTGCACTAGTCACAATAGCCAACTTGTGGAAACATCCTTATGCACTACAATGAATGACTGAATCAAGAAAATGTGGTATGCATACACAATGGAATTTTCCTCATTTATTAGAAAGAATAATAGTCTGTCATTTTCAGGGAAATACACAGACTTAAGTGAAGTAAGTCAGGCTCAGAGAGACAAACGGTGTGTTTTCTCCTATCTGTGGAAGTTAGATCTACATACAACTATGCATAACATATACAGGGGTCAATGCATTAACACACAAACAGACTAAAGGATATTTAGCGGAGAAATATGAAGATGTAATTCCTCTAAACAGCTAAAGTAGTGCTTACCAAAACATATACCAGGAAGTGAAAACATGTTTTGGGAGTTGGGAAAAGGGGAGGGTACAAGAATGAAAGGAAGAAGGGTGAGCAAATGTACTCATTATATTCCATGTACATTATGTACAAAATGAACTATGTAACTTAAGGATAGGGATGAAAATGGGAAATGAGATAGAATGAAGGAAGGAAAGACATTAACCAAGAAGCATTATACTCATAACCTGATTTATGGTGTTGTAATCCCTTTCTGCAATTGCTTAATGATAATAATAAAAAAATTTAAAAATTAAATAAAAATACTGACAATGCAAACAGACTATAAACCTTTTGGAAAACAGTATTAAGTTTGAAAAGATAAATTTTCCTTGCCTCTGTTTACTTAGCCAATATTATAAACTTCACTGTAGTCTGATGAGAAGGCAACTAACTAACATTCACTATTTCCTGCTATGGCTTGGATCTGATCTGTCACTCCAAAGGGCTAAGTAATAGGCTTGGTTTCTGGACTATGGAACTATTGAGAGTTAGTGTAATTTTTGTTTGGAAGGTGGGGCCTATTGGGAAAAAGCTCAGTGATTAAGGGTATACTGTTGAAAGGAGTACTGGGATTCTAGTATCTTATTCTGCTTTTCTTTCCTGGCCACTGTAAAATGAACAGACACCCTCTCTTATGTACCTCCACAAGTTCAAAGCAACAGGCCAAGCAAGCATGGATTAAAATTTCTGAAATGTTACAAAATAAACCTTACTCCTTCATATGCTGGTATTTTGTTAAAAGCACAGAAAACTAATTAACATTCTTAACACTTTGGTGAAGACTATTCTATATTCTCATTCTGGTAAAATTCAATACTGCATTTAACATGAATACTGTTGTTAATAATTAAAAACTGTCCTGACAGCACTTTATTCTATTGTACCATGTGAGTTTAGTTCAAATGTTGTGCTGAAGGTCTATGATGAGGAACTGCCTTTAAGACCCATCTTCAATACTAAATATTCAAACTTTCTTGAATAAAATCCAAGCCACACCTCATACAAGCTAATTTTCACTCATAAGTGAATAAGATTAAGTCCAATGTTCAACCAAGTAAAGGAGAGGTCACCTAACACAATCCCTATCCTGGCCCCCAAAGAATCAACAAACTACAGGAGAAAGATTGTCTTTTATTGAAGGAGGGGACATTCAAAGCTCATGCTTTGAGCCACTGTTTGAGCCATGCCTTGAGCCTTTTGGCTCCAATTAATTTTGAAATGGGGTCTCACTTTTGCCAGCCTGCATTGTTACTCTCCTATTTATGCTTCCTGCAAGGCTAGAAGGTACAGGTGCACTGCATTGCACACCACCACCACACCTAGCATTTTTTGTTGGGATAGTCTTGCACATTTTTTTTTCCCAGATCAGGAACTGTGATCCTTCCAACCTCTCCTTTCCTGTGTAAGGAGGAATATGCATGTATATCACAGTCACCCAGCAAGGAAGATTGTCTTAAGTAAGAGCTCTGAAAAAATTTTAATTTTAAATACAAGAAGAAATAGGCTACAATTATAGCCAAGTCATTTTGCTCCCTCAGAACTCAGCTTTCTCATCTGAAAAATGGGGAAAATCATATAATGGAGCATTATGAAAGTTAAATAAAAATTTAAGTAGAACAACAAACAGGATGCTTATTAAATACTAATTCTCTTCCCTTTCTCATGTTAATCTCTATCATGACTGCTGGAAGTTAGGAGTGAACTAGGCACAAAATAAGAAATCTACTAATTCTTCATTAAGCAACTTTGTCAAATTTATATCAGAATCTTTTTGTTTAATGACTTACATAGTGTTGCTTCATATAATAATTTTTAAATGAGCAAATTAAATAATTGGTGATGGTTAAGAAACAGAAAACAATAGTTGAGTAGAAGAAACGAGCTATTAAAGCTACTGCTTATTGTTACAGGTAGTTTAGTGCCCTTACACAGGAGCTGGAGAAAACCAGCATGCTCTAACAATGATATCAGAAGAAGCATTACTTAGGGCAGAAAAGCAACAGTCTGAGGGACAGTTGGGTATCCCTGGACAGGTGGTTTGGGACAGAAAATGGTGGCTGAGACAGGCTCTAATATGGGGGCAACAAAACCCAAGAAAAACCCATCTTGTTCCCACAGAATCTGCTATCTGTACAGAAAAAAAATTAAACTCAACACTTTGGGAAGTGAAATAAAAATCACTAAAAAGTGTAACACGTGCCAGGTGCTGGTGGCTCACTCCTGTAATCCTAACAACTCAGAAGGCTAAGATCTGAGAACTGCTGTTTGGACATAGCCCTGGTAGCAAAGTCTGTGAGACTCTCATCTATAATTAACCACCAGAAAACTGGAAGTAGCACTGTGGCTCAAAGTGGTAGAACACTAACTTTGAAGGAAAAGCTAAGGGACAAGCACCCAGTCCTTGAGTTCAAGTCCCATGACTGATGAGAAAAAAAAGAAAGTAAAAGTTTAAGGCCATCTTTGGCAAAGTGAGAACCTGCTTCAAAATAAAAGAACATAAATATAAAGTATGGAATCAAATCATCACATAATAAAGCAAAAAATACATATATTAATATACACATTTTTTTCTGTTTTAAGACATTATATATGTTTTCATATTAGTTTAAAGTTTAAAAAGTTAGAGCTGGGAGCTGGGGCTCAAGCCTAGAATTCTAATTACTTAGGAAGCTGAGACCTGGGGATTGAGGTTCCAAAGCAGTTTGGGCAGAAAAGTCTGTAACACTCTAATCTCCAATTTACCAGTAAAAAGCCAACATAGAGCTGTAGCTCAAGTAGCTGACTGCCAGATTTGAGGAAAAATGCCAAACGAGAATATCCTGGCCCTAAGCTAAGTTCAAGCCCAAATACAAACACATTTTTTTTAATTATAAAAGCTTAAGGAGAGAAATTTTAACTAACCTAATATATTACACACTGCATACACAAATATCAAGTTACCACACTGTGCCCCATAAACATGGACAATTAAAAACTGATGCTAAAAGAAGTAAGTGTATACTGAAGATACTCAAATGTAAATTAAACCATCTCAATACATACATTTAAAATTACAGATTTGGAATACTAAAATGTGCATTCTTTAACTCATAATTCATCAATTGATACACTATTCAAACTAACTAGTTTGGCTTAAAATGCCAAACTAAGTGTAGCTTAACTTCACCATATTTTTATGGACGATTTATTATTTTATGTGATATAAAACTAAAGGAATGTGACTCTGGATGAACACTAAGGCTATTAAAAATCAGATGTACTCTAATTTGCATTGTAATTCAGTTATGAGGACTTCATTGTAGCAAAAAATTGAGATGTAAATTAGAGTCATGACAATGGATATGTAAGGTATTCAGCTTATACTACAACAGCCCATGAAACCATGCTACTTTTGGAACATAAAACTATAATGCAAATTAGTCTTGACCTTGTTAGTTTTTTTGTAGTTGATTTAAGACTGTGTGTTATTTCTTCTATTTGTCAAAGAAAATTATTCTATAACTGATTTTTTTCATTTTTATTGTAAAATTTTAAAACCCTTTACAAGAATAACTAGAAAAACAGATTTTGAAAGCCAGTATTTACTGGTATCATGTTGCTTTTAGAGCTGCATGAGCTATGAAGAGGCTGAAAGGAACTACCCACCAGCAAGAGATTCCAAAATGACAAGGCACCAAGTAATCCGCTTCAGTTTGTAAAAAAAAATTTATGGAAAATAAACTGGACTGAGGAGGAGAACTGGTTAATTTTTAGGGCTAACAAATTATGCCTCACATTTCCATTCAATGTGCCTAGACAACTCCCTGGAAGATGAAGTGGACATTACATCCAGAAGCAGAGCTCCTCATTTTCATGGAAACTATATGATCCTCTTGGACATAGAAGGGATCACCAAATATGTTTGTTGTTATCATGTATGATAAGGAAATTAGACAGGACTATAGTCCTTTCCAATAGCATCTGTGGGAAATTCAACATGTTATTAATGTACACCAAAGGCTTAAATTAGATGTCCTAAATCCAGGCCAGAAGTTAGAGCCCGGAGTAGAGCAGTTAACTGGTAGAAGTGGTGAAAACCAGCTATAGAAACAACCACAGTTGTCTGTGAGGTTGTATACAATGAAGGGCAGAAAAAAAGGATGCAAATAGTGATACGTTTATCAACACACAAAGTTCAGAATGTGACTAATCTTTACTTCAGGGTTCAAGATTTAAATTATAAGACAGATAAGATACAAGGATGAACTCTGTTCAACAAATGCAGTTATATAGATAGACTTAATGCTTCTTAAATTGCAAAGTATCAAACAATAGCAAAGACTTTGTCTAGAAACTTGTACAAATACACTCTCAGAGTCTATCTGCTGAATCACAATCTGCATTCAAGGAGACTCAGAGCTTTACAGAGGAAGCATTTCTACCTTATGGAAGAAAAGAAGAAAGAAAGAAAATGAATGAAAGAAAAAGAAAGAAAGAAAGAAAGAAAGAAAGAAAGAAAGAAAGAAAGAAAGAAAGAGAGAGAGAGAGAGAAAGAGAGCGAGAGAGAGGGAGGGAGGGAGGGAGGGAGGGAGGGAGGGAGGAATATTTAAATATGAAGTTCAAATTCCTTCTTATTTTAGGTAAAGTCTATGCTGAGATAGATGATGTCTACTTAATGAAATTGTATTGTTCTTCTCTCTGTTAAAGAATAAACAAACTAAAGAATAAACAAACTATCAGTGACTTATATTCTGATAACAATGTATATCATATTCTTTGTGATTAACTCTACATTCCCCTACATAGAAAGCAAAACTCAATTCAGTGACTGTTAAGGGTTTATGTAAGACAATAAAGCAAACAGAATCCTCAGAAATGCTGTCCTCCCTTTAAGTGAACAAATGAAAATTGTTTAAGTGAACAAATCAAAAATGTTTTTACCAAGTGACAGTTATTATACTGTCAGTTATTACACTGACAGTTATTCACATCACAATTTTGCTTCTTTATTGTATTTATTTGTTTGCTGGTCCTGGGCTTGAACTCAGGGCCTGGGCACTGTCCCTGACACTGTCCCTGTGCTAGTCTAGTGCTCTACTACTTGAGCCACAGCACCACTTCCAGCTTTTTTTTTTTTTTTTTTTTTTGAGTAGTTTATTTGAGGTAAGGGTTTCATGGAAACTTTTCTACCAGGGTTGGCTTTGAACCACTATCCTCAGATATCAGCCTCCTGAGTAGCTAGGATTACAAGCATGAGCTACTAGTTTCTGGCTTGTATTTGTTTTGAACCTGACCTTTGAAACTTTTGGACATCACAGTGGGGAAAATAAAATTTTACTATAACGAGACTATAATTTAAAAGCTGAGGGAAAACAATTTGACCAAATAAAAAAGTGAAATAATTATAGATAACACATGGCAAAGTTCATTCTGTATCAAAATTCTGTTACTTTTTTACACAGATACATTCATTCAACTTTTATTCCTACTCTACTTCTTAGTCCCCTGAACCAAGTCCTATAGAAAATGAGCTAGACCCTGATCTTAAGAATTTAACAACTCACATAAGGAAACATTTTTGCTTTCTAATAGCAATACGCTGATGCCAAAGCCAAAAGAAGTATGTAAAAAGTTTCATGGGAATCAGTAGAACAACTGATTTGATTGCAATCTAGGGTAGAAGAGGAGAAAGTTGTCAAAAAATACTTAAGATATCACTGGAAATAATAAATGATTATGGAGTGCACCAAAATTACAGAGAAAGGCTATTTAGTACAAAGGGAACCTTATAAGAAAAGTGCAGAAGTCAGAAAAAGAGTGAACTGTTTGGGAGCTGCAAATAGATTAATAACACTGCAGCATAAAATGTAATAGAAGTGGAAGCTGGAAACCTATCCAGAGCCTAAGAATGGAAGGTGCTAAACAGCAGATTCCAGGTTTGCATTTTACACTGTAGATAATGGAGTGCCACTGGAGTGTCATATGATCCAAACTTTAGAAAGGTAAGTGTTGATAATAAGGGCCTTCTAGAAAAAGGGTGAGCCCTAGGTATGACAGTAACATCAGACATAACATCAGAATGCAGACGGAAGAAAATATCCAAGAAATATTCAAAAAGTAAAATCTTTTAATGTTAGTTTTTTTTTTACCTAAAAGGCTTAAGTTTTGCCGGGTGCTGGTGGCTCACGCCTGTAATCCTAGCTACTCTGGAGGCTGAGATCTGAGGATCGCGGTTCAAAGCCAGCCCGGGCAGGAGAGACCGTGAGACTCCTATCTCCAATAAACCACAAGAAAACCGGAAGTGGCGCTGTAGCTCCAGTGGTAGAGCAGAGCGCTCGCCTTGAGCTGAAGAGCTGAGGGACAGCGCCCCGGCCCAGAGTTCAAGCCCCACGACCGACAAAAACAAAAAAAAAAAAGGCTTAAGTTTGATCCAAAATCTTAGATATGATCATTAGTAGCATACACTGAAATAAAGCAAGACAGTCCACTGAGAAATTCTAAAATTTAAGTAGTTTTTTGTTCCTTCAAATTACAATGATTAATTTTCTATCACTGTAATCACCGAGCAAATGGTTATTATGAAAGCTATAAGACTATTGAATATTAAGTGGATATAACAAATTAATTGGGCTTCAAAGTATGTTTATATGAAAATGGTATAACATAAGCAAAGAAAATGTTCTCTGAGTTGATACAAAAAAAAAAGGTAAAAACTTACATAAAAAGATCCCATATCAAGGAATGGTGGTACTCTCTTGTAATCCCAGCACTTGGGATAGAGGTAAGATCAGTGTCAGACAGGGTCAGGGCTAAATAGCAAGACACTGTCTCAGAAATACGGTGAAAATACTTCCTGTACATGTGTGAAAATGAAACAATGACATGTTAAAATTGCTTTGGGTAGAAGGTTTGCAGTAAGAAAGTTTGGAAGGTTTGGAAGTGACTCTAATTTACGAAGTACATTTTATGTATATGGGGATAAGAAATCCCTGTATCCTGATTCCTATAAAAATGTGAAAGAAGACTCTCTTGTTTTAAACATATTAAAAATAATTAACCTGGAAACTTATTTGTTATCAGTGATTTACAAAGCTTAGCACAATGGAAATATAATGTTTTTACATTTTAAGATCAATGTGTTTGCTAGGCATGGATAGTTCATGCTTGTCATTCCACCTGCTGCAGTCTGAGAGAGGAAGGAGCATGGTTCAAAGACAGCCTGACAAAAGAGCTTGTAAAACTCTATCTCAAAAATAATACACAAAGCCAGTGCCAGTGGCTCACGCCTGTAATCCTAGCTACTCCGGAGGCTGGGACCTGAAGACCCTGGTTCAAAGCCAGCCCAGGCAGGAAAAGTCCGTGAGACTCTTATCTCCAATAAACCACTCAGAAATCTGAAAAACAAACAACAAAAAAATACAGAGCAAAACTGAAAAACAAAACAAAACAAAAATACAGAAACAAAACACAGGACCAGAGGTGTGGCTCAAGTGCTAGAGTACCAGCTGCACAAGCACAAGGCTCCGTGTTCAAACCCCAGTACTGAAAAATATAAGTAAGTAAAAACATGCATACATAAACTCAGCAAGTTTATTTAAGCCATATTTTCTATTATTATTTATTTTTTTGTTCGGTCATGAGGCTTGGACTCTGAGCCTGGGTGCTGTCCCTCAGTACTTCAGCTCAAGGCTAGCACTCTACCACTTGAGCCACAATGCCACTTCCATTTTTCTAAGTGGTTTATTGGAGGTAAGAGCCTCGTGAACTTTCCTGCATGGGCTGGCTTTGAACTGTGATCCTCATATCTCAGCTTCCTGAGTAGTTAGGATTAAAGGCGTGAGCCACCAGCACCCAGCATATTATTATTATTTGTTGGTTGTAGGGCCTGAAATCTGGGCCTGGGCGCAGTCGCTTAGCTCTTCAGCTCAAGGCTGGTTACCACTAGAGACACAGAACCATTTCCTGTTTTTTCTGCATTTGTGATGCTGAGGAATTGAATAGAGGGCCTCCTCATACATGCAAGGCAAGCACTCTTACCACTGAGCCACCTTCCCAGCCCCTTAAGCCATATTTTAAAAGGGCTGAATTTGTATGAAAAAACTATAGTCAAAACAGAAGGAATATCAATACAAATAATTAGTTCTAACAATACTTATGTCAAATAAAATTATTTAAATAAAAATTTTCAGTAACTATATTAACAAGAAGGCATATTTTTAAATGCTACCTCAAAGCACAAAAGCCTGCTGAGTAAAAAGAAGTATCACCCAGTGGGGCATGGCTCTATTTCTTATGTGCCCAAAGACCTCAAGAGCAACAAATTTTATCTAGAACTCCAGTTTTCTCAATTTGATGTTCTAGATGAAATCACTTAACCAAATCTATAGTACCAAAGTCTAACACTGTTGAAGACTTAACAATCATTTAGACACAAGATGCTCTTTTATTCAACACCTATTAAATATGTTACTTTTGCTTAAGAGAAAATAAAAAGTAAAGCAACCTATATTAACATAGCAAAAAAATTAAAAGTAAAAACCACAACCAACCAACAAGCTGATAAAGAATGAAAAGGGAAATTTAAAAAATCTCATGAAACAAACATGGAAACATAATGTAGAAAAAAGAATAAAATGCTTATGGTATTTAGTGCCTACACTGGGGAAAAACTAGATTTCAAATAAACAATTTAATATTTCAATAATACATCTTAAACTGGAAAAGCATGAACAAAGTAAACCCAAAAGGATTAAAAAGAAATAACAAAGATCATAACAAAAATGACAAAATAGTCTCAAGAACGCACCCCAAAAAGAAATCAACAAATGAAGAATTGAGTTTAAGAGAAAGAAAATTAACAAGAAATAACAGAAAGGACCCAGACTGAAAAAAAGAAAAAGGACAACAAATAGCATAGAAAGAAAAAGTACCATTCAGACAATTAATTAAGATCTAAATTAAACAAATTGGAAAACCTACAAAAACAGATGAATTTCTGGACAAAAGTAAACCATAAAGGCAGAAAATATGAATCAGTAAAAAAATCTCCCAACAAAGGAAAGCTCCAGCCCAGATGCTTTCATTGTTGAATTGTACCAAACTTCAAAGGAAGAACTAACATAAATTTTTCTTAAATTATTCCAAAAAAACTGAAAGGAAGGAAACACTTCCAAATTCAGTCTATAAGGCCAGCATGACTATGAGACAAAAACCAGACAAGGACAGAACGTAAAAAGGGAAGAAAAGTTGGACTCCATTAAACAAAATTGTGCATAGAAAAAGAAACAAGACTCTAAACTCTTCTGTGGATAACCTACAAAACAGGATAACCATTTCTGCAAATAATTCTTAAAAGCAAATATTATCCAAAATACACAAGAAATACAATTCAGCAGCAACAAAGCAAAGTTTTAATTTTAAAAGAATTAAGCAAGTGGATCTGAACAAACAATTCTCCAAAGAATATACAAAATAGTCAATAAGCATATAAAACATGTTCATGAGAGAAACATAAATCAAAACCACAATGAGATCAGCAGGACAAAAAATAACAACAACAAATGCTGGTGAGCATTTAGAAAAAGGGGAACATACATATATATGTATGTATACATGCATATATGTATACTATACACATACATACACACACACATATACTGTTAGTAGGAACATACATTATTGCACCCATACATTAGTGCACCCATTATCAAAAACTATACATAGAATGAACTACCATATAATCCATAAATCTGACTACTGGATATCCATACAGAGTAAATGAAATCAGTATGTCAAAGAGATATCTGCATTCTCAATGCACATTAGAGGAGCACTGATCCTCACAACTCAGATATTGAATCAATTTAGGTATCCTTCAACAGAAAAAATGACTTATATATGTAATGGAATATTATTGAACTGTAACAAAAGAATGAAAACCTGTCATTTGCAGCAACATGGATAGACCTGATAAAATCATTTTAAGTAAAACATGTAGGACATATAAAGGTACGGAATATTTTCATTCATATGTGGAAGCTAAAAATGATTTCACAGAAGTAGAAAGTAAAATAATATTAGTCAGTAAGGCGAGGAAAGGAAGATAGGGGGAAAGGGAGGCTGGAAAACAGCTGCAAAAATAGATAGGAGATGTAAGTTCAAATGTTTTATAGCACAGTACATGGATTACAGTCCCAGTATGACTTTACCATACTCACTCACAATGATGCTCAGAAGCAGTGAACCCCAAGTTCTAGTCAGCAAACCAACTTATATGACTGACAAAGTGGTCATCAATACAACAATTAAGCATGGCTGAGAAACTACTATGATGGAAAGGAGCTTTCTCAGAGGAAGTAGGAGAGGAAAGAGACAGGTCAGATGGATTCTGTTACCTCCCCCCACCCCCTGCCCAAGAGATGGGATTGTGGACTTTAAGGTAATATTGATCTAATTGATCTAATGAGAAGATCCTAAGGAAGAAGGTGATGTGATTGACACACATTTTTAATATGCTGAATGGAGAACAGATTATAGGGAAACAAGAATATGCAGATAGGAAACCAGGATACTGTCAAAGTCTAGACCAGAAATGAAAGTAGTTTGGATGAGGGAGACTGGATAATAGCTCATAAAAAAAATCAAAAGATTTGGTACACATTTTAGAGATAGAGTAGAAAAGATTTACAGAAGAACTAAATAATGACAATAGTCAATCACTGGTGACTTATGCTGCAATTCTCGGTACTTTGGAGGCTGAGATTGTTGAAAACATGGTTTGAGGCCACAGTGGCCTCAAGGGACCCCTTCTCTTAGCTTAGACCTGCTATCCCAGATGCAGGGAAGGCAACATGGCACACCCATGCATGTACCACCAGGACAGGAAGCGAAAACCTAATTGGAAAACAAACAGCAAAATCTAGGGTGAATATTTGATTCAGCCATAAGAGTATAAGCTTGGGAAGCAACCCTTGAGTTCAAATCCTAGTAACACACACAAAGGTGAAGAAAAGAGAAATAATTGCTATATTTTTAGCTTGTACAGCTTGAGTACTGGAAGAATATTTAAGGAGAAACATGTCTAAGAAAAGAATTGGAGAGAAAATAAGAGGTCTATTTTGGTCAGGTTGTAGTTGATATGCTCAGCATTAACCAAACTGGAAATGATTAAAGGGCAACCTGGATCCAAATCAGGAATTCTAGAAAGTTCTCTTTCTTTGATGTCACCAAAGACTGAAAACAGCAAGAGGTAAATAGCTTTTAGAATGTACAAAATGAGTATTTGATAACAATCTAAAACAGTGAAACAAGCTGCTGGTCTTCATGAAACCATTTCCCTTATGAAATCTGAAGAATCATCTTTGCTGAGCATGATACTGAAAGAGTTATCTTAAAGGTCAATGAGATTCATGACAAGGGAGTTAAGTGATATCATCACAGTTATGATTCCTAAATCTTAACAGATTACAGGGCAAGACCTAGTAAGACAAAATCAGAGCTCCTACTAAGATAAAAATTCCATCCTATAAAAAAGGAGTCTACTGTATACCCAATATAGGGAAAAAATATCTCCCAACTATATGTAAAATAATGAGCTGCCTGAAATTAATCAAGAATATTGTACAAACTGTGAGAAATATTTTAGAGTTGTCATATTGACAAATGAGATGAACTTACAGTAAAATTAAGACTAGAATTACAAAGTAGAATACACCATTAAATAGCACATTTCTGTAATTAGATTCTGGGTAGAGTCAAACTATATTTTATCATAACAGATTTTCTTAATCAAATGGCTAATTTGAGATTAAGTATGAAAATAAAAGAATAATAAGCAAACATGTCTGTATATATAAGTCCTTACTCTTTAATAAATAAAAGCAATAGTGAAACAGACATATATTTAGGAAAAATAAAAACTAGCATGCTTTGAGCAGGTACCAGTATCAACTAGTCAAGATTTTTTTTAATGTTATTTAATCCTTACAAAAATCTCTCTGGTTAGATTTTATTACCTTCAATTTTATAGAGAAGTTAACTAAAATCTCAAAAAAAGATGCTAAGTAAGCCAGGTGCTGGTGGCTCATGCCTGTAATCCTAGCTACACAGGAAGCTGAGACATGAGGATAGTGGTTCAAAGCCAACCCAGGCTGGAAAGTCCTCTGTGAGACACTTATCTCCAATTACCCACCAGAACAACTGGAAGTAGATCTGTGACTAAAAGTACAAGTGTTAGCCTTGAACAGACAAGCTCAATGCCCAGGCCCTGAGTTCAAGCCCCCTCCCCCCCTCCGTCTGATAAAAAGATGCTAGGTAACTTGCTCAAGATCCAAATAGGTAGAAGAAAACAGAGCAAGAATTAGATTCTAGGAATAGCTGCATACCAATGGAATAGTAGTTAATTAGGGACTTAGTGCCACCATCTTTAACAGCCCAGATGCCTCTGACCTATGGTCATTTCAAGCCATAAGAACATGTTTGTTCATTAATATTAGTATGAAAACATAAGTCAACATTTAAGAAGAGCATCAGATGTGTAAAATTAAACTGATATACCCTTCAAATAAAATGCCTTAATAACTAATGAATGGAGAAGTACATAAAGAAAATGGAAGCAATCTGAGGTTCTATTTTCTTCTCCAAAATAATTACATTTCTTTTGTGTTGCTAAATTTTTTGATAAACTCATTGTTTGTACATTTTGCTCCAAAATTCCTTATCTGCCCCCCCACCAAGCTTCTTTCGAGAAAAAACTGGATAACAAGATCTCTCATTTACCAATCAAAACAAATTATCTTAGACCTCAGCATATACTGATATGTTAGTAGTTAGGCGTATAAATTAAGTATACCCACACAGAAAAAGGCAAGGTTCACGGTTAATTATAATAAAAAAAAATAGAAACAATGAAGAAATAGGAAACAAAAACAACCAAAAGGAATATAGAGAATCAAAACACATAAATTACCAGGAACATTACAAACTGATTTTCTAAAATCAAGATTCTGGCTTTCACTGAGTAGTTTCTTTCTAGTACCAGTAATAAGCTTAGCTAAAATACCCAAGATATATTCTAAAATGCTTATTCAATTAAAACATGCAATGAAATCTGTTCCTTCAAATCATAATGTCTAAGAACTACACTAGGAGAAGGTAAATGATTTCCAATATAAATGTATTCATAAGTTAGTAAGTTTACATCCAAACCACTTGAATTGTTTAACAGGTACATACTGTTTTTGTTCTTTTTTTTTTTTAACAGTTTTTTACTTTTCCTTATGTTTTTGGACACTGTTACACCCCTCAGACTCAAGTAGTTTTTAGTATTTCTTTGTACTCAATGAATTTTGGTGGGAGAAATCTCTCAAAAATGTAAATATTGATAGTTCTTAAATAATTCCTTAAAATGGATTATAATACAATCCTGCATTTTCTTATTTTATTTTCTTTGCATTCTATTTCAATTTAGTAAATGGAATCGTAAAAAGCTTTCTGTATGCTGCCATCATATACACACTAAGTAATGTTAATACATTAATTCTTGGATTTTGAAATCGCTAAGACTATATTAATGCATAAAAGGAAATCTTTAGCATTCTAATTTCCTCTGACTATTGAATTAGTTTGCTAGGCCTGTAAATCTTACTCTTACTTAGAAAGCGAAGTAAGTACTTACAAAAACACATAGTTCACAGGTATATCCCCTATAACTCTTTAAGTTCAAAGACAAAAAAAAAAATCAGGGCTGGGAAGGTGGCTCAGTGGTAGAGCACTTGCCTTGAATGCATGAGGCCAGCACCACATAAGCAAAAAGAAAAAAAGCTGGAAGTGGTGCTGTGGCTCAAGTGGTAGAGCGCTAGCCTTGAACTGAAGAGCTGAGGGACAGTGCCCAGGCCCAGAGTTCAGACCCCACGACCGGCGTACCCCCCCCAAAAAAAATAATAATTAATTAATTAATTTTAAAAAATCAACTGACATGTTACATTTTCATTGTTTAAGTAAAAACTATGTTTTCTCCTTCTCGATTAATCATCTTTAGTATGATTTCTTTCTCTAACTTTCCAAAACAAAACTTTAAGTATAAATGGAAATGAAAAGGGACCTTCTGAATGCTTATGGTAAACTGTAAAACAAAGTGTTTCAGGTTAGTGGAAGTTAGTCTCACATTTACCTAGTAATAAATATTGAGTATTACACTTAAGGTAGATTAGAGACAAAGAAGCTTCTTGCCAAAAGGTTTCTCCCAGTGTCCAAAACAGCAGGTTTTTAAATGGCCCAAGGTAGGGCATACTTTACAGAAAAGGATCCTTAAAGGTTTCAGTCTTCATTTTAGCTATGTGAACATTTAACAAAACCTGTTTCTTAACATGAGAATGAATACATTTTCAGGCCTGTGTCCCTAATAAGAATCTCTATATGTTAATTCCTAGGACTCTAAACTTCCTTGAAATTGCCTTCAAAATCCTGTGCATTCATGTGGGCAGCTCATTCCACTGCTTTCACATAGCTCTCTAATGCCACATCAACACAATAGTCTATTATTGTTCTAATATCTGCAGCACACCTTATGCCAAGAAGCCATTGGGTAAGAGTACAAATCACACAGCTTTTAAACACTAGTCTAAGAATTCGGGGCAAGTCATTTCTTGTCTATGAGAATGTCTATGAAATGATAATACCCACTTCATAGGGAATAAATAAGTGGGATGTTGACCCCAAACCCTAATTTATTGACGTTTTCTATACTACATATTTATTAGACAAGTGAGAATGCTAGGCACTAAAAACTATCTCTGCTCAAATAGCTTACAAGTGCCAGGGCAGGAAACCCATCCTCTACCTTCTACCCTTCTCATATACCATATCACAGAAAGAAAGAAAGAAAGAAAGAAAGAAAGAAAGAAAGAAAGAAAGAAAGAAAGAAAGAAAGAAAGAAAGAAAGAAAGAAAGAAGGAAGGAAGGAAGGAAGGAAGGAAGGAAGGAAGGAAGGAAGGAAGGAAGGAAGGAAGGAAGGAAGGGAAGGAAGGAAGGAAGGAAGGAAGGAAGGAAGGAAGGAAGGAAGGAAGAGAGAAAGAAAGAAAGAAGGAAGGAAGGAAGGAAGGAAGGAAGGAAGGAAAGAAAGAAAGAAAAGGCAGGGCACATGCAAAATGTAATGGAAATCATGCTAACATTAGCTAAAATGGCATTCCAGTTTGGACCTACAAGAGCAAATAAAAATAAAGTAGTATCACACAGTGATTTCAACCTTCAGAATCAAAGGTATTTGAAATTACCAATTGACCCTTTTGGGGGTCTACATACTTACCAGACCTTAAGAAAGCAGGCAGAGGGGAGACGACTGCATCAGGTGACTTGGCCATTTCAAATTGTTGAGTCTAATCATAAGCATCACAGGTTAAACTACAGCAATTTTAAAATTGTTTAGTGAAGGTTAGAAGCAATCAGCATTAGATTAATTGAAAGCAGCAAGAGCAGTTATTAACATGATGCAATATGCAACAAAAATAATTGAGGATCATTATGTAATTTAATTTTCTTTTATGAGTTGAAAATTTGAGTTCTCTTGTATAGTAAATTATATTTTCTTCTATAAATGAGAAAGGAAATGAAATCTTCACTTATTAAACATCACATAGGAGTAGAACCATTTATTGTATGCTGAAGTAACAATAATACTATATAACAATGCTTAAAACTCTGCATGAGTGCACACCAGAGACAGGTTAGTTCCAGTTTCAAACAAAGGTCTTTTATATATTCTTCTACAAGTCCCTAAGAAGTTAATTCCTTTAATGACACAGGAAGTAAAGGATTTAATCAAGAAAGTTTCTCAGGTATGTTTTAAAGTTAAAAGAAACTGAAATCTGAAAATAAAAGTATTTATACAGGACTGGCTTCAAACTGCTATCACATTTTTACTACAACTACTAGGTAAATTTACAAGAAGAGTCAACACTGATACTATCCACTAATATTTTTCATATTAAGCTGGATTTAAATGATTGTATTCAACAACAGTGAAGACGTTTTTTCTCAATTAAGAAAACGTAAGGTTTTCTAGGCTTATTGCTGTGATTCGCATTTTAAGTGAAAATAAAACTGGAGAAGGAAACGCACTCTAAAATTAGAGTTTAGCCGGGTGCCAGTGGCTCATGCCTGTAACCCTAGCTACTCAGGAGGCTGAGATCTGAGGATCGAAGTTCAAAGCCAGCCTAGGCAGGAAAGTCCTTGAGACTCTTATCTCCAATAAAAGCCACCAGAAAACCGGAAGTGGTACGGCAGCTCAAGTGGTAGAGCACTACTAGCCTTGAGCTGAAGAGCTGAGGGATAGCGCTCAGGCCCAGAGTTCAAGCCCCACGACCGACAAAAATAAAATAAAATAAAATTAGAGATTACTAAAAGAAAATTGTTGGTTACAATGCTTAGTTCCCTATTTAAAAAAAAACAACGAATAACTATTCTTTGAACATGACCAATGCAATAATACTTAAAAAGTTCAGATAGTAAGTTAGTAGCTATGTATTCCAAATAACTATGACTCCAAAATGGACAACTTTTTGAAAATTTTCCTTACATTTTTTGAGGTGGTAGTTTTACTATAACCTAAGTAAATAAGCAGAGAATTTTCAGGTTTAAAAACAGAATTGGCAACAAAATAAATGTGGTTTATGAAATAAGATATTTTCTCAAAGCTTATAAGAAATAGTCCAACCTTGTCCAACTTGGTAAACTAGAAAAGCCCAAACAAAGTAGTTGAGAGGCTGGAGAATGCCTTAATATCAATGCACAGTTAGTTTTCATAGGCAACGTTTTTTACATCCCCCCCAATAAAGAACTAGTCAACACTTTTAGAGACAGACCTGAGTGTAAAACTTGTCATTTTACCACGTTTCCTATTTAGGGGCACACTTTTGTTCATAGTCACAACAAGCCTGCCAGAAATAGAGAAAGTTTCAATCCTGTCTCTCTAGTAGGTACCAGCCACAAGTGCTGACTCTGAAGTCGTGACTCTGCAATTTGAACAAGTCAGTTCAGGACACTTAAAAAGTTGCATCTTAGGTCCTCACAAACTATGAGGTCCTGGGCCCACTTGCTATTTAGTCATGCAAATAAGGTAATAAGAAGTTGTCAGCTCTCCAGGACCGGATAGAAGGCCTATTTAACAGTGGAGAGCTGGGGTTTTGCGGAGAAAGGAACTTTCAGGAAAACTCCCTTTCCCCAGAATGTGCCACAGCCTGATTTCAAGGGGCTTGTCTAGGGGAGACCTGGCCAAGTTAAGTTACTGCTAATTTTTAAGGGAAAAACCCGAAAAAGTTGAGGAAGACACATGGCAGTAAAGTTGAGACTGTTTTCTACTCATTTGAATGGGTCGGGGTGGGGGAAACACCAGGCGCGGGGCCAGGGAGGAACTCCAGGGTCACAAGTTTATTCCCACGACCCCCGCCGGCTTCCGGCCCTAAGGGCTGGAGGAGGAAAGCACCACCCACTGGACGGCACCCCACCAGCCAAACCTGAGCGCTTGACCCGGGCTCTCCGCTCCAAAACCTTCCAGCTCACATCGGCCATAAGACCCGCGTGGCCAGCCATAGTACTTGGACTGCCTTCTCAGCCACCGCCCCGGGCCGACTATCAGCACCGCCCGCCCGACCCCGCCCACCACCTCACGACACTGTCGTAAAGCGCCGGAAGTGAGCGCCCGCCAGCTTCACCCACAGCCTTCCTTTGATCTGAAGTCGGCTTCTCTCCCCCACATCCCTCCCGCCCCCCGCCGCCGCTGCCGCCACCGCCACCCAGGCTGAGTGACTGGGAGGCCGACTGCGACTCCTTGGAGCCTCGAGGCGGAGGGCTTCCTCGCTCCGCCGCCTGACGGTGCTTTGCGGCAGTCGTCAAGCGTGACTCTGGGCGGTGGGCGGGGGCCGAGGGGCTGCCATGGCGGTGGCGAGCCGGCACCGGAGCTCCAGGGGTCTATGGGCGCTGCTCTTCGCGGGGCTCGCGCTGTTCGGGGTCGGGCCGACCCCGGCCCGGGCGCTGCACAACGTCACGGCCGAGCTCTTTGGAGCCGAGGCCTGGGGCACCCTGGCGGCCTTCGGGGACCTCAACTCAGACAAGCAGACGGACCTCTTCGTGCTGCGGGAAAGTCAGTGCTCGCCGGGCCCTCCCCTGTCCACTCTCGTGTGCCCCTCCTGGTGTACCCCACACTCCCCGTCCCGACCTCCCGGTGTACCCCCACACTCCCGTCCCGATGCACTCCACACTCCGCGCCCCAACACCAGCTATCTAGCATTTCCCACCCCCAGCCCTTGGGCCTTCCCTTTCCCTCCAACATCCTTGACAGCCTGCTCATTCCATTTTCCATCCTCAGGTTCTGACCTGACCAGCCCACCGTTTGACCTGTCTTCACAGAGCCCTCTCAACACCTGGCTTTCCCACCCCCAAGAAGTCTGTGGCTTTCATCCCCATTTCTCCTGCCTCCCCCAAATCCTTCCTGATCACCAGGAGTCTTTGTAGGTGGCATTTGCATTCTCTCCAAATGTCACTTTCAGTTTCTTTCTGCTTTATTTCAATCTTCCTTCCCCTTTAATGAACAGGAAAATATACAAGTTGCGTTTCTTCTCATAGGAAATTTCTCTTCCTATTTACCTAATTCAACCGCCCTTCCTTTGGTTAAGGTGCTAGTTTTCTTTGAAGTTGCATTCTCCCAAGAGCTCAAACAAATCACAATTCACAGAAGCATTTTGCAGGGACTACTCAGAAAAGTAGTACCCCGAACTCCAAACACTTCCCATCACGAGCTTGATCAGTCTTTGATGTACACTTGGCCCTTCCTCACGTTATAACTACAATATTGTTCCAGATCTTTTCATTGTTTGGCAGCTTTTGATGCTTGGATATTCTTTGCTTGAAACGATCATTACCACTTATTTCATAAATCTTGATGCTGACAGTGAATATTAAGGGGGTCGTTCTGTAGTACCCACAGTAGCAAGTGTTGTTTAAAATTAAGTGCCATGAAGAAGTTGAGAGCTAATACAGAGCTTGACAGAGTCCTGATGCGAACTTTTGGGGGCCCTTTCCATCACCTTATGGATCCTGGATGTTCTCCCAATCTTTGAATGGTTCCTCATGTTGCAAGAATGGTGCATACTGTCAAAACTATAACTACACCAACAAAACTGGGTACAGGAGAGCCTTGACTTCATAGTCAACTTACATTTTATTAAGTGATCTTAAAACTGTCCAGCGAAGTGTTAATTGAATTCCAAGAATGCATCCACCTGGGAGGTAGTTCCATGAAAGCCATAGAAGGAGATAATCAAAAATTGAGCTCTTTTTGCTTACATTTTTAAACATGTCCTTGTTACTTGCCAGATACCTACAGAGGGAATTCCTGTGTCCTTAGGTGTGATGCATCTGTATGATAAACTGAATAAGAATATATGGACCAACATGGTTGGATTTGCGGGCTTAAGACTGGACATACAGTACAGAATAATATAAGAGTTATTTTTTGTGGTGCTGAGGATTGAATTCAGGGCTTGCCACAGGAGATTATAGTTTTAAGGTACATTTTAAGTATTTAGTTTAGTTCATCTGATGTGGCAAAATGCTTCAGTTTGTCTTAATCAAGTTTTTCCAAGGTTATCCTTTCTCTCCTGCTTCAAACATTGAATTTTTGCTATACTTGTAGGCTCCATTCTATTGGATTAGCATGACTATCCTTGAGGGAGTAGATAAATTATAATACAATAAAAGCTTTCTTCTTGAAGACAGTTCACAGAAAACACAACCACCAATTAGATATTTTACCAGGAAACAATTTTCTCATTTGCTTTATTTGCTTCTTTTAGGAAATGAGTTAATGATCTTTTTGGCAGACCAGAATGCACCCTATTTTAAACCTAAAGTGCATCTATCCTTACAGTAAGTAAAAATATTTATTTTTTATAAAACATTAGGCATTAGCCTAATAGGGATTTACAATAGCTTTATTGTTTTGAAATCTGACTTTCCTAATCTGTGGGGTTGTGACACTAACTTCATAGTTATGAGATGGGAGTAGTAAATATATTGTTAGGAAAGTAGTAAAAGTGCCAGTGTTTAAAAATAATTTTTAAATGAATGAATATGAGTGAACTCAGATTTGTTGTTGTTCAAGCACCTTTCATTTCTTTGTAGTCAAATATGCTATCTTGACAGTGTTGAGAAGTGTCTCTCAGACTGAGTGTAAACATGTTAAACATATTTACATGTGAGGGAAAGGAGAATGTAGGGAAATGTTAATGAGCTCTGTCTTAATTTTTGTTTCTTTTTTGTTATTGTGGATACTGAGTCTTAAACTCGGGGGTTCTCATTCACTTGGCTGGCTTGCTCATATCTTGCGCTCTACCGTTTGAGCTACCCCTCCAGTAGCTGTTTGCTATTTAACTGGAAGAGATACGTTCAGATTTTTCTATTGCAACTGGCTTTGAACTGCAATTATCAGGTCTTCAGCCACCTGAATAGCTAGGATTAAAAGTGGAGCCTTGAAATTATATGAAGTTTTAAAATGCTGTTCAAGTAGTAGCTCTTGAGTTTCTTTTTGAATGTTGGCATTGCATGAGACAGTGACCCCAATAACAATGAGCTGGCATGATTTTGAAACCATAAGAAGCAAGGGCTGAACGTGGTGTAAATTAAGGAAGAGATGAATAAGTGCAAGCCAAATTAGTAGACTGCAGGGGGAATTAGGCCATAGGATGAGTTAAATTTAGGAAAGAGGGTTCAAATATGGGGACAGCATTTCCAAATAGAACAATAAAAATGGCATGATGTGAAGAGAAGAATGGAAAGATTTATCTGACAGAAAAGGTAGCTACACTTTGGAGAGTTATGGGTTCTGGGGAGAGGGAATTAGGAAAGACTAGCACCCTTCCTAAATAGTATAAAGCAATCAAACTCAAACCTGAGGGTTCAATCCTGAGAGGGAAATCACTGCAAGTTCTTGTGCAAAGAAGAAATGCAAAAGTAGTCTTTTAAACTGATTTACTTTTCAACTGTATACATGACGAATTGCTATGAAGATGAGGGACTACCTAGGAAACTATTTTTTATCCATACGTGGATTAATTAGGGTTCAAATACATCAGTATTGTGAAACAAAAACACATGTTACAAAATTGGCATTGCTGGGCGTCAGTAGCTCATGCCTATAATCCTCGCTATTCAGGAAACTGAGATCTAAGGTTTGCGGTTCAAAGCCAGCCCTGGCAGGAAAGTCCATGAGACTCTCCAATTAACCACCAGAAAACTGGAAATGGTGCTGTGGCTCAAGTGCTAGAGCACTCATCTTGAGCGGAAAAGCTGAGGGACAACACCCAGGTCCAGAGTTCAAGCCCCAGGACCGACCCCTCCCACCCACCCACTTCGTTCAATGGCATTGAACTAGAACAGGTGTGGTGGCCAGCACTTGTTTCCCAGCTGCTCAGGAGATGGAAGCAGGAGGATCTCCATTCAAAGACAATACTAGTTTTGAGATTCTGTTTTAAAAACAAGATAGAATTAGTTGTTGTTAAGAGCATAACTCAAATGATAGAGCCTTGTGTAGCATGTGCACAGTCCTGGTTACAATCCCCATTATGTAAAACAGGAAAATAAATAAAAGACATAAAACTAGAGTTATAGTTCAAGATAGAATGGGTAAGGTTTTAGGTTTACATACCATCACCACCAAAAGAGTTGAGATCTGCGTATGATCTGATTATCTCAATTCAAAACCAACCAAAGCATAAAAGTCCCCAGATTCCTATCTTCAATTAACCAGTGGCTCCAATGGTAGAGCACCAAACATGAGTGAAAAGGTCCTCAAAGCCTGAGTTCAAGCCCTGTTACCAACACAAAAATTAAAAAATGGAATGCTAATAAATATTTTAGCGTATTATCCTGTGTCAACAATTTTGAAGTGAGGAAGAAACAGAACAGGGTAAATTACATAGAAGAAATGACTGATTAGAAATGATTGTTTTAGAATATTAGAAGTGTAAATTCTGAATCTACATTAAAAACAAAATTAAATATTTTATGAATTATATATTTTAATAAAGTCAGAATGATACTCATTTTAGCACGTATTTATGACCTCTTGACATGTTGATAAAAGTACTTGACAACTGCTTAAACATAAATGTTTTGTTTTAGTTTATTCCAGATTTATCATGTTTTCTAAAATTAGTCTGCGTTTATTCTGAGCTTTTTTATAGACTAGAGAAATATACATACCTGAATGGTGATAAGATTTATGGAAAGAAAGAGTTGTTAATTATATGAGAATTAAATTTTGCATTGAAAATATTTTCTATCATAGAAATATGGAGATGTACTTTCTTCTTAATGATTCCTCTAATATTTGTAAATACTTGTTTTTGTAGGAATTACAGTACATTGATAACAAGTGTGGTTCCTGGGGATTATGATGGAGATTCACAAATGGATGTCCTTCTAACATATTTTCCCCAAAATCATGCCAACAATGAATTAGGAGCTATTATCTTCTGGGGACAAAATCAAACATTAGGTGAAGTGTTTAAGATTTTTTAAAAAATATTTATCATTAGCTGTGAAA
The DNA here is from genome assembly GCF_024711535.1 of Dipodomys merriami. Taxonomy (NCBI): domain Eukaryota; kingdom Metazoa; phylum Chordata; class Mammalia; order Rodentia; family Heteromyidae; genus Dipodomys; species Dipodomys merriami. The sequence goes on from NW_027206457.1 coordinate 4,841,569, forward strand.
GGAAAAAATGTGGATAATGTTTAACAGATATTCTTAGAAAAGTACGACAAAATATTGTCTGAAATTAGTTCAGAATTCTATTTTATGTTTCTGTAATTGTAAATCTTTCTAAAAAGTCATTTTCTGATTTTCCTTCTTCAGCCTAGACGTAGTCTAAGAGCAGTTCAAGATAACAATATCTACTCTTTGTAAACATTGAAACAGGGAGGAATTATTAGTGTTTTCCTGGCTTTTCAGATTAGAGGCATGATTAAAAAAAGGAACCCTAGGTTCAAGAACAATCCCTCTGTGCTGTCAAGAAATCTACTGTGTCCTTTAGTTCCCTAAAGTGGCCACTTGCACAATAACTGCCAGTGTGAGGCTGCCCCTACAAGAATTCTTATCAGTAAAATGGATGTACACTTGACCACTTAATACTTGCAAATTTATTGAGCAGACATGGAGCTAGCTACTACTAATAGATCAAAACCTTATTAGTTGTTAACTACTCTAATAATAAAATTATATAAAGAAGATTCAGATGAAGAAATTATTGGGAACCTCAAAAAGATCTTTACATGCTTATCTTCTCTGTAGAATGAGATCTACCAATATTAATATTAGAATTGTGTCTCAGTATAACAGTTAAAATAAATCAGAGATGAATCTTGTAAAGAATAAAAGAATTATTTCCCCTAAGGGCAGATAACAAAATTAATGGAAAACCCTGCTAGTTTATATAAATATTTATTTCTTCTCTATTTACAGATTCTAACAATATGACTATACTCAATAGGACTTTCCAAGATCAACCACTAATTATGGAGTAAGTGTGTACTTGATTTCCTTGGAATGATTTTAAACCTGCAAACCTAAAATCTTCTTACTTAAGAAGCTCCTCTATTAAATATTGGCAATGACTTTACTCCATAAAGCTGATAATGACTTATGCTCCATAGTGGATGAAAGAAAAAACTTTATTTAAAAAAAAAGGAAATATTTGTGTTTTTGTTCAATTAGATTCGAATGTGGCCATTATGGATCTGTGGTGATATTAGTCATATCATTGCACAAAGAAATTTTTCAACAAGTCTCTTAGTATTTAATGGACAGGGATGAATAATAAAGGGTCTCCTCTACAAGTATAGAAAGATTTCTTTATTAAAGGGAAATATTTGTCTTCTTTTCATAACCTTTTGTGTTATAATTTATTTCCTCATAATCCAAATGCAAACTTCTGACAAGGTATTTTGGTAATGCAATAAAGATCATTCTTGGAACTAAAACAAAGAAAATAAGTTACATTCTTGTTTCCAATAATGCCTTTCTTACAGATAATAAACTTAGTCATGTATCAATAGGTCACTAGCCACCAAAATCCGAATTTATATTCAGGGATTAGTCTTAACCTGCTTAGCTTAGTTTCTTTCATAGTTCAACCAGTGAGGGCTTCTTTTCCTCAGTTATTTCTCTCTAAATTAAGTTTGTAGGTATTTCTGCCATTTCTTTACCTTCATGGTTTGCTTGATTATGCAGAGGTTACAACCTCATAATCTTGTAATCAAAATTTATTCCTTGTCATCTCTATAGTGTGTTCTGTTTAGTGCTAGTCTAGCAGTAGGCTTTGCTTAATGCTGTTGCTCATAAAGTCAGGCTATCAGAGACTGCTGCCTTTGTAGAAGATAGCAATCCCAGATTCCGTGTTCTTACCATTGATGCAACAGGCTTAGTGAGGGCTGGTGAGTCCAGGGACAGAAATAAAATTCTTTGGCCTGGAAGTGACAGATGGCATTTCTGCTGCCATTTCATTGACTACAAATAGCTTCTGGTGAACCTTGTGAACTTTGCCACCCTTCCTCAATTTATAAATGATGCTTTAATAGAAGGTCTACTAAATATTTTAAATGTTATCTTTTCAGCTTTAATGGTGACCTAATTCCTGATGTGTTTGGTATCACTAATGAATCCAGCCAGCCACAGATACTATTAGGAGGGTGAGTAAACATAATGCTCATGTAATTAGTTGTATGCATTGTTGGAGCTGAAGTAACAATGTGTCTCAGTGATTGGTTTATCTAGTGGAGAAAAACCAGCTTCTGGAAATTCTTGGTTTTACAATTTTCAAATAATATTTGGTCAACATGTAAGTTGTCTCAAAAAATTTGGATTTCATATGTAACCAATTTCTGTTTAGTTCTAGTTTAGTATTTTCCTTCCTCCTGGAAATCAGAGATCAATATTTATTAAGTATTGGTCCAGTAGATGTTTTTGGAAATGGTAGTGTTTAAATAAGATAAATAGCTGCAAGAGGAACCAGATCAATGGTCAGAAGGAACACCATGTCACTCTACTCCAGCTACAGCAATATGGGACTGATGATGAAAATCTGCCCATTCTGCTATTCAAATTTAAACATATGATGTGATATTGACTGGATAGTTAGATGATAGACAGACAGATAGATAGATGTCCTTGTGGGGATAAGCATTAATATGATACTAAAATAATAAAATACATTTAGGCAATATGTTGTTCAGTTTTCAATACCACTGAGGAAGAACCTGAAATAATGAAAAAGAGGAAAAGTTTATTTAGCCCTAAAGTTCCTGAGTTTTTTCTGTGATGGGTTGGCTCCATTGTCAATATGTAGAAGAGCAAAGCTGTTTACTCCATGGTGTGCAAGAGGTAGCTTTGACCACATAGTCTTTGGAGGATTAATTTAATTGACTTAAGATTCCCTAATGATTTATCATACAGCTTTGTTTTAAATTATCATTGATACTTCAATGGAATTTTGTTTACATCTAAGTGTATTTCTCTATATTATTTCCCTTGCTTTTATGTAAATCTTAATTTTTGATATATATTTGTAGTGATCACTTAGATATCACCTTCTTCTTAGGAAGGATAATTTTGTAATTTTTGCTATCAAAGAAATTTGATAATAACATTTTACTATATACCTTAAATTTATCATATTTCTATAAGTAGATATTAAATTTGTATCTTTTTTTTGAAAAGAAACAATTTTATGTCTTTTTTTCATTATAGTTTACATATTGCAAAAAGCCATTTTAAAATTAGTATAACATAATGGCTCAATCCTGTAATCCTAACTACCTAAGAGGCTGAGGAAAATTCAAAGGCAACCTCAGCGACTTAAGGAGATGGAATTTCAAAAGGAAAAAAAAAACCAAAACTATTATAGTTCTAAGAACCACATATGCAGCAGTCTTTGAGTAAGGTTAGCATATATTGCAGTGCAACTCAATATGCTAAGGCAGGGTGATTGCTTTAGCCTAGCAGTTTGAGTACAGGCTGGACAACATATCAACACCCAGTCTCAAAAAAAAAAAAAAAGAATTTCAAGATGAAATAAAATGCATCAGAATCAGGATCCTATATAATTTCTAAAAGCACAGACCCCTGGCATTATATTTCTATTGCATTTTTAACATTTTGATGGTACTGACGTTTTGGAGTCAGGCCATTACACTTGCTAGGTAGATACTCTGTCACCAAAGTCATGCCCCAGCACTGGGTGCTTTCATTATTTTTTAATAACATTATTTGTGCCACCCACTGCACAGTGTTTTTATTAGTTGAGTTGGGCTCTTACCAAAATTATGACCAGGTTTTCCTTTAAACCATGATTCTCCTGACCTCTGCCTCTCAACTAACTAGAATTATTTTAAGAGTGAGCCATTGTACCTCTACCCTATTGCATTTTTTAAAAAATTGGTGTACTATTGGAAATACTTGATTTTTAAGGTTGTGGAGGTGTATACTTAGTTCTAGTTTCTGAATGAGTACTAAGAGGAGCTGTGAGTTCAACTATGAGGCACATACTTTTTTCACACTGCCTTTTTCTATTGTTTATGCTTTCCCTAAAAGCCAGTATTAGTAGGCATATTGTATTAGTGTACACTGTTTACTCATGTACTAGTACTGTTGCATATCCTGTGGAGTAAGAATATGGGTACAAATAAAGGATATGACGGAAATAATGTCTACATTTTTTCTTATGAACATAGGACATTATTGCCAAGAGGTCCTGAAGAGTTATCTGGTGTCATACATTTATGTTCTAAACTAATAGAACTTTTAGTTCTTCTTTCTCTCATGTGTATTTCCTAGAAGATAAAGCTAGCTGCAAAAGCAGGCAGTTTGGTCCAGACTGAGATACTCTAAACTCAGATGTGTAAGAGTAAGGTTGTAAATGACAGTTTTTGTTTTAATGACTTTGCCTCTTTCATCCCTAACTATTGTCAAAAAATTCATTATTGTTGAGAGAGAGGCTTGGGAGAACAAAGAAACACCAATTCCAAAAAGTTTATCTGTCAGCTACTCTTAGTACTCAATCCCTAGGACACATCATTAACTAGAAAGGCACCTTTCATGCCAAAGTACTTTTAGACAATGGCACTGATTGTTTCAGATATGATTGGATGGTTCTATATGACTATCAAACCAATATGGATAAAATTGTATGTAATTTCTTTCCTATTTGATAGCCATTTTTAATAAAAACAGTATCATGTCTTATCAGATCATATCAGAAATACCATTTAAAGTAAGCATCTTATTCTACCTTAGGAAAGCTTATATTTACTACTTTCTGTATCCTACTAATAAATAAACTTACATGATACTTTCAGAGCCAAATAATTTTTTACAGTATATATTTTCTTTCATTGAATTTTAGGAAAATTTTGTGCTTAATAAAATTTTGAAAAATGGTGTTAAATCTGATTTTTATATTTTCTCTGTAAGCTTAATCTCAGAGTTCAATATACAGAGGCATTTTTGAAGACCTTCTATGTCTTTTATCATATTTTAGCTATGTTACATTGCCTTGCTGAAAGTTCACAAATGATCAATGACCTTAGTGTTTTATTATTCTTTGTTGTTGTTGTTGTTTCTTTTTTTTTTTTTTTTGTCAGTCATGGGGCTTGAACTCTGGGCATTGGGCACTGTTCCTGAGTTCTTCACCCCAAGGTTAGCACTCTACCACTTCAGCTATAGTGCTATTTCCAATTTTCTGGAGGTTTATTGGAGATAACAGTCTCACAAACATTCCTACCCTTTGAACTGTGATCCTCAGATCTCAGCCTCCTCAGATCTCAGCCTCCTGAGTAGCTTGGATTACAGGCATGAGCCACCAATTCCCAGCTTTAGTATCCTGTTTTTATAACCTATTTTATTAAAATGGATAACTTAATTTGTCAGAGCTTCATTGTTTCATTCTTTACTGCTTTCAGTAATCTGTCCTACAAAATATATTCTGTAATTTCTAAATAGTTTTATAATATTCACAGCAGTTATTTGAATGGGAGAAATGAGGTATCTTTCTGGCAAAATAAAAAGCTTCATTTGGAAATTGGTTAGATATTAAAGTCTTGCTTTTCTAATTGAGTTATATGGTAGGTTCCCCACCTAAAATGACTGAGCTATATCTGCAGCTCAGAATTTGTTTTTCTTTTAAGCTTTTTACTATGAACATTTCAAACATTCAGTAAGAGCAAAGAAAATGAAACAGTGGATTTACATGTCATATATCTGTCACCTAGCCTTAACAGTTAACAATTCATAGCCAGTTAATGTTTTATTTACATCTTTTTCTTTGTATCTATGCTTATATGCCCTCCCCCTACGTTACTGAAACTGTATTGAAAACAGGTATGATAAAGGAACATTATTAATTATATAATATTGGAAAATATGCAATGCAATGTTTTCCTCTACTGTTTCTTAGTATATGAGGTTAAGTGAGGTGCCTCTAAAGTAAGTGAAGAATATTGGTATATTTCCAAGTGACCTGATAAGTCTTGATAATGCCTTCAGTGTGCTTCTTAAAAATGGAAAAAATAAATAGTACCATTTTACAAGTCAAAGCTTTCTAGTTATTTGCACTCAATAGCCTAATGGAAAACCTAATGGATAGAGCACTAGCAGTTGTTTTTGGTAGTAGCTAAAATATTTTGGAAGTATGACTATCAGAAGGTTGAAAGAATTGAGTGATTATATTAATAAGAGCTTTTTCATACCAATCTGCCTATTAATATGAAGAGCTTTTTTAACATTTATAACTATTCAAATGAAAAGTAGATGTTGACATTATGCCGAATTGACATTTTTGACAGGTAAATAAAGCCAAAAATATTTCAAAGCTCCATTCCTAATGATTCCTAATACTTTTTTCCTCTGATTTAATGTAATCAAATTATATAATATATGATACCAGTGATATAACAGTATTTAAAATTCAATCTTAGAAATTTTGTTAAATACTGAGATCCTCAAACAAAATGAAGTTAAATAATAATTTCAAGTTCTGGACATCATAGACATACCACTTTTTGTACAGTTATGCTAGAGTCATCACTAAGAAGACTTTAGAGTTAAAAAAAAAAAAAAGATTGCATCATGACATTCATGACATAGTTCTCCAAGAAAAGAATTAATGAAAGTACAAGTTTAAGTACTAGAAAGAAGATGTATTTTCCCAGTATTAAAGAAGACTTTTTTCATTCATTTTAGGAGTTTATTTGGATTTTTCATGAATGGCAATTGGTACATAATGGTCCACAAAATTATGCCATGGAATGCATTTTTATAAGTAATCCCTTTATTTTAAAAGTTCAGGAAATTTAATTGAGTCAAAGTTTACATATTTTGTAGCAATCTAAAATAATGAATACTTTTAGGTTTTCTTGGAAATTGACTTAAATGTGTTAGGAGATGAATCATTTTTTTAAAAGTTTAGAGTTTATCTGAGCAAAATTGTTGAAGATTGCTAAACTAGGAGCAGATGCTTCTTCATTCCAAACCAATCTCCTTGTATCTGCTTTTACCTAAATGTCTTAATAGTGATCATTCCCAAGTCTCTGAGCTTTTTTGCACAAAGCTATCATTCTACAACTTGAGCCACACATACATTTCTTGGCCTTTTGGTGGTTAATTGGAGATAAGTGTCTCAGGGATGTTCCTGCCCAGGGCCTAGCCTGGTTTCAAACCATGGATCTCAGCCTGCTGAGCAGCTAGGATTACTGGTGGGAGCCACAGATACCTAGCTAGAAATCCACTTTTATGTGAAATCCGATTACTTTTTTCATCAAGATTCTTAAAGGAATATATGGGCCAATAAAAGAAATATTTTTTCTAATTTGGGCCATTGCTATCAATTTATTACTTTTTTCTGTATTATTGCCTTATAAACAGTAATTTTTTTCTTTTAATATAATTTGATTAAATTGATACTAGGACCAAAAAATTTTACAACGTTGTCCAGTTTTTGTTAAACATTCTAGCTATATAACTTATTTCAATGTATGCTTGTTAAAATGTTTATAGACTACTCAGGTCTTAACATAACCTGTATGACAAATGACATTGAGCCCAATTCCACATTGGTTTGTGCCATTACTGGGTCTTGAATTCAGTCTAGAACCCATCTAGAACTCTTGTCTCAACTTTTTCACCCACAGCTAACTCTATGTTACTTTATCTACATCCTCAGTTCTGAATTTTGCTGATTAATTGGCTATAAGAGCCTCTCAGATTTGGCTGTCTTTGAACCTCTCAGATCTCAGCCTTTCGAACAGCTAGCCTTTAAAAATAAGTTCAGATGAAACTTGTGAAAAAAAATCAAGCTTTTTTATGTTAGTAATGAAAAATATTTTAATACTTAGAAATTCTAGGACCAATGAATAATCTAAAATGAAGTACATCAGCCACTATTGAGTTGTACTTAAATAGAATTACTTTAAAGATTTAACACTTATGTAACATTGAAAGAACAATAATTAAGCAAGTTCTTTGGTATGAAATATAATATGCTAATGTAATTTCTTGGTTTATTTTAATATTTTTTACTTACTCCTACCTTATAGAGTTTTGTTTAAAATGAATTGTGTGTATACTGGTTGGTTTTCATTTGGTTTCATCTAGATTAAAGTGTATTTAAGCCAGATATATTCTAAACTAAGTGTTAAGATTTGGGGGAAATGGTTACTTTTTGGACTACACTGGTACTCTTGTATAAAGGAAATTTTCTCTCTATGAGTATGTATTGTTTTCCCTTGATTCCTTCCAAGAAAAATTAGCCCATTTTAGTTCTTGCTTTCTGAAAATATCAAAATCGAATCCACAGATAAAACCTTGTTTATTATCTACTAAATTAACTGTGTTGACAAATAACTTGAACTTCAGTAGCCTCTAATTTCACCTTGTAATGGCCTATATATCTTTCTGTCTTGGAAGGGAACATAGTATTATGAAAAAAAATTGGGAATTCTAACAAGCAGAGAATAGGAAATCTCAGTTATTTGCTATCTGCTTCATAGGTCCTAAAGTTAATACAAATATCTGAGTCTGTGTTTCTGGAGACGCTTTGTTGCATCAAAGAGGATGTTCTTCAGGCAACTTTTATGGAAGCTAAAATGCTGTTAGTTGAGAAAAGTGTAGTAAGAAAAGAGGATAGAAAACCTTGGGCAATTAGGTGAGAATTACCTTTAACACTGAGGTGTTCTTATCTGATTACAGTTCTTAACCATTACAGTGGAATGATTTTCACTTATTCAATTCTCTTTAACTGGTAGTAGTCTCCCTGTATTATGTTCTGTTTACCATAATGTTATATTATTGTTGTATTTAATGTTAACATTAGAGCAAACTGAATAATAGCTACATAGATCATTTAGAGGAAACTGAATGGTAGAGACATAGTTGACAAAATATTTTTAATGTGATAAAGGTCACAATGTAAAACTCTCCATTGTGCTTATTAATGAGACCTCAATTAAAATAGAGATACTGTGTATAGTTTTATTTAGTATTTATAATATGGTTTATATGTTAACTCTAGTCTGAATATCTTTTCATCTCTCCAATGGGAAACCTTGTATATCAATTAAACAGCCAATCTTCTTCCCATCAAAACATGACAAGAACTTTGTAAACAAGTGTTATATAATATTGTCTACAGAATGGTGACAAGATAAAAATCTGTGATTTTTCAGAACAGATGCAGTTTATTTCTCCAGTATTTCCAATCTGGAATAGGTTGAATTTAAGGATGTGGAAGCCACAGATTCCAAGGGTCATTTCCAAAATATCAACTGACTATCCATAAAATGACTAGCCATTAATGCTTTATATTACTAAGGATAGAAAAAATATTAACTCAAAATAGATGAGAAATCTAAAACTGTAAGTCTCTCAGAAGTAATCACAGGAGAAAATCTTAATAATCATAGTTGGCAATGGATATCACATTCTCTCTCTCTCACCACACATACACACACACACACACACACACACACACACACACACACACACACACACACACACACACACACACACCAAGAAATAAAGGAAAAATAGATAAACTTTCAATTAGATAAAATTTCAATCAAAATTGGAAAACTTGGGACATGAAAAGACACAATAAAATGAAATTAGCTAAAAAATTTGTTCCTTAGCTATCAATAGGTAGACATTTTTTCTATCTATTTCTATAGTGGTAGACATTTGTGACATTTTTGATATTTAGTGAAGTATGGGCTTAAATCCATTCTTTATCCAAAATGTTGGAATTTATATTTAATAAAGAGGATCACTTACTGAAATATAAGAATAAGATACATGATTATGTCATTCTACATTCTCTACTTAATCATTTTATAGCCATGTTTCCTTTGTTAATTTAAAATCACGTTTTCATTTAAAAAAAGAATTAATGTCATTCTCTACAGGCTAACACATGTATATTATCAATTTCTTTATTCTTTAAAAACATGAAAGACAGGGTTGGGAAGGTGGCTCAGTGGTAGTGTGCTTGCCTTGCATGCATGAGGCCCTAGGTTTGATTCCTCAGTACACATAAGCAGAAAAAAGCCAGAAGTGGTACTGTGGCTCAAGTGGTAGAGCACTGGCCTTGAGCTGAAGTTACTAAGGGACAGTACCCAGGCCTAGAGTTCAGACCCCATGACTGACACACACACCAAAAAAAAAAAAAAAAGACAAATAAAAATGTAGCATTCTAGAAGAGAGCTGGTAAATCTTCATGACTTTGCATTAAATAATTAATCATTGAGTACAATACCAAAATAATAAGTAACACAGCAAAAAATGAATTGCACTTTAAAAATAGTTTTTTTAACATTTACCATCAAAAAACAAATGACAACCCAAAGACTGGAAGAAAATACTTAAAGAACTCTTTTAACTCCAGAATGAAGCTAGCTGGATGCTGGTGGCTCACACCTATAATCCTAATTACTCAGGAGGTTCAGACTGAAGATCACAGTTTAAAGCCACCTTGTCAAGAAAGTCCATGGGACTCTTTAATATCCAATTAAAAGTCAAAAGTGGAGCAGTTGCTCAATTGGTAGAGTGCTGGCTTTGAGCAAAAAAGCTCAGGGACAACACCCAAGCCCTGGGTTGAAGCCCCAACACTGGAAAAAAAGAAAAAGAATAAAACAATAAATCTAAAAGTGGGCAAAGGATTCAAGAAGACATTTCTCCATTGAAGATATATGAGTAAGAAACCTATGGTAATATACTCATTTTCACTAGTCTTCAGGAAAATGCAAATAAAACCCTTTGTCAATACTATATTAACACAAATGTACAATAATGATAATTGATAAAGATAAGAAAATACTGGAACCTGCATGCCTTGCTAGAAAGAATATAAGATAATGGAAATACTTTGGAAAACGGCTTACTATTTCACCCAAAAGATAAACATATAGTTGCCTTATGAACCCACAATTTCACTCATAGATCTATACAAATAAAAATTGAAAATAACTGGTACAAGTTCCTCCCACCTCTAATCCTTCCTAGCTATTCAGGAAGCTGAGATCTAAGAATCAAGGTTTGAAACCAGCCCAGGCAGGAAAGTCCATGAGACTCTTATCTCACCAAAAGTCAGAAGTAGAGCTGTGGCTCAAGTGATAGAGCATTAGCCTTGAGTAAAACATTCAGGAACAATGTCCAATTCCTGTGTTCAAGCCCCATGACTGGCACAGAAAAGAAAAGAAGAGAAGAGAAACAACAACAACAACAACAAAAATGTGTATCCACATGAAAACTTATCCATGAGTATTCACAGAAAAAAAAAAGTGGAAACAAGTCAAAGTCTGTCAACAGGCAAACAATATATTGACATATAATACCATACATTATTCCAGGATATAAAAAATGAAGCATTGATACATGCTGACATGGGTAACTTGAAAACATTTCTAAATGAGAGGTGTCAGACAAAAAATGCCACATGTTGTATGATTCCATTTAGATGAAGTGTCCTCATTAGGAAACTGTAGAAATAGCAGCTTACTAATGGCTAAAAGGAAGAGAATGAGTTCTGATTAATGACTATGGGTTCCCTTTTTGAGGTGATGAGCATGTTTTGGACTTTGATAGTGATGATGGATATACCCTGTGAATGTATAAAAACCCACTGAATTCCATAAAATAAAATGGAATTTTATGGTTTATGTAATGTATCTTTAAAATTAGGACAAATATTTAAATATTTTATATGCAGATGTTTTCGTATTTTGTAAGAAAACTTGTTTTATATTTACCCAAACAATTTTTTGGTATTTTAGAAATTTATCATGGCATCCTGCATTGACCACTAAAAGTAAAATGCGAATTCCACATTCTCATGCATTTATTGATCTGAATGAAGATTTTACAGCAGGTGAGTTGCACATATGTGAAATATTTGGTTGATCTGCCTAAGAATTATTGGATTTTATTGACTTTAAAGTTATGTCATACATGGGGCTAGGAGGTTGGCTCAGTGGTAGAGTGCTTGCCTTGCATGCATGAGGCCCTGGATTCGATTCCTCAGCACCACATAAACATAAAAAAGCCGGAAGTAGCACTGTGGCTCAAGTAGGGTGCAACCCTTGAACTGAAGAGCTGAAGGACAGTGCCCAGGCCCAGAGTTCAGCCCCACAACCAAAAACAAAAAATGTCCTACAAATTTATGAATTTCATTAACTTTTCACATATTTATATAATACACCATCCTGATCAAAATCTATTGGCCCTTCCCCCACCATATGTCTTCCTCCTAAGTAGTGTATTGCTTGTTTGTTTGTATGTTGTGGGGCTTGAACTCAAGACCTGGGCACTGTCCCTGAGCCTCTTTGTGCTCACTCTACCACTTGAGCCACAGTGCCAATTCCAGTTTTTGAGTGTGTAATTGGAGATAAGAGTGTCATGGGCACTTCTCTGCCCAGGCTGGCTTCAAACCACTATCCTCAAATCTCATTCTCCTGAGTAGCTAGGATCACAGATGTGAGCCACCAGTGCCTGGCTACTTGTTTGTATTTGTGGATCTAGATTCTGTATATGAGAGTACATATTATTTTAGCAGATATATTTGGTTTTGAGTCTGGCTTATTTGAGGTAACATAATGATCTCTAATGCCATCCACTTTTCTGCAAGTAACATTATTTTCATTCTTATTATGGCTAATACTCCATAGTGTATATATGCCATATTTTCCTTATTCATTTATCAGTTGACGGGCACCTAGGCTGATTCCATAACTGCTATTGTTAATTATTCTGACTTATGTTCCTTTAGATATGTCTTGGGCTGGGGTAGTAGAACTATATATATATATGCATATGTATATATGCATATATATATATGATTTTCGTATGCTTAGTTTTACTGATTTTCATAATGGCTGCACTAATTTATATTTTCATCAGCAATGGAAAAGGGTCACTTTATCCTCACATCCTCACCAATATTTGTTGCTTACTTTTATGATGATAAATATTTTGATTTGTAATGAGATAAACTATCAGTGTTGTTTCAATTTCATTTTTTATGGCTAATAATGTTGAACATTTCTTCATGTATTCATTGGCCCTATGTATTTCTTCTTTGGAAACTATGTGATTTACCCATTTATTAATTAGGTAATTAATTCCATTAGTGTTTACTTTTCCATGTTGTTTCTGTATTCTGAATATTAATCACTTATTAGATGAATAGCTTCCCAAGATTGTCTCTTATTCTATAGGCTATTTCATCAACCTAATTGTTTCCTTTGATGTGCAGAAGCTTTTTCATTTGATGCAGTCTCATTTATGAATTCTTGTTTACTCTTAATGTTTATTTGCTAAGTAACTTAATGTTTTAGGATAAAATTGTTAAATGAATATATTATAACATATAATAAAGAGTCAGTAATATTGGAAACATGGAAAAGTATTGAATATAAATACATCTTTAGTTTTTGTTACTATTTCCAAATTTGAATTCTCATTTTTATAAATTCATAGTATGCTATCTAATGTTTTGTTCCCTTTACATTATGAGTTTTCATTAGTAAATGGTATATAAATAATTAGTAAATGGTATAAATATTAGTAAATATATATGTTATTATATATGTTAAATGGCATGTATATTATAAAATAATTTAAAGACACTAGGACCAACAAGATGTGAGGCAAGTGTACATCTAGGTATTCTGTCTGTTTTACCTTATTAGGAACACAGGAAATGTAACTTTCTCTTTCTCTGTCTTTATGTTGTATTGATGGGTAGGTAGATCAACAGTTTTCCTTACTTTGGATCATTCACTGTCCACAAGTAGTTTTAGCAGCTTTGGTGGCCATTGTCAGGCCCTTCATTTCTAAAATGTGTCACACTAAATCTTCCACCTTTCTGTGTATGTTATTAGTTGAAATTTTCTATTTTTTTAAAAAAGGTCATCATCTCTTTAGTCAACAAGAGGTTCATTGAGGTTTGAAACTGGCTAGATAAAAAAGTTGTTTCTTTTCTCACTATTCCTACCATTTTTAAACCAGTTTCAAAGACTTCTGATCTGATTATGCAATAACATCTGGTTTAATAAACTAATCGTAAATAAGTAAAGCAAGTCTGGTGGCTGTTAAATGTAATAAGACTTCGTTGTAAAGTATTCCTTGATGAAATGCTTAATTTTTATTTGAGAAACAGCACAAATAAGATTATGTAATTTAAACCTCTTATTAGCTCTGGATTGGATTGTGAATTTGCTAGTGCATTTGTCATTAAGATACAATTTGCAGCTGAGCTTGGTAGCTTATATCTGTAATCCCAGCTATTTCAGAGGTAAAGATCACGAGAATCATAGTTTGAGTTCAACCCAGGCAAAAAGTTAGCAAGACTCTATCTAACTTAAGGAATTTAGCATGGTAATGTTCTTCCACAATCTCAGCTATATAGGAAGCATAGGTAAGAGGATCCAGGTTCATGGCCAGCCCAAAAAAAAAAAAAAAAAAAAAAAAAAAAAACATGACTCTATCTGAAAAATAACTAAGCAAAAGAGTGTCCTTAGACATGGCTCAAAATGGTAAAGCACCTGTATAGCAAGCAGAAAGCCCTCGGTTCAAAACCTAACATAGTTTTAGGGTTTGTTTGTTTGTTTGTTTTAATTTTAAAAGGATAGAATTTGTAAAGGTCAGAAAAATTCAGAATCCAAACATACTCTGGATGTTATTGATGTAAACTAAAACCAGTCTGTTTCCCATAAATTTTCTATAATAATGCATTGTTAGCTTTTTGGTGTATATTTAGAGGTTTTAAGAGGCAAAAACACGTGTTATTTTTAGTGTAGCTTACCAAATATACCTAATCATATGAAACACCACCTCTGTCTCTCTGTCTCTCTCTGTCTCTCTCTGTCTCTCTCTGTCTCTGTCTGTCTCTGTCTGTCTGTCTGTCTGTCTGTCTGTCTGTCTGTCTGTCTGTCTCTCTCTCTCTCTCTCTCTCTCTCTCTCTCTCTCTCTCTCTCTCTCTCTCTCTCTCTCCTCTCTTTTTCCCCATTTCCTTCTCTACTCCTTTTCTCCATCATTTGCCAATGCTTTTTAAGGAAAAGCTTGTCTTAGGAAATTTAGAAACTTAATTGCTTTTAACATTAGACATCTGAAAACCTAAGTAACTCTGGAGTTAGAGATTGGTTTGTGGCCAGCCTAGGCAAAAAGTTAACAAGACTGCATCTCAATCAGCAAGCTAGGGGATGAGGAGAGGATAGGAAGAAGCATCTCTGATTCTAGCTACACACAGTCATGTGCAGGATTGTGGTGTGATACCAGCCTAGGCAAAAATGGAAAGCCCAAGGCTAGCCTCAGACAGAGATCCTCCCAATCCAATCTCCCAATTAGGCTTACCATAAATAAAAGGAAAGGTCGCATTTACATGTGAAATTTATTAGAACACTTAAACATTGTTTATTAGCTTTTTTACTTGAACCATGGCTCTACTTCTGGCTTTTGGTGATTAATTGGGGATTAGAATGTCACAGACTTCGACCTAGGTTGGCTTCAAACCACCATGAAGACCATAAACTGACCATAACATCGGCTAGTTTATATTTACATGCTCAAATTATCCCCAGTTGGTACATGTCTTTCAGCTAAAGATTTAATAGCTAATGAAGAAAGTTCTTGATAAAATCAGTGCATGGTTGGATAAGATGAAATCTATATAATTGAAGTGTCTTTCAGAAATTTCAGAAGACACTTCTCAGGAAGACAATACAAAGTTTACAAATTTTGTAAAAGTCTCTGAAAAATCTTATCTAACCAGATACGTAGGAAAGAGATTTTTTTTAAAGACTTGTGTTCATTTTTCTAAAAATACAAATTAAAATATCATAAGGTTCTCTTATAAATCACTTTTATATAGATTCAGTTTGAAGTAATTCGAATTCTAGTCTAAATAATAGCTGATCTTTATCAGCAAAGATAAACAGACCTGTTTTCTAAGAACTGCATTTGTTTCTGATATTATCACTTATGTTCTCTGATAAGAATGGAACACTGGGAAACAGAGCAATAGATGTTTCATCGCTATAACTTAATATTCACACATTTATTATGAAACACCTTGTAGAGAAACAGAAATACCACTCTGTTCATTCTTATTTCATAGATATGAGAACTGAGGGATGTGAGAACTGAAGGCCTAAAGAATGTCTATCCCAAAAATGTCTAACAAAACATTGAATTTGTTACTATGTTTTAATCTTTATCTAAAGTATTGTTGGGAGTAAGTGATAATACCAATTGGAATAGTTACATAAGCTTGACCCTGTTGTTAGTTTTTTGTATACATTCACTTGTTCCTCACAACAGCTTTATGTAATATGCTTATCTATTACACTAGTGTGTATACATATGTATGTGTGTGTACATATATGTGTGTGTATACATATATATTTAGTCAAATTACAGATATTAGTACCTTCCCCAAAGTTATGTCATGAAAGTTAAAAGATATTTTGGCTCCATATGTTCAGTTTACTGTACATTTTACACAACTGTCATAGTCTTTATGATAACAAATATTGTAAGCACTATACAGAAATGTAAAACCTCTATCAGAGAGAAGAGAACATGGAAAGGAGGAGATCAAAATCTGTTTTTTTTTTTCACTGTGAAATGTTGCCAGTTGGATTGGGGTATCCTGACACCTTAACTGTAAACACCTGAACATGCATTTCTAAATAATAAGCATGTACTCTTATGCAACCATAATACCAGTATTACATCTAAATGTAATTTTTTTTTGGGGGGGGGTTCAGTCGTGGGGCCTGAACTCTGGCCTGGGCTCTGTCCCTCAGTTCTTCAGCTCAAGGCTAGCCCTCTACCACTTGAGCCACAGCACCACCTCTGGCTTTTTTATTTTTGCTTATGTGCTGCTGAGGAATCGAACCCAGGGCCTCAGGCATGCAAGGCAAGCGCTCTACCACTGAGCCAACTTCCCAGCCCCTAAATGTAATTTTTTAATACCATCTAATAACATGCTCCCATTTATCCTAAAAGTTATCATTTATAATGGCTTTTTTTTTCCTCTTGAGAATGCATTCAAAGTTTATGTATCCAGTTAGTGGTTATTTTTCTATAGCCTCTCAACCTAAATATAGCCTTGCCTGCTATTTTTTGTTGGTGTTTTTTTTTTTTTTTTTTTTTTTTTGCGGGGGGGGGGGGATGTTATTTGTACTTTGATAGTACTGAAGATTGAAATCAGGACCATGAACTTTCCAAACAAGTGCAATACCACTTGAACCACTTCTCCTACATTGGTTATATTTGAGACTGTATCTCAAATATAGAACATACAGGCCTCGCAGGGCGCCAGTTGCTCACACCTGTAATCCTCAGGAGGCTGAGATCTAAGGATCACGGTTCAAAGCCAGCCCGGGCAGGAAAGTCCATGAGACTCTTATCTCCAATAAACTACTGGAAAACCGGAAGTGGTGCTGTGGCTCAAGCGGTAAAGTGCTCGCCTTAGCTGAAAAGCGCAGGGACAGCACCCAAGCCCAGACAGAGTTCAAGCCCCACGACTGACAAAAAAAAAAAAGAAGAAGAAGAAGATGATATAGGCCAATCTGGGTTGCAGTGCAGCTCTTTGTGTTTCCTCTGTAGGTGGCATAACAGGAACTTTTATGTCTGGACTTTCAACTATGATTCCCCCTAACCTTTGCCTTCTAAGTAGCTAGTATTAAAGGCTCAGAGCTTTAGTGTAAAGGTGTTGTACAAGGGGGTTACAGTTACATAAGTAAGGCAATAAGTACATTTCTTATCAAACATTGTTACCCCCCTCTCTCGTTTTTCTCCCACTTTCCCTTCCCCCCTGACTCCTGCCACACCCAAGATGTAAAGTTCAATTTCCAATGTAGTGCCTTGTGAGTATTGCTGTTGCATTGGTTCACCCTTTATCCTTTGTCTCACCATTTTGTTATTCCCCTTCCCCAAATCTGATAAATGTATATGTAAGACACAGGGTACCAAAATCGTAAACAGTGACAACAGGGGATAAAGCAAAGAAGGAAAAACAAAAAGAAATAACTTCATACAGTACGTTAAAAACAACAACAAAAAAGAAAACAAACTTCTTTGCATATTTTGGAGATCATCTTGATTAGCATCTTTTAATTATGGTCATATGTATATAGCTCTTGAGCTTTTGTGGTTCTCTGCTACGACTATCGTAGACATATACTAATTATTACAAATGAGGGAAACCCTGGAGCCTATGTTTCTTTGCTCTATGTGACAAACCTACAGCTCGCATTTTACTTAATGTTGAAAAGTTACAACCATTTCCTCTAAAATCAGGAATGAGACAAGGATGTCCTTTCCCTCCACTTCTTTTCACTATTGTATTGGAATTCCTAGCCAAAGCAGTAAGGCAAGAGACAAACATAAAGGGGATCCAAATAGGGAAAGAAGTAAAATTCTCTTTCTTTGCAACTGACATGATCCTGTATTTAAAGAACCCCATAGACTCGTCTCCCAAGTTGATCCGAAACTTTGGCAAAATAGCAGGGTATAAAATTAATCCATAAAAATCAGTAGCTTTCAAAAGAGGTTGAAATCAGAAAAGCAACTATAATAGCTCCTCCCCCTCCCTAAAATAAAATACCTAGGAATTAACCAAGAAGTGAAGGACTTCTATGATAAAACTTTAAAAACCAAAAAAAGGAAATTTAAGCAGATTTCAGGAAGTGGAAAACCTTCCTTAAGTGCTCCTAGATTGGAGGAGTAATATCTTGAAAATGTCAACACTGCCCAAAGCTATCTACAAATTCAGTGTAATACCCATCAATATCCCAACAACATTCTTTAATGTAGTAGAAGATAGAATCCAAAAATTCATATAGAATAATAGAATACCACGAATAGCAAAAACAGTCCTTAGCAGGAAAAACAGTGCTGGAGGAATATCAATACCAAACTTCAAACTCTATTATAAAGCTATAGTTAGAAAAACAGCTTGGTACTAGTATGTGAATAGGCCTGAGGACTAATGGAATAGAAGACCCAGACATGATCCCACAGACTTATGGCCACCTAATCTTTGATAAGGGAGCCAAAATTATCAGATGGAAGAAAGCCTCTTCAGCAAATGGTCCTGACAGAATTGGCTATATACATGTAGAAAACTGAAGTTAGATCCTTATATAGCACCCTGCACCAGAATCAACTCCAAATGGGGCAAAGACTTGAGGTAAGAGCAGATACCCTGCAAATAGTACAGGAAAAGATAGGGGATATACTAGGGCTCCTTGGCACACACTGAAACTTCCTAAATTATGATCCATAATCACAACAAATCAAAGAAATGGTGGATATTGCATTAAATGGCAGAACCTTAGCATGGCAAAGGACATAACTAGCAAGATAAGTAGAAAGCCCACAGATTGTGAGAAGATCTTTGCTAGCTATGTAACAGACAAGAGCCTCACATCAAAATATACCCAGAGCTCAAAAAATTAAACCCCCCATAACAAATCCTCAAAGAAGCAACCATCCGTTAATAACTGGGCTAAAGAATTAGAGACTTCTCTAGAGAGGAACTAAGAATAGCCAATAGACATATGAAAGAATGTTCAACATCTCTGGCCATAAAAGAAATGCAAATCAAAACTACATTCAGATTCTACCTCTCCCCAGTTAGAATGCCCATTATCAAGAAAACAAATAACAGTAGATGCCAGCATAATGTGGCCAAAAGGGATGCTGCTACACTGTTAGTGGACATGTAAACTGGTTCAACCACTCTGGAAACCAGTATGTAGGTTCTTCAAAAGAATAAGCATAGAATGCCCCTATAATCCATCAATCCCATGGCTGGGCATTTACCCAAAAGAACACAAACAAGGCCACACTAAAGCTACCAGCACAGCTATGTTCATTGCAGCATACCATAGCTAAGATATGGAACCCACTCAGATGCTCCTCAGTAATTGAATGGATCAAGAAAATGTGGTATACATATTACACAATGAAATTCTGTGCTTCCATCAGAAAGAATGACATCACCCATTCGTAAGGAAATGGAAAGACTTGGAAAAAATCATATTAAGTAAGCCATACCCAAAGAAACATAGACACCATGTTTTTTAATACATTTTTATTTTTATTGTGTCAGATAAAGAACACATTTCTTTTTGAACAATGTCACCCCTTCCTTGCTTTCTCTGTTTTTCCCTCCTGTCCCTACCCACAAGTTGTATAGTTCATTTTCAACATGGTGTCTAGTGAGTATCACTGCTGCATTTGTTCACCCATTGTCCCACCATTTCTGTGTCTACCCGCTTACCCTACCAAAGACAGATAAACAAGACAAAAGGAAAGAAAATAAAAACAACAAAGAAGTAAGCCTCTTGTTTCCATTTCCTGGAGTTCATTTCAACAGATGATCAGATGCACATAGCTATTGTGCCTTTGTATTCCTCTCCTAAAAATATCCTCCTTTGGTCTCACTCTGTATGAATGCCTAGAGACCTGTATAATTTATCATGTCCCAATGTGTTAACATCCAGTGTGTTTACTTATAGATTTATAGGCACATTCTGCCTACCACAACTGAGGGAAAACATGCAACCTATGTTTCTCTGGGTCTAGCTTACTTGGCTCAATAAAACTTTTTCTGTCTATTTCTTTACCAATGGTACAATATCATTCTTTCTGATGGATGAACAGAAGTCCATTGCATATACATACCATATTTTCTTGATCCATTAGTCCACTGAAGAACATCTAGGTTGATTCTATATTTTGGCTATGATAAACAATGCTCCAATGAACATAGTTATGCTGGTAGCTTTAGTGTGGCCTTATTTGTGGTTTGTTAATAAATGCCCAGGAGTGGAATTGCCCTATGTTTAGTCTTTTCAGGAACCTCCATACTGCTTTCATGAATGGTTGAACAAGTGTACATCCCTTCCAACAGTGTAATAGAATTTCCTTTTGGCCACATCCACACTTAATAATGGCCATTCTAAGTTGAGTGAGGTAGAATCTCACACCAGAATCAATTCAAAATGGATCAAAGACCTCAATGTAAGGCCATGACCATGAAAACATTGAACAAACTAAATCGTTATCATGTGCCTTTGTGAAGAAAATTGACTATCCTTACCTTTGTGGAGTTTGCTGAAGCCCTTGGGGGGGGGGGGGGAAATAAGTAACTATGCTACTGTGAAGTATCTTCCAAGTCATGAAGAAACATATACGTAAGGTATTACATGAAAAAATTACAAGAATTAGCTTTAAAGTAGCTGTGTGTTACTTAACATTTTGTTTAATGGAGCTAATTGCAATGCTTTCTATAGATCATTTTCCCAAATAATTTAATCTTTAACTGTTCCATTTAACTATAGTTCAATACTTCTATCACCTTCATCTCTTTTTAGGCACCCAATCCTATGAACAGAGCTAATCCTTAGCACACAAAACTCATGATCCCAACTTTCTGTCCTGGTTCTTCTTTAACCTCTTAGCACGTGCGTGCATGCGTGCGTGCATGCGTGCGTGCGTGCGTGTGTGTGTGTGTGTGTGTGTGTGTGTGTGTGTGTGTGTGTGTGTGTGTGTGTGTGTGTGTGTGTCCTCATAATACTTGATTTATTTGACCACTGCAAAACCTGGTTCTTTTTCTTTTCAGGATCTTCTGTGAGCTCCTTTTCTCTTCTACGAGTAAACCTCAGGACTTTCTACTTAGCCCTCTTCATCTTTTATCCTAAACATTCTGTTGATACTCACATTAGTTACAATATTACACCACCAACTCCTGAATTTACATGACCTATCTTCAGATGGATTTTACTGTTCTTGAAAGTCACAGTCATTTCTAGTTCACATTCAAAATAAGTCATGTTATTTTCCCTCCAAGCCTCTTCTTCCTTTGTTTCCTATCTGAGTGGTATTAATAATCATTTTTTTCTACTATTATTCTTTATCCCCTTTTGTCTGGCTCACCATGTCTAATCAGTTCAGATCTTTAGGAATGTCATCTCCTAAAACAATTTTGAAACCATCACTGTGGATTCCATTGCAACTACCCCTCTGTCTCTCTCTCTCTCTGTGTCTCTCTCTCTGTATGTCTCTCTCTCTTTCTCTCTCTCTCTCTCTCTCTCTCTCTCTATATATATATATATATACTCTCTCTATATATATACACAACACATATATACATATATATATATATATATATATATATATATATACACCAAATACATCTTTTTTACTTTATCATCTCCTAACTGGTCTTAGGATTCATCTTTTTCTCTAGTCCAATCTGGAGGTAGTATCCTAACCTCTGAATTGCAAATCTGATCTTATTACACCCTTGCTTGAAGTCTCTGTGTAATACCCCTTTAAACAGCAAAGAGAAGTCCATGTTCCTTTTCATGATACACAAAGCACTTCTTGGTTTATTCTCTGCCTGGCTAGTTCTCCAGCTATAACCCTCTCTACTCCCATCTCTTCTCTGTGCTATTGACAGACAAACCTTACATGCTATTTCCTCTACCTACCCTAAACACTTGGCTCCCCTGCGTGCTTTCACCTGCCTTTTACATGTGCTTAGGTCTGAACTGGAACCTGTATTCTGGAAAGACTACTTTATTCCTAATGTAATGGCCAGTTCCCTGCTTATACTTGCTTAAGTTCTTGTATTTGTGCCCTAGTACAATTACAATGTCTGCTCCTCGAGAAAATGACTCTGCCATTTAGCTATTCACCATTTAGCTATAACTACAGTTCATGATATAGTGCAGAGCCTAGTGATATATATATATATAGAGAGAGAGAGAGAGAGGGAGAGAGAGAGAGAGAGAGAGACAGACAGACAGACAGACAGACAGACAGACAGACAGACATGATGAGAAAAGTAAGAGTAAGAGAGAGGAGGGATGAGAAAGGAAAAAATAAATAGGGAAGAGGCAGGGAGAGAGAGGAGAGAGGAAGAGAGTAAAGCCATAAGATTAAGAATATAAGCTCCAAGTTGAATGGATCTGGATTCCAGCCTTAGTTGTATTACTAACCAAATGAATACAAGTATGGCCTCAGCTCCAAGCATTTCATCTGTGAAAATAAGGCTGTCAATAAGGATTCAAATGTTATAAGGAATCAAGTGAGAGAATACTTAACATCTGGGAATGTGGCTCTATGTGGCTCTAGCAAGTAGAAGGCCCTGAATTGAAACCCAAGTACTACCAAGAAACAAGAGGTGTGGGGGGTAGACCAGAAGGGTGAGGGAGAGAAAGAAAGAGAGAGAAAGGAGGTTGAAAAGAACACTGGCAAAATATTAAGAGTATTGCTAGGCAAGTATATAATAAAGATTAGCCATCATTTAATTCTGTCCTGCTTCATGAACATATAGGATGAGAAAAACATTCAGTTTTTGTTTTTGACAATAAAAGCATACTTAAAGGAATATATGAACCTACTGACAGAGATTACTTAATTACTATCTAGAGGCCCAAGGCATGTTATTATGCTTCAGTCCCTGAAAAAGTTGACTGATTTCCCAGTTAGACAAAAGTTTAATTATCACATGAGGTAAAACAAAAATCTTCACTTGTTACAGGGAACTATGAGGCCAAGTATGGTATATTTTTAAATGTACCTTATAAATAAATACTGCATGAAATGGAAGGGAGAGTTTATTATAGCTGAAAACAGATTATGGAAACTGCTATCTCTAAATGTCTTGCTCTTCAGGTGTCCTTTTATTGGGGCGATAGATGAGTATAAGGTTGAGAAATGATCTTACTGTGTAGCCTAGGCTTTTCCTTTAATGTATAATTATCCTGCCTCCATCTTCTAAAGTATTACAGGTGTAGATCAACATGTCAAGCTTTACAAGTGGGTTTTGGTACTGGGGCTTGAACTCAGGACCTTGCACTTGCTACACAAGTATACACATCCATTCTTATTTTGCTTTTACTGTCTTTTAAGATAGGCTGTCACATTTTTGCAAACTAAAACACCTCTATTTTTGCCCACCTACTAGTTGGGTATACAGGTATGAACCATTATACAAAACTTGGGGGGGTGTTTGTTTTTTAGCATATGAATGAAATATAAATGTTAGCTAGCACAGAAAGATACTTTTTGATTATGTAAAACTATATGAGAGACTGGGTAGTTGATAAAGAAACAAATCCCATTTCTCAGTTCTGGGAATTCCAGTGTCAAGGTGCTTACAGGTTTGTTTGCTAGCTAGGTCCAGTCTCTGTTTCCAAATGTCTTCCTGAAAGCTGTGTCCTGTTGTAGCAGAAAAGCAGATGAGCTTACTCTCTAACCAGCCTGTTTGTGAAAGAGTGGGTAACTTTGATCTGTCTGATTTCATACTGCAATCCTCCTGTCTACTTCTTTAATACTGTAGCTAGGACTAAACATTCATCACTATGCCTTGCTTCAAGTATTCTTAAAGAAGGGAAGTAAACTGTTAATTTAATATTATTGCTCCATTTAGTTGTTTTTCTCATTTTCACTGAATTTATTATCTATTAATAGATGATACCAATTAATTTTTTTGCACCTTGATAGCATATTTTTACTCTTATTCATTCTGACAGTACATTTAACTCTCAAACTGTGATCTGTAAAGAGAATAGAGCACTTTTTTGGATCAGTTAAGTATAGGAAGACTTCCTACTCCCCATCATGTTGTGGAAGATTTTTTTCATTTGTGGGTTTTATCTAGCCTAATCCATGCATATGATTTGGAGAATTCACTGAAACATTGTCTGGTGGAATAATATTGGTTCTTCAATGTCATATTTGGTACTGTGGAAAAGGAATAAATGATACTTTGACACTGTGGTTATTCTCAACAGAATGCCTGCCAGCAGAATAAATCATTCACCTTTCAGAAAAGATCTGGGCATTATTACCTTGGTGATCTGTTGGATGTCTTATTTTTTGGAAGAGGAACAACAACTACAACTTAAGCGAACTTAATATTTGCCTTGATTATATTCAGGCTTTTAAGTTATCATTATCAAAAGTAACTTCTGAGTAAAGTTAGCAAACATATAGAGCAACTTTTAAAAGTGGTAGACTTAGAAGTTTGAGGTATTAATAGTGATTCCTTTATTGAAAAGAAAAGGTTAGAATGATTAAACAAGGTTAGTCCCTCATATCAGAGCTCTGGAGACTGTTTCCCAAATCTAACCAGTACAGTTTACCACCAATTTTTCCAAAAGAATTTAGATAACTTTTGTACCAATTCAGGTGTGTTTTTCTTTTTCTATCTCATGCTTATTAACATTTCATTGTTTTTTGTTAGTCTTTACTAGAATACAAAAGGGAAATTATTGTTTTTCACATTTTCTCTATTTTTAGTAATTGAAGGGTATGAGTGACAGGCTGTTAAAAATGAAATAACAGCTCATGTGATTAAAGCATCTATCTAGCAATAACGAAGCCCTAAGTTCAAATGCAGTACTACAAAAGGAAGAGAAACTGTGGGTTAGGAAAAAAATGTAAAACACATACACAATAAAGGGTTAATATAAAAATTTATAATGAATCCATACAAATGATTAACAAGGAACCATAGAATAGCAAGTGTTCTTATGACCTGAATGCACATTTTTCCAAAAACAGCATAAAAATAGACAACAGGTATATGAAAAGATACTCTGCATCACTAATTAAGGAAAAACAAACCAAAACTACTGTAGGATACCACGTTACACCTATTAGGATAACTACTATGGAGAGACAAGAGGTAA
The DNA here is from genome assembly GCF_024711535.1 of Dipodomys merriami. Taxonomy (NCBI): domain Eukaryota; kingdom Metazoa; phylum Chordata; class Mammalia; order Rodentia; family Heteromyidae; genus Dipodomys; species Dipodomys merriami. Next base: position 4,867,110 of record NW_027206457.1, read on the forward strand.
CAAGTGTTGTCAAGAGTAGAGAAAAAAATTCTTTTACACTATTGATAAAAATGTAGATTGATGCAATCCTTACAGAAAACACTATGGAGGTTCACTTTAAAAAGCAGCGGGGAGGGAGGAATTGAATTGCAGTATCTTACAGCCTTTCCTCCAATAGGCACATGGCAAAAAAGAAGTGAAATAACCACCAAATAAAGATATCTACACTCTTGAGTTCATTACATCATTCACACGATATATTTCAAGATATATCAACAAATGAATGATGAGAAAAATTGTACTGCATATGTAGAACTGTATTTTTCAAAGGTCAAAAAAGATACTGCCATTTGAGGATGAACTGAGAAAGCATTATATGAAATGAAATAAGCAAGACAAAAATAAAAATATTTAACCTGATCTACATGTGAAATTTCAAAAGTAAAATATCCAGAGAGATTAAAACAGTAGTTACCAGACAGAACCAGGAAAAATGTGTCAAAGGTACAAAAAAATCTCAGATATGTAGGATGAACAAACTAAAAGATCTAATGTGTAACATCAAGGTTATAGATAGGAGATATTAATCTCTTTCCATGGGGGAGAATCAAAGATGATGGATATGATTGTATGAGGGGTGTGTGTGTGTGTGTGTGTGTGTGTGTGTGTGTGTGTGTGTGTGTGTGTGTGTGTGTGTGTGTGTGTGTGTGTGTGTGTGTGTGTGTGTATCATAATATTGTGTTAGTCCTCAAGTGCACACAGTTTAAAAAAATTTAAGTGACCTTAGCTTAAAACCTAAATTTCATCCTACTGTGTGTGCCTGGTCAGCTGTCTCTCATTCACAGCCTTACTATTCAATTAAGGAAATGAGACTTCAATAAAGCATTGAAGTGTGATTAAGGGTATGCTTAAAAGTGTTTGTAAAATGACAAATGGTCAGTAGACTCCAGTCATATGTAAAGCCTATTTATGCAACATTTACTTTTTTTAAAAAACTAGAGTATATTTTCTAGGATAAAGAGATCCTTGAAAAATCCTGCACCAGAATCAACTCCAAATTGATTCAAATGAATCAAAGACCTCGAAGTCAAAGCAGACACCCTAAAAATATTACAGGAATAGGAGAAACTCTAGGGTTCCTTGGCAGAGGTCGAAATTTTCTTAATAAAGATCCAGAAATATAACAAATCAAAGAAAGGTTAGACAAATGGGATTGCATGAAACTGCAGAGCTTCTGCATGGCAAAGAACGTAGCTAGTAAGATCAATAGAAAGCCCACAGAAATGTTATTCTTTCTAATTGAAGCATAGAATTCCATGTGTATATGTTCCACATTTTCTTGATCCACTGAGGGGCATCTGGGTTGGTTCCATATCTTAGCTATAGTAAATAATGCAGTGAATGTGGTAGGTTTAGTATATCCTTGATTGTGGTCATTTGGGTAAATTCCCAGGAGTAGGATTTCATTGTCGTAGGGGAAACCTATATTTAGTCTTTTGAGATACCTCCACATTGCTTTCCACAGTGGTTGAATAAGTTAGCACTCCTACTAACAGTGTAATAGCATTCCTCTTTGGCCACATCCCTGCCAGCATCTGTTGTAAGATTTCTCAATTATGTCCATTCTAACTGGTGTAAGGTAGAATCTCAATGTTGTTTTGATGTGCATTTTTTTTATAGCCAGAGATGTTAAGCCATTCTTCATGTATCTCTCCCATTTCCTCTTCAGAGAGGTCTCTCTTAAGGTCGTTAGCCCTCTTTTTAATGGGATGGTTGTTTCTTTGTGGTTTGTTTTTGGGGAATTTAATTTCTTGAGCTGTATGTATATTTTAGACATGAGGCCCTTGTCTGTTGTATGGCTAGTAAAAATCTTCTTCCAGTCCATGGGCTTTCTGTTGATCTTGCCAGCTATTTCCTTTGCCCTGCAGAAGTTCTGCAGTTGAATGCAGTCCCATTTATCCATCCTTTCTTTGATTTGTTATGTTTCTGCTTCAGAGCTTTTTTTAACTGTTGCTCTATTGGTATTTTCAGTTGGATAATTCTTTGTAGTGGGGAGTTTCACCGTGCATTATAAAAATGTTTACCATTTACCAACTCTAGTCTTTGCCTTTTTACATTAGTTATACAGAGAAGAGATTTAATTAACATTCCAAGAGTATTTAGAATATATTCCAATCAACCCCACCCCCTATTCACTCCTTACATACTTCCCAAGACAATTTCAACAACTTTCATTATTTTATATTCATAGGTATAATCTACCTTGACCATATTCAATTGTTTTCATCCTCCTATTAGCCAAACAACAGAGACCAGTACCCTTTCCTCAACTGTTTCTCTTTCTTCATCCCCCCACTCCTGTCAATCAACAGATTTTATTGAGATTCTTTAAGCTGTTTTTATATATACTTGTGACATATTTCAAAATTATTCACTCTTTTTCCTTCCTCCTTCCCCTTCTGCCAAATAATGCCTTAGTTAAATTCATGATCTGGTTTTAACCATATATATATATATATATATATATATATTATTCATATGGGGTATACCCATATACCCATATGCATATGTCCATGGACAGGTTTATCTTTTAGATCTACCTCCCATTTTTAAGTGAAAAATGTTATCTTCTTTTTTTGAGCTTGTCATGTCTCAATATGCTGTCCTCCATCCATTTTCACAAAAATGACATTTCATTTTTCTTCATAGCTGTATAATTTCATAGTGCAAGCATACACACACACATACACACACACACACACACACACACACACACACACACCACATATTCTTTATTCATCTATTATTTTTACACCTTGGCTGATTCCATTGTTTGGCTATGTGAACAGTGTTTCCTACACTATGCAGAGATGGCTGGCTGGCCGACTGGCTGGCTGTGTATTTACTTACTTATGTCTAACTATCTAAAACACATACTTTGTATTATATAAGTTTTTGTTATTGTATCTGTCTTTGTTATTATTTTTATTTGTTTTAGTTTTCTTTGCTAGCCTAACTATATAGTTCTTATTGTTGTGTTTTAGTTTTTGTTCTTTTTCTTTTTTCCCCCTAAATACCTGATAATGAACATTATTTTTTAATTCATAACTTTTTTTGTTTCCGCTAGGCAAGCTTTCCTGTAATTTTCTGGCTCACTATTGCCTCTGTTTTCTAAATACCAGTAGCAACCAAACTGTCTCTAGACATTGCCCAATGTTTCCTAAAAAATAGAATAGTCCCTAGTTAGGAACAATTGCTTTGCCAGGTGACCTATCAATCTCTGTACTGTACTTGTTCTCAACCTTTATCTCAACTTTTGTTTCTTCTCATATTTGTTACTAATTTCTCTTTGCTTACCCATCTCCTGTCTTATTATCATGGTGTTTCCAGGGTATAGTAAGGACAACCATCCCCTACCTTACACATTCCTGAGCTTGAGGATCACTCCTTAGTAAAACCAACTCCATAAGCATCATTCTCAACTATATTCTCTTCTTATAGTGTTTCAGAAGTTTAGTCTTGCTTTCTTCCGTCCTTGGAGAAAAATTAGTACACATTTTGGCAATAGCTAACAACTGCACTTACTCCATTTTGGTATTCAGCAATATATTTGCTCTGAGTAGCTACAGAGTCAGATTTCTTCTAAGGCAAATATAAACTTTCCCAACCTCCCTCTCCCTAGTATTCTTAAGAAAATGAAATGGGACAGTTGAATGTTTTCTACTACTACAAAGTATAGGTGAAGTAAATATATCCTTTGGATAACTGGGTAGTTTTGTAAATTGTGTGATTAGATGTTTAAAACATTAGGTTCTCTCTTTTACCAAGAAACTGATATGACATTTAGTTGCAGATAGTGTTGCACGGTTTGATATTTCTTCATCTTGCATTCTGAATTTAGATGTGTTCTTAATCTGATATCCAGGATTGCATATTGCTGATGAAAGAAACAAGGCAATATTACTTTACTTTTCTGTACAAATGGATGGATATTCTTGAAACTCAACTTTTTTGACATTGAAATCAAGAATTTTAGTAATTATTTGAAACTCAACTTTGACATTTTGAAATCAAATATTTTCATTATTAATTGAACTCCAGATAAAAAGTTCCATTTTAAAAGAGTATTTATACCCTTAAATAACCCTTAGTTATTCTAAGGGTACCACTGCTAAATTTAATGTAATTAGGAAATTCTTTTTAATATATAAAATCGAAATATGTATTTTGGTACTAAGATGCAATTTTTTTTCATATATTTACGTACTAATACAGTGATTCCCATTCACCTAGGGATTGCAGTCAACATTCAGTCCCAGATTTGTACTGCTATTTTAACTTTCTTAGCTACCTTTTCATGGATCGAGATTGTAGTACAGACTTTTAAATAATTTTTTTTCCTGAGCACTTCACCTGAATTAAAAGCAATGATGATATCCCATCAGTGAACATAAATATAGTAGTCACTCATCTTTTATATCTTCTCAAACTGGTTAATCAATTACATATATTATTGAGCAGAATGTGACTGTTTTAATACTTTGTGTAGTGAATTTATATTAAATAACCGAACTTGTTGAGTTGTTACCAGTTATCAAGTTTAAAATGAACTAAGTCAAATTCTACATAATATACTTTATTATTCTGAGTTAAAGGTTAATGACACAAGATGTTCTGGACCTTGGGAGTATTGTATTGGTATAATTAAGAAGAATTTGAATTAATACATAAGTCATTGTAAAATATTTTGAACAAAAGATTCAAAGTTCTCTTAATAGACATGTGTGTTCATATTGATAATTATGGAGGAAAAATAAATCTGTCTAAAAATAAAGCTTGCCCCATTCATACATTCATATTTTTTCCCTTTCCCACCAAGGGAATCAACATTCCCAATAATACATTTTCTGAAATTTAGCTGAAATAATGGATAAAAATAAAATTTCACGTTTTAATTATTAGAGATCTCATTTTCCTTTCAGCACCAAGCATCTCAATTATTATCTATAGAGGTATTTACACATGAGAATGCTTTTACTATCCATTTTTAGAAATACAAGTTAATTAAAACATAGAGAGTAAAAGAAGCCTAAGGCATGTAGGAATTATAAGTTAAGTGTCACCTTTCTTTTTGTCCCTTCTCTTTTCCCTTTTTTCTTCCCTCCCATTTGGAATTTTTAAAGAACCTAAGTTACTATAATTCTTGAAAAGTAATGCAAGATTAACCTCTAGGAAAATATATAGTGCCTATGGCATGGTTCTTTTGTCAGAATTCTCAAACATGGTATATATTTGTGTTTCAGTGGCCTTTCCCAAAATAAACTTAAGTGAAAATGGTCTATGCTATATGTTACTGCATCGTGACAAATTTTAAAAAGCAATTCTTTAAAGAGGTCTGAATGGGGCTGGGAAGGTGGCTCAGTGGTAGAGTGCTTGCCTTGCATGCCTGAGGCCCTGGGTTCGATTCCTCAGCACCACATAAGCAGAAAGAAAAAGCCGGAAGTGGCGCTGTGGCTCAAGTGGTAGAGTGCTAGCCTTGAGCTGAAGAGCTGAGGGACATCGCCCAGGCCTAGAGTTCAGGCTCCAGGACCAGACTCCCCCCCCCCCAAAAAAAAAAGAGGTCTGAGTAAGTTAATGTAGATAATACTTTTTTTAGAGTTGCAAGCTATAACTTGAAAGTATGTGATGTTTTGTGATTAAGTAATGATGATCACACACAGAGAGACACACATTTTCTTCACAAATAGCACTAGGTAGCTCCACAAGATGATTTGATTAGATCTGATTCTAAATTTTTTCTTTTCTCTTTTTTTTTTAATTTAATTTTATTTTATTTGAGAACATACTGTACAGAGGGGCTACAATTACATGGGCAGGATAATGCATACATTTCTTACCAAGCATTGCAGCCTCCTCCTTTGTTTACCCTTCACCTCCCTTCCCAGCCTCCCCCCTCTCCCCACCCAATTATACCCCCCTCCCCCCCCCCCCCACCGACATTGTAAAGTTGGTTTTGACATGACATTTTGTACTTCTCATTGTTGCAACAGGTGAGTTAATGAGCATGACAACTGGGACCTTAGGTTAGGATGATCCTGGGGTGAGACAGTTGAGAGGGTGTATATTTTGAATTGCTCTCTTCAAGTTTTTTATTCTTTCTTTCTTTTTCTTTTTTTTTTTTTTTTTGTCGGTCATGGGGCTTGAACTCTGGGCTTCAGATCTTAGCCTCCTGAGTAGCTCAGATTATAGGCATGAGTCACCAATGCCTGGCAAAGTTTTTTATTCTTAACTGTAAATTTATGTGTAGTAAGTATGAAGTATGAAACACAGAATAACTGAGATTAGTGAGAGCCAGCATTAAATACAATAAGATATCTGACAGATGAGTAAAATGCAGCAACAAAATTGGAAACGCTGATGGGTCATTTTTTATTGGTTTTTGTTTGGTTGTTTTGCTTTTTTTTTTTAACCATGTAAGTCTTGAGTATCATGAGACTTCCAACTTATAGCAGAATTAGGCATTGCTTTGATCTGTGCTTAGCTATATTGGCTGAATTTGCTAGAGTATAAACATAGCAATTAATGTTAATCATGGCACACATGTTCTGTTGTGCCATATTTAGAATAGCAAAGACCATCCTGTTTTGAAGTGTTGCCTGTTCCATGATCTGGAGCTGATAGTTGAGTATAGTTATCCCTTAGCTCTATTACTGCTAATTTTAAATTCTGGAGTTAAGGAGAAACAAACCTGGTTAAAGTATTAACTATGTGAAGTCCAATTAGAAGGAAGAGCATTTGGGGTTCTTCTTTTATTATTTTTATTTGTTTGTTTGGGTTTTTATGTGAAAACAGTATATATGTATATAATTTTTTCACTATCTGGTTAAAAGCAGCATATTTATAAAAGTAAAGATTAGCGTAATGGAATACATAAAAGTAGTTAGAGGTACATGAATTGTCGTATATTTTACCTTTTAATATGTTTTATATATCCTAAAACAAGAACAGACTTTTTTTAATGTGCCACTTTAGAAGTCTTTAAAATGCATTTTTGGCCCAAAATCCTGCATTTAGTTTTTAGAGTGACATTCACTTACCACTCACTATTTTTTCTGCATTCTCCTCATATTTCAGAATGAAATATAAGACAACATGAGAAAAACAATTTTCATGTTTTTACTTTGAGGTCCCATTATAATTTATAGTACAAGTAATATAGTAAGTTTCTTGGATAAAATGGCTTAAAAAAGAAAATCTTGTCTGATTTGATTTTTTGGGAACAGTTAAATTTTCTCAATTTTATATGTAGTTCTAAATCATTATTTTAAGAATAGTGCTAAATTGTTAACTCTAAATCATTTTAATTGTATTTATTTTATATTTTAATACTCTATTATCTTTAAATTGTTGTACAGATGAATTCCCATGCACCAAAACAGTGTATAAATACAGTACATCTTGCTCAGTGCCACTCCGTTCAACATTCTAACCTTTCCTCTTCCCTTACTTATCTTAATTTTAAGTTATGTATTGACTTTTTTGCAATTGCAGCCAATGTGAACAATATACATTGATCTGTGTCATCACTTCAACATCTTCATACACACTTCAACTCACCCCTTATATTTTGAAATTCTGTGGTATATACAATGAATTATTGCCTTCATTCTCCTGCCTTATCCCCTTTATTCTTCTACCCCTCTCCTTTGGGCCCCATTCTACCCTCTTGCAAGTACCCATCTTTTGGTACTTATTTTGTTGCGTTTTGACATATTCCTTTCAAAGAATTATATTATTATTCCTCTCCACAGAGTCTGTTGCACTTCAGTTAATTCAAAATTCAAAAAGTAATTTGGAATTATGAAAGACATCAAATAGCAAAAGCAGTTCTTAGCAGGAAGAACAGTGTTGGAAGAATATCAATACCAAATTTGAAACTATCACAAAGCCATAGTAATAAAAACAACTTGGTACTGGCACAAGGTCTGAGAACCATTGGAACAGAATAGAAGACCCAAAAATGAACTCACTGACATTTAGCCATCTAATATTTGATATGTGAGCTAAAAGCACAGGTTGGAAGAAAAGCAGCCTCTTCACCAAATAAGCTGGCAAAATTGTCTATCCACATGCAGAAAATTGAAACAGTCCTTATATATCACCAATTCAAAGTCAACTCAAAGTCTATCAAGGACCTCACTGTAAAGCCAGAAATTATGAAAATATTACAAGAAAGGGTAGGGAAAACACTGGATGAGGCTCCTAGGCACAGGTCGAAACTTTCTAAGATCCAGAATCACGGCAAAGAAAGCATGGATAAATGACATTGCATCAAATTTAAAAGTTTCTGCATGTCTAAGGGTACAGCTATCAAGCTTAGTAGAATGCTCACAGAATGGGAGAATATCTTTTACCAGCTATCTATCAGACAAGGGCCTAATATCAATCAAGAAATTAAGCCCCTAAATAATAAACTGAAAGAAGCAACCCAATTAATAAATGGGCTTAAATAATACAATAATAAATGGACTTAAAGAGAGATTTCACAGAATAAGAAGAAGTAAGAATGGCCAATAGACATATGAAATGTTCAACATCTCTGGCCATAAAGGAAATGCAAATCAAAACAAAATTGAGATTCTACTTCACAGTAACAAATGCTGACATGAATGTGGCCGCAAGGAAACTCTATTACACTTTCAGTAGGAATGTCAGCTTTGTTCAACCACTCTGGAAAACAGTGTGTGGATTCCTTGGACAAAAGAAACAAAGAGCTACCCTATGACCTAGCAATTCCACTCATGGTCATTTATCCAATAGAACACAAACAAGGCCACACTAAAGCTACCAGCAAAAGCATGTTCACTGTAGCATTATTTACCATAGACAAGATATGAATTCACCCTATAATATATATATATATATATATACTTTTTCTTTCTCTTTCATCATAAAAAAAATATTGTACCACTGGTAAGGAAATAGAAAGACTTGGAAAAAATTATATTAAGCAAGGTAAACCAGACCCAGAGAAACAGGTTTTTATGGTCTCCCTCATTTGTAGTACCTAGAAAGCACCTATGAATCTACATGCTTTTGTTTTTATCTATAGAAATAGCAGGTGAAAGGAAGGCAAGAATGCAAGTTTTAATCTAGGTGGAAGGGACAGTTAGGCATGATGATCAGTAATCATGCTTATGAAGTACTTTCTCACAACCTGTTGGCTTTAGTTACTTTTGAAAGGGGAAGCATAAGTGACTATTTGGATTCTGAAAACATCCTCTCCTCTTTGTAGTTTTCTTCTGAACTCTCTATAGTCCTTCATTGCCAGGATAAGCTTTGTTTGAGTAGGTATTTCCGCATTGCTGTGATGAGATGTCCCAGTTGATTTTTTTTTCCTTGTTGCTAGAATAAGATATCCAAATTAGTCTGACCCACATTGGAGTAGGATGGCAGGTGAGGTCAAATGATAGGCTATTATTAGTAAGTCTCTTTTTGGCCAAATTTAGGCAACTGGGCAATTAGTAGAAATAGCTCCTAAAGAACACTTGCCTAGAATCCATTTATTTTGAAAGGCTAACTCAGTTTGACAAATAAATACTTGTAAGGGCCATTCTCTATGGGACAGATCTCAGATACTGCAGAAAAGGATCAAATCTACAATGACAAAAGAGAAAATTGTCAGTGTTAAATTGTTTCCAATTTAAAATTTTTGAACAGTATAGTAACTAATAGAACAATCTAGTTACTTCCATTTCTTACAGAAGTGTAGGATACTAATGGACAGAATTGTTAGAACGACTAAACTTTTCTAATTACGGTTAGAAACACGAGGTCATAAGCCTGTAATGGACTGGAATCAGAGGGCTTCTGCTTTGTTTTTCCACTTATGTTTTTCACTCTGCATCATCGTTCACTAATACAGCTTTTTCATGATGAAGGTTTTATAATGCATGTTCTTGCTATGAAATGATTCTGCCATGTTACAGATTATTTTTCCAAATTTAGTGTGATAAATTTACAAAGCAGCATTAGAACTTTCCTATCTGGCATATTAAACAAATCTTATTTTTTATTGTTGGTATAGTGTTTTAATTAAGTTTTCCATTTTAAATGTTAAATTTTCCAGTTCTCATTTACCCCTTTGACATTAAAAAAAAGAAAGGTTAAAACTTCTTATTGAAGCTTCCTTAACATGACCTATATATATATAACATGACCTATAATACATGGTATGTATTGTAACAGGCAGATTCTAAGGGAAAGAAGATTAATTAAAGATGATTAGTCACTATTAAGGTTTTACATTACAACTCTACACATTATTAATTGCCTTTGAGTTAACAGTTTCTCAAATTATTTTATGTTTGAAAAGTTTTAATACATTTAGTATGTATTTAATTTTAATCATTATTATACTTCTTTCTCTTTCAAGAAATATATTTACAATTCCACTTGGGAGATTCATGGACTGCTTAAATCAAATTGTCAAGTATACTTACTACATGCATTATGTTAATAAGCTAAGCTCTAACCTGAAGTATCTTGACAACCTCATAATTTGATTTTAACTTATTCTGCATATAAAAAGCTTTATTGTATATAGAATATCATGTGTTAGCACTTCATTAATGTGAGTACAATCACTTCTACAACTAATTTCCTGTTATATTTTGAACTAATATAAATAGTACTGCTTTATTGATGCCCTTCCCCATTTCATTCCTGAAGTATTTTTATCTACATGGTATCTGTTAATAACTAGTGTAACTATTACCATAATAAACTTTCTGCTTCCACATGTCTCCCCTAGGACCAAAAGCAAAGAACACACTTTATTTGTTTCTCTCTCTGATACAGATTTATCTGCCAAATACATAGGAGGTACTTAGAAGATATTATTTGAAGGGTGGCAATAGTGGGCAAAAAAATTTAAACATTTAACTACATCATATTATAGTCAAGCAAATGGAGCCCTAAAAGATATATACTTTGCCAGTATCCACTTTTCCCAAGTTATCAGAATTAATTATATATATATATATATATATATATATCAATTATGATAAGACAGTTCTAGATTCAGCAAAATATCCCTACCTAGTGTGTGCTAATAGTAATGATGCCAAGTTTTTCTGTAGTATAAGGAACCAAAAAAGTTAGAGAAGTTTCAACACTCAATGGAGCTTAGCTAGAGTTTTACTTTTCTTATTGTCTAGATGATGTACAGTGTGGTTACAGTTACCTAAGTAAGATAAGTACATTTTTTGTCAAACTTGTTACTTCTTCCCTTATTTTTCTCCTACTTTCCCTCCCTTCCATATCCCCCCAAGTTGTACAGATCATTTCTAACATACTGTCTTGTGAATATCATTGTTGTAATGGTTCCCCCTTGCCCTTTGTCTCACCATTCTGTTGTTCCCCTTAACCAACCCAGATGCCCCTCAGTAGATGAGTGGATTAAGAAAATGTAACATATATATATATATATATGTGTGTGTGTGTGTGTGTGTGTGTGTGTGTGTGTGTATAAATATATATATACATATAGATAATGGAATTCTATGTTTCCATCAGAAAGAATGACACCACCCATTTGTAAGGAAATGGAAAGACTTGGAAAAAATCATATTAAGTGAAGTAAGCCAGACCCAAGGAAGCATAGGATCATGGTATCCCTTATTTACAATAATTAGTATATGTCTAGGATAAGCTTAGTAAATGAGCAAAATAGCTCAATAGCTACATAATGACCACCTAGAGTTTCACTTTTGCTAGTATGTTACAGTAGTGACAGTGGAAAAATTTTCTGTAATGTATAGAAAGGGAACTGACAAGAGGTAAGAAGTTGGTTTATAAATAAATAAAGAGTTCCTACAATCAATGGAGCTTAGCTAGGATTTTACTTTTCTAGTCTTTTGTAGTAGTAATAGTGGAAAGTTTTACTGTCAGTTTCTACAGGAAGGTTGGTTTTGACATGTTCATGTATACATACAACTTAGCTTGATTAGACTAGCCCCATAGGTCACTCTCCCTTATTCCTCTTCCTGAACCAATCTCAACAAACTTCTTGTTTCATTTTCCCACAATGAAGCATTGTACATATACACATTCACACGTTTATAAAGTGTTTTTGTGCTTCTTCACCCTTTCTGCCTTCCATTTTTAATAACTCATTTTGTATTTTAATGGCCCTGTTATGTGATTTTTGAGAAATAAACCTCTAACCTCAGCTGATCATTTTGTATTTATTCTGATACCAGTTTTTCAAGAGACTGGTCACTTCTGCTCATAAATGTTGTATCCTTTATTCCCTTGATTAAATTGACTACCTTAGATGTAAATGATTTTGAGATTCACTTTGAATTTAAATATCTGTCTAATATTTGTGAGCACAATTAAAGTAGGTTGAGTGATAGGTTGGTCGGTTGGTTTCCTAAATGTAATCCAAAGATACCTAGCATGTAGTAAGAATTTAGAATTCTGTGAAAAGCAAATAACTCTTAAAAGACAGAAATGTGTAAAAATGCATTTTTGTAGGTAACCAGCCTAGATTGAAAATAATCTTTTATTAGGTAAATAAATACTTAGAAATCCAACAAACCCTATTTCAGCTATGAAAAACATTTGTGAATAGTAGTGGTGCACCAACACTGAACATTAATTAACTGTAGTTTTTATGACTTTTTAAATGAGGCAGAGGTGAACTCAATAAGAATGTATAAAAAAAGAAAGGAACTATATATCTACTATATATATACGTGTGTGTGTGTGTGTGTGTGTGTGTGTGTGTGTGTGTGTGTGTGTGTGTGTGTGTGTGTGTGTGTGTGTGTGTGTGTGTGTGTGTGTGTGTGTGTGTAGTAGGGATGGGGGCTTGAACTCTGGGTCTGGTGCTATCCCTGAGCTCTTCAGCTCAAGGAGAGCTCTCTACCACTTGCCACAGTGCCACTTCCGGTTTGCTGGTGGTAAATTGGAAATAAGAGTCTCATGGACTTGCCTGCCCAGCTGGCTTCGAACCATGATATTCAGATCTCAGCATCTCAGCCTCCTGAGTAGCTAGGGTTACAACTGTGAGCCACTGACACACAGCAGCAATTTATATTTTAACAATTTACTTTAAACACAAGAATTGACAGAAAGTCAGGAAATGTTAGTGATTATTGCTTTCAAGAATCAGTTCTCCAATTCATTCCATCCTTGGGAGAGCCTCATATTGATATTTTTAATTAACATCTTTTAACACCTAGAAAGATAGTAGGAAAATATTACAACCGCAAAATCTCTTCCAAATTCCTTAGCATCATGACCTCACAGTGATAGAGGAAATATGTGACTTTAGTTAAGAGAAACATGTAAAAGTAGAATTCAGAATATTTCTCTGTCTTTGGAGATCATTACAGTAACTTGCCATGATTACTTGAATTATATTTCTAACAACATAAAAGTTATGAAAAATAAATCTATGATAATACACATGGAAATTATATTATCTATTGCTCATTTTTAGTAACCTTCATCAAAGAAAAATTATATCCTCTTAGAAGTTCTATTTCTGTAAATTAATAGATTCTATCATTATTTGCTGCCAACATCTTCTTGCTTAAAGTTTCTTGCTTTTTTTCTCCAAGATTTTCCTATTGATGTACAATCAGAAATACAGTAAGTTCAATCTTTTCTCCCATTAGAACAAAAATACTTCTGATCATGATTTCAATAGAGAGAGAAAGCAGACAGAAGTATAGTCATTGCTCATCCAAAATTAATGACATTTAGTTTGGTAATATTTGCCTGTGTTACATATCTAAGCCTGTCTGACTTGAATGTACATACTCTAATATTAAATTAGAGGTAGAGCTGTCTGCTAAGCATGATGAATCTTCTTTTGGGATCACATGTGGCAGAAAAAAACAAGGAGTGTCTAAAACCAAAGACTTAAAAGATAAAAATTTTAAGTGATTTCTAGAAACTGAGAGTTTGTCCTTGTGACTAAGGACCCATTCTAACAGATTCCTTATCTATGCTTACTAAATTAGTATATGTGTTCAGAATGTTTTCTGGCAGAAATGTTTGATACAACAAATTATAGAAAATGTTTGGTTTCTATAACTATAGCATTAATCTTGTAGGGTTTTGTTTTATCGTATAGGTTTTAAACTTGTGCTGTGGACTAATGTCACTCCTTGGGCATATTTTTAATTGTTTAAATCTACACCAAACTTATAATCATTAACATTATAATATTTGAAAATACAATTTTTCATATTTACAAAATTGTATTTCCATAATGACACATGACAAGCTAATAAGCTCCATTTTTCCAGTCAATGATGAGCTCCGTGTGTGTGTGTATGTGTGTGTGTGTGTGTGTGTATGTGTGTGTGTGTGTGTGTGTGTGTGTGTGTGTGTGTGTATGTGTGTGTTTGTTGTGTCGGTCGTGGGGCCTGAACTCTGGGCATGGGCACTGTCCCTCAGCTCTTCAGCTCAAGGCTAGCTCTCTACCTTGAGCCACAGCACCACTCCTGGCGTTTTCTGCTTATGTGGTGCTGAGGAATCCAACCCTGGGCCTCATGCATGTGAGGCAAGCACTCTACTACTGAGCCACCTTCCCAGCCCCAGTGATGAGCTTCCTTATCTAAAGATGAGCTGCCTGCTTTCTCTTTCCTTTCAGCTTCTCTTTTCCTTTCAGCTTTCCTGTTTTATACACTTTGTCAGTTTGTGTGTCCTGATCACCTTGTTTACCCAGTCCCGAATAAGAGACTTAAGTTAGGGCCTCAAACATTGCAGCTTTTAAGTTGATGGCCTCTGAGCTACAAAATGTTCTCTTAACTATTGCTATTGAGAGTGAGAATTCTTAGTGATTTTTACCAACCATATGGCTCTTTGTGGAAATGTCTAAACCTTCTAGAAAATACTATCAATGATTTGTTTACTGTATTTTTTTCCAAAATGAGCCATAATAATACTTCTATAGAAATATATTTTACTGTTTGCTGAACAGAATATCATCAGTCAAGAATTTTAAATAACATTATGAATAATTTTGAAACATTTTCATTTTAATATTTTTATAAAATATCAAGATACTATATTACCAGATATAACTTTTATTTCTTTATAGCATAGTATATCAAAAAGATATTATGGGCTGGGTACCATTGGCATATACCTGTAATTCTAGCTACTCAAGAGGCTGAGATCTGGAGAATGACAGTTCAAAGCCATCCTGGTCAGAAGTCTATCTCCAAAATAACCAGCAAGGCCAAGCTGATAGAGAATGAGCAACAAAAAAAAAAAAAAAAAGAGGGGGGCTATGGTTTATTATTAACCACTAGGCTTTAGTCCTTATTTTGATCTTCCCCAAAATTATTTAATTCACATATTGAAATTTTGTGATTGAAATTTCTAAGGATTATGTTTTTCTTTAGGTTTTTTTTAATTGTCCAGGTGATGTATAGAAGGGTTACAGTTATATAAGTAAGGTAATAAGTACATTTCTTGTCGAAATTGTTACCCCTTTCCTCATTATTCTCTTACTTGTCTTTTTCTCTACTTTATAGAAAGATTTAAGGTGAGTATGGTGGCCCAGACCTATAATTCCAGCACTTGAGAAGTCCAGGCAATAGGATCATGAGTTCAAGGCAAGCCTCAGCTAGTGAAGCCCTGTCAGAAAAAAAAAAAAAAGGGCTGGGAAGGTGGCTCAGTGGTAGAGCACTTGCCTCGCATGCATGAGGCCCTGGGTTCGATTCCTCAGCACCACAATAAGCAGAAAAAGCCAGAAGTGGTGCTGTGGCTCAAGCAGTAAAGCACTCACCTAGAGCTGAAGAGCTGAGGGACAGTGCCCAGGCCCAGAGGTCAAGCCCCAGAACCAGCAAAAAATGAATAAATAAATAAAGAGAGGAGAGACAAGAGGGAAAGAAATGGAGGGAAGGAAAAGGAAAAAGGAGAAAAGAAATGTAGAGAAAGGAGTAGAGTGAGGCCAGTTGTCTTTTTTTTTTTAATTTTATTTTATTTTATTTGTGAACATACTGTACAGAGGAGTTACAATTACATGGGCAGGATAATGCGTACATTTCTTACCAAGCATTGCAGCCTCCTCCTGTGTTTACCCTTCACATCCCTTCCCAGCCTCCCCCCTCCCCCCCAATCCCAATCCTTCTCCTTCCCCCCCCCCCCCCCCCCCCCCGCACCGACGTTGTAAAGCTCGTTTTGGACATGACAACTTGTACTTCTCATTGTTGCAACAGGTCCACCTGTATCCTTAAACAACTGGTTTTTCCCCATCTCCTCCACAAGTTATACTGACGCCAGTTGTCTTTTTACTTCCTCCTTACCTCCCACTTGGTCCACACAAGGACCAAGCTTCTATCATATGAACCTTTCAGAGACTCACTCAAACCTTATCAAAATCAAAACTACCCCTACTTTTTTTTTTCAGTACTGGGGTTTGAATTTATTTATTTGCTTATTTATTTATTTATTGTCGGTCATGGGGCTTGAACTCTGGGCCTGGGCCCTGATCCCTCAGCTCTTCAGCTCAAGGTGAGCGCTCTACCACTTGAACGACAAGGCTACTTCCGATTTTCTACTAGTTTATTGGAGATGGGAGTCTCAGGGTCTTTCCTGCCTGGGCTGGCTTTGAATCCTAGCTACTCAGCCTCCTGAGTAGCTAGGATTACAGTCATGAGCCACCGGCACCCAGCTGGGGTTTGAAGTTAATGCCTTGCACTTGCAAGCACTCTTTAACACTTAAGCCTTTTCTCAAGTGATTATTGCTTTAGTTTATGTTTAAGATAGGGTCCTAAGCTTTTACTCAAAGCTGACCTCAGATTATGATCCTCCTTGGGAGCTTATGTTACAAATATGAGCCACCGCACTTGGCTGATTTGTAGTTGTTGTTTAATTATCCTTAAGAAGTTGTACAAAAAAGAGGTGCCATTTAACAAAGGTTATGAGTACAATGCATCTTAATCAGTGTCATCCCCTTCCATATTCTCACCTCAATTCCATCTACCCTTTTCCTTACTATTTTTGTTTTGTGTTATATACAATGAATTCTTGACTGCATTCTCCCTCTTTTCCCTTTTATTTATCTACTTCTCTCCCCTTGGCCCCACCTTGCCAGCTTTAATCAGCAGGCCCTTCATTTGGAAAAGAAGCTGTATTTTACTGAGCCCATGTTAAAATGTAGGAGTTTGTTTCTTTTCAGCATTCAGTTTCTGGAGAAGAGGGTGTCATTTCTAGGGAAGAACATATATGTGATTCGATATTTTCACTTTTATTAGATGAATTTAATGAAAAGTGACTTAATTGGATTTATATTCTGAAATTTTTACCAAATTGTGATGTGATCATTTGTTATGAAGTATTTCAGGCAACCCTGATGATGTCAATTGCCCTTATTTTTAAAGATAGTTAGATTTCAAGGCAGGAATATCCAGAATATATTTCAATTGTTGGAAAATGAACTTTTTTCATTTTCCGGGATGAGAGGAGTCTAATGTAAATCATGATATCTCTAGTTTTTTTATCCTGCTGCCATGTTCTTCCTATACAGTATAATGTACTTCATCCTCTCAGCCCCATCCCTACTCACTGACTATAGTCTTACTTGTCCTCTTCATTGCTCCTTTTAGTATAGTCTGGATAGGTTCTAGAGTTAGTTTGGATTATTGTCTGTTTAGCCTTTACAACACTATCATATTCATAGCCCAGTTATTCTCTAATATAACCCCACTTGTCTGACTCATGTCTAGGAGACAGAAGGTGGGAGAGACCATGGGACATGTGGGATCTTGTTCAGTGGGAATTAAGTTACTTGGTTTTCAAAGAGAAGAAAACTCTGATCCTAAAAGTGACTTCTGAAACACTTCAATAAACTTTTAAGTGGGTCTGGGAATTCAAAGCATTCAGGCAAAATATTCCCTGGGTCCAGTATCTTTGTTGCTGACTTGGGTTCCAAAGTATAGTTTGGCACACATATATGGTCAGGTTGAAAAGTTAATCTTGAAATCTCTCTAATGCTATGATTCAAGATCATTTTTGCTTTCTTATTACAGGAGATGTTAGCATCAATATGTATGGAGATTTCAAGCTCCTCTTCTAATGTTACTGTGATTTGTTACTGTGAAATGTAGTTTTCCCTACTGTGTTGTAGAACACTGTTTGGGGACCAATTATCCAAACTCTATCTCACATGCTGCACTTCCTGACCTCTAGTGCTTACTTAATTGATTTTTTAAGCTGTCATATATTAGAAAAAATGTGCAGTATTTGACTTTCTGTATCTATCTTATTTCATATATCAAAATTTTTTCTAGTTTCATTCATGCTGTTGAAAATGGCAGCCTTTTAGCTAGAATAAAATTCCACTCTGGGTATACATATGTTTATGTGCAGTGCCGCATAGGAATGTATATCACTTTGATATGCTGACTTCATGACCTTTGACTTTACACCCAGTAATGGGATAGCTAATCATGTGGTAGATCTGTTTTTAGTTTTTTGAAGAAACCTCTGTACTATTCTCCAAGAGATTAGTATTGCCACCAACAGTAGAAGAGTTGCCCATTTTTCTTTTGGGGTGTGTGTGTCTGTGTGTCTGTATGTCTGTGTGACTGTGTCTGTGTGTGTGTCTCTGTGTGTGTAATTTTGATTATAGTAATTCTAACTGCAAGAGATAACTTATTATGGTGTTGATTTGCTTTTTCCTGATTGCTAACAATGACCATTGTTTCATATACTTTTAGTACATTTGCATTTTTTCTTTTGTTAAATGTCTATTCATATTATTTACCAATTTTAAAATTGAACAGTTTTGTTGTTGATTTTTTTGTGGTTCAGATGAATACATATACACACACATACTTACACATATTTTTTTTTATTCTTGATTGCATCTTTGGGTAGTTGTCTACTTTTATTTTTTTTCTTACGTTCCTCAATACCTATGCCAATAAAATGTTTTCCTTGTGTTTCTTTCTAGTAGTTCATAGGTTGAGTTGTTACATTTAGGTCTTTGAGGCATTTGAGTAGATTTTGTTACTGGGTAAGACCTAAAGGACAAGTTTCAATCTTCTGTAAATGAATAACCATTTGCCTAGGACTATATACTGAAGTCTATCTTTTCTCTGATGTATGTTTTGGGGGCCTTTGTTAGCAACAAAGTGGCAGTATACATACATGGATTTGTTACAGAATCTCAAGTCTATTCAGCCATTCTTTGTGTTTCATGTCAGTACTATGTTGTCTTGTTACTATAGTTCTATAGTTTGTCTTGAGATTAGTAACAAAAGCTATCAGTTTTGTCCCCTTCACTCATGGTTACCTTGGTTCTTCAGGATGCTTTGTGATTCCATGTGAATTTCAAAATTATTTTTTCTAGTTTTGTGAGAAACATCATTAATACCTAAATAGGAATGCATTGAATCTTAAGTCCCAATATATGGTGTGAGCTCTTTGTATATTCTAGATATTAGTCATCCTTCAGTTGAATAAGGAGCATATATATATTCCTATTGTATGAATTTTCCTTTGGTTCTGGTAATTGTTTCTTTTATTTTTTTTATTGTGAAAATACTGTACAGAGGGGTTACAATTACATGGGCAAGATAGTGAGTACATTTGTTATCAAGCATTGTAGCCTCCTCCTTTGTTTCCCCTTCCCATCCATTGCCATCCTCCCCCCCGCCTCCCCACCCAATCTTCCCTGCTCCCCCCCACCCCCCTACCCCCCCACCAAAGATGTAAAGTTCGTTTTCGACATAACGACTTGTACATCTCATTCTTGCAGTGGGTCCACCTGTATCCCTATTTAAACGATTTGTTTTTCCCCTTCCCCTCCACAAATTATACCGACATCAAATACAGTGAAAGCAGGGGTTATACTGTGAGGGAAGGACATAAAAAGCAATAAAGAAATGATCTTATAAATGTGTTAGAAACAATCGCATGAAAGAAAAAAAAAACATTTTAATACATATCTTAGGGTTCATTTCCCTAACATCACCTTATCAGACCTTTTCTGCTTGACTCATACATATACTAGATATTGCAAATAAGGGAAACCATGGGACCTATGTTTCTTTGGACCTGGCTTACGTCATTTAATATAATTTTTTCCAAACCTTCCCATTTCCTAACAAATGGGGCAATGTCATTCTTTCTGATGGAGACATAGATTTCCATTGTGTATATATACCACATTTTCTTGATTCATTCATCTACTGAGGGACATCTGAGTTGGTTCCATATCTTAGCTATAGTAAATAGTGCTGCAATAAAAATAGTCATGCTGGTAGTTTTAGTGTGATCTTGTTTATAAACATTTGGGTAAATGCCCAAAAGTGGGATTGCTGGGTCATTGTCGAGCTCTATGTGGAGTCTTTTGAGGAACCTCCATACTGCTTTCCAAAGTGGTTGAACAAGTTTACACTCCCACCAACAATGAAGTAAGGTTCCCTTCTATCCACATCCCTTCCAGCATCTGTTGTTTTTAGAGTTCTTGATTTTAGCCATTCTAACTGGAGTGAGGTGGTATCTCAATGTTGTTTTGATTTGCATTTCTTTTATGGCTAGGGAGGTTGAGCATTTCTTCATGTGTCTATTGGCCATCCTTCTTTCCTCTTCAAAGAAGTTTCTCTTTAAGTCTTTAGCCCACTTATTTATTGGACAGTTGTTTCTTTCAGGATTTGTTGTTGGGTGGTTTAATTTTTTGAGTTCCAAGTATATTTTAGATATGAGACACTTGTCCATTGTACGGCTAGTGAAGATCTTCTCCCAATCAGTAGGCTTTCTATTGATCTTGCTAGCTATGTCCTTTGCCATGCAGAAGCTCTGCAACTTCAAGCAATTCCATTTGTCCAACCTTTCTTTGATTTGTTGTGTTTCTGGGTTTCTATTAAGAAAATTTCAGCCTGTGCCAACAAGACCTAGGGTTTCTCCTATTCCATCAAGTGTTTAACCAATTTTGCCAGCACCATTTACTGAAGAGGCTGTCTTTCTTCCATTCTATTTTTTTAGCTCCCTTATCGAAGATTAGATGGCTATAGGTCTGTAGGTTCATTTCTGGGTTTTCAGTTCTATTCCATTGGTCCTGAGGTCTGTTCTTGTGCCAGTACCAAGCTGTTTTTATTACTATGGCTTTATAGTAGAGTTTGAAATTTGGTATTGATATTCCTCCAGCAGTGTTCTTTCTGTTGAGGATCGTTTTTGGTATTTGGGGTCTTTTATTGTTCCATATGAATTTTTGGATTGCCTCTTCTATTTTCTTGAAGAATGAGGTTGGAATTTTGATGGGTATCGCATTGAATTTGTAGATAGCCTTGGGAAGTATTGGCATTTTCACGATGTTGATCTTTCCAATCCAGGAGCATGGGAGTTTTTGCCACTTTCTAAGTTCCGTTTTGATTTCCTTTTACAAGTTTTTAAAGTTTGCATCATAGAGGTCCTTCACCTAGGTTAATTCCTGTGTATTTTATTTTTTGTGGGGCTATTACGAATGGAGTTGCTTTCCTAATTTCAGCCACACTTTTCTCATTGTTGGCATACAGAAAAGCCATTGATTTTTGAGGGTTAATTTTATACCTTGCTACTTTGCCAAAGTTTTGAATCAGCTTGAGTAATTTGGGAGTGGAGTCTATGGGATTCTTTAAATACAAGTTCATGTCATCTGCAAAGAGGGAGAGTTTTACTTTATCTTTCCCTATTTGGATCCCCTTTATGTTTGCATCTTGTCTTATTGCTGTAGCTAGACATTCTAATTCTAGATTGAAGAGAAGTGGAAAGAGTGGGCATCCTTGTCTTGTTCCTGAGTTAATAGGAAATGGCTTTAGTTTTTCACCATTAAGTATAATGCTGACTGAAGGTTTCTCATATACAGCCTTTATTGTATTGAGGAATGTTCCATGGATTCGTAATTTTACCCGAACCTTCATCATAAAGGGGTTTTGGATCTTGTCAAATGCTTTTTCTGCATCTATTGACATAACCATGTGGTTCTTATCCTTGCTCCTGTTGATGTGATGAATTATATTAATTGATTCGTGTATATTGAACCAGCTTTGTATCCCTGAAATGAATCCTGTTTGATTGTGGTGTATGATTTTTTGGATGAATTGTTGATGTCGATTGGCCAAAATTTTGTTGAGAAGTTTTGCATCAATGTTCATCAAAGAAATGGGTCTATAGTTCTCTTTCTTTGATGAATCCCTGCCTGGTTTTGGGATGAGGGTTATGATAGCTTCATAGAATGTGTTCGGTAGTTGGAGGAGTATTGATGTGAGCTCTGCTTTGAAGGCCTTGTAGAATTGCGCTGTAAAACCATCTGGTCCTGGACTTTTCTTAGGTGGGAGGTCTCTTATTGCTGTTTCTATTTCAATGCTTGATATGCACCTGTTAAGATGGTTTAACTCATCTTGGTTTAGTTTTGGCATGTCAATATTTGCTAGGAAAAGGTCCATTTCTGCCAAGTTCTCAAACTTATTAGCAAATAAGTTTTGAGAAGTATTCCCTTATAATGTTCTGAATCTTGGTTGTTTCTATGGTGATGTTTCCATTCTCATCTCTGAGTTTATTTATTTGGGTGTGTTCTCTTCTTTTTCTGATAAGATATGCTAAGGGTCTGTCAATTTTGTTGATTTTTTTCGAAGAACCAACTCTTTGTTTTGTTGATTCTTTCTATGGTTTTTTTGGATTCTAATTCATTTAATTCTGATTTAATTTTAATTATTTCTTTCCGTCTACTTGATTGGGGTTTATCTTGTTGCTCTTTTTCAAGGAAGCTCAGATTCAGAATCTTTTATGCTCCCATATGAATTTTAGAATTGATATTTTTATATCTGTGAAAAATGACATTGAAGCTCTGATGGGTATTAGATTTCTGTAGATTTCTTTTGCCATTATGGCTACTTTTTTTTTAAATATGTTTTTAATTGTAAAGATACTATACAGACTGGTTACAGTTACATGAGTAAGGTAATGAGTACATTTGCTATCTAGCATTGT
Organism: Dipodomys merriami; assembly: GCF_024711535.1. NCBI lineage: Eukaryota > Metazoa > Chordata > Mammalia > Rodentia > Heteromyidae > Dipodomys > Dipodomys merriami. The sequence continues at coordinate 4,890,090 of NW_027206457.1, forward strand.
TACCTCCTCCTTTGTTTTTCCCCTACCATCCTGTCCTTCCCTACCTCTCCAACTCCTCCCCACCCTGCCAACTTGCCAACTTGCCAACTTCAACATAGCGTCTTGTACATCTCATTGTTAACAATGAGTGAACTTGTATCGATATTTCAGCATTTTGGTATTTCCCTTCCCCTCCCCAAATTGGAAAAATGTATTTACAAGATGCAGGGCCCCTGAATCAAAACAGTGAAAACAGAGGTTATACCATGGGGGAAGAACATACGAAAGAAACAAAAAAAATCTCATAGTACAACATTCATTCATTAAAAACAACAGCAAGAAAGACTTAGAGGGCTGGGAAGGTGGCTCAGCGGTAGAGTGCTTGCCTTGCATGCCCGAGGCCCTGGGTTCAATTCCTCAGCACCACATAAGAAAAAAGCTGGAAGTGGCGCTGTGGCTCAAGTGGTAGAGCGCTAGTCTTGAGCTGAAGAGCTGAGGGACAGCGCCCAGGACCAGAGTTCAGGCCCCACGACCGGACCCAAAAAAAAGAAAGACTTAGAATCATCTTCTATCTGGGGTGGAATCTCAATGTTGTTTTGATTTGCATTTCTTTTATGGATAGAGAAGTTGGGCATTTCTTCATGTGTCTATTAGCCATTCTTATTTCCTCTTCAGAGGAATTTCTCTGTAAATCTTTAGCCCACTTATTAATCAGGTAGTTGTTTCTTTGAGGATTTGTGGTTGGGGATTTAATTTTTTGAGTTCTAAGTATATTTTATATATGAGGCCCTTGTCTGTTGTATAGCTAGTGAAGATCTCCCAGTCTGTAGGCTTTCTATTGATCTTACTTGCTATGTCTTTTGCCATGCAGAAGCTCTGCAGTTTCATGCAGTTCTGTCCAATCTTTCTTTGGTTTGTTATGTTTCTGGATCTTTATTAAGAAAATTTAGTCCTGTGCCAAGGAGCCCTAGAGTTTCTCTGATTTCTTCCTGTAATGTTTTCAGGGTGTCTGCTTTGACTTTGAGGTCTTTGATCCATTTGTAATTAATTCTGTTGCAGGGTGATATATAAGGATCTAGCTTTAGTTTTCTATAGGTGTTTAACCAATTTTGCCAGCACCATTTATTGAAGAAGCTGTCTTTCTTCCATTTTATTTTTTTAGCTCCTTTATTGAAGATTAGGTGGCTATAGGTCTGTGGGTTTATTTCTTGGTCTTTGGTTCTATTCTGTTGGTCCTCAGGTCTATTCTTGTGCCAATACCAAGCTGTTTTGTTTACTATGGCTTTGTAGTAGAGTTTGAAATTTGGAATTGATATTTCTCCCACACTGTTCTTTCTGCTAAGGATTCTTTTTGCTATTTGGGGTTTTTTTGTGTTGCTTCTTCTATTTCCTTGAAGAATGAGGTTGGGATATGATAGGTTGCATTGAATTTGTAGATAGTCTTTGGCAGTATTGCCGTTTTCCCGAGTTAAACCTCCCAATCCAGGAGCATGAGTAGTTTTTCCACTTCCTTAATTCTGCTGTAATTTCCTTTTTCAGGTTTTTAAAGTTTTCATCATAGAAGTCCTTCACTTCTTTAGTTAACTCCTATGTATTTTATTTTTTGTGGCGTTATTACAAAAGGAGTTGCTTTCCTGATTTCAGCCACGTTCTTCTCATTGTTAGCGTACAGAAAAGCCATTGATTTTATACCCTATTACTTTGCCAAAGTTTCAAATCAGCTCCAGTACTTTGGGAGTGGAGTCCATGGATGACTTTAAAGATCATATCATCTGCAAAGAGGTAGTTTTACTTCATTTTTCCCTATTTGGATCCCCTTTATGTTTGCCTCTTGTCTTATTGCTCTAGCTAGGCATTCTAAATTGAAGAGAAGTGGAGAAAGTGGACATCCTTGTCTCGTTCCTGAATTTAGAGGAAATGTCTTTCGCTTTTCAAGTATGGCCATTTTCATGACTGTAATTCTGCCAATTCATGATGAATGGGAGGTCTTTGGATTTTCCAGTGTTTTTCTTCAATTGTTTTTTTCAAGATTTTATGCCTTTCCCTATAGAAATTTTTCACTTTTGGGGACAAGACTCAGGTATTCTGTTTTTGAGGCTATTTGAATGGTATATTTTTCCTGATTTGTTCCTCAGCCTATACATTGTTGACATATAGAAAACGTACTGATTTGGGGATACTGATTTTTTATCCTGTTGTATTTCTATCTACCAGAGCTAGAAGAATTTTGGTAGAAACTATACAGTCTGTGAAGTACAAAACTTATCATCTGAAAATACAAATTATTGACTTCTTCCCTTTTTGAATCTACTCTGTATTTAACTTCCTGTTGCTCTAACTTGCCATTCTAGTACCATCCTGAATTAGAATAGGGAAAGTGAACACCTTGTCTTACCGCTGACTTTAGGATAAATTTTACCAGTTTTTCCTCCATTTAATATGATGATGTCTATAGCTTTATGACACATAGTTTTTATTAAGTTTTGTTTGGTACCTTCCTCTTATTGTTAATTCCTTCAGAGCTTTTATCAATACAATCATATTGCATTTTGACAAATGCTTTTTTTCTGTTAAGATAATCATGATTTCTGTTCTTGAACCTATTTGTAATTTGTATGATATTTTACATGTACTGATTTACTTATGGTGAGCCATCTTTACATTTCTATGATGAAATCAACTTGATCATGCTGTCCAATTTTTAACATGTTGTATGTGTGTTTGCAAGAATTTTATGAGGGGTTTTTTGCATCATTGTTCCTCAAGGAGATTGATCTATAATTCTCATTTTTGCTGTAACTGTCCAATTTTGTAATGAGTTTAATATTTGCTTATTGAATGAGTTCTGGACCAATTGTTTTCATTATATTCAATAGAAGACTGTGAGGATGTTGGTGCTAATTCTTTAAAAATATGAAAGAACTATACATGATTCTCTCCAGACCCAGGCTTTGTTTGGGGGAAACCATTACTACTTCCTTTGTCTTGATTGTTAAAGATTTATTTAAATGATTTGTAGCCTCTTGATTAAAGTTTCATGGATCAAGTATAGCTAAAAATGAGTTTCTTCTAGATTTCTTTTTTTATTTTATTTATAATTATCTGTGTCTATCTATATCTATCTATATATCTACATGTATTTATTTTTGTTTTTATTTTTTTGCTGCTCCTGGATTTTGAACTCAGGACCTGGGCACGGTCCTTGAGCTTTTTTTGCTGAAAGTTAGTACTCTACCACTTGAGCCACAGCTCCACTTCCAGCTATTTTAGTAATTTATTGGGTCACATACTTTCCTGCCCTGGCTGGCTTCAAACCATAATCCTCAGATCTCACCCTCCTGAGTAGCTAGGATTATAGGCGTGAGCCACTGGCATCCAGGTGTTCAAGATTTCTGCAGCTTCTTTGAGTATATGTTTTCAAACCATGTCCTCATGATCTCTTGTACTTATTTGGAACTTGTTGTGATTTTTTCCCCCCATTTCATATCTGATTTCATAAATTTGAGTCTCTTCCCTCCTTGTTCTGGTCACATTAGGTACAGGTTTATCAATATTGCTTAGTTTTTAAAGAAACAGTACTTTATTCCACTGATTCTATGCAGGGCTTTTTGGTCTGCATTTTGTTATATTTTGCTCTGATCTTCCTTATTTCTTTCCATCTGCTAATTTTGGGTTTGACTTGTTCTCTTTTTCTAAAAGTTTGAAGTTCATGTTTAAACTAGTTGAGAACTTTCTGGTGTTTTTGTTGTTGTTGTTGTTTATTTTTATTCGGAGATTTTTTTTCCCCCAGGGCTGAGGTCTGAACCCAGGGCCTTGCGCGCACCTGTCGGGCGCCCTTCCGCTGGGCTAAACCCACAGCCCCCTCGGAGATTTTTTTTCAATGTTGGCATATTAATCATATTTATAAAATTGTTCTCTTGTTACTGCTATATTCTAGTTTCTGATAGGTTATTTTTGTTCTCCTCTCTCCCTTATTTCTTCAGTGACCCCCAAATTTTTGAAGAATACGTCTGCCCATGCCTGAATATTTTCTTCAGTAATTTTTTTTGTTTTGTTTTTTGTCGGTCATGGGTCTTGATTTTTGTTCTCCTCTCCCCCTTATTTCTTCAGTGGCCCACAAATTTTTGAAGAATACGTCTGCCCATGCCTGAATATTTTCTGCAGTATTTTTTTTTTTTTTTTTTGTCGGTCATGGGCCTGAGCGCTGTCCCTCAGCTCTTCAGCTCAAGGCTAGTACTCTACCACTCGAGCTACAGTGCTACGTTTTCTGGTGGTTTATTGGAGATAAGAGTTTCACGGACTTTCCTTCCGGGCTGGCTTTGAACCATGATCCTCAGATCTCACCCTCCTGAGTAGCTAGGATTACAGGTGTGAGCCACTGGCACCCGGCTTGCAGTAATTTTTGTCTTTAAGTTCTACTCTAAATCCATTATGGTTTCATAGAGTATGGGAAGTTACTTTTTCTTTGTGTTAAATACTCAAAAGGTATCTGTTAAGTCTTTTTGGTCTATACTAGTGGTATTCTGAGGCTTCCTTCATTCTTGAGATATTTCTTGTGAGCAACAAATAGTTGGGTCTCATCTTTTTCAGGAGGCTTGAATTTAGGCTCTTGCACTTTTAGATTTCTTGCTCACAGCTAGATATCTACCACTGGAGTCACCCCTCCAGTCTGACATTTTTCTAGTTAGAGATGGATTCTTGCACACTTATATGCCAACACTGGCTGTGAACCATGATCTTCCAGTTTTCACACTCAATAGAAAAGCACTCTCACACAGTAGTGAGGGGTTATTCCCTGAACTTGAACATTTTCCTAACTTCAGACTCCAAACTGACCTCAAGTGATAAAACTTCTCTCCTAATTCAGAAGGATGGAGTCTTGGACAATAGCCACACTTGTGTTTTCAGAGTCTCAGCTATTTCTAATAGTGCCTCTGACAGAGATTTTAAGCAGCTGTTCCTACTGTTGTTCATCTTTGCCATAGCAGCTACTACACCCGTGCCTATGTTAGTAGACTCATCAGGAAGTACTAAGACTTCTTCCGTGCTTAGTATCTGGATCAGCTGCCTTTGGGAATCACAGTTGCCTCTAAGGCTGCTTCTTCTGGGCTTTCTGAGGCATGGATACACTCTTCTTTGGAGAACAAGTGCAACCACCATACAAGAGCCTCTGCTGTATGACTTGGAAAGGGAGTCCCAAGGCTCAGTCACCCAGCACTCCCAGGTATCCTAAGGTGACAACGTAACTTCCTAAAGTTTAAACTTCTCTATATATGTTTCCCTCTCTTCAAATATGTTATGGCAAGCTCTCCTATTATTACTCGAGCCATGTTTTCCCTTTTAATAAGGCCCTCAGTGTAACTCATTCCTCAGGAATAGGTACAGTATCAAAATGGCATTCTTACTGTTGCTCTTTTAGGTAAAGGAGTACAGAATATCTTTCTCCACCAAGTCTATCCTCCCATACCAAAGTAGACACTGATTTCCTAAATCATTGTACTGGGATTAAGGCTTGTAAGATATGTGGGCTCATTCTGCATCTAGTCTTCCAACAGGATTTTCTGTTTATACTGTCATTTTAACTTCTCTTCCCACAGTTAAGGGATCCAGGGACAAGTTTAGAACTTCTACTGCTTTTCTTATTTCAGGTTTTATTTCTTTGTATTTTTCTGCCTCCCTGTCAGGGTGGTTTCTGGTTCTCTTCCTCTCTTTTTTCCTTCAGAATCTACTCTCTTTTGGACTTCATATTCTCTCATTCATAGTGAAAATGGAAGATTCTACTAATCTACCATTCTTCCTTGCCTCTCTGCTTTGAATTCTTAGTTGAGAAATGCATTAATCTCCTTTTTAGTTATCTGTTTGAAGTTATTGAGTTTCATTCAAGGATTCATGTTACTTTTTTGCTTTTAATGTCTCATATCTCTGTCCATGTTTGTGCATCTGCCAATTTTACAGAGTGGCTGTCATCGTAAAAGACTTTCTCTTGGTAATGTCTCCTAGGTGTTGGTTGGATCTGCTATATTGCTTTAATTACAGATGGCATCTATAGTGTAATTTCCACATGATATGTTCACTTATAATCAACCTTGATAGTATCCATGGTTATCCCAGTGGTCTAGGTCTTTACCAGCTTAACAATCTGCCTCTTGGTTCAGAATTGATCTCAAGAGATAGAACAGTAGATGTTATATGCCTAATTCCCTTTCTTAGTCCATTGTTAAATCTCCAGCTCTGCAGCATCACTGCTATATCTCTACTACACTCCAGTATTCTACTTCAATCACTCCAATGAAATTGCTATTGTCTTTTTCCTTATTTTAATCCTCTGTACACTTATTACTATGATGATATCACCTAACTGCATGATTTCAAAATCATGGCTTCACATTTATGGGGTTTTTTTGCTTCTGCCTTATCCAGTCTGTTTTTGAGACACTTAACTGTTATTTAATTATTGAGTTTTTCAATTCCCAAATGCTTTTCTTTTTTGTTACTTCTCCCTCTTCTGAATTTTTCATTCATTTTGTGACAGCTTTTCCTGATTTTGTGGAAATGCTTGTGTATATTCTCTAGTAAAATCATATTTCTGTTGGATCATTATTTTAAATTCTTTAAAAGGTGTTTTGTCAATAATGTTTTATTTCTGACACTTTGGTATTATCATGGTGCCCTGCCTTTTTATACTTCTTTTTTGTCTGCATTGATATTTGCTCACATTGATATTTGGCCACCTGTTGAGTTAGTTGTTTTTACCAATTTTATGATCATTTTTACAGTAGAAGGCTTTCTCCTGAAAAATGTATCTTGTCAAATTAGGCTCCATCAACTTGGTTTCCATTTGGGTACCACAGTGTAGTCTCTCTAAAGCTTCTCTAACTGTAAAAAATGGCTGCTTTGGTAAGTATACCTGTCAAAGAGTGTATCCCTCTTTTTTTTTTGTTTTTTGCTGGTCTTGGGGCTTGAACTCAGCACCTGAGAACTATCTCTGAGCCACTTTGTGCTCAAAGCTAGCTCTCTACCACTTGAGCCACAGTTCCATACCACTTCTGGCTTTTTCTGAGTAGCTTATTGGAGATAAGAGACTCACAGGGACTTTACTACCTTGGCTGGCTTTGAACCACAATCCTTAGATTTCAGCTCCTGAGTAGCTACAATCACAGGCATGAGCCACTGGTGTCCAACTCGAATCTGTTCCTCTTAAAGAGCCACATAGGATGGGTACGTTAGTGCCCTAGGTTAATGTGGTACATATATCAGTGCAATGGGAAACCTACTATATGATTACTCTTGAGAGTAGTAACACCAACTATATGGAAAGTGGAACATGTGCCCCTATGACCTATAGAGAGCACCACTAGTAGTAGGAACTTCTAGCAATAACTGTTAATATTTCTAGTATTGTGGTTCATAGTAGACATGTCCTTAGACCCCACTAAGCAAACATCTCTGATAGTGGGACCCTCTAGTGATTCAGGGTTCTTCCTGGCATAAGAACCATGATAGACACATCCTGAGGCCCTGTAGAATCAGGGCCAGTGGGAGCAGTGACCAGTGGGAAGTATATCAGTTTTCCTGATTGCACACTATGATGGCAGCCAGCATCAGTGGCAGCAGCCTTCAAGTATGGGATGCTCTACCCTCAGGTCCAGTAGTGGCATGAACTGCAAGTGATAGTAATACCACTAATGGCCAACATAATAACTTTTTAGGGTATGAAACACAGGGAAGTTGCCCTCACACTGTCTGTTTGAGCAAAGCAACAGCAGGTTGGATTTGCTGTCAGGGAATGAGCCCTAGATTCCAGAAAACAACTACTTTAGTTTCTCAGGACATACTTTCTACTGTACTGAATTCCTGTCTGCTCCCTTAAGTGCAGGACCTTGCATAGAATTGGATGCTGCATTGAGTTGCACTGATGAATCCAGTTGGGCTTATGAGGTGTAGTCTTTTCTGCAAGTAGGGTAAAAATATGTTAGGATTCAAAGATTTTCTCTCCCCCAGGATGGTATAAGTAAGATTGTTCATGCTGCAGGAATCTAGGCTCTAGGGGTTAGAGAACTCAATGTAAGTTTCTTACCAAAGCAAAGCTACTGTACCTACCACACACAGGTTCCATAACTGGGCTCCTAACTTGTGACCATTGTAAAATCTCTTTTGTAGTTGCCATTGCTGGTGACCACAACAAAAGCTACTAGAACTGTCCCATTTACTGTTCCTCTAACAATGTTAGGAACAATGTTTCTCCCAGCCAGAGAGCCAAGGTCACTGTTGAAAGTGACCTCTTTGTTTGCTGCCATCAAGTCTGTGAGTCTTAACCTAGATTTTTAGTGTCTTCCTTGCTAACAACCAGTACCCTTCCCTAGCTTCTCAACTTTGAAATTCAGCTCCCATTTGTTGTTTGGGTTTTTCATAAAAAACTACTGAGCACCTGTGTTTTGCTATATTGGAGTCATCCACACTTGGCTTTTTAATTTATGATGAACCATGATTAGCCTTTATGATTTTCCTACATTTTATCTAACATAGCAATAGCCATCTGATCTACAGCTTACTTAATTACTACTAATATTCTACTGCTTAATGCTTAGCCCATAGTTCTTTAAAAGCTAGAAATATCACACACACATACACACATGCACACACACACACATACACATTAGTATATTGTCTTCCACCAAAATATTATCCTACGACAGCACTGTAAGAGATAGTGTAGTTACATTAACTGTGCACATGTTCAGTTAGGCAATTCCAAAATCTCATCTTAGTGTCTGAATTCTGATTTGTTCCTTGGGGAACAAGATGGTGAGATTTAGATTAATATGTAGGAAGTTTCATTTTAGGGAATATTCTTCTCATACTGTCAATGAAAAAGAAGGGAAGGAAGCAGAGTTGGGCTTTGGTTCAATGTCAGTAAAAACTTCACCTATGCTGTGAAAGTGGAATTGCAATTCAGAACTGTCCTGAGTGTCATGTGTGGATCCATCCTGTATTATACCTCTGAGTTGTTAACTTATTGGGTGTTGTCTGTCCAAAAGTCTTCCAAAGACAACTGACTACTTAATTCTGTTTATGGGCAGTATTTCCATCAACTTAGCAAATAAATCATTCATTCTTTTTTTTAGGTTTTTTTAAATTTTATTGTAAAGATGCTGTGCAGAGGGGTTACAGTTACATGAGTAAGGCAATGAGTTGATCATTGATACTCCTTTCCTTCATTATTGTTGTCCCACTATCCCTTTCCTCACCTACCTACCACACTTCTCCCCTCCATCCCCTCCCCGCCCCCAGCCTGAGTTCATCCAATATACTGTCCTGTGGTTATCCTTTTGCAGTGGGTCATCCTGTGTCCTTGTTTCAGTGTTTTGTTATTCCCCTTCCCCTCCCCAGATTAGACATATGTATATACAAGATACAGGGTACTAAAGTCAGATACAGTGACAACAGGATATACCATAGGAGAAAGAACATAAAAAGGAAACAACAAAAAATAAAATTACATGGTACATTTAAAACAATAATAATAAAGACAGACAAGACAGACCTCTGGTGTCCATATCTTGGGGTTCATTTCACTTAGCATCATCTTATATGGTCATATATACATGGCTTTTGAGCTTTTCAGCTCCTCTGAAAAGATTATCTTATATGTATTCTAATTATTGCAAATAAGAGAAACCATGGGACCTAAATTTCTTTGGGACTGAGTTACTTCATTTAATATGATTTTTTTTAAGTTGCTCCATTTCCTAACAAGTGGGCTGGTGTCATTCTTTCTGATGGAAGCATAGAATTCGTGTGTGTGTGTGTGTGTGTGTGTGTGTGTGTGTGTGTGTGTGTGTGTGTGTGTGTGTGTGTGTGTGTGTGTGTGTGTGTGTGTGTGTGTGTGTGTGTGTGTGACATTTTCTTGATCCATTCATCTACTGAGGGGCATCTAGGTTGGTTCCATATCTTAGCTATGGTGAATATTGCTGCAATAAACATAGTTGTGCTGGTAGCTTTAGTATGGCCTCATTTGGGTAAATGCCCGGAAGTGGGATTGCTGGGTTATAGTGAAGTTCTATGTGTAATCTTTTGAGGAACCTCCATACTGATTTCCAGAGTGGTTGGACAAGTTTACACTCCCACCAACAATGCAGTAGGGTTTGCTTTTGGCCACATCCCCTCCAGCATCTGTTGTTATTAGAGTTTTTGATTATACCCATTCTAACTGGGGTGAGGTGGAATCTCAATGTTGTTTTGATTTGCATTTCTTTTATGGCTAGAGAAGTTGAGCATTTCTTCATGCGTCTTTAAGTCTTCAGTGTACTTGTTGATAGGGCAGTTGTTTCTTTGAGGATTTGTTGTTGGGGATTTAATTTTTTGAGTTCCAAATATATTTTAGATAGGAGGCCCTTATCTGTTGTATAGCTAGTAAAGATCTTCTCCCAGTCTGTGGGCTTTCTCTTGATCTTGCTAGTTATGTCCTTTGCCATGCAGAAGCTCTGAAGTTTTATGAAATTCTATTTGTCCAACCTTTCTTTGATTTGTTGTGTTTTGGATTTTATTAAGGAAATTTTGGCCTGTGCCAAGGACCCCTAAACCTACAGCCAGCATTATACTTAATGGTGAAAAGCTAAAGCCATTTCCTCTAAATTTAAGAATCAGACAAGGATGTCCACTCTCTCCACTCCTCTTTTACCTAGTATTAGAATGCCTAGCTAGGGCAATAAGACAAGATGCAGACATAAAGGGATCAAAACAGGGAAAGATGAAGTAAAACTCACCCTCTTTGCAGATGACATGATCTTGTATTTAAAGCATCCCATGGACTCCACTCCCAAGTTATTCAAGCTGATTTGAAACTTTGGCAAAGTAACAGGGTACAAAACTAATCCTCAAAAATCAGTGGCTTTCCTGTATGCCAATAATGAGAAGAGCGCAGCTGAAATTAGGAAAGCAACTCCTTTTGTACTAGCCCCACAAAAAATAAAATACATAGGAGGTAACTAAAGAAGTGAAGGAGCTCTATGATGAATACTTTAAAAATCTGAAAAAGGAAATTAAAGCAGAACTAAGGAAGTAGAAAAACCTCCCATGCTCTTGGATTGGGAGGATTAACATTGTGAAAGTGGCAATACTGCCAAAGGCTATCTACAAATTCAGTGCAATACCCATCAATATCCCAACCTCATTCTTCAAGGAAATAGAAAAAGCAGCACAAAAATTCATATAGAACAATAAAAGACCCTGAATAGCAAAAAACAATCCTTAGCAGAAAGAACAGTTCTGGAAGAATAATAACATTAGACTTCAAACTCTACTACAAAGCCATAGTAATCAAAACAGCTTGGTACTGTCAGAACTATAGACCTGAAGACCAATGGAATAGAACCAAAGACCCAGAAATAAACCCAGAAATAAAGCCACCTAATCTTCGATAAGGGACCCAAAAAAATAGAATGGAAGAAAGTCTTCAGTAAATGGTACTGGCAAAATTTGTTAAACACCTGTAGAAAACTAAATCTAGATCCTTATATATCACCCTGCACCAGAATCAACTCCAAATAGATCAAAGACCTCCAAGTAAAAGCACCCTGAAAACATTACAGAAATCATTCATTCTTGTGGGTGATGTCGCAGCATCTGTTAGTTGTGGGGGGGTGGTTTGGGTTGGTTTTTTTGGTTGGCTTTTTGTTTTGTTTGTTTGGTTTTTTTTTATCAGTTATAGGCCTTGAACCGAGGACCTGCATACTCTTTCTGAGCTCTTTTGATCAAGGCTAGCACTTTGCCACTTTGAGCCACAGCTCTACTTTCTCGTTTTTATTTTATTAAACATACTAAACGTTATTGTATGAGTTACTCTTTGTGATGTGAGAGCATGAGAAAGTTTTGGCTTTGTAGATTAAGTTTTTTTTCTAGTGATTATTTCATTCTCATTCCAACTCTGAAGCATGGTTCTTCATAGTGAATTACTAATAATAATCTCTTTATATGCATGTAATGAATCAATTGTTTTTCTTTTCTTTTCCTGTCTTGGGCCTTGAACTCTGGGCTTGAGCACTGTCCCTAAGCTCCTTTTGCTCAAAGCTAGCACTCTACCAGTTGAGCAGTAGCACCACTTCCAACCTTTTCTGTGATTAATAGAAGATAAGAGTCTCATGGACTTTTCCTGCCCAGGCTGGCTTTGAACTGTAATCCTCAGATATCAGCCTCCTGAGTAGCTAAAGTTATAGGCATGAGTCACCATTACCCAGCTTCATTTCTTTTTCTATAACCCTCTTACCTAATTGAATAATACAATGATGATTTTTTTAATCTACAAAGTATTTCCAATCCTTCGTCTACTTTTAATGTTCTTCATAGGATTTATGAATGGTTAGTGAAACTATGAAATGGCCTTTTGTGTTCTGGTTCTTAAATTTTCTAAGTATGCATGACAGAAGAAGCTCATAATTTATTGAAGCTAATGCAACACCGATTGAAAAAAATTGAATTTTTGTTTTAAGAATGAAAGCAGATTGCTAGTTGCTCACTGCTCCTTATAACTATCCCTGTGTACCCATCTTGGTGACAGAATAATTTGAAATCATGCAACCAGCTGCCTTACAGGCAGGACACTGAGACTTTGGCTCCTTATTGGAATATACCACTTCATTTAGACTTAAACTGTTTAAGAGTTCAGAAGTTTTATGTATCCCATTTGTACTATTATAACCTGTGTGAGCTATTATGTAAAAACATGACTTAATTTTAAATGGCTCAGAACTTGAATTGGCATTTTTTTACTTGGTCATTTGTAGAATTCTCTTGTGTTTATTAATGCCTAATCACTTTCTTACACTGATTATATACATTTTCAGATAGTTCACGAATTTAACAGCTTTCAAATAGCTATGTTAGGGTAGTCACTGTAATGAGTCAAACTTACTTTTAGTCAGAAATTTTTCTCTACAACTTACTCCTTTTTCTCAAGATTTTTCCATTTAAAGATGTAGTAGATAAACCATTTTTAGAAGGTTCAAGCAACCTCATATGATCCACAAAATGCATATAATATAGTGTCCCTTATTTTTTCAGTAATTATGGGAACACATACACTTTTCAAGCACATATAATCACAATGATGTGAAAGTTAACTGAGCAAGACTCCTACCCTCAACAAGCTCTGAAAAGACATGTGAAACTAGAATATCATCATATAATAACCATCACCAGGATGGAGGTCACAGTAGTATACTAACAGGAGAAAGCTATACTCACAAAGAAGAAAGATATGAAAAAAAAAAAAGAGATATCTGAACCAGTTTTAAAGAACTAATTCATACCTGGCTCTACAGTAGAATGACAGTACAGAGAGAGAAGGAATGGCAGGTATTGGGACAAATAACATGGGAAAGAGTATTATAAAATCTAGAGACAATTTTTCTTTGCCTGGAGTTTATCCTTCTTATGTGAGAGAAATAGGTATGACAGGAAAGGCAGATAACATGGTAGATGAGAGTTAGCTGTATAGTCTCAAGGAAAAGAATAAGATCAAGTTTGTATTTTGGTTTTTAGTCGTCCCAAAGGCAGTATGGAAGATTAGAAGAGGTTGATGACATTAATATGGTCACCCAAAACTTGGGCATTTTTGAGATTTTCCCAGGTGACTGAAAATAAATACCCACATAAAATACTATGACTCTGAGCTAGCTGTGATTGCTCATGTCTTTAATCCTAGCTACCGCAGTAAGCTATGATACAGAAGATTGTGGCTTGATTCCAGCCTGTAAGATTCTAACTCAACCAATAAACGACCTTTCTGATTAGTTCATCCAAGAAATATCAGTGGATATTAAAACTGATTTTCAAACTTTGATAAGGAATGCTGGGTATGTAGCTTGTACCTACAATCCTAGTTACAGGAGAGATAGGGAGGATCAATGTTAAAGCCAACCCAGGCAAAAATCTCAAAAGACCTCATTTTAATCAATAAAATCCTTGGTGGAATGGCATACTCCAGTAATCAAGCTATACAAGGTGATTAAGTAAGAAGATCACAGTCCCCAACTGTTTGGAACAAAATGTGAAAGCATATTCAAAAGATAATGAAAGCAAAAAGAAGGAGGTGTAGATCAGATGGTAGTAAGGAATTCAAGGTCTTTATTTCAAACCTAAGAAAATGTAGATACCTTTGTATCCAGAGGCAAAGCATCTGCAGTGAGGTGAAAGTAAATGCAGAAGTATTTGACACATGAACTTACATACGAATGATCCTGCCTGGAATAAAGTGTTTTGAGTTCATCTAATTATAAAAGTGAATAAATTATTTAACTTTCTGAGGATTCTGTGAAAATCTTCATTATTATAATTACATGCATTAGCTTCATAAGTTCATATGAATTTTACACAAAACATTAAAATGTGAATGATAATAATTTCTATGCATATGAATGGACTTTCCTTTAAAATAGTCATGATCTCCATATCACTGAATAATCACCTTGTTAAAGCATAAAAGAATGTTACTTTCATATTCCAATGAGTTATCTCCCAAGTTTAAAACCTTTATACTCACTGCCATTTTGAAAACATACTAAATTATACAATTACAATAGATGTCCATACAGCTGGCCTTTTCATTACAAAGTAGTTGGAGTATTGTTTTGCTAAGAAATTATATTAAATTTTTTGCTTGAATTTGTGAAAGCAATTCTGTTACTCAAAATTTGAAAAATGGCTTATTGTTCACTTCAAACAAATCTGTGCTAACAACTGCCTAGGAAAAGTGGAATACAAAATGTGAGTATCATCAGAATATCATATCACCTTGCACATTGGAACAAAAAAGATTTAAAGTATGAAAATTATGAAAGGTATTGCTTGGGGTGTATCTCATTGGTGCAGTGCTTATTTGATGTGTTGAAGACCCTTTTTTCCATCCTTAACACCACTAAAACAAGAAACAAGAACAAAAGAAAAAAAATGCTGTAATTGTTCTTGAAAACAAAGAATTTTTTTGAGTGGCTTATATATATATAATAATTGACATAGAGATTAGGATGATTGTGGTTTGAAGCTGGCCAAAGCAAAATCTGAGCAAGAACTCCATCTTAACAAAAAGTCTGGATGTGGTGCACAAGCCTCTCATCTCAGGTGTAAAAAAATGCATAAGTAGGAAGATTATTGCCCATACCAGTTCAGGGAAAAAAATGTGAAGTCTGCAAAATTCCTAAAGTAAAACAGACTAAGGACATGGCATAACTGGCATAATGCCTGCCTACCAAGTATGAGTGCATGGGCTGGGAAGGTAGCTTAGTGGTAGAGCGCTTGCCTTGCATGCCTGAGGCCCTGGGTTCGATTCCTCAGCACCACATAAGCAAAAAAAAAAAAGCTGGAAGTGGCACTGTGGCTCAAGTGGTAGAGTGCTAGCCTTGAGCTGAAGAGCTGAGGGACAGTGTCCAGGCCCAGAGTTCAGGCCCCACAACCGGACCCCAAAAAACAAACAAACAACAAAAAAAAACCAAGTATGAGTGCCTTAGTTCAAATGCTAGTATCACACACACACACACACACACACACACACACACACACACACACACACACACACACACACACACACACACACACACACACAATGATGTTGTATTAGTGAAATTAAGGGAAAATGTATCCAAAGAGCACATCTGGTAGTACCCGTTCAAAGTATGTGTGTGTGTGTGTGTGTTTGAATGTGTTTGTATGTGTTTGTACTTGTATGCATGTGCCTGTTTTGGGATTGAAAACCTGAGCATTGTCCCTGAGGTTTTGCTCAAGATTAGTGCTCCATTTCTTCTTCCACAGCTCCAGTTCAGCTCTTTGATGGTTAATTGAAGATAAGAGTTTCAGAGAGTTTCCTGCCTAGTCTGGCTTCCTCAAATCTCAGCCTCCTGAGTAGTTTCATTGGCTTTAAAAAAAAAAAAAAAAAAAAAGATAAAAATAGGATTAGAAGTGAAGCTGTGGCTCAAAGTAGTAGAGCACTAGTCTTGAGCAGAAAAGTTCAGGAATACCTGAATTCAAGTTTCATGACTGACCAGTAAATAAATATATTAATACATATATATAATCAAACTTGTTAAAATATAATTCAAAATATATTTAGGTAGAATTCTATTAATAATTATTTCAGGCATTGCAATTCTCCATTCTTTTAAAGATATATATGTCAATATAACTACAAAAATTTACATTTCCATTTTTTTTCTTCTAGATTTATTCCTCACAACATTGTCTGACTCTAATACTTTCCAGTTTGAGATATGTGAAAATTTGGTAAGAAATCTTTTCTTTGGAACATTTTTAAAAGATGGCTTTCAGTAAAGGCACACAATTTAGAAAATGCAATTAAAATAATCATTTGGGTCCATTAGTTTCCATAATAAATAGAAACTCTTTAAGAGCTTTTGGTTGTGTTGTTGTATTCAAACTGCTGAACAATGCTGAGGAACCATTCAGCTAACAGCCATTCCTCTGCCGGTTTCCAGGCATGGTTGCTGACCTACCCTGTCTTAATATGCATGTTGACTAGGCTCTTAGCTGTTAAGAAAGGTTACTGTCATTTAATTTGTAACTACAATGTTTTATGAAGAAAACACCTTTTTTTTTGAGGTTGTAATTTTCTTTTTTTTGTATATATTTTTCATTGTGAAAATATTATACAGAGGGGTTACAGTTACATGAGTAAGGTAATGAGTACATTTTTTGTTGTTTCCTATTGTTACCTCCTCCTTTGTTAAGAAAACACTTTTTAAAAAGCTAATTTTTATTCCCTGCCTTCAGCTTATGAAAAGAATAATAGAAACAACAGACACTAAATTACAAGTGACTAGGATTAAGACGTCGTTCCCAATTGGTTTTCTTTTTATAATTGTTAATCAATTACTTTCATGATTTGTTATCTTTAACGTGATATATTCTATGAAAAATAATAAGGTTAACTCATTCGAAATTTTCAGGATGCATAATATTTGATAAGACTAGAGGGCAATAAAATGGGCCTACTCAGAACACTTGCCTCATGTTACTCAAGTATGAAACCTCACTTTCCACATATGGAGAATGGATATAAGAGTCTGCTTTCTAGAACATTGGTAAAGGTGAAATGAAACCAAATGTGTAAAGTACCTGGAATATAGTAGACACCAAATTTAAGTTCTAAATCTCTTGATTTCATACCTAATTACTCCCAATTATCTATTACTGAATACAAATAAAACTCATTTAGCCTCTTACAGGTTTCATGAAAATGCTAATAAAAACAATGAGTTCTAACTAATGTAAAATTCTAAGACTTGGGAGGCAAATCATTGTTGGCCATTGTCTTAACAGACAATGGTGTTAGATGGGACTCACACACCAAAACTGGAGAGCTGAGCAGCCCTATTTAGATACCAGAGCATCTAAGTGCTTGTAAGCTGCACCACTTTATTATTTTTAGGAATGGCAATGTTTAAAAGAAGAAAAGAAAGACATTGTAACCAACAACACTTAAAATTACAATTGTTTCTAATGTCATATTTTTTATGATTGTTATATATTGCAGATTTCATTGGTAAGGGATACTTTTTTGCAATTAGCTTTCATTCCTACCTCATCTAAATCTTGTGCAAAATATATCTAATTAATTTGTACATAGTGGGAAAGAGCCTCAATAAAGCAAGTAGAAGGTGTATATAAAATTATGGACACTTTTAAGTAAATGGCATCCTCTATCTTTGGCTTTAAATGTGATCAAGTAAAGTAACTCAATAGGAAAAACAATCTTCATGTAGATTTTATTAGGATCTTTTTATCTTTGATGCTGTTTTCTTTAAACAAAATTAACAAATTGGCTATTGGATAATAAGGACTAAAAGTTGTTTCATATTAAAGAGGCAGGATCAATGAATTAAAGAAAAATTACTCAGGAACTTGTTAAAGATGATAGGACAGATTTTATTTCAAAGAACTACTTCTAATAGAACCTTGCACCATGAAAGTAATTGGGCTTAACTATACATACAAAATAAAAAATGACACTATGTATAGCCAAGGAGCATGGAGGGTCAGTAGATCAGAAATTATTAAGAGAGTAACATAATTCCTAAGCTCTGCTTTCTAGTTGAAGGCAGACCAGCATGATTATATAATCTGTGGAGGATTCTAACTGACTTAGTAGCATTCTTCCTAAAATCAAACTCTATGAGGATGGATATGGAAGCCCATGTTTGGACTGAAGGGATCTGAAAGGAGTTTAACAAAAGTTTGACCAAAGAGTCAATACCCAGATTCAAAAGAAGTAAATTAGTAATGTATATTATGGAGAATATAGATTCAAAATTAGCTAGTTGAAGGTCTGAAAGTAGGGGCTCATGCCATTAATCAATCCCAGCTACTCAGGAGGTGAAGATCCAGAGGCAAGGTTTAAGCTAGCCTGGGGGAAAAAGTTAGCAAGACCCTGTCTCAGTCAATAAGCCAGGTATGGTAGTATATACCTATGGCCCCAGCTATACAGGAAGATCACTGACTGATGCTTACGCTGATCCAAAACAAGAAGGCCCAATTTGAAAAAGAATTGGGCTGGGTATGTGGACCAAGTGGTAGCACACCTACCTACTCAATGTCAGGCCCTGAGTTTAAACCTTTGTATCACTTTTTTTTAATTAATAAATTCATATAAAATATAGTATTTGTAAAGTACATGACTATATTCGAAGAAAGATTTGTCATACACTTTATAGTATCATACTAGTTGACCAGAAAAAAATTGAAAACTTATAAAACTGTTATAAAACTTATAAAACTATGTTTGAAATGTAGGGGCTATAAGAAATCATTTACATGTTCTGTTCTATAATAGTGTTTGGAAGATGTAGAAGGGTAGGACAGGAGGCAGTCTGAGATATGTGTATACATAATTCACTGGTATAATCAAGGAGTCAAAGACCATTTGCTTCTCCCTGATCTACCTAGATGTATCAGTGAAGGCTTCAAAAAAAGATGTGCTATTTGTATGAATAGTACAAATAAGTCAGATTTTAGTGTTAGAAAATGAGAAAGACAGAGAACAAGGCAGGCAAGAAATATACAGAATGGACTGAATGTTTGACTTAGCAGTAGACTTAAGCAGTTTGAGACCCTAAATTCAAACCCAGTACCATTACAATAGAAAAATTCTACAAATAACACAAGATATTTTCAAAGAGAAGAAGATCGCTGGTTTGGGCCAGAACAAGAAAGGGACCTTGGAAGTTAAGATTAGAAAAATTTGTTTAGACAAAATAATGAAAGGCCTTTGACTTCTAAGCTAACTAATTTGATTTTCTAAAACTGTTGAGAAGCTGTTCGTGATTTAGAACTGAGAGAGTGAGATGAATAGAAGTTTCATTATTGCAGTTAACCTTGCTGTTCCACATCCGATATATTAGCGTGGAAAATTACAGGCAATAAGATAATGGAGGTGGAATGCACAGTTATATTGGAAAGAGGTGCATGATTTAAAAAATAGTATGCTGGGAACAGAAAAGGGGTAGCTATGAGAAAGGATGACCATTAATAACACAGTGGTAACTTGTGACCTATAGCAGAAATTGCAAAGATAAAAGAAGACAGGTGCTTGGGATCACTCCTGTTATTCTGACTTCTAAGGAGACTGAATTCTGAGAAATGCAGTTCAAAGCCAGCCCAACCAGAAAAGCCTATGAGGCTCCATCTCTAATTCAGCAGCAGAATGCCACATTGGTGTGGCATCTCAAGTGGTAGAGCAGCAACTGTATGCAAGAAAGTTGATGAGAGCTAGGCACTAGTGGCTCATGCCTGTAATCCTAGCTACTCAGGAGGCTGAGATCTGAGAATCCCAGTTCAAAGCCAGCCGGGGCAGCAAAGTCTGTGAGACTCTTATCTCCAATTAACCACCAGAAAACAGGAAGTGGTGCTGTGGCTTAAGTGGTAGAGCCCTAGCCTTGAGCTGAAGAGCTGAGGAACAGTACCCATACCCAGAGTTCAAGCCCCACAACCAACTAAAATTTAAGATTTAAAAGAAAGAGGGGGGGGAGGGAGGAAGGGAGGGAGGGAGGAAGGAAAGGAAGGAAGGAAGGAAGGAAGGAAGGAAGGAAGGAAGGAAGGAAGGAAGGAAGGAAGGAAGGAAGGAAGGAAGGAAGAAAGAAAGGAAGGAAGGAAGAAAGGAAGGAAGGAAGGAAGAGAAAGAAGAGAGAAGAAAAAAGAGGAGAGAAGAAAGAAAGAGAAGAAAAGAAAAGAAAAAAATGGATGAAAATTTGACAGAGTTCAAGCCCTGGTATTGGGGCACATGCACACACACACACACACACACACACACACACAGAGATTAAAAATAAGTATCTAATTTGGAGCAGGAAAAATTACTTTATCAATATGTCAAGGAAGTAGTTAGAAATGTAGAACTGGAATTTACTAAGAACTATCTTTGAAAGAAAACCCAGAAGACACAAAGCAAGATTTTTGGACAGTCTGTCAGAATTTTCAACCCTGACATTTTGTAGTAGAAAGCTGTCCTGAGTGTTGTTGATTGTATAGTAATATCTCTGTCCCCTACTCACTTGTGACAATCAAAAATGTCTTTAGGTTTTGCCAAATGCCCTTTAGGGGGTAAAATTAATTGAAATTCACTACTTTACATGAGCCTATGAGAAGATGCACAATAATCATCACATACTGCTTCTGGATGATTTTTTATGAATAGGGTAGTTTTAGCATTAAAGTTTAAAATACTCAGCTGAATATTGTGATATACACCTCTTATTCCAGGTACTCAGCAGGTTCGGGTAATTCCCATGTCAAAAACAAACTAAATCAAAAGGCTAGGGCTTTAGCTCATGTGGTAAAGCTCTTGTTAGAGGCCCTGGTTTCAACTTCCAATATGGAAAATTTAAAAAATCAGGCTAGTACATTGACAAGAAAGCTACTTGATACAACATAACACTATGGCAAAAAGTCTCTTTCCTCAGCAGTGATGGTAGTTGTAATTCAGTAGTGGTAGTTGTAATTACTATTACGTATAGTATTCCTACTAATAACACTGAATATTAACTAAATGTATATTGTATGTTAGGCACTTTATTTTTATTATCTCATGAACCTACACACTCTCCCTTCTCTCCTTCCAACCTTTCTCACTTCCCAAGACAGTTTCAACAGTTTTTATACTTGCAATCTAGTGAACGTGGTTCTTTACATTTAGGAGACTGTTACATTGGAAGTATCATTGTTTGGGGATAGAGATAAATCATGACTTTACATCTAGAATACACACAGAGAGAAAAACAAATACATTTTAGAGACAAGTCAACTGATCTTAAAGAACTAACTTCAGGCCTCAAAGCTAGCCCAGTTTCCTGGACTGCAGGAAAGTAGTAAAGGCCATTGAGACTATGGACTATAAGTCCATGACAAAATAATTGACACATCATAAGTACAGAACTGCCTCTGTAAAAAATTTAACAATGCATCTTGAAAAGCACTTCCTTATCTGTCACTCTATTTGACTATATTTAAAATCCTACATGAGACTGATTTTGTTTTTCAGGTATCAAGGCATGAATTCAGAGCCTGAGGTTCTAGCTCAGCTTTTACCACCCATGGCTATTACCTCCAGCCTGACATTTTGCTATTTAATTTAATTGGAAATGGCATATTTCAGACTTTTAGGCCCAGGCTGAGTTTGAACTGTGATCCTCAGATCTCAGCCTACTAAATAAGTAGGATTATAGATGTGAGCCACCAGTACCTAGCTAAACCTACTTTTAAATAGCACGTGTATCCTGATCTGACAGAGAAGAGCCAAAATGAAACTCAGATTATTAAGCAGCCCTAAAGTGATACAACTTGTAAGGAAAACAAGAAGACTCCATATCATTTAAACCTAAATTTAGTACTGACTGTTATTCTTTCAGTATATATTGATGTCTTATTTGTCATCTTCCTAAGTTAACTAAATAGCTTCATGTTTTAAAAGTATATTTTTGTCCCACTTTAAAACATGGTATATAGGGCTTGGAATGTGGCTCAGAGGTAGAGTGCTTGCCTAGCATGCATGAAGCCCCAGGTTCGATTCCTCAGTACCACATAAATAGAAAAAGCCAGAAGTGGTGCTGTGGCTCAAGTGGTCTAGAGCACATAGAGGCTCAGGGACAGAGCCCAGGCCCTGAGTTCAAGCCCCAGGACTGGGAAAAAATGGTATATAATAAGAGGAAAGACATTGATGAAAAATGTTATTAGATCATTGTCATCAAATAAAAAAATATACAAATAACATTAACCTGGATGGAACTTACATAGTTTGTAACAAGTAATGGTAATAGGAAAATTGTTTAAATGAAACTTTTCCCCAGCTACGGCCTCTATATAATGAGTTCCACACATAGCCACTTTGCCAAGAATATATTCTCTTCTATTGATACTCACTGCGAATGTGATGCTTATTTTGTTATATTTTATTAGCTTACCTTAGTTATAAACAGGGGGTTTTCATTATTATATTTCTACACATTTATAATATGTTCCACTCAGTCTTACTCCATGTGTAACTCTCTCCCCTTGTAAGCTTCATACTTCCCAAAAATAGTTCAAACCTTTTCATAGTTGTAAACATTTTAGGGAATGTGGCTTTTAGCATGTGGGAGACTGTTAGCTGGAAAGTATCATTGTTTCTGTATGGAGATGAATCATGATGTTACATCTATAGAGATTTTTCTAGACATGCTAACCAAAGTTCACACTTTCATTGGGTTGATTCATGCACTTTTGTCAGATTACCAGCCTTATAATAACATGATAAAACTAATGTGTTCTATTCAAAGAGTTATTTCAAGTTTTTCAAAAGATCATATCTACTCAGTATACAATAATCTTTTAAAACAAAATAGCACTTTTAACACTACAGTCAGAAGTGGCAACTTTAACACACATCCAGTGCAATTTCATCTTTTGGCAAATAGTGGGGAAGAATGAAGTCTAAAGTTTAATACATTTGTACAAATAAGATATATATAGAAAAAGTATTTGAAAAGCACACCAGCTAGTTTAATAATAGTAGGACAAACATTTCTGTCTGTGGATAATGAAGTGTAAAATGGTTAGAAAATTGCCTATCACAAGACCAATCTCACTCACTCTCTTCTGGTTTCCAGGCACAGTTTTTGTGCTTTCATTGTAGCAGTGCCTTTCTCTGAGAACATCAAGAGTAATTTCCTTAAGGAATGACTTGAAAATTCGTAGTATCCTTAGAGGAGGAACAAAGAGGAACCTTTAAAGTGCATGGATACCTTATAAGGCATATAGGCATCAAAGTCAATAGCAATTTTTTACTTCAAAATTCTGAGTTCAGTCTTATTTTTCTTATTTAGTATCTAAAATTACTAAGTATAATTCTTTATATTTTCAAGACTTTCTATAGTACTTGACATGAGAATATGATAATTATGTCTGAAATTATGACGATGATCTGGGAAAAGGTCTTATACAAGAATTGACAGAAAGCAAAGCACTCTAAATTAGCCAGGTACTGATGGCTCATGCCTGTTATTCCTAGCTGCTCAGGAGGCTGAGATGTAAAGATCATGGTTTGAAGCCAGGCTGGGCAGGAAAGCCCATAAAAAAGCCCATTATCTCCAATTAAGTACCAAAAAAGCTGGAATAGCTGGAAGTAGAGCTGTGGCTCAAGTGGTAAAGTACTAGCCTTGAGCAGAAAAGCTCAATGACGACTCCCAAGTCCTAGAACTGGCACTCTAAATTCGTATTTTCTACAAAACTCACTGGTTACTTTTGTTTCATAATTTTTAAAAAGTAAGAGACCGGAGTGATGTTAATACAATAAAAGACTTAAATTGTTTATTTCTCTGCTTCTGTTAAAGTGCTTTTTACACTTGACAAATGAGTGTGTTACGAGTTCTAATTCAAAGTTCTTTTGATTTCAACAGGATGGAAACTTCTCTCATTGTAATACCGTTGAGACACCTAAAAATTTGATGTTAGTTGGACAGTCAGCTTTTGCAGACTTTGGTAAGATTATTTTGTCTTTCAAACCCCTTCCCTCTTCTGCTTTTGCCATGTTGTTTGAGAACTATATCTAGTGTTTTCAGAACTATTAGAAATTTAAAAGATGTCTATTCTGTTAAGTCAGTCCACTAATACAATAGGAATTTATGACACATTTTAAAATGGGTTGAACTTAAACCTTTATCCAGGAATAACATCCAAAACTTCTGTGGTGTTTATACAGACTACAATATAGAGAGTAGTAATTATTATGATTTCTCATATACAGGATGAGGATCCCTTATTTGAAAATGCTGAATCAGATTTTAGAATATTTGTATATAAATAATGAGGTATCTTGGTTATAATCATGCTCATGTCTAAACACAAAATTTAATTTATATAAACCATATATATGTATTATTATGTGTGTATCTGTATGTGTGTGTGTGTATATATATATATATATATATATATATATATATCACATACACTGTGAAGATAATTTTATATGACATTTTTAGTGTACCAGAATTTTCAGAGATGTTATGTCAGAGTATTATGTCAGAGATGAAATTTTCTATTATGGCATCATATTAACAAAGATTTGCAGATTCACAGATTATAGGTATTCAGTAAGATAACTGGGAGATGGAATGAATAGAACCCCTTCTTCCCCTCCACCCTTTCCCGACCTCTCACCCCCGAAGTTGTAAAGTTAGTTTCCAATATACTGTGGGGTTTTTTTCAAAGTGGTTAATAGAAATTTATTTAAAAATTGATGAGGTTGGGCTGGGAAGGTGGCTTAGTGGTAGAGCACTTGCCTTGCATGCTCAAGGCCCTGGGTTCGATTCCTCAGCACCACATAAGCAAAAAGAAAAAAGCCGGAAGTGGCGCTGTGGCTCAAGTGGTAGAGCGCTAGCCTTGAACTGAAGAGCTGAGGGACAGTGTCCAGGCCCAGAGTTCAGGCCCCACGACCGGACCCCCAAAAAAAAAATTGATGAGGTTTTACAATTTTCTATCCCAGGCATCCTTATGAAATACGTAAGCTTTAATCTTGCTGACCTTTTCTGTTCCAAAAGTGCCCACCTGCAAGTCTCAGGCTGGATTGTTTTGTAGTCCTAACTGCACTTAAAACTCTTTCATGATCTTTCACTCCTATGTTCTAAGACAGGAGTACAGGCTCAATCCACCACACATAGCTCCAATATACTGTTTTTAAGCCAGGCAGTAGTGCCTCACGTCTGTAATCCTAGCTACTTAAGAGTCTGAAATCTGAGGATCACAGTTCAACACTAGCCCAAGCAGGAAAGTTCATGTGACACATTTATCTCAAGTTAACCACTAGAAAACCAAAAGTGGCATCGTAGCTCAAAGTAAGAGAGAGCACTAGCCTTCAGCCTTGAGCAAAAGACTCATTGATAGTGCCCAGGCCCTGAATTCAAGCTCTGTGACTGAAAAAAAAAAAGATTTTTAAGTTTTGCTATTTTCAACTAAAAATATTTTCTATTGATATTTTTAAGATGTAGACTATAAAGTTGTTAAATTAAAAAATATAAATATTCACCAATTTGTAAAACAATGTTAGATAGTTAAATCATTGAACTTCTTTCATGTATTGTAAACTTTTAATATCTATCTCTTAATGTCTTTTAAACAATTTGTATATTTTAGTTGTATATTGCCAAGAAACAAAACAACTAATGAGTCCAAAAAAGCAGATGGCATTGAATAAGGTTAATAAATCTAAATTATGCCTTTTCCAAAGAAAAGTATACATTTGAATACATCTTGGAATTGCATTCTACCCTCTTCCACTCCACCTACTCCCTTTGAACAAAAGCAAGAGAGTGACTGACACCAAGAAAGTCAGAACAGCTTTAAAAATATGCCATTTAGTTAGTAAAGAAGCACATGTTTCAATAAATTATATGGTTACAAGGAAAAGCCCCTAACAATTAAGACTTTTTAAATGACTCTTAACTCACTGGCATTTTACAAAATAATCCCACCCCAAGTTAAACAAAAGTAATATTTTGAGCTGTGTGTATGTGTGTATACACACACATGGGTGTGCTCTGGTCCTAGAGTTTGAACTCAGGGCCTGGGTGCTAGCCCTGAGCTTTTTTGCTCAAGGATACCTCTCTACAACAGGAACCACAGACAGCTCCACTTCTGGCTTTTTGCTTGTTAATTGGAGATAAGAGTCTCACAGACTTTCCTGCCCAAGGCTGTCTTTGAACCATGTTCTTAAATTCTCAGCTTCCTCAGAAGGTAGGATTATATGAGCAACTAGTACCTGGTTAGTAGCTTCTTTTAAACTCTATTTTCCCTGTTTTATCTTGTATACTAGATTAGTCATGAAAATGCAAAGCATACAAAATCCAGATATTTATTAACTAATGGAATTTTTGTATTATTAGAGTTTTGTTGTAGAATTTCTAATTTTATATAAAATTGGCTGTGTTTTCTGAGTTATATGATCAGCTTCCTTATAAAATCATCTTGTAGTTTCACAGGCTTATTAAAGACTACAAATAAGATACCAAAATTGTATCTCTCTTATGTTTAAAATATCTTACTGAATACTATGAAAAAGGCTGTGACTTAAAAACAGGGTCCTTGCCCTTACGTTTGTAAAATGTCTAATTGGAAAAATAAAAAACAAATTTACAAAGATAAGAAATAACTGCTACAATATAATGTAAAAACCAAGTATATTTCACTGTTAATTATGAAATCAATGCCATATGAAAAGGGATTTAATGTAAACATTGTACTACTACAACTCTTTGTAGGTGCTCAGAAAAATTCATAGAAAGAGCTGGGTTTTGAATTACATGTAGAACTCTGTTCCTAAAATTTTGTGGATGCATGAAAATAATAGTATGGTTAGTGATTATTAAAATAAACCTATAGGCTTGAATACACAGGTTTGTGAAAATGTCGAGACAGAAATGATTATCAAGTGAATTACAGGACAACAAATGTTAATTTATTCTGTGGATATAATGCCAAGTAGAACAATTTTGACCAGCTCTTTGTTAATACTTTTTTATTAACTTCAGGAAATGAAGTTGAACAAAATCTTTTGATCTTGTGAGGTGCACATAAGGAAATCTTCTCAAGCATAGAATCAGGTTCAGGGGAGATTATTTCACTCTCTGAGGAGCTTGAGAATTTATATCAAAAGAGAAGCAGACTTAAATGGTTTTAGGATGCTTTATTGTCTAGGGATGAAAATGAGTCAAGACAGTTAAGGCACGAGGTCATCAGACCTAGAACTTCAGCTATATCAGTCAATGTAGGGACAGTTATAAGAAACTTGCAAAGAAAGTATTAGTGAGTGTGGTAATTGGTTAGGCACTGGAAAGGGTAAAGAATAAACATTTTGACTCTGAATGATTTAAAGAATGATGAGAGAAAGCTGGATTGAGGAGAGAAAGATGACTTTAATTATTAAGATAGTTTGAACTCACTACATTTAAGACAATGAAGGTAGGATGTTCAGCAAATCTAACTTGAAGAATAAAACAAAAGCAGATTAGAGAGTCTTCTAAGAGCATACAGATCAAGATCTACATGAGCTCTCCAAAGGTGTTGAAGGTTTTACTTAGGATAGAAGGCATGCTAAAGGATGGCTAGAAACCATTGACAGATAGAGAAATGTGATGTAAAAGGAGGAACAAGAAAAGGCCTTTGGATTTCAGTTTAGCAGAGCATTAATGTCACCAAGGTTACCATTTTAACAGAGCAATATTTGGGCTATAGAATTTACCCAGGAAGTAGCCTGGTTTCTTGTAGTCACTAGGTATGTTATTATGCCCTGCCCTAATGCTTGAAAGAGCTACAAGTTATAAATGCTTCTATTACTTATACAGTCATTAAGTAAAGTATATCTCTCTCAAAACATCATATTCCAAAATTTTAAATAAGAGGCTGTTTATTAACTTTAGTACAACAAAACATCAATAGAAATAAGATTCTTTTTTGTGTTAAAAGAAAATTAATTTTATGTATATGGTATAGTGGAAATCAACAAGACGCTAGAGAACTACAAAAAAAAACTATAAAAATATCCTTTTTTCCACTTAGCTTTTTCATTATCTTTAGGAAGTTGTAATAAAGAGTTGCCATTTAACAACACACCCTTCCTTCTCCTACCTCCCTCTTCCTCACTCTTCTTAATTTTGTAGGGTATACATCGGATTATATATATATATATATATATATTATATATACATATATAATCATAATGATACTATGAAAAGGGGTTAAAGTTACATGAGTAAGGTAATGAGTACATTTCCTATTGAGCATTGTTACCCTCTCTTTTTTTTTTCCTCTACAAGCCTTCCATCCCCACCTCCTCAACTTTTCCCTCCCCACCCAAAGCTGTAAGGTTCGTTTTCAACTTAGTGTCTTGTACATCTCATTGTTACAATGGGTCAACCTGTATCCTTATTTCAGAATTTTGTTATTTCCCTTCCCCTCCCCAAATTAGAAAAATGTATATACAAGATGCATGGCACCAGAATCAAATGCAGTAAAAACAGGGGTTATACCATAGGTGGAAGAACAAACAAAAGAAACCAACAAGCAAAAAAACCCAGATAGTACATTAAAAACAACAGCAAGAAAGATTAAACTTCTTGTGTACCTATCAGGGTTAATTTCGCTTAGCATCATCCTATGTGGTCCATATGTACATAGCTTTTGACCTTTTCTGCTTGTCCTAGACATATACTAGTTATTGCAAATAAGGGAAATCATAGGACCTATATTGCTTTGGGCCTGACTTACTTCACTTATAATTTTTTCCATGTCTTTCCATTTCTTAACAAATGGAGTGGTGTCATGCTTTCTAATGGAGGTATAAAATTCCATACATATATATATATATGCATATATATATATATATATATATATATCACATTTTCTAGATCCATTCATCTACTGAGGGTCATCAGTGTTGGTTCCATATCTTAGCTATGGAGAATAATGCTGCAATAAACATAGCTGTGCTGGAAGCTTTAGTATGGCCTTGTTTGTGATCATTTGGGTAAATAGCCAAAAGTATTATTGCTGAGTCATAGGGGAACTCTATGTGGAGTCTTTTGAGGAACCTCCACACTGCTTTCCAAAGTGGTTGAACAAGTTTATACTCCCACCAACATTGCAATAGGCTTTCTTTTGGCCACATCCCCTCCAGCATCTATTCTTATTAGATTTCTTCATTATAGTCATTCTAACCAGGGTGAGGTGGAATCTCAATGTTGTTTTGATTTACATTTCTTTTCTGGCTAGAGAAGTTAAGCATTGCTTTATTTGTCTATCCATTCTTATTTCCTATTCAAAGAAGTTTCTCTCTAAGTTTTTAGCCAACGTATTGTATTAATTGGGCGGTTGTTTCATTGATGATTTGTTTTGGGGGATTTAATTTTTTGAGTTCTAAGTATATTTTATATATGAGGCCCTTGTCTGTTGTATAGCTAGTGAAGATCTCCCAGTCTGTAGGCTTTCTATTGATCTTACTTGCTATGTCTTTTGCCATGCAGAAGCTCTGCAGTTTCATGCAGTTCTGTCCAATCTTTCTTTGGTTTGTTATGTTTCTGGATCTTTATTAAGAAAATTTAGTCCTGTGCCAAGGAGCCCTAGAGTTTCTCTGATTTCTTCCTGTAATGTTTTCAGGGTGTCTGCTTTGACTTTGAGGTCTTTGATCCATTTGTAATTAATTCTGTTGCAGGGTGATATATAAGGATCTAGCTTTAGTTTTCTATAGGTGTTTAACCAATTTTGCCAGCACCATTTACTGAAGAGGCTATTTTCCTTCCATTCTATTTTTGTATTTTTTTAGCTCCCTTATTGAAGATTAGGTGGTTGTAGGTCTGTGGGTTCATTTCTGAGCCTTGAGTTCTATTCCATTGGTCCTCAGGTCTGTTCTTATGCCAGTACCAAGATGTTTTAATTACTATGGTTTTGGACTCTTAATTCATTAGTTGTTTCTGTCTACTTGATTGAGGTTCAGAATGTTGCTCTTTTCAAGGAGCTTAAGGTGCCTTATTAAATTGTTGGTTGCATATCTCTCCAATGTGTTGATGTAGGAACTCAGAGCTATAAACTTGTCTCTGAGTACTGCATTACTGTGTCCCAGAATTGCTGGTAATTTTTGTCCCTTTTTTGTCAAGTATCATGAACATTTGAATTTCCATTGTAATGTCTTCCATGACCCACTGGTGGTTCAACAGTGTGTTGTTCAGTCTCCACATGCTACCGGATTTTCTTTGGTGGCTTTTGGTGTTGAGTTCTAATTTTATTCCTTTGTGATGTGAGAGAATGCAGGGTAAAATTTTAATGTTTCTGAATTTGAACAAAATTCGCTTTGTGACCTAAAATGTTGTCTATTTTGGAGAATGTTCTGCGTGCTGCTGAGTAGAATGTGTATTCTGATGCTGTCGGGTGAAATATTCAGTAGATATATGTTAAGTCTAGTTGATCTATGGAATTGTTTAGATCCAAGGTTTCTCTCCAGTTTTTGCTGGGTTGATATTTCCAGAGGGGATAGTGGTATGTGAAAGTCCCCAACAATTAATGTCTTGGGATTTATGGGAGATTTTAGGGAAATTGGGGTTTCTTGGATAAATTTAGGTCCTTCATTATTTGATGAATAAATATTTAGAATTCTAATATCCTCCTGAAGAAGAGATCCCTTAATTCGTATGTAACAACCTTCTTTATCTCTTCTGCCTAATTTTAATTTGAAGTCTATTTTACCTGATATTAGAATTGCAACTCCCATCTGTTTATGGGGGCCTTTTGCTTGGTAGATTTTATTCCAGCCTTTCACTTTCAGAATATGTTTCATTTTGTGGGCAAGGTGTGTCTCTTGAAGTCAGCAGATAGAAGGATCTTGCCTTTTGCTCCAACTAGACAATCTATGTCACTTAATTGGAAAGTTAATTCCATTAATATTGAGAGTTAGGACTGAAAGGTTTTTGGTAGTTCCTGCCATGGTATCCACCTTTTTGGCTATGCCAACTGGGTTCTTCCTGTGATTCTTGGATTCTCTATTGGGGGGCTGTTTCTTGGCCTTTATTGTGCTCTTGATTGTTTTCTATGAGTATGACATCTTTAAGTATTTTTGTAGGGCTGGTTTGGTGGAGATATATTGTTTCAATTTTTCTTTGCTTTGGAACGTTTTTATATGACATTCTATTATGAAGAAGAGTTTAGGGCTGGGAAGGTACCTTAGTGGTAGAGCGCTTGCCTTGCATGCGTAAGGCCCTGGGTTCGATTCCTCAGCACCACATAAGCAAAAAGAAAAAGCCAGAAGTGGCGCTGTGACTCAAGTGGTAGAGTGCTAGCCTTGAGCTGAAGAGCTGAGGGACAACGCCCAGGCCCAGAGTTCAGGCCCACGACTGGACCCCCCCCACCCCCCACCCCCCCCCCCCCCGCAAAAAAAGGAAGAGTTTAGCTGGGTACAGTATTTTTGGTTGAAAGTTCTTTGTCTTTAGGGTATGACATACATCATTCCAGGCTGGTTTTGCTCATTGTCTCTGCTCAGAAATCTGAAGTTATTCTGGTTTCCCTTTACAGATTATTGATCTTTTCTCCCTGACAGCTTTAAGGATCCTTTCCTTGGTCTCAATTGATACAGATTACAATGTGAAGGTGCGATGTCCTGTTCTGGCCTGGTCTACTTGGAGTTCTAAAGGCTTGTATCTGATTGGGCCTATCTTTTTGCATGTTTTGGAAGTTCTCTGCTAGGATCCTGTTAAATAAATTTCCTAGACCTTTAACTTGTGTCTCTAGGCCCTTCTCTACACTCATTAGCCTTAACTTAGGCCTTCTGATGGTATGTTCTAAATATTGAATCGATTTATCGTATTTCTTGGATTTGTCTTGAATATTTGTCTGTGTTTATAATGTCTGGCTGTATTCAATCCCAGAGATTCGGTTTTCTGCATGGTCCAACATACTCTCAAGACTTTCTACTGTTTTTTATTTCCTTTCCTTCTAATTGATCAGATTTGATGGTCTCAGATTCTTTGTTGGAGCTTTGTTTTAGATCTTGTAAGGACTTCATTACCTCCTTAATTTGGTTTTCAGTGTTCAATCTCAAATCCTTCAGTTGATTGGTTATAGTTTCATTGGAATCCCTTTCCTTCTATTAGGCTTCATTCAGCATTCCCTTTTTGGCCTTCATGGATTCCTGCAGCTTTCTGTTTGTAGATTCCATGTATGTCTCTATTAATCTATTAATAATTAATCTATTAATATTAATCTCATCCCATCCCACTCACTCAATGCCTGTATTAATCTGATTAGCCTCCTCACTCTTGCGAAATTTCTGTATTAACCTTTGGTTAGCCTCCTCACACTCATGCACTTCCCTATCATGCTCACACAAAATCCTTTGCAGGCTTTCAATCTTTTCATTCAGCATGTTTACCAGTAGTGTTTGTAGAGCATTAACTGCTCTGTTGCCTGATTATTATGAGTGGGAATTGAGATACCTGGACTTCTCATTTTTCTTGTGTTTTTCCGGCTTATTCTGTCCATTTGGGTATGAAAGCAAAACCAATTCCACACTAGAACACTATTTTAAGGCAAGCATCAACCAGAGAACTGTAGTTGCACAGATTGTTTAACACAGTCAGAATGAGTACAGATATAGTATAATTCAACAAATACAATCTAGTTCAACAACAAACAACTAGGGATCAATGGGCTAAGAAAATCAAAGAAGGAGTAAGCAGACCAGAAGTTAATAGGTTTAGGGAGAATTGTGAGGAGAAAATAAGATTAGAGGAATGTGAGGAAGGAAAGGGAGAGAGGGAAC
The DNA here is from genome assembly GCF_024711535.1 of Dipodomys merriami. Classification (NCBI taxonomy): domain Eukaryota; kingdom Metazoa; phylum Chordata; class Mammalia; order Rodentia; family Heteromyidae; genus Dipodomys; species Dipodomys merriami. The sequence continues at coordinate 4,922,902 of NW_027206457.1, forward strand.
ATAACCAAGACCTAAATTCAAAGCAAAGAAAAGAATAAAAGGAAAGGAGAAGAAAGATAAAGAAAAGAAAAAGGCAAAATAAAAAATTTAAAAATTAAGCACTTAAAAACTTACATAAGTATAAAGAAATAGTACTACAGTTAAAGGACTTAAGGCTTATAGTTTGTGAATTGAGTAATGGATATCTTAATTAAGTATGCACACAATGAATGATAAGGTCTAATAATTGAAGACAGATATATATCTGGGGATGAACAGAACAGCAATTAAGTAAAGCAAAAATAAAAAACAAGAACCAAAAGGGAAAAGAGTAAAAAGAGAATTAAAAAAACCTAAAATAAAAATGATGAAAAAAAATAGAAAGCAATTTTTTTTAATTTTAAAGAAATAGGTATAAAAAACAGTACTTCACTTTTTTTGTGGGGGAGGAGGGAATCTTGTGTCTCCCCTGTGTCCATAACCAGTCTCTTGGTGGAGTTACTGGTTTGCTTGTAGCATTTGGTTTTCCTGTGGCTTGATTGGTTTCTTTTTTTTTTTATTGTGAACATATTGTACAGAGGGGTTACAATTACATGGGCAAGATAATGAGTACATTTCTTATCAAGCATTGTAGCCTCCTCCTTTGTTTACCCTTAACATCCCTTCCCAGCCTCCCCCCACCCCCCCACCCAGTCCTCCCCCCCCCCCAACCAAAGTTGTAAAGTTTGTTTTCGACATGACAACTTGTACTTCTCATTGTTGCAATGGGTCCACCTGTATCCTTATTGAAACGACTTGTTTTTCCCCTTCCCCTCCACAAATTATACCGACTTGATTGGTTTCTTAAATCAGTTTTTTTTTTTTTTTTTGAGCAGGCAGAAGGAAGCTCTGCCTTACCAGTGACTTTATGATCCTCCTATCAGGCTAGTTCATTGGGAGGGCAATCTGCTTTGAGTATCACAAAAGAGGGAGATGGCTGTTTCCCCTAGCTTGGCGTTGTGTGCTAGGTTGTGAGTATGGTTGAGGCCTGTCAGCAATCAGTAACTTTTCCCTGAGGGCCTGGTTCCGGATTTTCTGTTTACTGTGTTTCCAACTGTTTTTGTTTTACCCTCTTGTAGCTGGGTCTGCTGCTTGTGCTACAGTGGGGTGGGACAGTCTCTGGCTCTTTTTACCCAGGGAAGAAAGTCATTCCTCCATAAGGAGAGCTTCCTTTGCCTAGGGAGGGCACCATTCCCTGGGGTTGGAGCTGAGCCCAGCAGGTCATGTTCCTTTGACCTGTGAATGGCTCCTATTTTCTTCCAAGGCCTGAGTTAAAGGTTAGCTGCTCTGGCCGGGTCTTTGTCAGAATCAAATATGGAATTCTTCTCTGATGGTGGGGGAGGGGCTACCTTCCCACCACTGCTCCATGAAAATGTGTGAGAATGTCTTGTGGGGTACTCATGCTTTTCCCTTGGTTTCTGGGCCCTCCACGGTCTGCAGCTGTCTGTGATCAGCAGGATAAGAATTTCCACTCCTTGTCAGTTCTTCCTGGCTGTGGGTAGAATACACTTGCACACCGCCTCTGGCACCTTTGTCCTGTGCTCTCTCTGTTGCTATGGTGGCTGCAATAGCACTGGCAGTGCTACCGCTGCCCACACCAACAAATTCTTGAATCTGTCTCTTTAACCAAGCTGCCTGAAGTTTTCCTCTCTGGCCAAATTATCTGTACTCTAATGGCACACCTGGTATTACTCTCTTGTCTTGGACTTTTCACTGGAACACTAAAAATGGTTTCTACATGACAGGCTTGTTTAGCCCCCAGCTTCTTCTCCGCCGTCTTCCTCCAGACTTACATTGGATTCTTTATTGCATTATTCCCTTCTCCTCTTCATTTGTTCACCCCTTTCCCCTGGACTCTACCCCTTTTGAGTACCTACTCAGAACTTTGACTTTACCATTCTAAGAAATTATACTATGAGTTCTTCCTTAAATCTAGTATATTTCAGTTAATGCATTTGTAATCATTTGAATACCACCCAACATATTTACGTATAAATTTATAAGCTAAATGTAGCTTCCATATATAAGGGAAAATATTCATCTTTTGTTTCACTGGGCCTTACTTACTTCATTTAACATAAATTCTTCCAGGTCTTTCCATTTCTTTTCAAATAGTACAATATCGTTCTTTCCAGAGGTTGGGTAAAATTCCATTGTGTATCCTTACTACATTTTCTTGATCCATTCATCCATTACAAGGCATCTGTGCTGATTCCATACCTTGGCTATGATGAATAGTGGTACAGTAAACATTGTTGTGCTGGTATCTATTGTGTCCTGGTTTGTAGCCTTTTGGGTAAATACCCAGGCGTGGAACTGCTGGTTCAGCGGGTGGTTTATGTTTAATTTTTTTGAGAAACCTACACACGACTTTCCATAATGGTTGAACAAATGTACATTCTACCAACAGTATATTATAGTTTCCTTTTGGCATAATCCTCATCAGCATCTGTTTTTGTTTGTTTTCTTTATATTGCCCATTCTAACCAGGGTGAAATGGAATCTCCATTATGACAAAGATGTGGAACATTTCTTTATGTGTCTATTTCCCATTTTTACTTCTAGCCTGTATGTACATTGGTCACTAAGTGCTCATATTTTCTCTTATAAAAGGACTTTAAAAATCAAATACCTTTAAATAGACATGTGATAATTATATCATAATTGAAGCTGTGTAGGAGAAAGTTCTGGATGTTATGAATTCTGGGCTTGGCCCTATTGTGTGAATCCTTTAATGTTGCTTTACATTTCAAAATTATATTTAAATAATGGACCTTGTTTATTTGATTATTTTTATATGTTAGAAATTGACTGCTCTTTTCAGTTACCTTATATCTTTGGTTTTGTTTTTGCTTTTGTTATTCAAAAGAAAGTGAAATCCAACTTGAGAATCATCAATAAAACAGGAAAATGTTGAAGTTTTAAATGCCTTCTATTAGATTACAATGTCTTATAAATAAAAGTACATATTGAGGAAATACATGTGCATAATGTATATGTGTGTGTAATATATGGAATATAGACAAACTAGATGTATGTGTTGGATTCAAGGAATCTAAAATGTAATGCTTTTTTTTCCTTTAAATAAGTTTTTATGTTACAGACATCAGTTCAGTCTATTCTCTGTGTGTGTGTGTGTGTGTGTGTGTGTGTGTGTGTGTTGTGTGTTTGTGTGTGCATATGTGCCAATCCTGGGATTTTTACCTCCAGGCCTGGAGTTAAAAGTGTCCTTATCTGATTTAACACCTTTTATTAGGTTACAATTTCCTCATTTGGTTTTCTTTGCTTATGTAGAACATTTTGGTTAGGATAAATTCCTCACATGTGGTTTGGGCCTGCATAAGTTTTGTGCTAGCTGCATTCACATCTGTTGGTCTTTGAGACAAAAGTCCATCAGTAGTCCAGTGACTCTCCAATAAAAGACTCACAATTTGACCTCTTAAGTGGTGGCTTCTCTGTTTCTCGAGACTGAGTTCCTTTACAACAGTATCCATAATTCTAGAATATATAGTGCATATCTATTATAGTGATAAAATAAAAAGCAAGCTTTAGTAATTCTGATACAAAAATTCACCAAAATACTGATTTATCTTGAACTCAGACAACCTTTTCAGAATTTTTATTTTACTGTTAAATTTCTAAGTACATATAGAAAGTTGTTTCCTAGAAATAAACTCCCTGATATCCATTTGAATTTTAATTCCTCCCAAGTTCAGTTGTTTATTGTTATGCACAGCCACTTCTCAATATTTTTTCAGTGAGTTTTAGGAAAGACTCACTTCTAAATTGGGGTCTGACATGTGTGGCCAAAATAGCTATTTCTTCAAACACATACTGTCTTAAACAGTAATGAAAATACAAAACCTTTTATGTCCCCTCCCCTCATATTTCCTAAATCAAAAATTTCTTAATTCACAGTATATCAATAATTTATTTTTCTAATTTTCTCCTTTGATCTAGGAGATTACATTTGAAGTATCTGCTTATTTCTATCCTGTATGTTAAGCATCTCACTTCTCACAGCTTTTAGAATCTTTGCAAAATACGATTCTAGTTTTAAAACAATAATACAATTTATGATGGTAAGTAAAGATAACAGGATAGGAATTCATTAGATCATACTTAAGACACTCTGAAAGGCTGTGGATATAGCACTTGCCTAGCAATACAAGGCGCTGGCTTGGATCCCCAGCAGAGAGAAAGGCAGGGAAAAAGCTGAAATAAGTCATAAATTAAAGTGATACAGCGTTTATTTTTTATTTTAGATTATATTTTTTATTTTAGCTTTACTATCAGTCAACTATAGTGGGCAGTAAGTGCTAATTTGCCATATAATTTAGAGTCACACAGACCCAAATCCAAATTCTGAGTACTGAAATCCCCTAATGGTTTCTTCATTTATAACCATGGGAATGTTGAAACTATGGGAATGTTAAAACTATGTTTATGGGAAAATATAAAGAAAACAAGCTATGAGCCCATGCTTCATGCCTATAATCTTAGCTACTCAAGAGGCTGAAGTCTGAATCACCATTGGAAACCAGCCCTGGCAGGTAAATCCATGGGACTCTTCTCTCCAATTAATTACTGAAAAAGCTGGAAGTGGAGCTGTGGCAATTGGCACAAGTGGCAGAGTATCAACCATGACCAAAAAAGCTAAGTTATGATGCCCCAGGCCTTAAGTTCATGCCTACACATACCTACACACACACACACACACACACACACACACACACACACACACACACACACACACACACACATACAATAAAAGATCTAGAAGTATTAATTTCTAAAAGGAGAAGGAGGAATGGAGAAAGCTGAGGGAACAAAATAAGAAAGGAAAAGAATAAGAATATGGGGTGCAGGTCTAATAATCTCTACAGGAATGAAGGAAAAAGAGACCCCCCCCCTCAGGGAAAAAGTGAGTATATACAGCATAAGTCAAAATGGTCAAAATACAAAAAAGAAAAATAGGGGGGAAAGGTGAAATAATTTCAACAATATTACCTCAATTTCTACTATAAAAATAAATTTAGTGCATACCACTCAATACTTCTAGTTTGTCTTTCCATTTCCATTGCAGAAGGGCAGCTTTTTTCTTTCTTTTCTCTCTGAATTTGTGAATTCATAAGAAGTTAAGAGTATGGGAATGAAGGAGTTAATCCCTGACCTATTTTCCTTGCTGGGTTGAATTTCAGATAGTATTTACATACAAGTTGTATGTTTTGCTTGTGTATTCTATCTCTTAAATGCTATCATGGATATTTAACTTAGTAAGCTATACTGTATAAAGGAGTCATGCAAATGTGTCATGAATTCTTGAATTTTAAAATTTCAATTCAGACCATTTTATTTTTCAAGGTTACTGTTATTTAGTACATTTCTTGTGAACAATGACTTATTTTCCTGCTGGAGAGTTAGGGAAAAAGAGATAAACACTTAGAGCAAGGAGTAAGTCTCATGTCCATCCTTATAATTTTGTAAAATATTGTTAGGGCAACTTATCAACAGTCCTGAATCCAGATAGATTTCTATATAAATGCCAGTCAGTTCTACATTTTACTAACTTCATGAAAGTTACTTGCCCATTTTATATTGTGGTTAATACAGAACTAAAATACTTCCCTAACCAAAAAATTTTAGAACAAAGTTGGAAAGTCTGGCAGCAATAGTCTTTATATTGTTCAGTGATTTAGACTTGAGTAATTGATTACCTAGTTCTCATCATCCATAAATAGAGTTTACATGACTGAATGAACTTGTGACTATATATTTACTTATATATTACTTATACCCAACTGATCAGCTCAGAACAAGGTATAAAGTCATTTTTGAGGACTATTCTATTCTTTTAATTAATTTCTTGTGTGTGTGTGTGTGTGTGTGTGTGTGTGTGTGTGTGTGTGAGAGAGAGAGAGAGAGAGAGAGAGAGAGAGAGAGAGAGAGAGAGAGAGAGAGATGATGGGCACTGTCTCTGGGCTTTTGTGCTCAAGTTCTACCACTTGAGCCACAACTCCTTTTTGCTGTTTCATTGGAGATAAGAATCTTACAGACTTTTGTGCCTGAGTTGGCTTCAAACTGTGATCTGCAGATCTCAATCTCCTGAGTAGCTAGAATGACAGACATGAGCCACTGGACCCCAGCTAATTCCTGTCCTTGTAATCCAGGAAAAGCATCTACATGAAATTGTGCATCTAGATGTCCTTGGTGATTAATTCATTGCTTACAAACACTTAAATGTGTTCATAAATATGGCAGTAAATGATGTTTCATTATTGCATATATGAATAGCCTCTTACATTGCTGTTATACTTTTTAATAATATCCAGATCTAAAGCCGAAGATAGTTAGAAAGTCTGACATCAATAATTTTAATGTTGTGCTTGAGTAGTTGAATAATTACCTAGTTCTGACCATCCTTAAATAGAGTTTGCATGGTTCAATGAATATGTGACTAAAGTCTTCAGTTTCTCTCTTTCTGTGAGACTCAAAAAAGTGGTTTAATCTTCCTGCGGTTCAGTTTTCTCTTCTATAAAATGAAGGAGGTAATTTATATGACCATTATAATTACTTTATACTTTTGATATTGTGTAATTTGGAAATGGTATGAAATTAATTTAATGAAGACTATCTGCTGTAGTCTATTGACTGATTATTTAAAAATGAGTAGACTGATGATGTATCTCAGTAGCAGAGAGCACTTCCTTGTCATATGCAAGGTCATAGGACCAATCCACAGCTTCGGGGAGAAGGAGGAATAAAGGAATCATAACTGAGAGAATATGTGTGTAAAATGCCAGTTCCAGAAAGTGTCTTTATACTTCTTATTAATTAATTTATTTTTAGTAGGTATAAAATGCAGGAATACAATTGCAAAATAATTCTTTGGGCACCTTATTCATGGATTTAGCATCTTCTCAAGATTGGATTTCCTGTTTTTCCTTTGAAAAGGAAAAGTGTTTTAATCTTGACTGGTTTTCCTTGTTTTGTTTTTTTGTGCCAGTACTGGAGCTTGAAACCAATAGCTCAGCTCTCATTGCTAAAAGTTGGTATTCTACTGCTTGAGCCACACCTCCAGTACTGTTTTAATCTTGAAATTCTTGTGAGTCTAGGATATTTTAGCAAATAGATCATTTAAAAAAGCTGATCCATCAGACTTAACCCTTCTGACATAAAGTACACAGTCAACCAGTGATAAAAGAATTTAGCCAAAGCTACCTAAAGGCTATATTGCAAAGGTACCTTTTAAAGACCAGGTGCTGATACTTAAGAATAGATGTCATGGTTGTTTATTAGGCATTTCAAAAGATTATGCATTTGTTTGTTTCTTGAAGGATCTTAATAGTTAAAAGTGGAAATTATACATGTCCTACAATTGTACAGGGATTTTAAAATATTTATCTTCTGAGGAAAATATGCTACTTAGCTTATTGATTATGCAACCAATTAAAAATATGCAGAATAATGTTCTCTTACAGATTTCAAAATTATCAAAACCAAACTATAACTCTTCAAGAGAATATGTCAAATTATATATATTAATGAATTTCTTTTCTATACTTTTGAATTTCATCCTTTCAGTTTAAAATATGGTAGTTATAGAAGGATTTTAAAGGTAAATCTCCCAAATATAGGTGTATCAGAAAAAGCTCAGTATACAGAGATTTAAGATAATGCTTGTTAACAGTTTGTCAGCAGTTTGGCAGGACTAGGGTTTTAAACTCAAGGCCTCACAATTGCCAAATCGACACTCTACCATTTATTTGAGCCATACCCTCAACTTCTATTTTCAGATAAAAGTTTCACATTTTTTCCCAGGCAGAGTCTCAGAACATCATCTTCCTACCTATTTGGGTAATCCCTGACTATCTGGAATTTCCAGTATGTGCCACCACACCAGCTTACTTGTTGAGATGCCATCTTGGTAACTTTTTGCCTAGGTTGCCTTTCAACCTTGGTCCATCCCATCTCTGCCTCCTAAGTAGCTGGAATAATAGACATGAGCCAATACACTTTGCCCTCAACACACATTTTAATGGAACTCTCTTTGATAATAACACTCCCAATTCTTGGCTGTCCAAAAGAAACTAAAAAGCTGTATCCCAGGCTTGCTTCTTTAGAATGATAACACTTAGAGCAACTGGCTTTAATATTGTGGTGTTAACATTTGAAATCTTATGTATCATTGATGTAAATTTTATGCTAAGAATTATGCAAATGATATAGAATCTGGAGACAGGCTGCCTGAGTTTGTATTCTGTCTCTACCTTTTACTCATTCTGAAGTCGTAGGCAATGTTTTTACCCTCTTCTTACTCCTATTTCTTTTCATATTAAATGAAGGTGATAATATCAGGCAGAAATGCAATGGAAATTGTGAAGACTGATGGAGATAATATGTATAAAATGGTGCCAATACTAAATGAACTGAATAGTACCATCACAATCATTGTTTAATCTGTGTACTCTTTTTTGATAAAGAACTGATGCTAAGAAATAGTGAATAACTTGCTCAAGGTTAGAATACTATGATATAATTGCTGGTATTTGAACTCTGTTCTTTCTGGTACAATTTAGCCCATACTCTAAAACTAGACCATGGCCTTAACAGAACACTGCATCAAATCCAGTGAAGACAGGTGTTATACTGTAGGGGAAGAGCATACAAAAGAAACAAAAGAATCACATAGTGCATTGTAAGTACATTACAAACACTAGCAAGAAAGAAAAAAACACTTGTGTCTGTCTTGGGGTACATTTTGCTTAACATTATCTCATATGGTCATATGTACATAGCCCTTGATCTTCTCTGGTTGTCCTAGACATGTACTAGTCATTGTAAACAAGGGAAACCGTGGGACCTAAGTTTCTTTGGGCCTGGCTTACTTCACTTAATATAATTTTTTCCAAGTCTTTCCACTTCCTAACAAATGAGGCAATATCATTCTTTCTGACGAAGGCATAGAATTCCAGTGTGTGTGTGTGTGTGTGTGTGTGTGTGTGTGTGTGTGTGTGTGTGTGTGTGTGTGTGTGTGTGTGTGTGTGTGTGTGTGTGTGTGTGTGTGTGTGTGTGTGTGTGTGTGTGTGTGTGTGTGTGTGTGTGTGTGTGTTGGTAAATAATGCTGCAATAAACATAGTTGTGCTGGTAGCTTTAGTATGGTCTTGTTCGTGATCATTTGGGTAAATACCCAAAAGTGGGATTGCTGGATCATAAGGGAACTCTATATGGAGTCTTTTGAGGAACCTCTATACTGCTTTCCAGAGTGGATGAACAAGTATACAATCCCACCAACAATGCAGTAGGGTTCACTTTTGGCCACATCCCCTCCAGCATCTGTTGTTACGAGATTTCTTGATTTTAGCCATTCTAACTGGGGTGAGGTAGAATCTCAGTATTGTCTTGTTTTGCATTTCTTTTTGTGTAGAGAAGTTGAGCCTTTCTTTATGTGTTTATTGGACATTATTTCCTCTTCTGAGAAGTCTCTCTTTAAGTATTTATTCAGCCCATTTATTTATCGGGCAGTTGTTTCTTTGAGGATTTGTTGTTGGAGAATTTAGTTTTTTAAGTTCTAAGTATATTTTAGATATGAGACCCTTGTCCATTTTATGGCTAGTGAAGATCTCCCAGGCCATGGGCTTTCTATTGATCTTGCTAGCTATGTCCTTTGCCTTGAAGAAGCTCTGCAGTTTCATGCAATCCCATTTGTCCAACCTTTCTTTGATTTGTAGTGCTTCTGGGTCTATTAAGAAAATTTTGCCCTGTGCCAAGGAGACCTAGCGTTTCTCCTATCCCCCTGTAAAATTTTCATGGAGTCTGCTTTTCTTTCAAGGTCTTTGATCCATTTGGAGTTGGTTCTGGTGCAGGGTGATATATGCAGATCTAGCTTTAGTTTTCTACAAGTATTTAACCAATTTTTCCAGCACCATGTACCGAAAAGGCTGTTCTTCTGTTCTATTTCTTGAGCTCCCTTGTCAAAGAATAGGTGGAGATAGGTCTGTGGTTCATTTCTGGGTCTTCAGTCCTATTCCATTGGTCCTCAGGTCTGTTCTTGTGCCAATACCAAGCTGTTTTGATTACTGTGGCATTGTAGTGGAGTGTGAAATTTGGAATTGATTTTCCTCCAGCACTGTTCTTTCTACTAAGGATTGTTTTTGCTATTCGGGGTCTTTTATTGTTCCATATGAATTTTTGAATTGCTTCTATTTCATTGAAGAATGAGGTTGGGATAGTGATAAGTATTGCATTGAATTTGTAGATAGCCTTTGGCAGTATTGCCATTTTCACGATGTTAATCCTCCCAATCCAGGAGCATGGGAGGTTTTTCCACTTCCTTAGTTCTGCTTTACTTTCCTTTTTCAGTTTTTTAAAGGTTTCGTCATATACAGGTCCTTCACCTCTTTTGTTAAGTTAACTCCTAAGTATTTTATTTTTTGTGCAGCTGTTACAAAGGGATTGCTTTCCTTTTTTCAGCCGCACTCTTCTCATTATTGGCATACAGGAAAGCTATTGATTTGTAAGGGTCAATTTTATACCCTGCTACTTTGCCAAAGTTTCAAATCAGCTCGAGTAACTTGGGAGTGGAGTCCATGGGGTTCTTTAAATACAAGATCATGTCATCTGCAAAGAGGGAGAGTTTTACTTCATCTTTCCCTATTTGGATCCCCTTTATGTCTGCATCTTGTCTTATTGCCCTAGCTAGGCATTCTAATATTAGGTGGAAGAGAGAGTGGAGAGAGTGGACATCCTTGTCTGATTCCTGAATTTAGAAGAAATGGCTTTAACTTTTCACCATTAAGTATAATGCTGGCTGTAGGTTTGTCATATGCAGCCTTTATTATATTGAGGTATGTTCCATGGATTCCTAGTTTTTCCAGAGCTGTCATCATAAAGGGGTGCTTTCTCTGCATCTGTTGAGATAATCATGTGGTTCTTATCCTTGCTTTTGTTGATGTGATGAATTATATTAAATGACTTGCGTATATTGAACCAGCTTTGCATCTCTGAAATGAATCCTGTTTGATCATGGTGTATGATTTTTTTGATGAGTTGTTGAAGTCAATTGGCCAAGATTTTGTTCAGAAGTTTTGTGTCGATATTCATCAAAGAAATGTCTATAGTTCTCCTTCTTCAATGAGTCCCTGTCTGGTTTTGGGATAAGGGTTATTCTGGCTTCAGAAAAAGAGAGTGGTAGTGAATTTTTGCTTTCAATTTCATTGAAGAGATTAAGGAGTATTGGTGTGAGTTCTGCTTTGAAGGCCTTGTAGAATTCAGCTGTAAATCCATTGGGTCCTGGGTTTAGCTTGGGTGGGAGGTCTTTTATTGCTGCTTCTATTTCAGTGCTTGATATGGGTCTGTTAAGTTGGTTTAAATTATCTTGGTTTAGTCTGGGCATGTCAATACTTGCTAGAAGTTTTTCCATATCTTTCAGATTCTCAATCTTATTAGCATAAAGATTTGAGAAGTATCCCCCTATTCTGAATCTTGGCTGTTTCTGTAGTGATGTTTTCATTCTCATCTCTGAGTCCAATCACTGGGTCCATTCCCTGGGGGTGGCAATTCCCTGTGGGATCCCAAAGCCCTCTGACCCAAGCCACCTTCCAAAAGGGAAGGATCCCACCAGAACAGAACACGGACATAAGCTCTATGTCTAAGGCTCCTGTTGCTACCTGGGAAATCCTGGGAGCACAGCTCCAGGCCTATAATAGCAGTCTACAAACCTGAAATCCCCGAAACTCCCTGCCACCAGGCCTGAGAGTGGGACTCTAGATAGCAGGCACCCACCCCCATCAAAAGGCCATCTGTTTCCTACCAAGCCACAAGGAAAGTAGACTACAGCAAGGCATACTAGTTTCTATCAGGAATGGGGTCTGAATGACTACAGGGAGATTAAAGCTTCCCCAAAGAACCCAAAAAACCCATTCTTTAGTTTTTTATTGTTGTTTTTGTTTTGTTTCGTTCATTTTTATGTCTGATCGTTTGTTGTTTGTTTTTATTTCTATGTGTTACTTATGTGTATTGTGATTTAGGATTTGTTATTCCACTTAAAGCTTCTATTTTTCATTATTATTTGGTTTTTTCTTCCACTGTCCAATTTCCTAAAATTTGTAAGTTTTTTTTCTTCTTTTTTTTCCTCTTACTCTCCCCTTCTCCTTTCTCTCCACATTATACTACTACTCCATCAGAGCTACCCTGTCTAGTTCTATACACTAAGTAAGGCATCCTTCTTTGTGTGTAAACAATAATTAGAGGCATTAACTTAGACTAAGTGACTTTCCAATAGTATCTGAATAATCTTTTTCTGATCTCAGCAAGTCTCCTAAATACACATATATAACTTCTTTTTCATATCTTCATCTAGATCTCTAAGCTACTCCCTACATAACCTTTCTTGGAATTCTTTTCCACCTCTTACATTCAGTAACAAGGTCTTTATTCTCCTCCAACTACACATACCCCTCCCCTAAGCTGTTCTTACTCCTCTACTATCATTATATCCAAGTTCTCTTCTGAACTTTAATTCATATCTCTCCAATCCTAACCCTTCATTTCTCCATCTGCTCCAGCACATTGATCCCAAACAATTTATATTTGACTCAATTTACAGTTGGTTCTATCTTTGACTACAAAATTGGTTCTATTTGACTATTTTGAGTACAAAGGGACATCTTGTTAACTCTAAGGAGCAGTCTACTTATCAGCCAAACCCAGAGTGTCTAAAAAGTTACAACTATATGTAATCTCAACCCTGAAGCCACAATATCCCTCTCCAAGCAAAGAAAAAGATAGCTAAATAGGAAAACACCTACCCATAACTCTGCAACCCTACAATCTATAAATCTACATGACACCAGCTTGGCTCCAGTCCTAAAAGACTATCCTACTGTCGTACCAGTGTCATTCTTGTCTCCAAATGGGTAGAACTAACCACAGAAACACAAGAAACATGGCCAATCAACAAACCCCAACACCATCTCCACAGAAGCAAGCTACAGAGCTGTCCCAGCATGACCTAAAGGATAATGCTCAAGATATATTAAAAGCATGGCTGGTAAACCTACTGAATGAAAAATTGGACATCCTGCATAGGGTTATCAGAGAATGCCATGAGGCCAGCTAGAAGCTAATAGATGACTTCATGGCCTCCACAAATAAAAAGATAAAGGAATTCCAGCAGAGGGAAAAAGAATCTAATGAAAAGATAGGAACCCAGATCAAGGAGTGGAACAAGAAGTCTGATAACCAACTCCAGGAGGTAAGGCAATCTATTCAAGATTTAAAAGGAAACCTTATTAAAGAGTTTGCCACCATTAAGAAAGACCAGCAAGAAGGAAAAGTAATAAACACCAAAGTAAAAAGCCTTGAAAGTAGAATGGAGTAGGCCAAAAAAAGAATATTGGAGACTGAAGACAGTTTAGACTCCATAGAGAAAGAGCATGCAATTATTCGTAACAAAACTAAGAAGCATGACAGATCTCTGCAGGAAATACAGAATACATTAAGAAAGCCTAATTTGAGAATAATAGGTATACAAGAGGGCCTGGATAGAGAAGCCAATGGATTAAAAAACATATTCAGCAGAATCCTAGCAGAGAACTTCCCAAATATACAAAAGAACAGGCCCATCCAGATACAAGAAGCTTTTAGAACCCCAAATAGACCAGACCAGAACAGGTCATCCCACCGCCACACTATAATCTGTACTGGCTCAATAGCCACTAAAGAAAGAATTCTTAACGCTGCCAGGGAGAAAAGAACATTCTCATATAAAGGTAATCCAATTAGAATTACCTCAGACTTCTCAGCAGACACCATAAAAGCAAATATGGCCTGGAAAGAGGTATTCACACCCTAAAGTCCAATAACTAACAACCAAAAATAATCTACCCAGCTAAGCTCTCATTGATAGCAGAAGGACAAATAAAAATCTCCCACAGCAAGGAAAATCTGAAGCGATATATTGCTACCAAACCAGCCCTTAAAAAAATCCTCAAAGACATTCTACATATAGAAAACAACAAGAACAGAATATAGGCAATGAAGCAATCCACAAACAGAGAAATATGTAATCACAACAAGAACAACCAAGGCACAGCTTCCTGCAAAAAAAAAAAAGAAAGAAAGATAAAAAGGTAGGAACAAATATCTTTCAGTCCTAACCCTCAATGTTAATGATCTTAACTCTCCAATTAAGAGACAAAGATTGTCCAGGTGGATCAAAAGAGACTCAACTTGCCCACAAAAAGAAACATATTCTGACAGTGAAAGGCTGGAATAAAGTCTTTCAAGCAAATGGTCCCCATAAACAGGCAGGAGATGCAATCCTAATATCAAATGAAATAGACTTCAAATTAAAATCAATAAGAAGTGATGAAGAAGATTACTACATACTAATTAAGGGATCTCTCCTTCAGGAGGATATTACGGTTCTAAATATCTACTCACCAAATAACAAAGCACCCAAATTTATCCAAGAAACACTGCTTTCCCTCAAATCTCACATAGATGCAAAGACATTTATTGTTGGGAACTTTAATACTAGATAGATCAACCCGACAAAAACTAAACAGAGAAACCTTGGATCTTAAAATCTGCCCAGCTCAATTAGACTTAATTTACCAAATATTTCACCCAACAGCATCAGATGATAACCTTCTTCTCAGCAGCACATGGAACATTCTCCAAAATAGACCACATTCTAGGCCACAAAGCAAATCTGTCCTAGTTCAGAAAGATTGAAATTATGCCCTGCATTCTCTCAGACCACAAGGAAATAAAATTAGAATTCAACACTAACAGCCACCAAAGGAAATACTGTAACACATGGAGGCTGAACAACACACTGTTGAACCACCAATGGGTCATGGAAGAGATTAGAAAGAAAACTCAAATGTTCATGCTATTTAACAAAAATGAACACACAAGCTATCAGCTCCTCGGGGGCACAGCAAAGGCAGTATTCAGAGGCAAGTTAATAGCTCTGAGTTCCTATATTAACAAATTGGAAAGATCTGAAACTAACAATTTAATGAGGCACCTAAAGCTCCTTGAAAAAGAACAATATCTAAACCCCAATCCTGTAGGCGGAAATAAATAATAAAAATTAAATCCAAATTAAATGAATTAGAGTCCAAAATACTCTAAAAGGAATTAATAAAACAAAGAGTTGGTTCTTCGAAAAAATAATAAAAGTTTTCATACCCTTAGCAAATCTTATGAGAAAAAAAAGAGAACACACCCAAATAAATACTGTTCATTTTTAAGCATGCTAAAACAAGTCTGACTTTGTACATCCTTGGTATTCCTTTATATTTATTAGCCCTACTGGGTCAGTTAGTAAGCAGTAGTGTCTTGAAGAAGTATACTTTTTCTGTTTTGAATACGTTTGTTTCCTTTTACAGTGTTCTTTTTGGTATGTCTATGTGATGATACCAGGGTTTCAACAAAGGGCTTTGAGCTTGTTTGCTTTGATTGTTTGGCTGACTACCATATGAACCATGCCTCTAGCCCATCTTCTTTCTGGCTTTTTGTTTTTGTTTTTCTGTCGGTCATGGTACTTGAACTCAGGGCCTGGGTGCTGTCCCTGACCTCTTTTCCTCAAGGATAGCACTCTACCACTTTGAGCCAAAATACCACTTCCAGTTTTCTAATGGATCATTGGAGTCTCATGGACATTCCTCCCTGGGCTGGTTTTGAACCATGATCCTCTGATCTCAGCCTTCTGAATTCACATAGAAAATTACATTTGACTCATTAGTACAAACCTGGAAGTATACTTAGTAAAATTTAAGATATTTTCAAAAATCCATTCCTTTTTACTTCCCCTTGAATCACACTTACATCTTTTTTTAGAAAAGCACAGAATCTCCACTGAGTGATGATGGGTAAGAATGATGTATTCCTTTCTGCTTATTTACTACTCTTCAGTTTCTACAACTTATTTGTTCCACATTGCGTCTTTACAGTGACCCCATGAGGTAACCAACTTATATTTTTATGGATAGTCGTAAATATTCCAAGACAAAGAGTCTTTCTTTTGTTACTCAGTAACTGGTATGAGACAAAGTAGTAGAAAAATATTAGGTTGGAAGAGGAGGCCATAGGTGGGATGGAAAGGACTATATCGATTACAGGCAAAACTTAGAAGCCATGAAAGCAAATGCAGTGAAAACAAGAGTAGTTTTCTTTTTTTGTTTTTCCCCTAGTACTGAAATTTGAACTCAGTGCCTTATATTTGCTAAGCTGGCAGTCTACCACTTGAGTTAGACCTCCAATCCTGAAAAAGTATTTCATGTGGAATCAAGACTGAAAATTGGCAGTTGAAAGGCCAACACCATCATTTTCAAGGAAACTAAAAAATTAAAAACACAGAATACAATATGCACAGATTACATTAGCAAAAATCAGAATATTTCATAATTCCATTTTTGGTACAACCTCCTTGCCAATCATTCTCTAAGTGTTATGCTACTACTAAAATCTTTTTTTAAGTTCTTCAGGGTGTTGACAGTCAGTGGTGAGTAAAGCTAATTATAATCTAGCATGAATTAAAGCAATGGCATGAGACTTACCTAACATTCACCTATTCTTCCACCAAATACACTCTTGAAATAAATATAAAACAGTTTTGCTTAAGATTCTTTCTTTGTTGAAAAGGCAAAGCAATCATTTTGCTAAATCTCAACCTTTGATTCAGTATCTTTCTAATAATCTCTGTGGGTAAATAAAAGCTATGTATAGAATGTTTTTGCTGTTCACCAAATACAGTTGTCTTGACAGAAAGTATTGGAATGATTGTTGCTGAACTAGCCACTTTTTATCATTTAATACTATTTATTCTGAGAACAACTCAGAAGATCTTTGTAAAACCGAATACGTCTTGAATAGTCTTAATATTAAAATTTAAAAATTTTTAATGTGCTTTTCTTATTCATGTTGGTATCTATTGACTAGATTTCCATTCCACTCATTCTAAATTTCATTCATTTTGAATACATTATTGAAAACTATAGCTTTGCCTTCTGAACTTGTATAAGTAAGGATATAACTATTCTTAGTAATCCTTTTATTTCCTTTCATGTATAAACACTACCTTTGTCACAGTGAAATAACAGAATAAGCCATAGAAAGTAAATCAATGAGTAACAGAACTGTATAAGGCCCAAAATGTTAGCATTAACTAAATATTTCATAGTACATGCTCACATAGAGACTTAGCTATAGGTAATCAGATCTGTAACCCTCACCAGACAGTAGGAAACATAGATAAGAAGGAGCTCAAGAGTAGCTGGATTCCATGCCTCACTAGTCACTCCTCTGGAGATGTTGGCTGAATACAATGCAGCTGAGTAAAAGCTAGCCAATTGTAAAGAAAGTCTAAAATATGTTCACTTGCCTTTACACATTATATATATACACACACACACACACACACACACAGAGAGAGAGAGAGAGAGAGAGAGAGAGAGAGAGAGAGGAGGGGGAGGGAGGGAGAAAGAGGGAGAGAGAGTTGTAATTTTGTAAAGCTGAATGAAGTCAAATGACTACATTTCATTTTAACAGTATTACCCCTTTGATCACTCTTTCCTAGTTATTCCCTCCTGTTTTTACCCACAAATTATATACCTCATTTTCAACATGATGTCTAGTGCAGTATTTGTTAACCCTTTGTCTCACCTATTGCCCTTATCTCCCAAAGACAGATAAACTAACAAACAAGACAAAAGGTAAATAAAATAGAAAACAACAACAGAGGTGGGAAAAAAAAAAACCTCATGTTTCCATTTCCTGGAGTTCATTTCCAGAAATATTTTATATGACTTTATATATACATAGCAATTGAAACTTTGTGTTCCTTTCCTAAGAATATTCTCCTTTGGTCTCACTGTGTGTGTGTGTGTGTGTGTGTGTGTGTGTGTGTGTGTGTGTGTGTGTGTGTGTGTGTGTGTGTGTGTGTGTGTGTGTGTGTGTGTGTGTGTGTGTGTGTGTGTGTGTGTGTGTGTGTGTGTGTGTGTGTGTGTGTGTTTAAAGACCTGTGTAATTTATCAAATCCCAATCCCAGTATTTGTTTTTGTTTTTGGTCTACCATCCATGTTTTTTACTTGTAGATTTATAGGCACGTTCTATCTACCACAAATGAGTAAAACCGTGCAATCTGTGGTTTGGGGGGGACTTGGTCTTGATTACCTCGCTTAATATTATTTTTCCAAATCTTTCCCTTTCCAGACAAATAATACAATATAGTTCTTTCCCATGGAAGCATAGAATTCCACTGTGTATATACATCACATTTTGTTGATCCATTTGTCCACTGAGGGGTATCTGGACTGATTCCATAGCTTGGATATGGTAAATAATACTGCAGTTAACATGATTCTGCTGATAGCTTTAGTCTTTCCTTGTTTGTGTTCTATTGGATAAATTCTCCAGAGTGGAGTGGCTGGGTCTTAGGGAATCTCTGTATTTTGTCTTTTGAGGAATATCCATGCTGCTTTCCAGAGTGGTTGAACATTCTCACTCACAGTGTAATAAAGTTCTCCATTCAGCATTTATTTTTGTACCTTTTCTGGAAACTGAGGTGAGATGAAATATCAGTGTTATTTTGAATTTCATTTCTTTTATGTCCAGAGATATTGAACATTTCTTCATGTGTCTATTGACCATTATGACTTGTAGAAAGTCTCTCTTTCAGTGTTTATCCCATTTATTAGTTGGGTTGTTGGTTCTTTGACCGTTTACTTTTGGGGGTTCAATGTTTGAGCTCTAACTATATTTTAGATATGAAGCCCTTGTCTGATGCATAGCTGTCAAAAAATCTCCAATTCAGTGGGCTTTCTATTTATCTTGTTAGCTATGTCATGCAGAAACTGTGATATGATGCAATCCCATTTATCCAGTCTTCTTTGATTTCTGATGATTCTGAATCTTTACTTAGGAAGTTTCAACCTGTGCCTAAGAGCCCTAGTGATTCCCAGCTCCCTTTCTATATTTTCAGGGTAACTGATCTTACATTGAGGTGTTTGATCCATTTAGAATTGATTCTGGTATAGGGTGCTATATAAGGATCTAGCTTCAGTTATCTGCATGTGTACACCACTTTTGCCAGCACCATTTATTGAAGAGGCTGTCTTCCAACCTGTGTTTTTGGCTCCCTTATCAAATACTAAGTAGCTATACGTTTGTGGCTTCATTTCTAGGTCTTCTATTCTGTTCCATTGGTCCCCATGTCTATTCTTGTGCCAGTAAAGCTGTTTTCATTACTATGGCTTTGTAATGGACATTCTAGTTTGTTATTTATATTCCTCCAGAACTGTTCTTCCTTCTAAGAACTGCTTTTGCTAGTTGAGGTCCTTCATTATTCAATATGAATTTTTAGATTACTTTTTTTATTTCATTGAGGAATATTGTTGGATTTTAATGAGTTTTACATTGGGCAGTATTGCCATTTTCACAATGTTAATCCATCCAATACAGGAACATGGAAGACTTTTCCATTTTCCATAATAGAGGTCCTTCACATCTTTGGGTGTTTAATTTTTTTTGAGGATATTCCAAATGGAGTGGCTTTCCAGATTTCAGTCTCACTCTTCTCATCATTGGCATACAGAAAAGCTACTGATTTTTATGGGTTAATTTTATATCCCCCTACTTTGCCAAAGTTTAGGATCAGCTCAAGTAACATGGGGGAGGAATCTGTAGGGTTCTTCAAATACAGGATCATGTCATCTACTAGGAAGGATGATCATTTTACTTTGTTTTTCCCTGTTTGGATCCACTTTATGCTTTTTGCTTGCCTTGTTGCTCTTGCTAGGAATTCCAGGACATCCTTCTTCATTCCTGATTTTTGAGGAAATGTTTTAACTTTTCACCATTAAATATGCTAGCCCGCTTTAGGTCTTTATTATATTGAAGGATGTTCCTTAAAATCTTTCTTTTCCAGAGCTTTTATCATTAAGGGGTGTTGAATCATCAAATGCATTTTATGCATCTATTGAGATAATCATGTGATTCTTCTCCTTGCTTCTGTTACATTTATTTTTTATTCTAATTTTAATTTTTTATTGTGAAAATACTGTAGAGAGGGGTTACAATAACATGGGCAAGATAATGAGTACATTTGTTATCAAGCATTGTAGCCTCCTCCTTTGTTTCCCCTTCCCATCCTTTCCCATCCTCCCCTCACCCCCCTATCCAATCCTCCCCACTTCCCCCCCACCTATCCACCCCCCGCCCCCCGCACCAAAGTTGTAAAGTTCATTTTTCGACATAACGACTTGTACATCTCATTGTTGCAATGGGTCCACCTGTATCCCTATTTAAACGATTTGTTTTTCCCCTTCCCCTTCACAAATTATACCGACATCAAATACAGTGAAAGCAGGGGTTATACTGTGGGGGAGGGACATTGCAGCACTATTTACTATAGCTAAGATATGGAACCAACCCAGATGCCCCTCAGTAGATGAATGGATCAAGAAAATATGGTATATATACACAATGGAATTCTATGCCTCCATCAGAAAGAATGACATTGCCGCATTTGTTAGGAAATGGAAAGGCTTGGAAAAAATTATATTAAGTGAAGTAAGCCAGGCCCAAAGAAACATAGGTCACATGGTTTCCCTTGTTTGCAATATCTAGTATATGTCTGAGTCAAGCAGAAAAGGTCAGATAAGATGATGTTAGGGAAATTAACCCTAAGATATGTATTCAAATATTATTTTTCTTTCATGTGATTGTTTCTAACACATTTATAAGATTATTTCTGTTCCATTTATTGACTTACCTATATTGAACTAGCTTTGCATCCCAGGAATTAATCCTATTTAATCATAATTTATGATTTTTTTTGTTAGTTTTTCAATTCGGTTGGCCAGAATTTTATTGAGAAGTTTCTCATTTATTTTTATAAAATAGATGGGTCTTTAGTTCTTTTGCTTTCATGACTCCGTATCTGGTTTGGGGATGAATATGTTATGATTGCTTCATATGAAGCTTTTGGTTATAATATTTCACTTTCTATTTCATTGAAGATTTTAAGGAGTATTGATTTGAGTTGTCCTTTGAAAGGCTTATAGAATTCCACTGTAAATCCATTGGGTCCTAGGCTAATATTGGGTGAGAGTCTCTTGCTATTTCATTTTCATTACTATATAATTGGTTCAAATCTTCATGCTTCGTGTTGGTTTTTTTTTTTTTGGTGGGGGAGGGTCCGGTTGTGGGGCCTGAACTCTGGGCCTGGGTCCTGTCCCGCAGCTCTTCAGCTCAAGGCTAGCACTCTACCACTTGAGCCACAGTGCCACTTCCAGCTTTTTTTTTTTCAGCTTATATGGTGCTGAGGAATTCAACCCAGGGCCTCATGCATGCAAGGCAAGTGCTTACCACTGAGCCACCTTCCCAGCCCTCGTGCTTTTTTTAGTATATCAGTGTTGTCTAAGAATGCTTCCATTTCTTTCATATTCTCCATATTATTCCCTTATAATATTCTGAATTTGCTTGTGTCTGTTGTGATGTTCCCGTTTTCATTCCTAATTTTATTTGAGTGTGTTCTTTTTTTAGTGAGATTTGCTAAGTCTCTCAATTTTATTAATTTTTGCAAACAACCAAATCTTTTTTTTATTCTTTGTATGAATTTTAGTCTCCAATTTGTTAATTTTTTTATTATTTGTCTGCAGCTACTGGTTTGGGATTTGGCTTGTTTCTATTTTTCAGGGAGTTTAAGGTGTTGATTTGAGATTTCTTCAGTGCTATAAATTTTCCTCTGGATGCTGCCTTTATTGTATCCCAGAAGAGCTGATATTTTGTGTGTTCATTTTTATTAGATTCCATAAACCTTTGACTTTCCCATCTACCCTCTTTAGTGACTGATGATCATTCAACAATGTTTTATTCAGTCTCCATGAGTTAGAGAATATTCTGGGATAGCTTTTGATGTTGAATTCTAATTTTATTCGGTTGTACTCTGACAGGAAAAAGGGAATAATTATTTTGAATTTGCACAGATTTGCTTTGTGATCTGTTTTGGAAATTTTCCATGAACTGCTGAGGAAAATGTATATTCTGATGCTACTGGATGAAATATTCTGTAGATGTCTGTTAGGTCTAGTTGGCTAATGCAGTTATTTAGGTCTGAGGTTTCTCCGTTGAGTTTTTGCTAGGATGATCTCTTAGAGGAGACAATGATGTGTTGAAATGACCAACAATCAATGTGTTTTTAGGTTAAGTTGTATTTGTTTGATGAAGTTGGGTGCTCCAATATTTGGTGCACATATATTTAGAATTGTTAATATTCTCCTGTATTAGAGTTCCTTTTCTTACTATATAATGTCATTATTTGTGTCTTCTCACCAATTTTAATTTGAAGTCTACTTTATCTGATATTAGTATTCCTATTCAAGCCTGTTTATAGGGGCCATTTGCTTGAAAGATTTTATTCCAGACTTTCAGAATGTTTGTTTTTGTTAACAAATATGTCTGTCATAAACAGCAAGTGGATAGGTCTTCTTTTTGATCCAACTTGTCAATCCATGTCTTTTATTTGGAATGTTAAGTGTATTGATATTGAGAGGTAGGACTGAGAAGTATTTAGTAATCCTACCATGTTATCCACCCTCATAGGGACTGTGTCTCATTCATTCCTATATTACCTGGTTCTCTTGTAAGTAGCATTTTCTCTACCAATATTGTTTGTGTTGATTTTCTATATATAGGATGTTTCTAACTATCTTCTGTAGTGCTGGTTTTTGTAAGGTATATTAAATAGGTAGGTTTCATTAGGTAGCGATGAAGAGAACACATTCAGGCAGAAAAGATTATTTACAGAACTGCTGTCCCTGTGGTGCATGGTGGAGAGGCATGGCTGAAAAGGAAGGGGCAACCCACCCCTGGGCCAGGACTTATCTAGGCCAGGGACAGAAAGAGGTGTGGCAGAGTGTGGGAAAGGTGTGGCCACACTGGATCTGGATGTAAACTCAGGATCTGGGATCCTCCTAAGGTCAGATGGGAGACATATGACCAAACAGGATAGGAAGGTAACTGCTTCCAGCTGTGCTAGTTACCTAGGTAACAGATACTGGGCAGAAACTTAGCCTAGCGGTAGGGAGGTGTCTCTGTGTGGACCTTACAGTTTGGTGGAGATAAATTGTTTCCTTTTTTTTTTTATTATGGAATGCTTTTATTTGTCCTATGATTATGAAGGATAGCTTTCCTGAGTGTAGTATTCTTGGTGGTAGTTGTTTGCCTTTAAGGTTCTGGCTGGTTTACCTTTATAAATAATCTTTTCTCTCTGACAGCATTAAGGATCCTTTCCTTGGTCTCTGTTAATCCTTTGTGGATTACAGTGTGGTGGTTGGATTTTCTTTTCTGGTCTGGTCTATTTGGTGTTCTAAAGACTTGTATCTTAATGGGGCTAGCTTTTTGGATTTTCTGGAAATTCTCTGCTACAATTCTGTTAAATATGTGCTCTGTCTATTCAGTTGCTTGCTCTTTGCCTTCTATAATAGATCAGTCTCAAATTAGGTCAGAATTGAAACCTGAAATTCTTGCAAACTTCTTGCTTGTTTCTTGGATTTCTTTCGATAATTTTCTCCTCTTTATTATATCTATTCTGTCTTTAATCCCTGAGACTCTTCATCTGTGTCATCACTTCTGCTGTAAAGACTTTCTACTTTGAGTTTTCTTTTCCTCCTAATTGTTTTTAGTTGTTCATTTTTGATGGCTTCTGTCTCTTAAAGTTTTTTCTTTTATGTCTTTAAAGGACTAATTTACCTCCTCAGCTTGTTTATCTGTATCTTCTATCTCATATCCTTTAGCTGGGCTACTAATTTTTCATCAGATTCCCTTCCCATCTCTTGGATCTTATTTAATTTTCTGTTTGTAGACTCCATGAGTTCTATTAATCTTGGATTAGTCTCATCATATTCATGAATTGCCTTGTGTAGGCTTTCTGTCTTCTCATTAATCATATTTATAAGAAGTGTTTTTAAAGCATCCCAAGAACTGTCTTCTATGTCCTTGATTGACTGCTCTATTTTTTGGTTATCATCTCTTGAAATTGAACTTCCTTGACTTGCCTTTTATCTTGCATTTCTGTGCTTAATTCTACCCATTTGGAAGCACTTTAGGTTTTAATTTTGGGGTGACTGTCTTCTTCCTAATAGCTTGTTCTCTGCATTTCTAGTTGATTAGCCAGTTAATGGTTTGATATTCTGTTGGGATTTGCTTATCTAGGATCAGATTTTGTTGAGAAAATTAAGTGTATGATTAGAGTTTAGTTGTGGTGAGATACTGTACTATTTGACACTCTTCTATCAGTTGAAAGAAATTGAGGTTTTTCAGCAGGCAAGTTTTTCAGTGAGAACTATGTGTAAGAGAAGTCTAATGTCATAGAGGAGTTAGATGAAGGAAGAAAAAGCTAGTAAATGGTTGCAAAAGAGGAGACAGACCTTAGAGTCTGTACCACTGAAGAAAATAAAGTTGGAATTCAATGCATCAGACTCCCTAAAGACTAATAATGCCTACTCTTAAAAAGCCTATATGAGTTGTAGGTATTCCTCTTTCTAAATAAACCTTTATTTGGGGGTAGAATAGGATATTGTGGGGAAAAAAGCAGATTTGGTATATTTGTAATTGATAAGCAATTCAATTTTAAGAGTCAATATGAACCAATACAAAAGGAAACAAAAGGATCCAAAGCCACAACAGAACAAAATGTATAATCAAAAACAATTGCAAATCTAAATACACCTTCGCTTTTGGTTGAAGAAGGGTTTTATGGTACAGAATATTTGTATTCAGTGAATAAGGGTCAGGACAAACCAAATGAAACTAAAAAGATAACAGGAACAACAAACAACAGAAACAAAAACAAACAACCAAACAGACAAAAGGGGGCAAAAGAAAAAAGAAAAGAAAGAGAAACAAAGAAAAAAATAATAAAATTGAACTATCAAAAAATGGAAATATGCACACACAACTAAGAAATAAGCTGAGTAATCCTGTAGACTATAAATCAAAGACCACAAAAAATGAGTTTTCCTTCTTTTGGGGGAATCTTGTGTGTCCAAAAGTGTGGTATACATGATCATACTGTAGTCTCTGCTTTAGTAGCTCTCTGTGATCTACAGCTGTCCTTGTAGCCAAGATCTGGGAAGAACAAGGGAATGGAGCTCCTAAGTACAAAGGGGAGGAGACATCTCTGGTGGTTGTAGTTTGAATTTTGCATGCTTAAGTGCAGGGGGGGCTGGATTGTACTTGAATTCTTAAGCCTTGGTGATATCCAAGTGTGGCTGGTACCTAGATTTCCACTCTCAGTACAACTGGGAAATAAACTAAGTTTTTAAGACCTGTTTGTAGATTTTCAAATCAATGATAAGATGAATTCACTAATCAGTTTATGTGAAGAACCTTTAATCTCCAGAAGTACACTCTGAACTTCAGAAATGGAGTCTACCGCATTCCTCACAGCCTAGATTAGGCTGTACCAGGGATTGGAGCTTCTTAGTTTACAGATAAGAAATGGCTCTTATGGGCAGCACAGATTCTTCAGTGTATGTGGGTGTGAGCAGGGATGTGATGTAACTGGAATCTTTAGAGTTTACTGATACAAAGGCACTCTCAGTATGACCTAGAAATAAACTACGTTTTCTAACACCTATCTTGACTTTTTGCAGTGAGGTTTTAAGAGACTTTAGGTTTTGTAATTCCAAAGTGCTCTGCTGGCCACTGAATTTTTATGCCTTCTGACCTTGTCAATCACTGCTATAGGGGAGGGGAGCACCTACCACTACTCTTTTGTCTGTAGTCAGAGAGGGGTGGTGAAAGGTATTAGATTCCTTTGCCCTTTTCCAATATGGTGCCACTTCTCCATTCAGTGTTCCTAGCCAGTTGCTCTGGAGGCCTCTTTGCTCATTTCAAAAATGGCACACTTCTCTGATGGGGGAAGCAATTCCTGGTCAGATGCTATTCTCCCTGGTGGAGATGTCTTTGGCCGGTACTCACAGTTCCCAGTGATGGTTCACACTCTCCAGCAGCATAGCAAATCATCTCTGCATCTCGAAGTGGCCATTTGTTATGTGTACTCCCATTTTGCCTTAGTATTGATAAGCATTTTTTGGCGCTTCTTAAAAATAGAGCACTCAGGTAGTGGTTTCTTGTGTAATTGTTAGTTAGCCTCCAAAAGATAATAAGCAGTTAGAATAGCCAACAGGGTTAGAGAAAGGGGTGAAGTGGGGTTAAAGGGAAAAGGGTAGATGAATGAAGAGGAGAAGGGGTGGATAATGCAGTCAAGAATTTAAAGTATATTCTACAGAATTAAGAAAAAGTAAGGAAATCATGGGTAGAGGTGAGATGGTAACAATGTTGAAAGATGTATCATTGATCAAGATGCAATATATTCATAAACTGCTTTGTTAAATGGCAACATCTTTGTACAACTACTTAAAGATAAAAAATAAAAATAAAAAAGAAACCCTAAAAAAAATAGAGCACTCAAATCTCTGTAACTCATTATTAAAAGTTTTTGGGCCAGTGTGGCTCACGCCTGTAATCCCTAGCTACTCAAGAGGCTAAGATCGGAGTATCATGGTTCAAAGTGAGCCTAAGCAGGAAAGTCTGTAAAACTAATCACCAAAAAAGCCAGAAGTGGAGCTGTGGCTCAAATGGGAGAGTGCTAGCTTTGATCAAAAAAGCTTAGGGACAGTGCTCTAACACCACCACTACCACCACCACCATCACCACCCCCACCCCCACCCCACCCCCGCCAAAAAAAATCTTGAAAATGAGTGACATTGATCAATATGCATTGTAATCATAAATTATTTAGTTGAATAGCAACTTCTTTGTACAATTACTTGTAGAAAATAAAATATCTTTTTAAAGTTCTTAAAAATATGAATAAAATTTGTCTAACACTTAAAATGTCAAATGTATTACAGTTAATGCACTTCTTTTTTTCTCCTATATCAGCAGTGATAATTATGTGAACAGAAGCCACCATTCTTATTTTTTGTTGATTAGGCTCCATTAGTTTTACAAGGGGTTTCATATTTTTAGGTCCATTTATATATACAGTGCATTTTGATCAGTCATCTTCTCCACCATTCTACCTTCCCCTCCTCCCTCCATTCCCAGACCATTCTCAGAAAGCTTCCTTGTTCCACTTTCATGTATATAGAGTATTTAGATTATATGTGCTTTCTTTCACACCTACTCTCTCTAGCACTCACTCACCAGACAGGATATGTTTTACCTCCTAATATTTTTGTTAAAGCACAGATTAACTGTTCATTGCTTTGTGTGATTCCTAACACATGTATATACCTTACTTTGATCAGGTTGATCATAGACAGACAGATAGATAGATAGATAGATAGATAGATAGATAGATAGATAGATAGATAGATAGATAGAGATCCTGTATATGTTTATATTTTGTCTTTTAAGTTCAGTATTCAATTATGAAAGAAATCATGATCTTTGTCATTCCAAACCTTGATTATTACTTCACTTACTGTGTTTATTTCCAGACCCATCCATTTCCCTAAAAATAATATAATTTCATTCTTTATGTGTGTCTGTGTGTATACACCACATATTTTTGGTCCATTCATCAGTTGTAGGGCGTATGGACTGTTTCCATAGCTCAATTATTGTAAATGGTATTGTTGCACTATAATTCTGTTTTGGATTCTAATTTTAGTACTATGCTATATCTTACATTCCCATCAAATGTGTGTAATGGTTCCTTTCCCCACATTCTTGCCAGCATTTGTCATTGTTTGTTTGTTTGTGTTCTTGATGATGACCATTCTAAGTGGATTGATAATGGAACCTCAATGTTGTTTTGATTTTCATTTCCTTTATGGCCATGAATGTTGAGCATTTCTTTATATATTTACTGTCCATTTGTAGTTCTTTCTGTCCATTTGAGACCTGGTATTCAATCTTCAAAAATATGCACATTGATTATTTTAACACTGGAGCCTGGAATAATATCCCCCTCCAATATTTGATATAGATCCACAGAAATGTTTGCAATTTAAAGCAAGGCACAATCCAGATAGTCACAAGGACCAGAATGGTTTCTTTTTTAATTGAGTCATATTCATTATAAATGTGTGAGACTAGGGACTGATGGTTCATGCCTGCAATCCTAGCTACTCAGGAGGCTGAGATTTTAGGATCATGGTTCAAAGCTAGCCTGGAAAGACAAGTCCATGAGACACTTATCTCCAAGTAACCATCTAAAAACCATTAGTGTAGCTTTGGCTTAAAGTGGTAGAGCACTAGCCTTGAGCACAGAAGCTCAAGGACAGTGCCCAGGCCCTGATCAGGGCTCCATGAATGACAAGCAACAGAACTGACAAAAAAAATTAAAATCTTCAAAAGCTATATATTTCTACTTTATCCAGATTCATTGAGTCTTTAAGCAAATAAAACTTTAATCTGCTACACACCCACACCTTGTTTTGTGGCTATCAATGAATTCTTCAGGTTTCTTTTGACAGATGGAGATGGACACATGGACCACTTACTGCCAGGCTGTGAAGATATAAACTGCCAAAAAAGCATCATATATTTAATGAGATCCAAAACAAAACAGGTATGTTTGCTTGTTTTTGAACACAAGCAGGTTATATGTTTGAGGAAAATCCTCAGAGGTTAAAAATATACCTGAAGAATTAAAAGAGAAAATTCAAAATTAAGTTATTGATTTCCTCTTTTTTAAATTAATAAAATTCATTTAAATCTATTTTTACTCATTTGTGAAAGCAGAAAATTCTGCTGTAGTTATTTCTGGTAGAAGGAAACCATTCTGGATCCTGTAATTAAGCAAGGTATGAACATTTTATGTTTAAGATGTGGTAAAATGCACAATAATAAAGAGGTATGAAAAAATATCATACCTGTTTTCAGAGCTAGTTCTTCCTTTTATTTGTAGTATCTAGATGTATTTTACTTCCTCATAGAGACTTTTAGCCTATCGTTCATGGGGAAACAATTTAAAATCTGAATCACAATGAAGAAGTAACATGGGCATGATAGGTTATAATAGGTATAGTGTAATTAATCAGCTTTACTTTCAGGGGAAATAAATAGTAGATTGAGGTGTTGACTTTTATAGCTCTTAAGGATGGGAAACATCACATTTTATACTCAAACCATAAAGAAAACAAATGTTAATACGGTACAGATTCTAAAAGCATTTAACTATTTCACCCACATTTATTAACTGAAACTATTTTTTTAATTCTCTGATACTGATTTCTACGTAAGTAAATTTGGTGATTGTAGCCGGTCTTAAAGTGGCAGACTATAATATTTTCAGAGTCTATGGTCATTTCTCTTTCAGGAGGATAAATATCACAGTTCTTTGGTGACTATTATGGATGTCACTTTAAGTGAAAAAATCCTTTTTTTTTGCTTTAATGTAATTACCCTTATTAATAAACATTAATAAAACATATATGATGACTTCTATAGGACTCTAGGTATTCATACACAGTCAGACTGTGTTAGGGGAAAACCCATAGGCATACCCCTTTGAACATTTGAAATATTATTTATCAAAAAAAATTCCAGGAAATGCAAACATGGGGTTTTTTTGTTGTGGTGGTGGCTGCTGTTGGTAGAGGTGGTATTTGTTTTTGCATTTAGGGTTTTTTTTTTTTCCTCTTGGGGGAGAGAAGGGAATACAAAGGGAGGTAGGAAGGGTAAACAAATGCAATCATGCTATAATTAAGTATGCACTTGGTGGAAAATGAATCCTGTAACTTGTGGCAGGGATGGGAGGAGGAAACTGGGGGAAAGCAAAAGTAGAGGTGACATTGTCCAGAAATGAAATATACTCATTACCTGATTAATGAAATGGTAGCCTCTCTGAAGAACACCTTAATAATAACAATAAAATTATACTTTTTTTAAAGTTTTCATTTTCCTTTTTCAATGAAAAAGTAAAACTTACAAAATGTTAGAGATACCCTATTTGGTAAACTCTTTTCAAGAAACTATTAATACAGTTAACTTATAACCCTAGTGCTTATTAGTAAAACAAATTACATCCATAGGCATTTCTGGCATCCCTGTCATTTCAAGTTAGTTGTTCACCCATCTACTGAGACATCTTCAAGTTATATACCAGACCTGAACTCCTACTAATTCTGAACACACATATAATTTTAATAGCTTGATTTCCAGTCTTCAGATGTTCAATTTTATAGGAATTTATTAGAATGAAAATCTGTGCAATCCAAAGAGAAGTGATTTCCGGAAGTTCCTTTTTCATTCAGTCTGTTCTCTCCTTATAATCAATATAAAAATAAAGGAATTAACTAAAAATTTAGTTTCTAGCTATTCTGGTATCAGAGCATACTTGTCAAGTCTCATAAGTGCCTGGCAGTTGAGATTGGAACTTGGCAGGCATGGTGTTTGGAAACCCACAGGAGCTGCTTGGCTTGCTGCTGGTGACCAGTCAGCACAACAGGAGAAAAAGGGAAACTCATCATGTTCTTTCTTTCTAAATTAGTTCCCTGAAAGGACATCAGTATTAGAAAGATTGAGCTTGCTCTAGTTCTTTCAAATATTGATCTGAGGATATATTTCCACTTGACCTAAATTAATTTGGGTGATTCAACTAAAGGAATATTAAGAGTAGTTGATTCCTACTAAGGATTTATGCTTTTATGAAAACCTTTCTGTTCTGTGTGCCAGTTATAGCAAAGATGACTAGTGATACATTCCAAGAAAATATGCTTTTTTTTTTTTTTTGTCAGTTGTGGGGCTTGAACTCTGGGCCTGGGTGTTGTTCCTCAGCTCGTCAGTTCAAGACTAGCACTCTACCACTTAAGCCACAGCACCACTTCCAGTTTTCTGGTGGTTTATTGGAGATAAGAGTCTCAGGGACTTTCCTGCCCAGGTTGGCTTTGAACCATGATCCTCAGGTCCCTAAGTAGCTAGGATTACCAGCATGAGCCACAGTGCCCAGCTTCAAGAAAATATGCCCATTCATCAAAATAACTTACAATACCCTTCTATCTTTTGAAATAGAATAAAACCGTATTTATCTAGTTAACTTTAACAAGATGAATCATTTCTTTCACAAGTGCTGGATGTTTTTCTAAAATACACATGAAGTCTCTCTGTTTTCTCCCAATCCATAGTGGGTTCCAGTGCTACAAGATTTCAACAATAAGGGCACACTCTGGGGCTTTGTGCCCTTTGTACAAGAAAAACAACCAACTGAGATACCAATTCCAATTACACTTCATATTGGAGACTACAACATGGATGGCTATCCAGATGCGCTTGCCATACTAAAGAATACATCTGGAAGGTATGGAAATTAAATCAAGTGAGAAAAACTTTTGAAATTTCTTCATTGTGGTGATTTGTAGTTGGCTAATACCTAAACAGGGTCTAATCCCTTAGGTGAGACAGGTAATAATGAGCTCAGATCCTATCTAGTTGTTTGATGCCTGAATTTATCCCACCACCTAGAAACCTGTTCTTTATCTGTTTTAAGTTCTGTGAAACAAAAGTGAACAGATAATCTGAGATAAAAAGTGACTTTTTTCATTCAACCAAACATTCTTTTGAGAGTAAAGATTTTTAATAAACAAATGGCCCAATTACAATCTGGTATGGACAACAATGGTGGTAATGTGCAGACTCCAAGTCATCAGTATCAGTCCAGCACTATCAGTATGACCTTCAACAAATCACCTAAAGTCCTCCACTATAAAATGAGATTAATAGTCTTACCTAAAGGTACTCATTACCTTGCTCATGTAATTGTAACCCCTCTGTATGGTATTTTCACAATAAAAACACTTATGAATAATATAAAAAAATAGTCTTACCTCTGGCATAAGTAAAACTAACTGGACCAGTTACTGTTACTATAAAGTTTTTACTTTGTATAAAGTTACATTGCTTATTGGCATTGGAAATTCTGACATGATTATTAGTATATATATATATATATATATATATATATATATATATATATATATATATATATATATATAATACAAATATTTATATTGTTAGTGAGTATTGAAAACTGTAGTTATTTTTAAATAAGTATCAATAATTGCACTAATATAGTTGCCCAAATGTTGACAAATTTATACATTTGGTTACCTAAATTTTTATTTTTGATTGTAATTGAAAGTATGATTTCATATCAAGAAAAACATAATAGAAACAACAGTTTTCTTATAACTTTGCTAACTTGGGTGCAGTTGGGACCTTATACTGACAGTAGATAGGTACTGATTTCTGATAATAGTGTAAGTACATCTAAGGCAGTTTTATGCAATTTTTATTTAAAAATTTTACATTTTTATTTAAAAATTTAGAAAATCATATTTTATTCATATTTTAATCCACTTGTTTTTATTAATCAGGTCACTTATTTCTTTAGTCAACATAGTACCTTTTCTTGGATTTACTAAATTTTAATCCTCAGGAAGCAGAAATCCAATTTATTAAGGTTAGAAACCAGCCCAGGCAAAAATAAAAAAGTCCTTGTGTCTCTATCTCCAATTAAACAGGAAAAAAAGGAACTGGAGGTGTGACTAAGTGATAGAGTGTCAGCATAAGCAGATAAACCAAGTGAAAGCACTTGCTTTCAATCTTGAAGCACTTGAATTCAATCAATCACCAGTACTGCCAAAAAATTTTTTTTCAGAGGTAGCCAATATGTAACTTTTTAAAATCAGTTTTTACAAGATTTTCTTTGTGTGTCAGTACTAAGAATTAAACTCATGGCCTTAAACTTGGTAAGAAAGTGTTCTATCACTTGAGCCACTCTCCACCTCCCCGGCCCCAACCCTACTTCTGATCATGTTTGTTCAGTAGCTTCTGTACTTCAAGTTAGAGATGATATTTAATCAACCCAATGTGATAGGACTAAATATAGAATTACTATATGTTTGGAAATTGTATTCTGAACACAATTGTATTCTGCCCCATTGATGAAAAGTTCATACTGTTAGCTAATCTTCACTCACCAACCAATTCCAGCTTCAGTGGCTAAATTTATGGAGATTAATTTTTTTTTTTGCAATAAGGTTGTTTATTAAGCTGGGCACTGGTAGCTCATTCCTGTAATCCTAGCCTCTCAGGAGGCTGAGATTTGAGGATTGTAATTAAGAGCCACCCCTGGTAGAGTCCACAGGCTGTTGTTAATCTCTAATTAATCACAGAAAAATCCAGATGTGGCACTGTGGCTCAAATGGTAGAGTGCTACCCTTGAGCAAAACAATGCCCAAACCAAAAGTTGAAGCCCCAGGACCTGAAAAAAAAATTCTTTATTGTTCTGCTGTAATAATTCCTATGCTGAAGTTTTTAGTACTGTACTAAAACTTAAAAGAATCCACTAATTAATTATGATAAGAAGACTGCCAGGCTTTGTAAAATCAGTTGGAAATAGCAGTAAACATTATTTACTTTCTCAGTTTGTAATCAAACTATTAATAATAACTACTGCATAGTAAATTCATTTGACGTAGTTACTTTTGAAAAAAACTTTTCTACAAATCTATAAGTACAATACCTTCATGTTTCTAACATTGTTCACCTTGTTTAAGTTGTCTCCTTCCTTTCATTCATGTCTATGTTTCTTGGAATGGCCCAAAGAACAACATTTACTTTCAGTGGTAAATTTGTCTATTGATATTTTATTTTGTTTTCATAGTCAATTCCTCCTTGTTTTGCTTTCTTCATGTTTATTTTCATTTCTTTTTAGTTTATTATATATTAAGCTAACCTATTTTGTTTTGTAGAACTAAAGGCTAGTGAGCCAAATCACCAGGCCATAAACTAAAAATTTATAAATTTTTAATACTTTAATTATAATTGTTTTTTGTTTCTTTGTGCTTTTTGGCAGGGAGGAGACATTGGTTTGTTTTGGTCTTTTGGGGGTTTGTGGGTGTGTGTGGGTGTGTCCACGCATGCGTGGGCCAGTCCAGGAGTTTGAACTCTTAGTCTCTAATTAACCAACAAAAAGCCAGAAGTAGAGCTGTGGCTCAAGTGGTACAGCACTAGCCTTAAGCACAAAAGCTCAAAAACAGCGTCCAGTCCCTGAGTCCAAGTCCCAAGACTGGCACACGTGCACACGCGCATGTGCACACACACACACACACACACACACACACACACACACACACACACATACACATGAGTGCACGTGTTCAGACAACAAAGTCATAGCTCTGTAAATATGAGCACAGATTTTAACTATGAAGTGATTATTAATACTTTCACTAATGAAAAATCAGGTGACTTCCTGGAGAGGTAGAATTTGTAAAAGACTAGAAAAATAGCCACTCTAACTTTAACAGGAGTTACTTTATATTTTATTTTACTTTACTCTTGTTCTGCTTTCCAAATTTACTATATCACAGCCTTTGTAATGATATGTATTATTTTTCTTTGGAGGAATCACTTGGGGCAACTAGATAACTATATCCAATTGAATGGCTACCTTTTCAGTACTTGGCACCCATGTGGAAAATCTGTTGAAGTGAGTCACTGGGTGATTCTGAGTCTATCATGTGTTATAGTCTAATAATAAAAATCTAAGTATTTAAAGGTAAAAAAAATTTTCTAATTGATACTCTGAAATCAGTTAGACAGCTCCTTCATTCTTATACTTATTTGGGAAGTATTTCTAGCCCAGTGATTTTTCTCAATCAACACAGTGTCAGTAAGGTATTTAAAGATTTGACCTTATCATATTAGAACATATTAGCTTCTGTTTTCTTAAGTTTGTATTCCATTATCTCTCAGCAAAATCTTTACCAAAAATCAATTTGAACTCTTGATATTGGGAAACGGGTTGTCTTGAGGACTTTGTTTTGTTTTGCTTACTTATCTGTGTGTTTTCCTCTTGTTTTTCTTTTAATAAATCTTTCTGGAAATGAGTTCTATTTACTTATTTTTATAGAGTACATAGAGTTTTATACCCTAAGACTTATTTTTAATTTGTACCCAGGATTTTTAGAGCTAAAAAGAAATTTAGAATCATCATAGTGAGTTAACTGTGACTCAGGAAGATTGAATGATTTAAGAGCATTCAGTAATAGAAATGAATGGATTACATAGTTAGAAACAAATGCAGTCGATTGTGCTTCCCATTATGGAATACCAAGTATTTATTCATTTGAATCTTTGACTAGAGAGGAACATACATAGGAGCTAACATAGGAGCTAACATAGAAGTAAGCAAGATATCCTATCCTCATAGCATTTCATCCAAAGGGTACAGTTCTTTGGTAAAGTTGGCTTATGTGCTATGAAAGAATACTGCAAGATCAATGAAAATGTATAATAGAGTTTCCAAGTACAAAGAATGATTCACTAACAGGACTTCCTTGAGGAAATGATGTCAGTTCTTAAAGTTGTTTTATGTGCATGGCACTATCACACAGAAAAGAACTGAGCAAACACAGACCATGTATTCTAGAAGAGCTATTAATGCTCACTTAAAACCTTAAGTTGAATACACATTTTTTCCAGAGAAGATATACAAATGTCCTAAAAACACATTAAAAAGATAGTAAAACGTAAATCAAAACCATAGTGAGATACTACTTCACTTCAACTAATACCTAAAAGTCAAAAATTCAGCTAATGTGGCCAGGCCAGGTATTGGTGGCTTATGCCTGTAATTCTAGCTGCTAAGGAGGCTGAGATCTGAGGATGACAATTTGAAACCAGCAAGGGCAGGAAAGTCCATGAGACTTTTATCCCCAATTAACTACCAGAAAACCAGAAGTGGAACTGTGGCTCCAAGTGGTAGAACACCAGCCTTGAGTGAACAAGCTCAGGCCCTGAGTTCAAGACCCAGGACCACCACTGCAAACAACAACAAAAAATAAATAAAATTAAAACTTCACAAAAACTCATTTATGGATTTTCATATCATTGTTTATAAGAAGTAGAAGCAACTGCCAGGCACCAGTGGTTCATGCCTATAATTCTAGCTACTCAGGAGACTGAGATCTGAGGATTGTGGTTTGAAGCCAGGCTAGGAAAGTCTGCAAGACTCTTATCTCCAATTAGCCACAAAAAGTGGTGAGCTGTGCCTCAAGTGTTAGAGTATTAGTGTTGAGCAAAAAGAGCTCAGGGAGAGTGTCTAAGTCACAGTTCAAGCCCCAGTCCCGGCACCAAAAAAAAAAAAGGAAGCAAATATATGTTTGTGAATTATAATGGATAAACATATAATGGGAATTATTTTTTACTAAAAGAAATCTACCTCATCCAATTAATGTGTCCTCTGTAGTCAGTGACTGCACTTTAATAGACAACAACTCAGAAGGGCCATCACTGTGGGGTAGAGGGAAGTCTTTGGTAAAACTATATAGTAGAGAATTCTCCCTCTACCTGAACTACTTCGTGGTCTTTTCTACAGATGTTGTTGGTCCTTATGATAAAGTCCCTGTCTCTAATCTCCATTTGTAGTCTCCTCTGGAGCTTAACATGTAGCAAGTAATACTGAGCATCATCATCAAGACTTGAGATTGACATGATTGCACAACTGATTTGCTCTTGTGACCTACAATATGAGGTAGAATGTCAAAAAAAAAGACTTGAATGATGCTGATATTTAAACTGAATCTCAAAGAAATTAAAATACCCTCACAGTGAGTAAGGTGGGAAGATGTATTGAGGAAGAGACCAGCATTTGCCTAGGAACAAAGCATCTGTGACAGAGGATGTGTGAAAGAAAATTGTAATAAATAGTATAACATGTATCTGAAATACTATGAACTGGCCACCATTGTTTCCTATGACTCTTAAAAGATATTTATAGATCAATTTTAGCTTTTTTTCTAAGTTTCTTTCTCATATAATATTTCAACGATTTCTAATTCCTCCAAAATAACTAGTACACTGTATACTTTAGTGAAAAATAAACATGATTCAAAAAATTTTACAGTCTTTGTATTTATAAAGTTAAACATGTTTTGTTGAAGATACTTCTCATATTAGTAAAAAGGTAAAACAGCTCTATAGATTCACAAACAAAATTGTCCTTCTGTAGATTATAACAAGCACATGAAATTTGTCAAATATGTGTACCAAAAATAGCGCCTTCATTCCTCTATTGAATTTCTAGGGAGCACAGGGAACAGTTTTAATGAGTGTCTCTGGGGAAAGTAAGCATAGTTGATTTGTCCTCATATGAATTAATCCGGCAGGTAGTTGAAGAATATAAAAGTACATATACAAGGTTGATAGGCTATTAGAAAAATATATATAAGAGCATTTATCTATCATCTGTTTAGTTTCTGACTGCACTGTATATTACAACTATAAAACAGTGCAATTAAATTGCATTTTATCTGTCAACATTAGAAATCTTGAGTGTGAGGAAGGTATTTTTCTATTACCTCATAGTCAATACAGCATCTACGCAAATAAGTTGTATATACTCACAATTAGTAAATACATCTTATTGCTGCTCCCATTACTGTGAATTTCTATCTTTTCTATATATAATCTTGTTAAATTTATAAATTTCAGATTATAAATGCCATATAGTATGCATATTTTATAGACATATTTTATATGCATACCATAAAATGCACACATTGAAAATGACAACTGTAATGGCTTTTGAACGTCCATACTTTTTGCATCCATTACAACACTCAGGTTAAGAACATTTCCATTGCCCCAAGAAGAAACCCTGTACCTCCCAGAGGTGGAGAACATATTGTCCTTGGGCCATATAAGGTCCACTAATCATGTCCTGTTTTTATTTTTAATTTTTGTCAGTCATGGTGCTTGAACTCAGGGCCTGGGATTTTGTGCTCAATGCTAATGCTGCATCACTTTTTTTTTTTTAATTGTATTTTATTTTATTTGAGAACATACTGTACAGGGGGGCTACAATTACATGGGCAGGATAATGCATACATTTCTTACCAAGCATTGCAGCCTCCTCCTTTGTTTACCCTTCACTTCCCTTCCCGGCCTCCCCCCTCCCCCCACCCAATTTTACCCCCCTCCCCCCACCCAATTATACCCCCCTCCCCCCCCCACACCGACATTGTAAAGCTGGTTTTGACATGACATTTTGTTCTTCTCATTGTTGCAACAGGTCCACCTGAATCCTTAAACGACTTGTTTGTCCCCATCTCCTCCACATGTTATACTGACATCAAATATAGTGAAAGCGGGGGTTACACTGTGGGGGAGGGACATACAAAGCAACAAAGAAATAATCTTATAAATGCGTTAGAAACACATGCATGAAAGAAACGAAAACATTAAAATACATATTTAAGGGTTCATTTTCCTAACATCACATTATCTGACCTTTTCCGCTTGACTCATACCTATACTAGATATTGCAAATAAGGGAAACCATGGGACCTATGCTTCTTTGGGCCTGGCTTACTTCACTTAATATAATTTTTTCCAAACCTTTCCATTTCCTAACAAATGGGGAAATGTCATTCTTTCTGATGGAGGCATAGAATTCCATTGTGTATATATACCACATTTTCTTGATCCATTCATCTACTGAGGGGCATCTGGGTTGGTTCCATATCTTAGCTATGGTAAATAATGCTGCAATAAACATAGTTGTGCTGGTAGCTTTAGTGTGGTCTTGTTTGTAAACATTTGGGTAAATGCCCAAAAGTGGGATTGCTGGATCATAGGGGAGATCTATGTGAAGTCTTCTGAGGAACCTCCATACTGCTTTCCAAAGTGGTTGAACAAGTTTACATTCCCACCAACAATGAAGTAAGGTTCCTTTCTGTCCACATCCCCTCCAGCATCTGTTGTTGTTAGAGTTCTTGATTTTTGCTGTTCTAACTGGAGTGAGGTGATATCTCAATGTTGTTTTGATTTGCATTTCTTTTATGGCTAGGGATGTTGAACATTTCTTCATGTGTCTATTGGCCATCCTTCTTTCTTCTTCAGAGAAGCTTCTCTTTAAGTCTTTCGCCCACTTATTTATTGGGCAGTTGATTCTTTGAGGATTTGTTGTTGGGGGATTTAATTTTTTGAGTTCCAAGTATATTTTAGATATGAGACCCTTGTCCGTTGTATGGCTAGTAAAGATCTTCTCCCAATCGGTGGGCTTTCTATTGATCTTGCCAGCTATGTCATTTGCCCTGCAGAAGCTCTGCAATCTTATGCAATCCCATTTGTCCAACCTTTCTTTGATTTGTTGTGCTTCCGGGTCTCTATTCAGAAAATTTCGACCTGAGCCAAGGAGACCTAGGGTTTCTCCTATTCCATCCTGTAATGTTTTCAGAGTGTCTGCTTTGAGTTCAAGGTCTTTGATCCATTTGGAGTTGATTCTGGTACAGGGTGATATATAAGGATCTAGCTTTAGTTTTCTACATGTAGTTAACCAATTTTGCCAGCACCATTTACTGAAGAGGCTGTCTTTCTTCCATTCTATTGTTTTAGCTTCCTTATCGAAGATTAGATGGCTATAGGTCTGTAGGTTCATTTCTGGGTTTTCAATTCTATTCCATTGGTCCTGAGGTCTGTTCTTATGCCAATACCAAGCTGTTTTGATTACTATGGCTTTATAGTAGAGTTTGAAGTTTGGTATTGATATTCCTCCAGCAGTGTTCTTTCCGTTGAGGAGCGTTTTTGCTATTCGGGGTCTTTTATTGTTCCATATGAATTTTTGGATTGCCTCCTCTATTTCCTTGAAGAATGAGGTTGGAATTTTGATAGGTATCGCATTGAATTTGTAGATAGCCTTGGGAAGTATTGCCATTTTCACGATGTTAATCTTGCCAATCCAGGAGCATGGGAGGTTTTGCCATTTTTTAAGTTCTGTGTTGATTTCCTTTTTCAAGATTTTAAAGTTTTCATCATAGAGGTCCTTCACTTCTTTGGTTAAGTTAATTCCTAGGTATTTTATTTTTTGTGGGGCTATTACAAATGGAGTTGCTTTCCTAATTTCAGCCACACTTTTCTCATTGTTGGCATATAGAAAGGCCATTGATTTTTGGGGGTTAATTTTATAACCTGCTACTTTGCCAAAGTTTTGAATCAGCTTGAGTAATTTGGGAGTGGAGTCTATGGGATTCTTTAAATACAAGATCATGTCATCTGCAAAGAGGGAGAGTTTTATTTCTTCTTTCCCTATTTGGATCCCCTTTATGTCTGCATCTTGTCTTATTGCTGTAGCTAGGCATTCTAATACTAGATTGAAGAGAAGTGGAGAGAGTGGGCATCCTTGTCTTGTTCCTGAGTTAAGAGGAAATGGCTTTAGTTTTTCACCATTGAGTATAATGCTGGCTGTAGGTTTGTCATATACAGCCTTTATTGTATTGAGGAATGTTCCATGGATTCCTAATTTTTCCAGAACCTTCATCATAAAGGGGTGTTGGATCTTGTCAAATGCTTTTT
Organism: Dipodomys merriami; assembly: GCF_024711535.1. Classification (NCBI taxonomy): domain Eukaryota; kingdom Metazoa; phylum Chordata; class Mammalia; order Rodentia; family Heteromyidae; genus Dipodomys; species Dipodomys merriami. The sequence goes on from NW_027206457.1 coordinate 4,963,312, forward strand.
CTGCATCTATTGAGATAACCATGTGGTTCTTATTCTTGCTCCTGTTGATGTGGTGAATAATATTAATTGATTTGCGTATATTGAACCAGCTTTGCATCCCTGAAATGAATCCTGTTTGATCATGGTGTATGATTTTTTGGATGAATTGTTGAAGTCGATTGGCCAAAATTTTGTTGAGAAGTTTTGCATCAATGTTCATCAAAGAAATGGGTCTATAGTTCTCTTTCTTTGATGAGTCCCTGCCTGGTTTTGGGATGAGGGTTATGATGGCTTCATAGAATGTGTTCGGTAGTGAGCTTTCTCTTTCAATTTCATTGAAGAGTTGGAGGAGTATTGGTGTGAGCTCTGCTTTGAAGGCCTTGTAAAATTCCGCTGTAAAACCATCTGGTCCTGGACTTTTCTTTGCTGGGAGGTCTCTTATTGCTGTTTCTATTTCAATGCTTGATATGGGCCTGTTAAGCTGGTTTAACTCATCTTGGTTTAGTTTTGGCATGTCAATATTTGCTAGGAAAAGGTCCATTTCTGTCAAGTTCTCAAACTTATTAGCATAAAGTTTTGAGAAGTATCCCCTAATAATGTTCTGAATCTTGGTTGTTTCCGTGGTGATGTTTCCATTCTCATCTCTGAGTTTATTAATTTGGGTGTGTTCTCTCCTTTTTCTGATAAGGTTTGCTAAGGGTCTGTCAATTTTGTTAAGTTTTTCGAAGAACCAACTCTTTGTTTTGTTGATTCTTTCTATAGTTTTTTTGGATTCTAATTCATTTAATTCTGATTTAATTTTGATTATTTCTTTCCGTCTACTGGATTGGGGTTTATCTTGCTGCTCTTTTTCAAGGAGGTTTAGATGTGTCATTAAATTGTTAGTTTCCGATCTCTCCAATTTGTTGATGTAGGAGCTCAGAGCTATAAACTTGCCTCTGAGTACTGCCTTTGCTGTGTCCCAGAGGAGCTGGTAATTTGTGTGTTCATTTTTGTTGAATAGCATGAACATTTGAATTTCCTTTCTAATCTCTTCCATGACCCACTCATGATTCAACAGTGTGTTGTTCAGCCTCCATGTGATACCGGACTTTCTTTGGTGGCTTTTGGTGTTGAGATCTAATTTTATTCCCTTGTGGTCAGAGAGTATGCAAGGTATAACTTCAATGTTTCTGAATTTAGACAAGTTTGCTTTGTGGCCTAAAATGTGGTCTATTTTAGAAAACTTTCCATGTGCTGCTGAGAAGAACGTGTATTCTGTTGCTGCTGGGTGAAATGTTCGGTAAATGTCTGTTAAGTCTAGTTGATCTATGCAGCTGTTTAGATCTGCGGTTTCTCTGTTGAGTTTTTGCCGAGTTGATCTATCTAGTGGGGAGAGTGGTGTGTTAAAATCCCCAACAATTAATGTCTTTGGATCTATATGGGATTTGAGGGAAAGTAGTGTTTCTTTGATAAATTTGGGTGCTCCATTGTTTGGCGAATAGATATTTAGAATTGTAATATCCTCCTGAAGGAGAGATCCTTTAATTAGTATGTAGCGACCTTCTTTATCTCTTCTCACGAATTTTAGTTTGAAGTCTATTTTATCTGATATTAGGATTGCAACTCCCGCCTGTTTATGAGGGCCGTTTGCTTGGTAGATTTTGTTCCAGCCTTTAACTTTGAAAATATGTTTGTTTTTACAGGCAAGATGTGACTCCTGCAGACAGCAGATAGAGGGGTCTTGTTTTTTAATCCAACTAGACAGTCTATGTCGCTTAATTGGAGAGTTCAGTCCGTTAACGTTAAGAGATAGGACTGAGAGGTATTTGGGGGTTCCTGCCATGTTATCCACCTTCTTGGGGGCTGTGAAAACTGGGTTCTTCCTAAGGTTCTTGGATTCTCAGTTTGGGTGCAGTTTCTTGGCCTTTGTTGCGTTCTTGTTGGTTTTCTATGTGTAGGACATCTTTAAGAATCTTTTGCAGGGCTGGTTTGGTGGAGATGTATTGTTTCAATTTTTCTTTGCTATGGAAGGTTTTTATTTGGCCTTCAGTTATGAAGGAGAGTTTAGCTGGGTACAGTATTCTTGGTTGATAGTTGTTTGTTTTTAGGGCATGGCATACGTCATTCCAGGCTCTTCTTGCTTTGATTGTCTCTGCTGAGAAATCTGAGGTAATTCTAATTGGTTTCCCTTTATAAGTGATAGACCTTTTCTCCTTGACAGCTTTAAGGATCTTTTCCTTGGTCTGGGTTGATCCTGTGTGGATTATAATGTGACGGTGGGATGTCCTATTCTGGTCTGGTCTATTTGGGGTTCTAAAAGCTTCTTGTATCTGAATAGGCCTATCTTTTTGTATGTTTGGGAAGTTCTCTGCTAGGATCCTGTTAAACAAATTTCCTAGACCATTAACTTCTGTTTCTAGGTGCTCCTCTACACCCATTATCCTTAGATTGGGCCTTCTGATGGTGTCTTCCAGGTGTTGGATAGACCTATCATATTTCTTGGACTTGTCTTGGATGGTTGTATGTTCTTTCTCTATAATATCTAGGCTGTCTTCAATCCCTGAGATTCGATCTTCTGCATGGTCTAACCTGCTGTCAAGACTCTCTACTTTGTTTTTTATCTCTTTTCCTTCTAATTGGTCAGCTTTGATGGTTTCAAGTTCTTTGTTGAAGCTCTGTTTTAGGTCTTGTATGATTTTCTTTACTTCCTTAATTTGGTGTTCAGTGTTTGTTCTCAAATCACTTAGTTGATTGGTTATGGTTTCTTTGGACTCCCATTCCTTCTGTTGGGTTCCATTCAGCATTCCCTTTGTGGTCTCCCTGACTTCCTTCAGCTCTTTGTTAATGGATTCCATGAATGTCTTTAGTGATCTTTGTGTATTCTCTACCTGGTCTCTTAATTCGTGAATTACTCTTTGATTAGTTTCCTCCCTTCTGTGGGATTCCTGCAGTTCTCTTTGAGTGTTCTCTGCCTGCTCACGCCATTCCTCCCTTTCTCTTTGAGTATTCTCAAGTTGTTCACGCAAATCCTGTATCAGTTTTTGAGAAGCTTCCTCACGCTTATGATATTCCTGTATAAATTTCTGGGATGCCTCCTCTCTCTCCCTATCACGCTCATACAGAGTCCTTTGTACATTGTCAAACTTCTCATTTATCATGTTTGCTATTAGTGTTTGTAGAGCTATTTGGGAACTCTCCTCTGGATTATTCTTTATCTGTTCTAATCCCTGATCATCAAGGTTGGGAATTGAGATACCCGAATTTGCCATTTTTCTTGTGTTTTTCCGGCTTACTCGGCCCATTTGAGATAAAGATTGCACCAGTTTTGTGCTAGAACCCTATCTTAAGGCAACCATCAACCAAAGTTTGCATTTGTACAGTCAATAGTCTACAGATACAATCTAGTTCAACAGATACATCTATTCAACATCAAACGACTATATGTTAAAGGACTTCGAACCGCAGAAAAGAATTTGGAAAACCAGAAATTATTAGGATTAGGGAGAGATGTGGGTAAAAAATAGGAGTAGATTGGTGTGGGGAGGCACAGGGAGAGTTAACTATGTCCTAATCACAGTGCAGGAAATGAGTTGGGTAGGATGCAAGTAGAGAGAGAGAGAAAAAGAAGAGACGGAAAGGGGAATAAAGAGAGACCAGAAAAAGAATAGAAACGTAAAAATTAATGTTATTATAGAGGTTAAAAGACCGTCTATTTAGAGTGCAATGTGAATATGTTCAGAGAAGGGGAGGGACATAGAGGAGATGTGAAAACCTTTAAGGATGGGAACGGGAGAAGAAAAGATCAGAAGTTCAGTAGAGCTAGATAAAAAACAAAAAGATAATTAAGAAAGAAAGAAAAAGAGAAAGAAGACAAGAAAAGAAAGGAAAACTCTTATTCACGTATTCCTAAAATAAAAATTATAAGATGAGAAAAAAAAAAAAAGGTTACTGGAAAACAATTATTTTTTCAGAAGAGGCAAAAATTAAAGATTAATAAAAGTTTTAGAAGGGAAAAAAATTTATATATATATATAAGGTAACAAAAAACAAAAAACAAGCAAAAAAAAAAGGAAAAGAAGAAGAAGAAGAAAAAAAGAAAAAAAAAAGAAAAAGAGAAAAAAAAAAAAAGTCTTTTGATTTTTCTTTTTTTGGGGGGGGAGGAGTGGGAAGAATCCTGTATCTCCCTTTTGTCTGCAACCAGTCTCTTGTTGGAGTCTCTGGTCAGCTTGAGGTCCTGTGGCTTGATTGGTTTCTTAAGTCGGTTGGTTGGAAGAGGCAGAAAAATGCTCTGCTTTACCCAAGATTTTGAGATCCCCCTCCCAGGTTAGTTTTCTGGGAGGGTGGTCTGCTTTGAGAGTCACAAAAGAGGGGGATGTGGTGATGAGGCTAGGTTCTGGGTAGAGTTGAGGCCTTTCAATAAACAGTAGCTTTTCCCTGGGGCTATTTTGTGATAAAGCTCACAGCGCCCAGCCTGGAGCCATTCTCAGGGTTTCTGTTTTTCAATTGATTGTCCAGGCTGCTAGAGGGAGGGGCAGCCTCTGGCTCTGGTTACCCAGTGAAGTAAGGCACTCCGATGGCTGGCGCCTGAGCTGGGTGGCTTTTCCCTGGATGGAGCTGAGTCTGGCAGGTCACTTCGCCGTTAAGTTCTTGTGACCTGCTAAATGACTCATTTTATTCCAAGGCCTGAGCTGGAGCTAGCAGCTCCTCCGAACTTTGTCGGTATCCAAGATGGAGATCACCGGTGCTGGGGGGGGAGGGGTGGCCTTCCCTCCTCTGCTCCCTGAGGAGTGAGGATGTCGGGCTTGTACTCACGCCGAGTCTTGGATCCTGGGTCGTCTCTGGTCTGCAAACAGCAGGATGAAGATGTTCGCTCCTTGTCGGTTCTTGTTGGTGTTGAGTAGAATCCCCTCGTCCGCTGCGTCTGGCTCCTTCGTCCCCGACTCTCTGTGTCTCAGGTATGTCTCCGGGGCGGTGGTCGCCGCCGCCACGGCCCCGCCGCCGGAGCTGCAGCTGCTGCGTTTCCTTGGCTTCCCCTCTCTTGTCTAACTCTCTGTCCTGTGATGACACACTTGGTGTGATTCTCTGGCTTAGGACTGTTCACTGGAACTCTAAAACTCCTTTCTATGCGAGAGCTTGTTCAGATTCCAGCTTCTCCTCCGCCATCTTCCCGGAACCTCCGGCCTGCTGCATCACTTTGAATCACAGCACCACTTTTGGTTTTCTGGTGGCTAATTGGAGATAAGAGTCTTTGGTCTTTCCTCCCCATGCTAGTTTCGAACCAGGATCTTCAGATATCAGCCTCCTTAGTAGTTAAGACTCCAGATGTAAACCACCAGCACCCAGCTATCATGTCCTTCTTGATTGTGTTTTGTCAGCTGCCCTGACAAAACTATATTATATTGATAAAATTATATTGATAATTTTGTACATCTGTACAAATAGCCCTTATACCTGTTAACCAATTTTCTGTCTCTATGTTTACCTATTCTAGTCATGTGATATAAATTAATCATATAATTATAGGTGATCCTGTATGATCAACTTCTTTCACTTAGCATTTTCAATATATGCCCATATTACAGGATATATCAGCACTTCATTTCTCTATATTATCAAGTAATCTTCCAAAGCACTGGCTATATTATATTCATTCATCTATGAGTTTCAAATGTTGACTGGCACAATATTGTAGAATGATAAGAAGAATGAGACTGAATTTTGTGTTTGTTTCCTAATATACTAGTAATAAATTGCCACAAACAGTATTTTTTAAATGTGTGAATGTATTCTGTTACAATCTGGAAGTTAGAGATCTGAAACCAATTTCAATTGGCTAAAATGAAAGTGATAGCACTGCTGGTTTTGCTGGGTACTAAAGAACAGAATCTATTCTCTGACTCTCTTCAACACTGACTTGACTTTTGGCCCATTTCTCCCATCTTCAGAGCTAACAATGTAATATGATTTGATGTTCTCCAGCAATACCACTAGTAGGAAGGATAGGGAGAAATTTGTTATAAATAATTGTTCCACATTATTATAGAGCCTTAGGTTTTAAGCCAAAAAAATCAGTAAGCCAGAGTCCCAAAAAAGCTTATGTATAGTTCCAGTCCAAATCCAAAACTTGGAGAATGTGGAAAGCAGATGGGCTGAGTTCTAATTGGAAACTCTGCAGACTTTCCACCCCCCAAAAGCCACTTTCAGATGTTTTGTCTAAGGTCACAAGCAATCAGTATCCCAGCTCCAGACATCAGGCCAGAGTTCCCTCTCAGCCCCTTTTTCTGTTCATCTCTTTAACTGATAGAATGGAGCCATTGGCCATAGGTAGGGCATCTAGTTTATTCTGTCTTTCTTTAATCTCATCCAAAGATGCAGTCACTGATACACCCAGAATCAAGTATCAAGCCATTTCCAAATGCAGCCATGTGTACTACAAAGGTAGCCCTCAATTCAGTCTAGGAGTTCAACAAATCAGTGCAGTCATCAAGACTTTTGCTATGAACATCTTTTGCATCTACTCCTGAGTTGTTTTTTATCTTGCCTGTAGAATTATTTTCTTCCTTTTGTAATATTTTAAGATTTTTTTAAAGTTTACAGGGGGACTTACTGTGATATTTCCAATATGAATATATGTTTTATATACTCTGTTTTTATACAAGGATAATTTACCTCAGTCCTATTTCCCCCTTGTCAACCTCTTTTCTTACTTCCTCTCTTCTGCTGGTTTCTCCTCTAAAACTGTCCCAGACTTTACACTCATGTCCTTATTGTTTTTGATTTTTTTTAATCTAGGTTCTACATATGAAAGAAAATACTGAGATATATCTTTCTGAGTAAGGCTTAATGTCAACATGATGATAGCCAACACCATCCATTTTTCTGCAAACCAGCACAATTTTGCTCTTTATTACTGAATAATACTCCATAATATATTTACACTACATATTCTGAACCCATTCATCTGTTCCAGAGTACCTATACTGAACCTTTTTTTCTTGCTATAACATATTTCAATGTTCTCCGGCAACAGATCTAGTAGGAAGGATATGTTAAAGGATTTCATCATAGTTTTTTCATGTAATGTATTTTAATATATTCACCCGCACTCTTACTTACTCTCTTTCTTATCCCATTCTCTTCAATCTCCCATTTTTATTTCCCTTCCACCTCCCTTTAATTATTCCCTAGAAATTTCCTTGTTACTTTCATGACTTTAAGTTATTTATTTCACTCTCTGCTCTTTTCTTTTCACAAATAAGAAAAAACATTAAACATGATCTCCACTTTTGTCCACGTTCCAGCAGATGAAATAATTTCATTCTCAATGGCTAAGTAGAACTCCACCATTATATACCAGTTTCCAGATCCTTTTTGTCTTAGTTTCTGGGAAGAAATTGGATGTTTCTTGGCACTTACTTCATTCAGCTTCCATATTCTTTCCTTATTTTGTGTATTTAGTACAACAGCTGTGGTATGAAATGGAGAGAGGTTCTTTTCTGTTCTTATCTCCTTTGTATCCAAAAGTCTACTCTAATCTGAATGATCATCTCCCAAAATTGGGAACATTTTTGGCTGTTTTTTCATTTAATGTTTTTTGTTTTGTTTTGTTTTTTGTCGGTCACTGGGCTTGAACTCTGGGCTTGGGCGCTATTCCTCAGCTCTGCCACTTGAGTTACAATGCCACCTCCGGGTTTCTAGTGGTTTATTGGAGATAAGAGTCTGATGGAGTTTCTTGTCCAGGCTGGCTCTGAACCATGATCCTCAGATCTCAGCCTCCTGAGTAGCTAGGATTACAGGTGTGAGCCACCAGCACCCAGCCATATTTAATGTGTTTTTTATGTCTTAAGTTTATTCCTGTTTTCTATCCTCAAGATTTTTAAATTTGGTATTTTATTTCCCACAACTTGTGTATGTTCTATTTATATTTATGTTTTATTAGTATTTTCTGAAAGTTCTAATTCATCTACCTTGAATTATAGCCCTGTCTCTCTTTATCTTAATTCAGTCTACCAGTTAGATTTTCAGTTGTGTTTTTCATTTTGACTTATTGAACTATTCATTCCAGAATTTTAATTTGATTTCTTTCAGGGTTCCTATATCTTTTATTATTTTAATTTTCTTCATTGCCTTCCTTATTTCAATCAGCTATGTATTTATATCTTCTTTGAGACCATTCAGGTATTGATGTCTTTCCTGCGTTTGTTGATCATTCTTCTAAATGACTTTTTGGGGGATTTCACCCACTTCACCATTATTAGAGTTCACTACTTGGTGAGTTATTTGCCTTATTTTTTCATATAGCTTGTTTTTCTTTAGATTAGTTGGAAGTTTCAATCAACCTTTCTTTGAGGTAAAGTGTTCTCACTGATCAGGCAAGATTGGAAAGTGACATGGTTGAAGTTTTGTTTCTAACTCTTAGACTGATAATGTAGCTTAGTAGACAAACATTTGCCCACATGCTCAGGGCATAGTGCCTGATCTTCTGCATCACACAATAAGAATAAAACTAACTAGAATCTCTTTAGTTCCTAGTATACAGGTTTATACTGTATTGAGGGTGAAGGCAGAGCTGGTCATGGGTCAGTTGTTAGCTTCGAGGATACATTCACTTTCTAAGTATTGTTCTTTGTGTAGACTATACCATTAGTCTCAATGAAATTTGCAGCCTGTGACCCTGCTGCTTTTCCACTAGCTCCACTGGCAACTCCAGTTTGTTAGCCCCAGTGGCAGTCAATGTCACAAGTCTAGGGGTGTTCCCCAAATGCATCTAGGGGTGTTCCCCAAATACCTCTATATGTGTAAACAGTATTAAATTCAGCACTGGACGAGGAGATTTAAAGGAATTCAGTATTTTGTCTGCCTGTCTCAGATCTTTGAGACCCCAAACAACTGTTGGAAGAGAGAGGATGCTAGGACAAGAGTGATTTATCGGACGTTGGCCCAGAGCTCTCAGTGCTTCCTTTCAGCAAACCATGTAGAGCCACATGTGGACTCAGAGCTTTTGCTGACCATTCTGCTTGCCATTTATCTGTAGGATACATTGCAGCAAAAGTTTTTAACACTAAGGAATTAAGAAGGCCTCTTTCCTTTAGGTTCCAGTAATATAATCCACATCTTTCTGCTCTTACCAGCAGAACTTTTACTATGCATAATCTCACTGTTGTCTGTTTATGATGACTTCGGAATTCTCTAAGAAAATATGGAGTTTCTTATGTTTTCCATATCCTGTTGAGTCTTCACCAATAGTCTTCAACATCCATATTTGTATAAGTAATTGCCTTTTCAAGGCAATCTAGGCTTTTCCTATCAGACTTCTCAGAATTATTTCAGCCTTTACCCATTGACAAATTATAAAGCCACTTTTACCTTAAAGTATAATGATTGCAAATGTATTTGTAATCATTTTTATATCAGCATTCCATTTCATATATTCATTTTCTTTCTATATATATTTATTTTCTATTGCTATGGTAACTATATATATATATTAAATTTCTGTTGCTTAGTGGCATAGTACAATACACATTTATTTTACTAATCTTAATATCATTAACTTCATCTCTGAGAAGTTCTATTTTCTTTTTTTTTTTTTCAGGTAAGGGGTAGATTTATTCATCATTCAGGCTGGCACCAGGCCATCTTGGTCCTCCACGCGGTGGGGAAAGGCCTGGGAAAGAGAGAGCTGGGGAAAAGAGCTAAGAGAGAGCTAGAAAAGAGAGAAAATAGCTAGAAAAGAGAAGAGCTAGAAAAGAGCAGAGAGAGGGAAAGGTGGGAAAGAATGAGCTAGTTAAGAGAAGACAGCTGGGAAAGAGAAGAGAAGGAAAGAGTTGAGAAAGAGCTAGAAAAGAGCAGAGAGAGCAGAAGTTCTATGTTCTATGTAAGCTCGCATTTTCACAAATTCTTGGAAATAGCATATGAGCTATTATCTTCTTTACCAAGTTTTGTTTCAGTACAGTTTCTCAGAATAATTGCTAATATTTGCTTAGCACTAAGGATGTGATGTGGTGATTTGCTAAGAGCGTTACATATGGAATTTCATTTAGTCCTCACTATCATCCTAGAAAACTGGTGCTTCCCAAAGCATGCACAAAGAATATAGTATGGATTCAAGAACTGAATCCATTTTTGCCTGTGCTAGCCTCAAACCATGATCCTTCTAATCTCTGCCTCTCCAGTAGTTGGGATTACAGGCCCAAATAGACACATTTCTAATTAAAACACTTTAGAAATTCCTTATATGGAGTGACCACAATTGTATGGTATTCCATATCAAAATGATTAAATTTTCTGAAATGAATTCATAGTAGTGGTAAATATACCCAAATGTGACAAATTAAATTGCTGGTATTTGTGATATGAATTATAGCCTCAAAAAAAATGGCAAAAAATCAGACCCACATAAATCTCACTCCTTTATATATGTTGTTTAAAGATAAACATTAAAATTTTTTAAAGAAGCCGGGCGCCAGTGGCTCACGCCTGTAATCCTAGCTACTGAGGAGGCTGAGATCTGAGGATCACTGTTCAAAGCCAGCTGGGGCAAAAAAGTCTGTGAGACTCTTATCTCCAATAAACCACTAGAAAACCGGAAGTGGCGCTGTGGCTCAAGTGGTAGAACACTCACCTTGAGTTGAAGAGCTGAGGGATAGCACCCAAGCCCAGAGTTCAAGCCCCACGACCGACAAAAAAAAAAAATTAAGAGAGCATCTGAGCAAGCACCGTTCGTGAATTCGACAACTCCAGACCACAGGCCATTCTGAGCTTTACTAATGGTATAAGAGGAGAATCTATAGACACATGAAGAAATGCTCAACCTCTCTAGCCATAAAAGAAATGCAAATCAAAACAACATTGAGATACCACCTCACCCCAATTAGAATGGCTATAATCAAGAAGTCTAATAACAACAGATGCTGGAAGGGATGTGGATAGAAGGGAACCTTAACTGCATTGTTGGTGGGAGTGTAAACGTTTAACCACTTTGGAAAGTAGTATGGAGGTTCCTCAGAAGACTCCATATAGAGCTCCCCTATGACCCAACAATCCCACTTTTGGGCGTTTACCCAAATGTTCACAAACAAGACTACACTAAAGCTACCAGCACGACTATGTTTATTGCAGCCTTATTTGCCATAGCTAAGATATGGAACCAAACCCAGATGCCCCTCAGTAGATGAATGGATCAAGAAAATGTGGTATGTATACACAATGGAATTCTATGCCTCCATCAGAAAGAATGACATTGCCCCATTTGTTAGGAAATGGAAAGACTTGGAAAAAATTATATTCAGTGAAGTAAGCCAGGCCCAAAGAAACATAGGTCCCAAGGTTTCTCTTATTTGCAATAACTAGTATATGTCTGAGTCAAGCAGAAAAGGTCAGATAAGTTGATGTTAGGGAAATGAACCCTAAGATATGTATTCAATTTTTTTTCTTTCATGTGATTGTTTCTAACGCATTTATAAGATGATTTATTTGTTCCTTTGTATGTCCCTCCCCCACGGTATAACCCCTGCTTTCTGTATTTGATGTTGTTATAATTTGTGGAGGGGAAGGGAAAAAACAAATTGTTTAACTAGGGATACAGGTGGACCCATTGCAACAATGAGAAGTACAAATTGTCATGTCGAAAACGAACTTTACAACTTTGGTGGGGGGGAAGGAGAGTTGGATGTGGGCGGTGGGGGGAGGATAGGATGGGAAGGGGAAACAAAGGAGGAGGCTACAATGCTTGATAAGAAATGTACTCATTATCTTGCCCATGTAATTGTAATCCCTCTGTAAAGTATTTTCACAATAATAAAAAAAATAATCTGAAAAAAAAGATAGAGCCTAAGGCCTTGAAGCCTGCCTACTCCAATAGCTCCCCAATTAATTATTTAAGCACAACTTATTTACTGACCTTAGACATAACACTTCAGCTCACATTTGCTGCTTACGTTGAAGGAGTACCATCACTTAGGATTTCAAAAGACTAAACTTTTCTCAAGATATCAAAGATAAACCACACATATTGTGAGCAGTGACAGTGTAATAAAGATCTGCAAAGAGCTTATTTGGGGGTGGGGATTGAGAGAGAGAGAGAGAGAAATTATTAACATCAAAGCCAGGCATCAGTGGCTCATGCCTGTAATCCTAAAGGCAGAGATCTGAAGATTGCAGTACAGAGCCAGCCTGGGCTACAAAAAAAAAAAAAAAAACCAGCTGGAAATGTCACCGTGGCTCAACATGGTAGAGCACACTAACTTTGAGCACAAAAACAGAGGGACAGAGCACAGTCTGTGCTCTTAAGTACCAGCACCAAAAAATTAAAAAGTCACTAATATCAGCTTATCACATTCAGTGTTCTCTTCTGTGGCAGTTCAAGGCTACTCTAGGCCTTGTGGAATCATTAAGCATCCAAACAAATGTTTATCCATGCTCAGATTCAGAACCTTATTGTGGAAAAAGTCCCTACCAGGCAGACCACCTGTCCATTTTCCCTTGACCCAAGGACTTCAAGAAAAGAGGGTTTGAGGGAAAATGTGACAGTACTTAAAAATAAATGAGCATTTTACTATTTTTCTTATTACAGACAGTTACCTGTTTACTTCGTGTGTGTGTGTGTGGGAGAGAGAGAGAGAGAGAGAGAGAGAGAGAGAGAGAGAGAGAGAGAGAGAGAGAGAGAGAGAGAGAGAATGTGTGACTGTGCTGGTCCCAGGGCTTGAAGTCAGTGCCTGAGCACTATCTATGAGCTTTTGTGTTCAGGGCTAGCACACTACCACCACTTTCAGCTCTTTGGTGGTTAATTAGAGGTAAGAATCTTACAGATTCTTGCCCAAGCTGGCTTCCCAACGTGATCACCACCTCCTGAGTAGCTAGAATTATAGGCAAGAGGTTTCAGCTCCTGGCCTCTGTTAACTTTTCTATTAAAAAATATTTATTGAAGCTGGGCATCAGTGACCCATGCCTTTATTCCTGCCTACTCAGGAGACTGAGATCTGAGGATTGAGGTTCAAATCTAACCCAGCATGAAACTCCATGATATTCTTATCTCCAATTAACTACCAAAAGAGCTGGAAATGGAGCTGTGGCTCGATTGATGTGATATCGTTAAGCACAAAAGCATCATCAGGGACCATCCCCAGACCCTGAATTTAAGCCCCAAGAACAGCATCAAAATAATAATATTTATTGGGTGCCTATTCTATTTAAACACAATTATAGGTTCGGGGGAGACAATTCTGAATCAAGTTGGAAAGATACATAGTAAACAACATTATAGGATGCTATAACAAAGTTCTAAAATTATGCAGGGTCTTGAAGTAGACAATTTGAAAGAGGGACTGGCAGCTATTCTCATCATGTAGATGAGAATAAAATAAAATATACCTAAAAACCTACCCACCAAGATACAACCACCATGCATCATAGATATGCATTACTGCTCTACCTTATTGTCTCAGGAGTATGTATGTGTTCATGTGTGTGTGTTTTTCATTTTACAAAACAAGATTTGACCATGAATACTGTTTGTACCCAGATTTTTACTTAACATTTTATGAACTATTTTACATGTAATATTTTAACAATTAAATGTTTCATTCAATTGGTTTAGCCAGTGTTCAGTTATTGAATACCTGTAATACCACATGGGATGTCATATTTAGATAAGGTGCATTTTCATGTTTGTTGATATAAACTTTGTTCTATCACTATAAGTATATTTTTCATACTTGTGGGTTGTATTGTTTTGCTTTTTTAATCCTTTGTCTGCTCTTGAGAACGTTCCACAAATAGAATGTTGGATCTGTTGACTTTCCTCCCTATAAGACTTCCCTCAGCTACCTCATGCAGATTTATAGCTCCAGCTATCTTTACCTTAAGTAAATAACTTCCAGAGACTTACCTCAGACCTTGTCTTCTCTGGCAAACTTGTCTAAATCCATAGTTAATCAAAAGTATCTCCCTTCCTTTCCAATTCACCTATCCTCAAAAAAATCCCTGTTCGTCCCAAATGGAAAAAGAAAATGAGTATCTTTTGTAGAGCAAGTCAAAGTACAAAGGAAAATGTAATGGGATATGAGTTGGAATGCTAAAAGTTTCTTTCAAACAAATGAACAGAAGGGTTTTGTCAGGTTTATCTTTGTTTAGAGACCTCTTAATCTTTATTCACAGACTTTGTATTAGCCGATCTGAGAGCCAATGCAATACTTTCTTCCTAGTAATTTTTTTCTTATATAAATGAAATATAATATCCATTTTGTCAGTTGGGTAATAACAAGGTATTTGTTTTTTTTTTTCAAGGCTGGGATCCAAACCAGGGTCTCATGTAGAATAAGCAAGTACTCTACCACTAGTCATCTACATAAATTTATGGACACACTACAAATTATACAGTACAAGGCAGAAAGAAAAATTACCTAAGATAAACAGTACACCAAGAGTAGGTTTAAGAGAAAGACTATACTTCTAGGGTTCCAAGTAACATCCAGGGGAAAAGTCTAGCAGGCAGTTTGATGAAGAACAAAGGCTGAAAATTAGCACAGAAACTGTGTCCATGAATGATTTTCAGAAGAGAAGGCAGAGTAACCATTGGATGAGATAGCCAAAACCATTTGAATTTCAGAAGAAAGTAACTGCTAACCAAATGTAGGCAAGAATCTGGTGACATAAGATTTCTATTGAGTTTGTTACTTAGAAGTCTTGGGGGCAGAATAAGAGCTTTAGAGACTAAAACTGGCTGAAGCTTGAAGGTGTCAAGGGTGAACTGGAGGTGTAAAAAAGAAAGCTTTTATGTAAATTAAATTTAATGGAGTTTACTTATTGTGCAAGGAAGACCCTATGAGTCAGGCAGCCCTCAGAGGCAGAAGTGGGTCAGAAGCTCTACTTCACAGCAGACAGTACATAAAGACAAAACAAATCAAAGGCTATGACAGCTGGCTGAATGGCAGCCAGGTGTTTGCCTGATCTAGGTGTGGACTAATTACTCCACAGCCTGTGATGTGATGAGACTCAGGAACTCTTACACAAGTATACTCTTACATTAGGCTTTCATTTTATTTGCTAATTAGATTAGCTGGTCATGTAGTGATAAGGTACAGAGATAGCCAATTGCCAACTTAGTTTAATTTAGTACAGGTAGCAGAGACAGCAGTATCAGTTCTTCAAAACAGTTTTTAATTGGGGAGCCTAGTACATATTTAAAGAAAGTCTGGGGCAGGAGAACAAAATAAAATTATTTTTAAGGCAAGGGAAAGTGATTACTAATATAGCATGATCCAGAGGGAAGAGTCAAGACTGGATGAAGAAGGAATCATTCAGAATAGTAAATGAGAAAGTTGTTACTATGATTCTGGATAAGGAAAAAGCAACTTAGCTTGGAGAGGAAGCAGTACAAATGGAAAAGAAAAATAATGACCTTCACCCTTCTAAATGCCTCCATCAGAAAGAATGACATTGCCCCATTTGTTAGGAAATGGAAAGACTTGGAAAAAATTATATTCAGTGAAGTAAGCCAGGCCCAAAGAAACATAGGTCCCAAACTTTTCCTTATTTGCAATAACTAGTATATGTCTGAGACAAGCAGAAAAGATCAGATAAGTTAATGTTAGGTGAAATGAACCCCAAGATAAGGATTCAAATGTGTTTTCTTTCTTGCGATTGTTTCTAACATATTTATAAGGTGATTTCTTCGTTGCTTTGTATGTCCCTCCCCGACGGTATAACCCCTGCTTTCACTGTATATGATGTTGGTATAATTTGTGGAGGGGAAGGGAAAAACCAAATTGTTTAAATAGGGATACAGGTGGACCTATTGCAACAATGAGATGTACAAGTCGTTATGTCGAAAAACGAACTATACAACTTTGGCTGGGGGTGAGGGTGTTGCGGGGGGGGGGGGGGATGGGAAGCATGGGAAGGGGAAACAAAGGAGGAGGCAACAATGCTTGATAAGAAATGTACTCATTACCTTGCCCATGTAATTGTAACCCCTCTGTATGGTATTTTCACAATAATAAAAAAAAAGAACACCCTACCTCCTTGGTGGATAAAAGTGAAATACAATTTAATTTTTCTATGTCTTGGTGTTTTTGACGAACAGGGATTTTTTTGAGGATAGGTGAATTGGAAAGGAAGGGAGATACTTTTGATTAACTATGGATTTAGACAAGTTTGCCAGAGAAGACAAGGTCTGAGGTAAGTCTCTGGAAGTTATTTACTTAAGGTAAAGATAGCTGGTGCTATAAATCTGCATGAGGTAGCTGAGGGAAGTCTTATAGGGAGGAAAGTCAACAGATCCAACATTCTATTTGTGGAACGTTCTCAAGAGCAGACAAAGGATTAAAAAAGCAAAACAATACAACCCACAAGTATGAAAAATATACTTATAGTGATAGAACAAAGTTTATATCAACAAACATGAAAATGCACCTTATCTAAATATGACATCCCATGTGGTATTACAGGTATTCAATAACTGAACACTGGCTAAACCAATTGAATGAAACATTTAATTGTTAAAATATTACATGTAAAATAGTTCATAATATGTTAAGTAAAAATCTGGGTACAAACAGTATTCATGGTCAAATCTTGTTTTGTAAAATGAAAAACACACACACATGAACACATACATACTCCTGAGACAATAAGGTAGAGCAGTAATGCATATCTATGACTTTCAATTATCTTTGCTCTTAAATGAAAATCAACTGATATTATTTATGTGGGTTTATCATAGTACTTTAAATGAGAAGTCAAATAGTATTAGTCCTTGAACTTTATAATTATTTTCTGACATTATTTTGTCTATTTTATTTAGGTCCTTAGCCTTTTCTATAAATTTTAGGACCCATTTGTAAATTTCTGCAAAAATGGGGGGGGGGAAATCTGCTGAGGCTTTGATTTTAATTCCATTGAGTCTGTGTATCAATTGGGGAATCATTTATATTAACAAATATTGAGCCCTCTACCCATGAACATGGTCTATATATATCCTTTTATCTCTTCTGTGTGTTCATGTGGTGCTAGAGATTGAAACTAGGGCCTTGTATATGCTAGTCAAGTGTTCTAACACTAAGCAACAGTCCCAGCTCTTTTATTTTAGATACGATTTGCAAGTGTGTTCCTACATTCTGTGAATTGTCATTTGCCTATGTGACTAGTTTGTCCTATCATCACTCTTAATTATCACCCTGTTTGTGTGTTTATATTTAAGGTAGATTTCTTATGGGTAGAATATAATTAAGTCGTCTTAGGTTTTTAATGCAAGCTTGACAGTCTGTGCCTTTTAGTTTGTATTTAAATTTTGTATTTCATAACAATACTGATATAGCTAGATTTCCACCATCTTATTTTGTTTTTCTGTTTCTGTTCTCACAAGAAAGGTTTTTTGATATTTCATTTTATCTTTTTGTTGCTATATTTACTATATATCTTACAGTAAATCTTAGGATTTATATCTATTTTTAGATGTAAATAACTTTAGAACCTTAAAGCGATATATTTCTCTTTTTCTGGGTTGGTGCTTTTATTATCACACATCTTATAGCTGTCTACTTGTATCTGTTTATGCCATATTATGTGAGTTTTACTTGTTTAATTTTAATTCTCTTTGAAGAGGTTTAAATAAAAATCACATTGTATATTTGCCTACTCTTTTGAAATTGTATAAGGCCAATTCTTTCTTTTTTATAAATCTAAATTATCATTGAATACCATTTTTCATTTTTTATGATGGACTTCCCTTAATATTTTTTTAACTTCCATGTAGAAAAAGTATTGAAGACAGGCATGGTGGCTCATGCCTGTAATCCCAAATACTCAGGAGGCAAAGACTGTGAAGATCTCAATTAGAGGCCAGCCTTGACAAAAAGTTCTTCAGACTCTTGGAACCAACAGGTTGGACATGGTGGTTTAGGTCTGTAATCTGATCATCTGTGAGGCATGAGTAGGAGAAACATGGTCTGAGGCTGGCCCTGAGCAATAAAACATGTTACCCTACCTGACAAATAACTAAAGCAAAAAAAGGCTATAGGCATGGCACATTTCAAATAATCATCAGGCCCTAGGGAAAGTATCACTAGAGGAAAGAGGAGGAAATGAAACAACTGGCACAAAATGACAGAACTCTGCCCACATAAATTTAGTAAAATAAAAGATTGAGAAGATATGCTTATAACATATCAAAGTAACAGTAATGTGAATACAATAATAATACAGTC
Source organism: Dipodomys merriami (assembly GCF_024711535.1). Classification (NCBI taxonomy): domain Eukaryota; kingdom Metazoa; phylum Chordata; class Mammalia; order Rodentia; family Heteromyidae; genus Dipodomys; species Dipodomys merriami. Next base: position 4,981,479 of record NW_027206457.1, read on the forward strand.
AATGTGTTGAGCTTTGTATAGGCAGGAACTAAACACTGTCTATATTCTCATTTAATCCTTGATAGCCATTTGAAGTAATACACTATTTATTACTCCCACTTCACAAAGAACGTATAAGAAAAGCAGGGAAAGGACTAGTTTCCCAAAACAATCAGAGGTCTAAAATTCAATATGAAAAAAGTGTGATATCAAAGAAGCATGAATAGCTGAAAAACATAAAAGCTTCTCATAATCAAAAGAATGAGATCATTTAAAGCTATTCTGCTGGCAAGAATAAGAAGTAGTATGCTAATAATTGAAAATATATAAAAGAGAAACTCATACATGATTGGAAATACACACTGGTACTATTTTAGAGGACCATTTTACTTTACATTTAAAATATACATCTTTGACCAGATAACATTACTGGAAATGCTCATACAAGTGCCCTAGGAACAATAATGTGTGTATGTGTACCTCTGTGTTAGTGTGGTTTTTATTGGAGAACACCCAGCAATACATTGATCCTTAGCCAAACTGGATTTGGTATTTTAGTTTTTGTTTCTAACGATATATATGCTACCATATTTGTATGTGACTAGAAGGAGAATGAAGTTTGAAAATATTCATACCAATTCATTAACAATGTTTATCCTTGGAAAGTAAGAATTTTTATTTCTTAAATGTCTCTGTTCTTTGAATTTTACAATAATTTTGTAATTGGTTTGAAAAATTAATTTTAAAAACAATGCATTGTTACTGCCAAGCACAGAGAAATTGATTTGAAAGAATCAACATTATTCCTAAGAGCATCAAAACCAAATACCTCAAGGTTTTTCCCTCCTGGCCAAATCACTGTATTTTCACAGGTAAAATTTTGGACTTAGCCTTATTGAATTCAGTAGAATTTAAAACAACTGAACTTTCACAGGCCCCAAGTTCTACACTTAGTTTACATAAATTCTTAAAACATTTATCATTTTTGGGCTGGGATGTAACTCAGTGGCAAAGCGCTTGCCTAGCAAGTGCAATGTCCTGGGTTCGATCCCCAGTACCAAAAAAGACAAGACAAAAAAACACAGTTAAAACGTTTATCATTTTTCCAAATGCATAATATATACTAAAAATTATGGCCCAACTATAATAGTGAATAATTAAATCTATGAAATAGCCTTGAAAAGAGAAATAGAGCACATGTCCAACCAGGGGTTGACTATAGAAAACTTGCATTATCACCTGTTCTCATCTGTGAATATAATTACCTAATAATCTAAAGTATGCTACATGTCTGAAATATCTAATAAGGTTATTTAGGTAAAAGACAGGATAGGTAAATTACCTGAAAAAATACTATAAATTATTATTTTAAAATAAAATATTATACAGGAAACAAAGAAGAAATCATTTATTCTTTCTAGTAGAATAATACTGTTACATGTTAGGTGTTGAGGATCGACATCTCACAATTTTCCATGTAAATGTAACAACTCAAGAGTTCTTTCCTCATTAACTAGAGAATTGTTCTAGTAAACTGTTGGGATTTTTTATTTGAACAAGTAAGGTAATCTTTATTAGTACATCATGCAAATTGAATATTTTGTTCATAGGCTCCCAACCCATAGTAACAACTTTTAATTTTTTAATAACTGATCCAGTTTAAATTTTCCAAATCAACTACTCAGGACTTTGTGCATTTTAGGCAGACTTTCTACTGCCTCCAGCCATTTTTCCCTGGTTATTTTTGAAGTACTATCTCAGTTTTTGTCCAGGCAAGCCTGAAAACAGTCCTTCTATTTTAGCTTCCCACTATAGCTGGAATAGCACAAACTACCATAGCCTTCGCTGTTGATATAGAGATCTCACAAACTTTTCTGCCTAGGCTGGCCGAGAACTGTTATTTGGAGAATACAGGCTCATGCCACCACCTCAATCTTTTTCACCTGGGTTGGACTTGGAAATTTCCTCCTTCCCTGTGTCTGCCTCTCAAGTATCCATAATTACAAGTATGAGCCACTAGCGCCTGACCTCAAAGTAGTATTTTTATATTGAAAAAAATCTGTCTTTAGAATTTCATTTATTAGAAAATATAATAAAAGTTATGCCATATATAGCTATAGTGGTCTATGGCACATAGTAATCTAGGAGCATATAAGGAAATGAAAAAATACATACACTACATGTATATACCCACACAGATATGTACAGAATATGCCTTCACAGAAAATCCATTCTGTAAAGTCATGGTTTATACAAGAGACTTTTATGTATAAGAAGAACTAAATATTAACATGGCATTCTCTTGTACTGTTGTACTAACTGGTTACCAGAAATTCTCCCAAATACTTCCCATCTAAATTTAATTACAACTTCACAATAATCTTGGGCTATAAGTAGTTTTATTACACTTAGAAATAAAGAGCTGAGTCTCAGAGAAAAGTAAAATTAAAATGGCTTGCTGTAGGGCACATATCTGCTAAGTGACAGAGGCAATATTTGGCTCCAATAATCTGGCTCCAGAATCTAAACTGATAATTTCTGGAGTGCATATCAGGGGGAGAATCTAATAACTGCAAAGTGTATTCCTTCTGTTACCTGAGAAGACATCTGTCCACCTGCTGCCTAGAAGGGCTGCTGAAATTCTGTGCTTCAAGACTCACTGTTTAGGTTTACATGACTTAGAATTTCAGGGCACCACTAATTATAGTTCAGATATTCATCGATCAGTAATATAAATCTAAATGGATAATGACTTAGACCAGAAACTTGGTAATAGAACATAGGGTCAATGACTGGGAAGTAAGAATAGAGGAAGGAGAGATGGATTTAGAAATCTATGTAAAGAAAAGAAGCCAGGGGCTGGGAAGGTGGCTCAGTGGTAGAGTGCTTGCCTTGCATGCATGAGACCCTGGGTTCGATTCCTCAGCACCACATAAGCAGAAAAAAAGCCAGAAGTGGTGCTGTGGCTCAAGTGGTAGAGTGCTAGCCTTGAGCTGAAGAGCTGAGGGACAGCACCCAGGCCCAGAGTTCAAGGCCCATGACTGGCAAAAAAAAAAAAAAAAAAAAAAAGAAAAGAAAAGAAGCCAGCAACTTACTTGACTCAAAAAAAAAAAAAAAAAAAAAAGACTTTTGTCACAGTCTTAAAAAAAGAAATCCTTTTAGTTTGCTTACCAGAATATTAGTATAATATGAGTTGGTGGGAAATATTCAATGTAATTTCACCATATGCCACTTACTATCTCCTTGATTCTCAAAAATCCAGCACAATGCTGCAGAGCACTATGTTATATTAACTTAATGCCTTTGTGTGTCTTACAGCAACCAGCAGGCCTTCTTACTGGAGAATGTCCCCTGCAATAATGCAAGCTGTGAGGAGGTACATCGGATGTTTAAAGTCTACTGGGAGCTGTCAGACTTAAATTTAATCAGAGATGCCATGGTTGCCACCTTTTTTGACATTTACGAAGATGTAAGTCCAGAGTTGTGTGTGCATGTCTGTGTGTGTGCGTGTCTGTGTGTGTGTGTGTGTGTGTGTGTATGTTGCTCGTAGTTTGATGCCATCTACTTCATCTCTTTCTGTAGCTTCCCCCTGTTTTTTGTTGTTGTTGTTTCTTTTTTTGCCAGTCCTGGGGCTCAAACTCAGACCCTAGGCCAGCCCTCAGTGTCTTTTGCTCAAAGATAGCACTCTACCCCTTGAGCCACAGAGCCATTTCTGGCTTTTTCTGTGTATGTGGTACTGAGGAATCGAACCCAGGACTTCATGCATGGTCAGCAAGCTGTCTACCACTAAGCCATATTCCCAGTCCCTTCCCCCATCTGAAAGGACAGGTAGATCACATAATGGAAGCAAATTATGTTATTTAAGAGAGCTTCTTTTGATGTTAAATAACAAAGGTAACAATGTATTGATAAAACTGCTGATCAGTACAGTGAAACAGGAAACTAGGATCTCGATTTATGCTTATTTGTATTAAACCCCTAAAAAAATTATGTTTTGAGACTGGCAAATCTGCATGCTGAGCTGCAGAGCAAAGCAGAGGCAAGTAGTACATGCTCACAATGGCAGAAAAAGGCATTCAGCACAGATTGTTTGCCTTTGGCACTCTAAGCAGCACCTATCACTACAGATTCCTGTCTTGGTTGCAAGGTGATCAAATAAAAGGCTATCGAGGCTCCTGATTTCTCCTTTCTAAACAAATATTTTTGCCACTCAAAAAATAATAAATTTGGGAGAAACAAAAAATAAGCATGGTAATTCCAGAGTTAATATATACAAGTGTGCTCTTCATTGCAAGATCCTTTATTTTAAAATGTTAAATGCACATCAGGACATTTATGTCTCCTGTTTTTTAACTTTAGTTTGTTTTGGTTCTAATGATAGGCTTATTCTCAATTATGTATGTTGTTCAGATCCTTCCTTCTTTTTTTCTGTTTTTCCTGTTACTGAATCTCATTTCACTTTTTTCATTAGCAATTTCCAAACATAAAAACAGTTGGCAGAAATATCACAGGAGAAAAAAAATCAAGAAAATTGGCTACAAATCAGTTTTAATTACTGTATATCACAGGCATTACAAATGAAATTTAAAATTTTTAATCTGCCAAATAAAAAAATCACTTTTTAAATACATTTTTATTGTAAAAATATTGTACAGAGGGGTTACAGTTACATGAGCAAGGTAATGAGTACATTTCCTATCAAGCATTTGTTTTTCCCCTACCTTCTCTTCCCTCCCACCTTCACAACTACACTCCCCTCCCCTCTCTCCTCCTCCCCCTCCCCACCTAAATTATAAAGTTCGTTTTTCAACATAGTATCTTGTACATTTCATCATTACAATGGGTCGACCTGTATCCCTATTTAAGCATTTTGTTTTTTCCCTTCCCCTCCCCAAGCTAGAGAAGTGTATATACAAGATGCAGGGCACTGACATCAAATACAGTGAAAACAGGGGTTATACTATGGGGAGGAACATTAAAAACAAAAAAAAATCACATGGTACATTATACATTATACATGGTTCATTAGGAACAATAGCAAGAAAGAAAAAACCAGTGTCCCTATATTGGGGTTTGTTTCACTTAATATCATCTTATCTGTATAAGGCAGTGTGTCACCAAAATATCTCTTGAAAAATAGAGCATAGTCAATATACTGGAAACGTCCACATTGCTAGAATATTTTTTTTTAATATAGCATAGCTAGGTGCAGGGGGCTCACTCCTATAATCCTAGCTACTCAGGAGGCTGAGATCTGAGGATTGCGGTTCAAAGCCAGCCCGGGCAGCAAAGTCAGTGAGACTCTTATCTCCAATAAAAAACACTAAAAAACTGGAGGTGGCATTGTGTCTCAAGCGGTAGAGCACTTGCCTTGAGCTGAAGAGCTCAGGGACAGCGCCCAAGCCCCGAGTTCAAGCCCCACAACCAACCAAAAAAAAAAAAAAATAGCATAAATTACTTGCCTCATGATAAGAGCCAGGAGTGTGACTTTCAGTGAGCACAGAGTTTTCTTCAATAAAATTAGCTTTTGCCATTTCAAAGGGGGGGGAATAAACTTAACATTCAGGACTAGCAAGGGCAGATTAAAAGATACTTGTCTCTCTTGGTTTTAAAAGACTCTGTTCCTATAAGAGTCCTTTAAAAATTTAAATGCAAATCTCACCAAAAGGAAATGTACCTAAATACTAATAATTAAGACTAAAATTGATGTTTTTCCTTTTGTTTATATTTTATTCAGAGTTGCATGTATGCACGTATTTTTCAATAATTTTGTTTTAAACACCATTGAGAATAAATAAGATTAATTCTTAAATGATAAGTATGCTGTTAGCTTTCTATCAATATAACAAAATGCCTGAGATAATCAACTTAAAAGAATAAAAGTTTCATTCTGGTCTTAGTCTATTCTTAGTTCTTTTTTCAGTCTACACTTGTTTTTCTCAGTCACTTTGAGTGTATTGCAGGAGTCCTTGGTAAAGGACTAAGACACACCTTCTTAACCCAACTTCCCCCCATACTAGTCTCCACCTCATAAAAGTCTACCAACTCCAAATAGTGCCACCAGCTGGCAACCAATCCTTAAGCACATGTCCTTTGAGAGACATTCATCCAAACTGTAACACAGGCCATACATTTTACTGGTCATTGTTAGTAACTTATTCTTAACCACTTTTTATTGTTGTTTTGTTTTTCAGGGAATTTTAGACATAATAATATTAAGTAAAGGATATACAAAGAATGATTTTGCCATTCATACACTAAAAAATAACTTTGAAGCGGATGCTTATTTTGTTAAAGTCATTGGTGAGTATTTTAAGCATTAACAGTTTAATTTCTCTTCATCTTTTTTCTGTCTTTCTCCATATATTTCAAAGAGAAGTAACATTCTCATATTTGTACAGTGACTTGATTTTCAGGATTACACCAAAATGTACAAAAAGCATAGAAGAAAATTAATAATATGGGGTATAAATAATCTTTTCATTCCAACCTAGAAAAAATTTTATTTGTCTCAAGAATAGATAATAAATTTACCTAGGCATGGGTAATCCCATCACTGGAGGAAGATGGGGGTATGGGCAGAACTGAGACAAAAAGAGTTTAAGGCCAGCGTAAGCTAGATAGAGAGTTCCAGACCAACCTAGTCTACAAATCAGGAACCTGTTTCAAAAACTTGAAGATTAAGCCAGGCACCGATGGCTTATGCCTATAACCAAGCTATTCTATTCAGCCTTAAGGTTAGTCTGCACTAAAGACTGTATTCTCAGTTCTCAGTAAAAAACAAAAAACAGGTCTTCTGTTCTTTAAAGACTGCATCTTTTGCTACCAAGCATATGATGCCATTGCTTTCTGTCCTTGAAGCTCTATGTTCCTTCCTAGGACACATATTCATAGAATTGGCCTAGCAGTGATAAAAAAAAGGTTTAGATTGTGCATTATGGATAATATACCAACCAAAGAAGGCAATTTTCAGTGTCAAGCAGAAAATGGTGTGACTTTTTTTTAAAGAATTTGGAAATTGTCCGTGTGGAAAATTGCATGCATTTAACTTAAGATCCTGAATTTACTCATTTATGTATTTTAAAGTTAAAAAAAATAGATCAGAGAATCCTGGAGATGGGAAAGGCCTCAAAAGTCATCTTGCACAAGTCCAACTATTTCTAAATTTCTTACAGATCACTGCGAGAAATTACAAAGTAACACAGACTCCAAAATGCAAAGTAACACAGACTTCTTTTATGAGTCCATTGACTTGTTAAAAAATTTATTCTACCTCAAAACATAATGTTGGTCCTTAATTACTTCTATCAATTGATCCTGTTTCATGCATAACAGGTCCTTCTTTAGTATTAGATGAATAAAAAGTAAAAACGTAATCCGTCCTAATAAAATTGTTGGACTTTTTTTTAATCTTTAAAAGCAGATTCTAAGTCTGTAATAACATAACACTGTTATGTACATCATCACATGGTTCAGAACAATATAGACTTTTTAAATTAGGTAGTAAATGCCAGTTATGGTGGCTCAGCTATTTGGAAGGCTGGGTTTGGGAAGATCCTGACAAAATATTCATGAGACACCCCCAGCATAAAACGCTGAGCAGGGCTGGGAAGGTGGCTCAGTGGTAGAGCACTTGCCTTGCATGCATGAGGCCCTGGGTTCGATTCCTCACCACCATATAAGCAAATGAAAAAAGCTGGAAGTGGCACTGTGGCTCAAGTGGTAGAACTCACCTTGAGCTGAAGAGCTGAGGGACAATGCCCAGGCCCAGAATTCAGGCCCCCTGAGCGGACACAAAAAAACAAAAAACAAAAAAAAAGCCGAGCATAAATATTATACTAAATGGTGAAAAACTGAAACCAAGGATTTCTATTCTCTCTATTCCTACTCAATGTAGTACTGAAATTTCTAACCAAAGCAATAAGTCCAGAGAAAAGGAATATTAAATGGATCCAAATGGGGCAGGAAGAAGTCCAGCTATCCCTGTTTGCAGATGTTTCTATATCTGAGTAACCCTAAAGACTACTCCAAAACCCCTAGAGCTGATAACACATTTAACAAAGTACCACAATATAAAGTCACACCAAACCAATAGCTTTTCTGTATACTAACTGTGATGAAATTGAAAGAGAAATATAGCCAAAACAAAATTGGAAAAACTGGAAATAAGCATAACCAGTGAGATAAAGGACCTTTAGAATGAAAACTATAAAACTTTGAAGAAAGAAATTGAAGAAGCCAGAGTGTGGAAAGACCTCCATGTGCAGAGATTGGCAGAACTAATATCATTTTTTTTAATGGCCAAAGAAAACCTACAAATCCAATGCAATCAAAATTCCAAAGTCAATCTTCACAAAGATTGAGAATACAATCAAAAAATACCGGGCGCCTGTGACTCATGTACATAATGCTAGCTACTCAGGAGGCTGAGATCTGAGGATCATAGTTCAAAGCCAGCCCGGGCAGGAAAAGCTGTGAAACCTTTACCTCCAAATAAACCACCAGAAAACCGGAAGTGGCACTGTGGCTCAAGTGGTAGAGCGCTAGCCTTGAGCAGAAGAGCTGAGGGACAGTGCCCAGGCCCAGAGTTCAAGCCCCATGACTTACAAAAAAAAAAAAAAAAAAAAAGTGTGTGTGGAAGCACAAAAGGCCTCAAATAGTCAGAAGATCCGGAGGAGAAAGGCAGGGGAGACGGGGGATGGTAGGGGAAGCAAAGGAGGAGGCAACAATGATTGATAAGAAGAAATGTTCTCATTATCTTGCCCATGTAATTGTAACCCCTCTGTATGGTATTTTCACAATAAAATAATAATAATAATGCTAGAGCCTAAGTCAGAACAGGTATCATTGATTGGGACTGATAGCTGAGCTGTAATAATCTTGAAGATTGTCCACACATCCTAAATTGAAAACACTAGATAGCCATTTGGGCATAGGAGGCTTTAGTTTTATAAAACAAGATAATTTTGCATTAAGGATATTAATATAAATACCAATAAAATACCTTATAGAAAGGTCATAGAAAATAAGATACCAATTTAAAGCAATCATTTGAAGGAAAAAGAACCTTCTAGTCATTTTGTTATGCCCTTCTACACTTTGATTAGTTGTTTGTCTTAAGTCAGAAAGTTTTGAGTATGTAATTACTCTTTACAGGCCATGTCCAGAATTGATTGTGCTCTAAAATTACTGTTATTCTAATGCTACAACCAGCCTATGCTAAATACCATTGTTTTTTAATTAAGAAGATTTGGGTACTTAAGCTTCTAGAGTGGCCCCTAGTAGCAAATTGCTAGGTGGTCCAGCTGTTAAGAGTCACAGTATTTGTGGGAAGGCAAAGAGGCCTTGTATATTTCCAATTCATGAGATTTCCTAGTTCACCTGAATCAAGTCATTCTTAGCTCTAATTTTTTTCTCTTATTGCTGTCAGCTACATTTTGAGGTTCCAAACCCCAACTTATGTCAACTATCTAACAAAATATATATGAATTTAAATTTGCCACAGATCTTTCAAATTATAAAAGTATCTTCACTTTTACTTATGAAACAAGATAACATCTTTCCTTTTAATTTTATTTCTCTTCCTGACTCCAGGTTTTATTTCATTTATTTCATTTTAGATGAACTGTAACCCCCTTCCCTGAGAGTAACTAGCAAGGAATACTAGAGTCCATAACTTGGGGAGAGGGCAATAAAAGAAGGATGGGAAAGATGGAGAAAGACAGAAAGAAAGCAATAGAAAAAAATATATCCATGGAGTGTCTAACATAATATTGCCCATGGTTAATAGTATTTATGTATGAATATTGCTATATTTTGGGTCCATTTGTCATTTGTGTAAAGTAGCTAATTTACACTGAATTACCGAGCAAGAATTCATATTTTTATGCTAGAAATTTCTTTCCTCATACATGGACAATTGCATGCTGTATGACTTAGTTTGAAATGATGGAATCACAAGCATTAGTAGTTTAAAAGGAACAGGTTTTGGCTGGGAAGGTGGCTCAGTGGTAGAGTGCTTGCCTTGCATGCATGAGGCCCTGGGTTCGATTCCCCAGTACCACAGAAGCAAAAAAAAAATAAAATAAAATAAAAGGAACAGGTTTTGAACAATATTAGCATTTTGAACAATATTAGCCAATTAAATCTATAATAACCAGTGATTCACAAATTTGTTAAATATTTTAATTGCTGTTTTTTCATGTAATTTTGTTCATAGGCTATCTTTATTTGTATTTCATTAATCTTTGTGTTTCAGTTTGCTTTTGAAAGTTTTGAAATTAATTTTAAAATTACCCTGATGGGTAATTTTATGGGTTATAGTTCAGTGGTATAGTAGCTGAGGCCCTGGCTTCAATCTCTAGAATCACAAACAAACAGAAAGGAAATTATTTGGGGAATCATTTATTTTAAATGATATTCTATAAAATTATATATATAAATGATTTATATAAAATGATATTGATCCCCAGAGGCTCACATCTATACTCAGGAGGCTGAGATCTGAGGATCACAGTTCAAAGCCAGCTGGGGCAGAAAAGTCTCTTATCCAATCAGTTACCCAAAAAGCCAGAAGTGGAGCTATGGCTTAAATGGTAGAGTGCTACTCTTGAGTACAAAAGATCAGGGATAGCACCTGGTCCCTGAGTTCAAAACCCAGGATAGGTATACACACAAAAAAAGAATATTATAAAATATAGTTATAAGTCTTAAATTTGTAATGTTATAAATAACAATATATTGTTACAAAAGCTTATGAAATGGCTAAAAATCTTCAAACTTCGAGTATCTTTTAGCAAGTTCACCAAGTCACTTAGTAAACAATTAGTAACACTTGAAGTAAACAGTGTAGAGAAATAGGAAAAAAAAAAAACAATCAAAACAATCTTTGCCTTTAAGAAGCTCACATTATTCAACACCTCAAATCATAGGAGGCTGGAATTATATGCAGTATCTTTCTTGTTCAAGTTTCCTTTGCCACAATGAACCAGTTTCCTATCTCAGTGAACCTTTTCAGTTGATATTATAGTTGCATAAGAAAAATGTTTTATTTTACTCATAACCATACATTTTTAGATCAGAAATTTAAGTGTCCTGTTTTTAGAAAAGTAGACTTTTGCTTTAATAGTAAATTCAGCCTTCATACATTTAGGGGTCTTTTTTTCCCCAGACTAAAGCACAAATGATGGAATTTTTATTCTGATATCACTGGGGAAATTATATTCTTGCACTTATTTAATAGACAACTCATAACTTGACATGATGAAGTCTTCAAAATTTCAAGATGACATTGTAGAAATGCTAGAGTCTACCTTATTTTTCTATTATGCAGTAGAACCTTATTGATAAGATTTTGATTTGGTATTTTATGTTTTATGATAAAAATAAGTATGTTTTATAAAAGTCTTGGAACCTTAACACTTTTAAAAGTTGTACTCTGCCATTTGGTAATTAGACAGCTACAATACTGTGGAGCATTCTCCACTTGGCTTCTGCTAATTTCTAAAGTTTCAAGTTCACTCCTAAAATCCAGAATTGTAGAATCTTTATTTTTAAAATGTATAGATTTACTGTTCATAATGTGTGTTTATATATACAATTGTTGATAAGCTATATATATATATATTTTTTTTTTTTTTTGGTGGCTGTAGGGTTTGAACTAAGGGCCTTGTACTTACTAAGGAAGCAATCTACTTCAGTCATGCCCTATATGATTATTATTAAAATTTAAATTATTACATTATTATTACACTATTATAGTACTGTAAGTACTATAATATTGCACATTATGTAATGAAAGTGAGAAAGCAGAAAATTAGCGTTAATAAACATAACTTACCTTCCTAGTTGTTTGCATGTTTTTCTTTAGAGAGAACCTGTCTCCCATGATCCAGCCTCATTACTAGACCTGACTCTTCAAAACTGCCCTCTTGTAAAAAATGTTGCCAAATGTAACATTGAACCTTACAAGGGCTTTTTCAACCCAGACCACTTTTCTTTGTGCTAGGGCAGAATATTATGAACTTGAAACTACCTAATAGCAATATAAAGCACATTTTGCCATCATAGAATTTGGAAGATTTTTATAAACCTTACTAATTATTTTGTCCAACTATATTACTTCAGAGCTTTTTCTAAAACCACAGAAGAAAGCAAAGTGAAATTATTTGCTCATGACTACACATTGAGTTAGCAAATGTAGCAAGAAGCAGCCCTAACTTCATGAGATTTGCCTGAACTACATGAATGAAATGCCATAAAGGAGTAGAGCTTCTGGGTTTTACCAGTGTTTATATCAAATAGTCACTTTAGGATTCATTCTTAATCAGGAACTGAGAATAATAATCTGGTATGAATAGAAACTAAGAAAGAAAAACCTATTAACAATAGTAGATGAACTAATGTGTATACACACACACACACACACACACACACACACACACACACACACACACTCACACACATATGTATTATAAAGTGCTATATTTTATTTTCCAGCAGGATATAACTCAGTTTTCTTTTTTAGAGGCACTTCTGTCTACTTTTAATTTTATTACTGAAAATAAGAGAGAAATGAAGATTCATATGTCATTTGTAGGGTCTATGAATGTCAAGAAACCTAATGCTTTTCAGACTTTTTTTTTTTTGGGGTGCTGTTTCCAGAGCTTGAACTGAGGGTCTAGTCCCTAACTCTGATCTTTGTGTTCAAGGCTGGCTCTCTACTACTTGAGCCAAAGTTCCACTTCCAGCCTTTTGGTAGTTAATGGGAGATAATAGTCTCATGACATTTCTGACAGAGCTGGTTTCGAACTGTAATCCTCAGATCTCAGGCTCCTGAGTGGTTGAGATTGCAGGCATGAGCCATCAGCACCTGGTTCAGATATTTTTTTTAATCTTATCTATGAAGAGAAGGAAGGAAGAAATATGAATGTAAATAGGTGTGTGCCTTTCTGTCTAATAGGAATATAGTCCGGTGAGTCACAGAGGGTTTTATTGATAAGGCCAAAGCTAAAAGTAAACTCTTCAGTATCATTCCTTAGCAAAATTAGCAGGCTACTGAAAGAAGCTAATGACATTTTTTTTTTATCTACATGAAATTTACAGCTAGAGGCCAGAATCAGTGTGAGGAAAGTCTGCCTTACCTGCTTGCAGTAACCATGTGGGTATTACCAAAAGAAGGTGAAACTGTACTACATATGAAACAATAATTTCACATATAATGTATGATTATAATGGGAAAATCCGAATTTCTGAATTTCTAGTTAAACAATATTAATGCTAAGATGATTCTTAAGCTCAAGGGTTGGTGTTATTACTGTTTTGAAGATGAAGTTGCAAAAACACAGGAATATTTTCTCTGCATTCTGTGTACATCTCTCTAGAAACTATGTGTTAATAATAATATCTACTTTGACCTTATATAAAGTTCCTCAGAGAAAAGTTCTAACACTTATTTTTTGTTGTTGTTCTTGGTTGTGGGGCTTGAACTCTGGACTTGGGCACTGTCCCTGTGCTCTTCAGCTCAAGGCCAGTGCTCTACTGCTTGAGCCACAGTGCCACTTCCAGTTTTCTAGTGGTTTATTGGAGATAAGAGTGTCACGGACTTTTCCTACCTGGGCTAGCTTTGAACTGTGATCCTCAAATCTCAGCCTCCTGAGTAGCTAGCGTTATAGGCATGAGCCATCAGCGCTGGCTTTATTATTTTTATAACATTTAGATCTTTTCTGTAATAATGTGAAACTTATATTTTGACAGGAATTCATTTTGAGTAAATACTCTCAAGCATGCTAAACAAGACAGATATTTTATCTTGTAAAGAAAATACAGCTATTCATTGATTTCCTAGCTTTATAATAGGATAATGGGTTCTTTAAATGAATTAGCGCCTTGTTAAAGGTGGTAGTTACATCATCTTGCAAAAGACTTCCCTTTACTTTGTGACCTTAAGTAATGTAAAGACCTAAATTTTCAAGTTGCTCTTCTGAAACAAAAAGAAACAGATTTATTTCACAGTTTCATCAAAGAATTAGAGAAATTTATTTCTAGCCAGGTGCCAATGGCTCATGCTTGTAATCCCAGCTACTCAAGGAGGCTGAGATCTGAAGGTCAGGGTTCAAAGCCAGCCCTGGCAAGAAAGACCATGAGACTCTTATCCCAATTAATCACCAAAAATCTGGATACGGAGCTGTGGCTCTAGCACTAGTATTGAGCACAAAAGTTCAGGGACAGTGCCCAGGCTCTGAGTTTAAGACCCAGGACTGACACACGCATCCATGCACATGCACACACACACACAGAATTACATTCCTAATGTGAATTCATCTTCTGACTTTGGCACTTTTCAAAAAACCAGTGATTGCTTTCCAAAGATACTTGATAACCTTTTGGGGGGTAGTTTTGCCATCTACGTTTTTTTAAAAAACTTAAATATTAGACCCAGTTACTCTGTTTCTGTGATTTTGTTTTCCCAGCACTAGCATTTGAACTCAGGGCCCTCACACTTGCTAACTGTGAGTGCAGGGCCCTTACACTTGCTAACTGTGAGTGCTACCACTAAGCCTCCCTTCCTTTTTGCCCAGTTGATTTTAAGATAGTATACACCTGGACCAAAGGAAGGTATTTGGGGATTTCTGACATAGCTGGAGTGGCAGGTACATGTCACCAAACCTAGTTTCTTTCCATTTATATGGGCATTTTTGCCCAAACTGGCCCAGAATCATGATCTTCCCATTCTCAGACTCTCACATACCTGGTGTAACAAGCACATGCCACCCTACCTAACTATTCAGCTCTTTTTGAGACAGATCTTCCTAAATTTCCCAGGCTGGCTTGAAACTTTCAATCCTCTTTCCTCAGCCTTGGAGTTGCTAAGATTATACATAAGCACCACCACACCTAGCTTATTTCTTTTAATAGTTTCCAATGAAAACGTCAGAAATTTGGCCAAAGATATGTGTATAAATGTACTAGGAGTATGTGATATTCATTACAGAAAAAGTTTCTATATTGATAAGAAAGAGCCTAAATATTGTTACAAAGATGAATGGCATACACACTTACACAATGGCACTCTATTCAAGTTTGTGGGTCAAATTTGGGGCTAATTAACTCCTGACCCCCCCCCCCAAAAAAAAACATACAAAATGGCATGTACTGTGATTTCATTTGCAAAGTATTTTTAAGCTCTGTGTGTTGGGCTGGGAAGGTGGTTCAGTGATAGAGTGCTTGCCTTATAGGCCTGATGCTGTGGGTTCGATTCCTCAGCACCACATAGGCAGAAAAAGCCAGAAGTGGAGCTGTGGCTCAAGTGGTAGAACACTAGCCTTGAGCTGAAAAAAAGTTCTGTGTGTTGGCCTATTCCAGCTTCCATTACAAAATGGGTGGTTTAAGAACAGTCATTTGGGGGCTGGGAAGGTGGCTCAGTGGTAGAGCGCTTGCCTTGCATGCATGAGGCCCTAGGTTCAATTCCTCAGCACACATAAGCAAAAAGAAAAAATCTGGAAGTGGCGCTGTGGCTCAAGTGGTAGAGCACTAGCCTTGAGCTGAAGAGCTGAGGGACATCGCCCAGGCCCAGAGTTCAGGCCCCACAACTGGACCCCCCCCCAAAAAAAAAGAACAGTCATTTTTTTTCTCACAGTTCTAGAGGTTGGAAGTACAAACACAAAGTGCTGCCAAGATAGATTTTTCTTCTGTGTTTTCTTCTGGAAGCTTGTGGTGGCTGCCAACTAAGTGTGTGCTCTCATGACCTCAGCCTGAGCTTCCTTACCTATTATAAGAAAACACCAATCTTTACCAGACAGGTGACCTCACTTAGCCTGAAGTTCCACCATACACCACTGCCACCCTGGTAGTAAAGGATTTAACATCTGAATTTGGAGAGAACAAATTCAGTCTGTAACAGTCTGGTAGTATAAATGATGGGGGGGGGAATGTTTTTCCTCTATTTCACTTAGTCACTGCAACCCAGACCACTTCACCCCTAAATTAGCAAACTGTGCTGGAATTTCCCCCATGTATACAAACTAGTCAATCTGCTATTGTCTACCTGCAGATAATGTCAGGTTGAACAGTTTCAGTGATGTGTTAGTATCACAGGACTCCTCTCCACTTTAGATGCCAATTATTAGTCCCAGTTTGTATCCTCCATTTCTAAGTGACTGACTTGTATAATCAGTGTTCCATAATACCTTCTTCTGCTTTAACATTGACAAATTTGCTCAATCAAGAAATTACTTTTCAGCAAGATAATTTAATGCATGTAAGAAGATCATTTGAAGCAGGGCTCTAGTGGCACACACCTGTTACTCTAGCTACTCGGGGCTGAGAGCTGAGGATTTTGGTTTGAAGTCAGCCCAGACAGGAAACTTTTTGAGACTTATCTCCAATTAACCACCAAAGAGCCGGAAGTAGCTCAAGTGGTAGAGCACCTGCCTTGAAAAAAGTCTCAGGGACAGCACCCAGGCCCTGAGCTCAAGCCCAAGGAGTAGTGTGCACACGCGTGCACACACACACAGAGATAATTTGAATGAAAGTGCTTGGAAAGAGACTTGGTATAAAAAAATGGTTCATGCATTTAAAAAGGCTGGCAAGTATAAAATCTGAAGAGCATATGTCCCAGTCAGGATGATCTTCTTACTCCAGGCAAGGTCACCCTTTTACTCTATTAAGGTCCTCAATTGACTAGATGAGGCCCATTCACATTATGGAGAATAATCTACTTTTCTTACTTCACCAATTTAAATGTTAGAATCATCCAGCAGATCCATAACAGGAACAACCAGATATCTGGGCACATTCTGGCTCAGTCTACTTGACATATAAAATGAACCATTGAAAATTATTTGAAAATTACTTTTTTAGAACAGTTCAAAAATTACCATTGTCTACCTAGTTGAGGGAAGAAAAGGAGGGGATAAAGCATGGAAACTCAGAATAAAATAAAAACCATACACTTTGCTTAGTTTGTAAACTTAAACGCTGAAATTGTTTGCTTTGGAAAATACTGTTTTCTCAGGTCATTATGTACAATAGTAAATGAATAAGCATCTTTGTGATAAAATTGGTTATGCTCTTCTTCTGATGCCTTTGTAATTTACAAACTCTGTGTTTACTTGGACTGCTGTAACAAAATACCTTCAACAAAGTAATTTATATGCAGCAGAAAACTGTTGTTTAAATTCTGGAAACTGAGAGAGGTCCAAGGTGAAGGCACTAGAAGGCTGGTGTCTACTAAGGACTCACTCTGCTTTCAAGATGGTACCTTGCTATGTCCTCACATGACAGAACAAGCAAGAAATTTGCTCAGGCCTTTTTATAAGAACAGTAGTTCATGAGAGTGCGGCCTCCTTGACTTCAATACTGCCAAAGGCCTTACCTCTTAATATATGGTTATAGGTTCTAAAACACGTGAATTTGGAGGACACCAACATTTAGACTTTAGATGTTGCCTAACTATGCATTATGATTGTCATTTCATACTCATAAATGTGAATGAACATAAGAAATTATATCCACTAACAAATACTTGTCATTTATTGACTGTGGTTACTGAGAACTATCCGTCATCTTTTTCATATATAACATAGAGAATATTCAACTCATTTCACATAACTGCTTTCTTACAAAGGTATCACTTCACCAGAAATGTCAGAAGTAGTTATGTTTCAAACTCACAGTGCTTACATAAAGATTGTTCTGATAGTTTAGCCTCTTTTTTTTGTTATTACAAAAGAAAATATTATCACTGGATTATATTCTCCATAATAATTATTAAGACTGCTCAGAATCTTTGATGGGATAGTATTTATTAAGGGTACTCAAAATCTTTGACCCAGAATCTTAATGGGATAAATAGGAAAAGACTACTAATGTTCCATTTGTATTTCTCAGTATATATTTTAATTGGGTTGTACCAGACACTTTCTGGCAGATTTTAAGCCATCCTTCAAATTTACACACACAACTGGAAATAACCAACAGTATGTATGGTATAATATAACCATAATTAATTATCTCACTTAGGTAGTGCACAAAATAGCACCACCCTGACGCTTTAGTAAGGATTGTTTTTAATATTGGTCTAGAGTGAACAGAACTTTAATTTGCTCATATCTAAAGAAATTTAAATTGTTTCTGCTCATTGTTACAAGTCAATGAGTGTGTTAATTGTTTTCAAGGGAAACTAGACCTTACTTTAAATATAAGCTTATAATTTAATAGTAATAATAACCTGTTGTTTCTTTTTCCACAGTTCTTAGTGGTCTGTGTTCTAATGATTGTCCTCGTAAGATAACAGTAAGTAAACATAATTCTTAGTTATAAATATACCTGTGAAAATCTGTGCATGATATAGATACACTTAAAATATATTATTATAGGCTATAATCAAAATGTCATTAGTGTGTAGCAGTTATTAAAGTATCCTTCATTACTCTGGGAAACTGCTGACATTTTCCTTAAAAAAAAATCTTACTATATGAGGCCGGGCAATGGTGGCTCACACCTGTAATCTTAGCTACTCAAGAGGCTGAGATCTGAGGATCACGGTTCAAAGCCAGCCCGGGAAAGAAAGTCCGTGAGACTCTTATCTCCAATAAACAACTAGAAAAACAGAAGTGTTGTTGTGGCTTAAGCAGTAGAGTGCTCGCCTTGAGCTGAAGAGCGCAAGGACAGCGCTCAAGCCCAGAGTTCAAGCCCCACAACCGACAAAAAAAAAAAAAAATTCTTACTATAATGGTTATCTAATACATGAAGTGTTCTCTGATATCCTCTCATTGTTTCTGAATATTTGGCACCTACAATATTTGATTTTACTTACTTTTGTAAATTAGATGCCTCTCTACTTTGCCCTATGAATCCTTGGGGTCAAGAAACTTACTCATCTTTCTGTATCTTGTACACAACACAGTTCAACTCATTCTTGACAATTAATGACTTTTTTGTAGTGTTAATATTAATTTTCTGTCTAATAGAAGGGCTCAGTGAAAATAATAATGTAAAAATCATAAGGTTTTTGTTTTGTTTTTTGTTGGTCATGGTACTTGAACTCTGGGCTTGGGCACTGTCCCTGCACTCCTCAGCTCAAAGTGAGTGCTCTACCACTTGAGCCACAGTGCCACTTACGGTTTTCTAGTGATTTATTGGAGATAAGAGTCTCATGGACTTTCCTGCCTGGACTATTTTTGAATCATGATCCTCAGATCTCAGCCTCCTGAATAGCTAGGATTACAGGCATGAGCCACTGGCGCCTGGCTTTATCATGTTTTTTGAAGTAGGATGTTCTGTAAAGTGTAATGAAGTGTATTTGAAAGCATGAGTATATGTATATAAGTAGGGGGATGGTTACCCAAATCCAGGAAAAAGTTCAAATCAAAATCAATGTTAACTGGAGAGAGCACGTTTGACATGGTAGCAGAAGCTGCTTCCCTATTTCCAGCACCTTGGAGACAGAATATCATCCAAAGCAATGCTTTAATTGTGATGAACCTGGGCTTTTCTAGATGATGTCCAATAAAGCCAACATTTGTAAATGCAAGTATGCACTAGGGACTAAAACACAGAAGAGAGTAACTGCAGGGTATATGAGAAAGCCAAGTACAGTATATAGAACAAAGAACCATGTGCTCTAAGACCAAATTACAGGTTTTGAGAAAGAAGAACTTTTAATGTGAACATATTGTTACAGTTGTTCATTTTATGTTGCTCATTTACTGTACTTAATTTAAATAATGAAATTTTAACATAGATATATAATATATAGGAAAAAACAGTATATATTGCTAGTGTATTATCCATGTCTTCAAGCATCCTCTTACATGTGAACTTCTCTTCGAGGTTTGTGAACCTCTTCCTTGAGGATAAGACTAGAGTACAGTAAATACTGAGTTCTCTCTACAGTCCCATGAAATCAATAGCTTGACTGAATGTCTTTTAAGAAGAAGAAACCAAAACTCAGAGAAATAAAAATAACTTGTTCACAATGGAGAATGGATCAAGATATGATACATATACACAGTGGAATTTTATTTCTCCATTAGAAAGAATGATACTGCATCATCTGTAAAGGAAAGGGAAGGCATGGAAAAAATTATGTTACGTGAACTTAGGCCCAGAGAAACAAAGATTACATGTGTTATCTCATATGTAGAAGCTAGAATTAGTTTATAAATATGTAGGTAAGTACTTAGGGTGGTATATAAGTGTATACAAATTTTTAACTGAAATACAGTAGATTCAGAGGAAAAATCAAACTAATTCCTTAGAAAGGCAAAATTATAGTTCAACAAAATAAACACTAGGAATTGAATGCTTGAAAGAGGTATGATGGGTCAAGGGGAGAGGAGTAAATAAATGACAAAAGCTGGGGGGAGAATGAAGTCAAAATTGAATATATGTTCTATAAAATTAAGAAAAGTGAAAGGGGGTGGGTTGGGAGGGATGGGTGAGAATGTTGAAAGGGGTGTCACCTATCAAGATACATTGTACTCATGAACTGCTTTGTTGAATGGTAACTCCTGTGTATACCTACTCAAAGATAATAAAAATAGTTTTAAAATAAAATAAACTAGGTACTGGTGTTTTACACTTCGCAATCCTAGATACTCAGAAGACAGACCTGAGGATTGTAGTTCAAAGCCAGCCAGGCAAGGAAGTCAGTGAGACACTTACCTCTAATTAACTACCCAAAAACTGGAAGTGAGGCTGTGGCTCAAAGTATTAGAGAGCCTTGAGTATAAAAGCTCAGAGAGCACCCAGGCCCTGAGTTCAAGCCCCATGACCAACAAAAAATAATAAATAACTTTCTCAAAGTCCCACAGAAAATATGTGGAATAGAAGAAATTTGAAACCAGAAAGTCTGACTTTGATAACTCTTATTTTCAGAATTTAGAAACAGCAAAAATATTCCCAAGATGTGAAATATATACAGTAAACTCATATGCCTTCAATTAATCAGTCTACTGTACATACCATAAATTGGGTGACCTAAAAAATTAGAAAGAGAGAGAGAGAGAGAGAGATCTTAGTTTTAGAGGCTTTAAGTTCAAGATCACATTGTCAACATAGTTAGGTGATGGTGAGGGTTTTTTATCTCTGGTTTGCAAATCACCTTGTCACTGCGGTCTCATGTAGTTTTCCTTTGTGGACATATGAAATACAGTCTCTTCCTATAAGAGCACTAATCCTATCATGATGGCCTCATCTTCATGATTTCATCTGAACCTATTTATGCTCCAGGAAGCCCAGCTCTAAACCATAGTACTGGGGTTGTAGCTCCAACACATGAATTTGAGAGGGACATAAACTATTGTTTACAACAATAGTAAATAACTATGTCAAAGAAATATGAGAAAGAAGTTATATGTTACTTCATAGATGTGATCTGTGTTGATTAATATTTCTCCAGATTAAGTTTTTGGTGTTAGCCTTTCATGTTTCATATAAAGGAATTTATACTGCACACACAATTACTTAAAAGAAATAGGGGAAATATTTCCAAAGGTCTTCTCTTAATCCTTTTGGAATTGAAAATTCCTAGTGATATAATTAATACTCTCTTGCATTGTAAATACATAAAAATTGAGGTCTTCATAGACTTATCCCTACTCTAACCAGACACATAAAAGGTAGGAAAGGTTAAGTGATATTCCACATATTTTCACTATACTTGAAGTGACACAAGGTAAAAAATGCACAGGTTTCTTGGCATTTTCTATACATATTGCTATTGTAATATGTTTTGTACTGAATATACCCATGGTTTTTCATGGCATTGTTGAGAAAAAGCACCTTGAAGTGTATTATGCTGGTATGACATGTGGGATAAGAAACTTAACAGTCTTGGGGCTGGGAAGGTGGCTTAGTGGTAGAGCGCTTGCCTTGCATGAGGCCCTGGGTTCGATTCCTCAGCACCACATAAGCAAAAAAGAAAAGAAAAAAGCGGGAAGTGGCGCTGTGGCTCAAGTGGTAGAGTGCTAGCCTTGAGCTGAAGAGCTGAGGGACAGTGCCCAGGTCCAGAGTTCAGACCCCACGACCAGACCCAAAAAAGAAAGAAAGAAAGAAAGAAACTTAACAGTCTTATAGCTATGAGTACTAGTAATAAATATCATTTCAGTTGCAAATGAAAAGTGGAAATTGAATAGTTCATCCTATAAATAGAACAGAATGACTATTCTCCAGGTCTGACTATGGGCCCCAAAGAGTTTTTCTTTTTGTCAGTTGTATATATCAATATTTCATTGCTCGAAATTAAAACAAATAATTCAAAAATATTTTAATTTGTCTTATAAAATGACATATTCCTCATGTTAGCCATGTTGGTTTTTCTTTAGAAGACGACTAAATAAATTAGGGCGAAATGGTATTGTTTAAATTATTTCAAATGCCTTTAATACCATCATAATGGAAGATAGATTCTCATCTCTTTGTATTCACTTTTTGTGTGTATGTGATATGTTGTTTTGGCTGAAATATCTAAGAAGAATTCAGACTCACAAAGCTGTGTAGTAGAAAAGGAAGTATTTCTATCAGATACAGATAATTGTTGTTGGTCATCATTTGGCATTTGGCTTTTGGCAGTACTGGAGTTTTAAACTTGGTGCCTTACACTTGCTAGGCAGATCCTGCATCACTTGAGCCACACCCCTAACTCATTTTGCTGCTAGTTTTTAAGGTAGGTCTCCCTTTTTTCCAAGGCTGGCTTGGACTTCAGTCCTATTTATGCCTCTGCATAGCTGGGGCAACAGACACAAACTTGCTAGTTGAGAATAGAGTGCTTAATAGCTTTTTCCCCAGCTAGCCTCAATTTGAAATCCACAGTCTCTGCCTCCTAAGTACCTGGGATTACAAGTATAACCTACCACATCTGATCCTATCAATTTTGGAACCAGACCAATGAGTTTATCCTGCTAGCTGGTACAGTATTAAGATGTTCTTTAATTCCTACATTGAATGCATTTCTTACATTTTCTTTTGTTAATGGTTTCTAATTTAATTCCATCCTTGTGAAAGATAACCTTTCTACACTATTAATATTTCTACATCTATTATAGTTTGTATGGTTTCTCCTAAAGAAAGTTGTTCAAACTGTTTTCTAAGTGCAGTATTAAAATTTCCAATGATTTTTTTGTTGAATTATCTCCATCATTTCTTCATATAGTTTGGAATATATGAAGAGCTCTGTGTTCTTCACAGTTAATTCCAGTTATTTCATATCTAAATACCATTTATTCATATCTAATAAAATTAGAGTCTAAAAGTTTATCTAAATATGACCTCTACAGTTGTCATTTTTTGTTGGTATGCTAACTTTTCATGCTTTTACTTTATACTATATGTTGTCCTTTAATTGAAAGTGTCTCTTTTTTGCCCCATTTTCATGAGCATATGTTAATGGTACAAAGGTGTTTGTTTCACCATTACATTTCTGTTCAGGCATTCCCAAATCAAACACATCCCCTCTTTCACCTCCTGCCATTTCCAACCAATTTCTTGGAACCAATTCATCCCAATTTATTGGAACAAATTCACAAGATTCATTGCTGTATGTTCAAATATAAATAAATATAGACTATTATACCCATTACATACCTTTTATACCACTTTCTTCTCCTCCTTTCTTCTCCTATCTATTCACAAACAAAGCCTCTTTTCCATTTCTGTCAATTGGATTTTTTTCCAGTACCAGGGTTTGAACTAAGGACCTCACACATGCTGAACTCAGTGTGCACTCTATCACTTGAGCCATACCTCCAGCCTGACTTTTTTGCTGGTTATTTTGGAGATGAAGTCTTCCAGATTTTTCTGCACAGGCTGACTTTAAACCACAATCCTACAGTTCTCAGTCTCCTGAATAGCTAGCTTTACAGGTACGAGCCATAGCTGGTTAGCTCTGTCATTCATTTATAAGGACTAGATTCTACATATGTGAGAAAATGATGTTTTTCTCTCAGTCTGGTTTAGTGTAACATGATCTGTAATTCCATTCATTTTTTGGCTAATAGCATCACTTCATTCTTTGTGACTGAATAATTCTATTCTATAACACCGTATGTTCTTTTTTAATTTCATTTTACTTTCAAGGCATGTATTTTCTTTATCAATAATACCACAATCTAGGCTAATTCCATATTTTATAGCACATTATACTACATACATAATAGTACTTCTATAAACACTGATGTAGAGGTATCTCAAATCGTAGCTTTAGATATATGCATGGGAATAATATGTCAGGACTGTATGTTAAATCTGTCTAGTTTTTTTATTTATATTCCTACCACCAGGGAATAAGAGTTCCTTTTTTTTTTTCTTTTTATTTTTTCTTTTTTTTTTGTCAATCGTGGAGCTTGAACTCTGGGCTTAGGCATTGTTCCTGAGCTCTTAAGATCAAGGCTAGCACTCCATCACTTGAGCCACAGCACCACTTCTGGTTTTCTGGAGGTTAATTGGAGATCAGAGTCACACAGACTTTCCTGCCCGGGCTGGCTTTGAACCATGATTCTCAGATCTCAGACTTTTGAATAGCTAGCATTACTGCCATGAGCCACCGGTACCAAGCAAGATTTCTGCTTTGGCGGGGGGGGGGGGGGGGGTTGGTTATTACCACATCCTCACCATTTGTTGTTGTTTGCTTTCTTGATGATAGGCATTCTAAGTTGAGATGGTATTTTTATTTGAATGTCCTTCATGCCTAAGAATTTTGAACCTTTATTCACCTGTTTGTCATTTGTACTTCTTTTAAAGTATTCATTTACTCATTTATTAGTTCAGATATCCATTCTTTAGGTATTTAATTTTAGGAGTTATAATTATGTTCTAGATATTAATCTTTTATTCAGTGGTAGATATATGGTTCTGTTGTATTCTTTTTATTCTAGAAATGGTTTCCATTGCTGTTAGAAGTTTTTCAGTCAAGGAAAGCCTACTTTTCAATCATTCTTGTTATTTTTCATCATTTGATATTCTATTTAAGTAGGTATTATCCCTATATTTTCAGCTGTTTCCCATTGTTTTCCTCTAGCAGTTTTAAAGTTTAGGCCTTATACTAAGATTGCTAATGCATATTAAATTGATTTGTGTGTGAGATGAGAAGTAGCCTACTTTCACTCTTATACATGTGAATATCAGTTTTCCCTGCACCATTTTGGTGAAGAGGTTGCCTTTTTTCCAACATAAATTCTGGGCTCCTTTGTTAAAAATCAAGTGGCTATAGCTGTGTGGGCTTGTTTCTGTGTGTTCTATCTGTTTCACTAGTCAAGATATCTGTTTTTGTCCCATCAATTTGGTTTTGCTGCTTTTGTTACTATGATATAGTATAATATGAAGTCAGGTATTGTGATACCTTCCACATAGCTATCTTTCTTTAGAACTGCTTTGGCTATTTGAGGTCTTTTATGCTTCCAAGCAAATTTCAGGATTGATATTTATATTTCTGTAAATAAAAACCTTGGAATTTGAATGGGGATTTCATTCAATCTGTAGATCACTTTCAGTAGTAGGATGATTTTTATAATAATTCTGCCAATCCATAAATGTGGGGGTCTTTTCATCTTCTGGTGGTTTGTATTTTTTTGAATGGTTCATAGTTTTAGGTATGAAGTCTTTCACTTCCTTTGTTAGGATTATTGCTAGTTT
Organism: Dipodomys merriami; assembly: GCF_024711535.1. NCBI lineage: Eukaryota > Metazoa > Chordata > Mammalia > Rodentia > Heteromyidae > Dipodomys > Dipodomys merriami. The sequence goes on from NW_027206457.1 coordinate 5,007,090, forward strand.
GTGGAGTTTTTTTTTTTTAAGTTATTGTCAATGAGCTTATTTCTTTGTCAGTCTTCATTATTGGTACACAGAAAAACTACTCATTTTTTAGTATTGGTTTTGTATCATGAAACATTGCTGAAAGTGGTATCAAATCTAAGAGGCTTTTTGGTTGAGTCTTAAAAGATCTTTGAGATAATATCTGCAAATAGAGATAATTTTCCTTCTTCATTTCCTATTTCTCTTTCCATTCTCTTGCCATATAGCTCTTACTAGCACTGTATTGAGAAAGAGTGGAGAGGATGGACACACCTCTCTCAGATAAAATGGTTTCAGGTTTTCCCCCATTTAGCATGATGTTAGCTATAGGTTTATCATAGATAACCTCTTCTATGTTGATGTCTGTTCCTTTTATTTGTATTTTCTTCGAGGATTTGTTATGAAAGGATGCTGAGTCCTGTCACAGCTTTTTTCCATATCTATTTACATAATAATGTGGTTTCTTTTTGTACTTTATTCTATTTGTGTGCTGTATTATGTGGAGAATTTTAGAGTCTAGACTTCTCTGTTTGAACACTTAAAGCCTATAGCACCTGGATAAGCATTACTTTCTCAAGATTTGACTTATCTTATAATTTTCATTTATCTTTACTGAATTTCCCTTTGATGTCTTGTCTTCCTTATTTGTATCCTGAGTTCATTTAGCTGTTTATATTATTTTTGATTTCACTGAGGTTTTTAAACATTTCCTTTCATCTTTAATGTCCTTCTTATCTTTGGAGCTCAAAATTTGAAGTGTCATTCAGATCTTTTGTTGTGTGATGGCTGACTTTTTGAGGTGTCATGTTGCCTTTTTTCATATTTCTGTGTTTCTAAAATGTTGAGATTTATTCATCAAAAGTTATTGGTTAGAAGTTCAATTAGCAAAATTCTTTTAATTATTCTCTACTCTGAGAGGAGTAGGCAGTGGCTGGGTTGATGTTCCAGTTTTCACCATTAGCCAGGGTTATAACTGAGCTATTATAAATTTACCAACTTAATACCAATTAAATACATGAAGTGAAAAGCCGCTGATGACATCTATATAACCAATCATATTATGTGTGGAAGGGACTGCTCTTCTTATATGAAATAGTAAGGGATTAGAAAAAATATTTAATAATAGGCTTGAGGGAAGACAAAGAGGATGGGGAGTTGAGGTGAAGTATATGGGCTGAATATAAACAAAATGCTAGTGATCAGGAATATACAGTTTAGTTATTACACAAAAGGATTAGTACAATCAAGAGCTGTAAAGGGAAAGGAGTGAATTTAAAAGGAAGTACAATAAAACATTAGCAGAAACATTAGTAAATGAGAAGTAGAATATGCAAAACAAATAACATTATAAAAATAAAACAAAATTTATTTTAAAGTGGATGTTGTCCTCCAATTTCTAATCCTCAGCTTTCTACCTTTAGTTTTCTTCTTGTGTTTACTCACATATCCTGTCTGAGCCATGCCTTGTACAAGTGCTGCCTAGGTGCAGTGTTCCAAGGCTAGTTGAGATTATGGACCAGGGATAGCTGCTGTAGTGATGCACAGCACAGATTTTATGTCTAGCAACAATTCTCCGGAGCTCTGCTGGGTTTCTGGTGGGGTAAGCCAGTTCCAAGCTTATGAAGTAACAGGTGAAGTAGATGCTGGAGTCTCTAAGCATAGGTAGGTAGTAGAAAGCACTCTGCAATTCTCAATGACCACATCTTCCCTGCTCACAAATCTGTGGCAGATTCAATGGCTTGTCCTTGGCCAGTTTTTCCCTTTTCTACCTAGTGTTCTCGTTTATTTCATTTGGAGACTGAAAAGTAGCTCTTGTAGTGTGTGTGTGTGTGTGTGTGTGTGTGTGTGTGTGTGTGTGTGTGTGTGTGTGTGTGTGTGTGTGTGTGTGTGTGTGTGTGTTGGTCCCAGGGTTGAGTGGTTTAGGGCTTTCCCTTGCTGGCTTGCTAGTATATGTGCTTATCTACTGTCTTTGGCTGGAGACCCTGTGACTAAATGGCTTTCCCCATAACCAAATGGGAGCCAGATTTTGATTTTTAATCAATTCACTTCACCTAAAATTTTCATATGCTTAGCTGTATTTAAGTCTACACATGGGTTGGACTCTACAGTGCCCTCAGTGCTGAACAAGTAACAGAGGTAGTTTACCTAGCTTTCTTGATTCTATGACAAACCTTTGTCATGGGCTGAAGACAGTCACCAATTGAAAAAGTACATCTTTTGTAGATAGGATGTAGTAGCATCACATTGTCCTGGCAGATCTGGTAATCTTTGCCTTTTGAGAGAAGTATTTGATCCATTTACATTTAATGTAATTAAATGTAATCATTTCTTTAACAGTTCTTAAAGAAATGATGGCAGAATTGGTCAATAAAATAAAAGGGGAGGTGCATAAACAATAAAGAAGAAGTGACAAAGGAAATCTAAGACTCTATGAATGGTACAGAGGGAAAATAGATGTACAGAGAGGAAAATAGACACACTACACGCTATACACCTCAATGAAATAGTGCCAGGCGCCAATGGCTCATGCCTGTAATTCTAGCTACTCAGTAGGCTGAGATCTGAGGATCATGGTTCAACACTAGTAGGGGCAGGAAAATAGGTGAAACTCTATAATCTATTAACAGAAAACTGGAGGTAGTGCTGTGGCTCAAGTGGTAGAGTACTCACCTTGAGCTGAAGAGCTCAAGGACAGCACCCAAGCCCAAAGTTCAAGTACAATGAGAAATGATTTTGGAACCATAAAAGGTTCAATTTCCCCAATGCAAACCAAGTGGAATCCATAAATAACAGAATAAGTGAATGGAAAATAGAACTTCAGAAAGGGAGAATAAAACAGAGGAGCTAGAACAAAATGTCAAAAGAATGGGGAAAAAAAACACTCAGAACCTACCAAAGAGAGTCCAAAACCTGGCACACTTGGCTAAGAAATCAAATCTACAGATAATTGGGATCAATGAGGAGGAAGAATTTAATAGTAAATGCATCGGAAACCTATTCAGTAAAATAATAGCTGAGAACTTGCCACTGTTAAAAGAGAAAATCTCACCTAGTTAACACAAGCATATAGAATCCCCAGTGACTGCATTCATGAAGAAACACTTCTAGACACATCATAGTAAAAACATAAGACATAAATTGCAGCGAACTGATTTTAAATGCCACAAAATTAAAGAAGGAGCTACTTAAAATGGAAAGAAAATCAGAATCACTGCAGATCTCTCCACACAAACCCTCAATGCTAGGAGAGCCTGGAATGGTAGAATCCAAGCACTGAAGACCCAAAATGCCAACCCAAACTGATCTACCCAGCAAACCTATCATTTACATTAGATGATGAAACCAAAACCTTCCATGACAAACAATTCATGATCACTAAACCAGCTTACAAAGAATTCTAAAGGGAAGGAATACAATGTGAAGAAAGCAATCAAAATCAAAGAAACACATCAGACAAAAATCACTACAAGATCAATAAAGTAAACCCAGGAAGAGGAAAAATAAACTACAGGAAACCAAGGAAATAGCAGGAAACATGACACATCTCTCCATAATAATCCTAATTACTAATGGATTCAATTCTCCAATCAAAAGAAGAAGACTAGCAGGTTGAATGCAAAATAAGATCCATCCATTGTTTGCATTCTGCTTTGGGTTATTTTTGAGTTGATTGAAGGTTCCATTAATTATGACATATGTCTTTTAATATATTGATGTATGTTGCATTTATTGAATAAATAAAACATACTAATCTCTTACCTTAGATAAAAGAATTCAGATACAGACATTTGCACAAAATAATATACCTTTAGATATAAAGAACCATCAAGAATGTAATAGAGGCGCCTCGATGCCGGTTGTATTCCCTGAGAACCAGAGGGCAGAAGTACAGCAGGATTCGCTCGGACCTCGGAGCTGGTGCTTTCCTTTGGCGGCGCGAGCTCCCCAGACTCCTAGTCCCCGTGTTTCTGCAGGACTGTGTGGGTCAAGCAGGCATTGCTGGGATAGTGCCACCTCACCGGTGCTGGAAGCGAGAAGGAGCCGGTGCTCGGAGAAGTTTGGCTTTGCTTGAAGAAAGAATTTAGCCTATATGTACTGCTTTAACCACTGGAAGAATGACAGATGACAAAGATGTACTTCGAGATGTGTGGTTTGGATGAATTCCAACTTGCTTCACTCTCTACCAGGATGAGATAACTGAAAGGGAAGCAGAAGCGTATTATTTGCTTTTGCCAAGAGTAAGTTATTTGACGTTGGTAACTGACAAAGTGAAAAAGCATTTTCAGAAGGTTATGAGACAAGAAGATATTAGTGAGACATGGTTTGAATATGAAGGCACACCACTGAAATGGCACTATCCAGTTGTTTTGCTGTTTGATCTTCTTTCATCGAATTCAGCTCTTCCTTCGAATATCACAGTACATTTTAAGAGTTTTCCAGAAAAAGGACCTTCTGCACTGTCCATCAAAAGATGCAGTTGAAGCTCATTTTATGTCTTGTATAAAAGAAGCTGATGCAAAATGGATTAAAGACCTTAACATTAAACCTGAATCTCTGAAACTACTGCAGGACAGAGTAGGAGAGACACTTGAACTAATAGGCACAGGCAGGAACTTCCTGAACAGAGTCCCAGGGTCACAACAAGTTGGAGAGAGACTCGACAAATGAGACTACCTTAAAATAAAAAGCTTCTGCACAGATAAAGCTATCGCAACCAAGCTAGAAAGACAACCAACTAATTGGGAAAAAATACTTACCAGCAATATATCAGACAAGGGGTTAACATCCTCTATATACAGGGAACTCAAGAAACTAATCCCTCCCAAACCTAACAAACCAATTACTAAATGGGCAAGGGAACTAAAGAGGGACTTCTCAAATGAAGAAATAAAAATGGCAAAGAAACACATGAGGAAATGTTCATCATCCCTGGTGGTGAAGGAAATGCAAATAAAGACAATCCTGAGATACCACCTTACCCCAGTCAGAATGTCCCACATCCACAAATCAGCCAACGACAAATGCTGGAGGGGATGTGGAGAACGAGGAACGCTATTACACTGCTGGTGGGAATGTACACTTATACAACCACTTTGGAAAGCAGTCTGGAGGGTCCTTAGAAAGCTAAAGATTGACCTCCCTTACGACCCAGTCATACCACTTCTAGGCATCTACCCTGAACAACAGGAACCAATATACAAGGACATGTCCACCTCCATGTTTATTGCAGCACTGTTCGCAATAGCTAGGATATGGAAACAACCTAGATGCCCCACCACAAATGAATGGATCCAAAAATTGTGGTATCTATACACAATGGAATATTATGCAGCCATTAGAAATGACAAAATAATGGCATTTGCAGGGAAATGGATGGAGCTAGAAGGAATCATGTTGAGCGAGGTAAGCCAAGAACGAAGAGACAAACAGTACATGGTCTCCCTGATAAGTGGATGCTAAATCCAAAATGTTAGGTGATATGACAAAACTAACAGGACTTAAGAAACAAAGAACTCCCACTCATCTGGTTGAACCACTACCAAATATCCCCATGCTGCTGATCACATATATGGTATATAACATGTGAGCACCGTTATATATTACAGACTGTGATAGACAATTTGCTCCAGGAAAGTTAGAATGAACTTGTGAATTTAAATGAGCATCATTATTCCACAATACTGTGAATTACCGGAAATTATGTAATCACTTAATCACAATCAAAAAAAAAAAAGAACCTCAGGGAAGGGAGGGAGGGAGGGGATGGTAGGGGGAAAACAATGGAAGGGGTAACAATGTTCAAGAGGAAGTGTACTCATTACCTCACTCATGTAACTGTAACCCTCTGTATAGTATCTTTACAATAAAAAAAGAAAAAAAGAAAACACTAGAACTAGAGGACATGTTAAGTGAAATAAATCAGCCTCAGGAAGAAAAAAAACAAACAAAAAAAAAAAAGAAGCTGATGGTTTAAAGCATAAAAGTCAAGTAATTAATGAAATGCAGAAAAAAGATCACAAACAGCTTTGGATGGGACTACAAAATGACAGATTTGACCAGTTTGGGGCCATCAATCAGAAACTCATAGAATATTCTGCAGAAGAAAATGGATTTTGTTATATCCCTTTTAGAATATATCAGTACTCCAGATCACAGTTAATGTGAGACTTCCTATGGAATATTGTCAGCACTCCTATCAAATACCAGGATAACTTGTACCTCAGATTCCTGACACTACTAGCCTCATATGTTAGCCATAGTAACCTATGCTTAGTCCCTGTCCAAAGAATGTTCATTCCTTCAACTTAATTCAGAAATATCTCTCTAAGGCCCAGATTAACTTCTTTGTGTCCTATTACATTTTTATTTCAGTTCTTTTTATATTATACAATGACAGCATCTAGAATACTTCTTAGGATGATCATTCATCCTATTGACAATTTCAGGTTTCAGAAATCTGCTTAATCATTTATTTCAATAGTGAAAACAACTAATTTTTTCCTGTTCTTCTCATAAATGATTTTTATTCATGCCAAAACACATAACACCTGTCTGGTAAGAACAGAATTACTAGGCTTTGATTCTTAGTAGTGGTTCCTTCTTTGGGATAAATATGAGAGTTGCTTTTGGTATACTCATACTTTAAAATAACTACTGCTAATACTTTCAAGAAGGTTGTATATAAGAGAGTATTAGGTAATGTGAGAGTCATTTGGGAATATTCGAAAGAAAATCTATTGAAAAGAGAAAGTCTAATTTATCTTCTTCAGTCTTAAGTGGATATCAGAGTTGTTGGGTCATGTTTCTGATTTTGAATATTCAAGGTTTTATAAGATTTCATATTTACTTTCCTTTGTAGTTCCATGCAGTTTTTAAAATAGTAATTACTGAGATGAAGCAAGTACAGTTATATGTACAGGAATGCTGATGTGTACATGGATTATATTGACACCACATGCACAAAAGATATTGACATCAGATTTAGACCATCTATAAATTAGTAACTCGGCTTGTAGCTTCTTTGCAGTTTGTGATATATTAGAATCCTAATTCTCAGTTAAGAAATATAGTCTGTACTGTGAAATTTGGGAACTTATGAAACCACTTAATCACAATAAAAAATTTGAAAAAAAAAGAAATATAGTCTGACAAGTTATTGGCACTCTAATTCCTCTTTAGAAGAAGAGGTTGGATTTCTCATTGGACCAAAAGAAAACATTTTGGTTTTGCTCTTGCTAGGTTTGTCAGGTAGAGCCAGATGCCCCTCCTACACCTTTCTTAAAATCATGTTGGGATGGGTGACAATGTTGTCTGATACCTTGTATTCATATACTGTTTTGTAGAATGGGAACTTCTTTGTACAACTATTTGAAAATAATAATAAAAATGAAAAATAGAATGTCATAAAGACCATCAAGCTAACTTATAATAGAAAATAGACCTATTCCAAAAGAAGAAGAAGCATAGTCCCAAGCATAGGGTCTTTCTTTCCTCCACCAACCCATTAAGAAAAAAATTGTGATAAGAATAAGTGTATTATTTTTAGAATAATTATATTTAGAATAATCATATATACATATGTGTTTATACTGGTATATGTATATTATATGTATATACATGTATATGCATATAAATTACTATGCATACAAATATTTATATGTGTATATGTATATTCTTTCTTTAAAAACAGGCATCTTAAAACAAAATATCAAATCATTGTAAGAGAAAGAATTGTAAATGTAAGTTTGCATTTCATAATTTCTATTAAAAATGGAAAAAAAACATATTCTAATATTACTTTCAAGACATCAAATTTTAAAAAAAGATCTGATGGGAAAAATTACCTAAAGCCCAAATGGCTGGAAGCATGGCTACAATGACAGAGCATTTGCCTTGTAAATAGAAGGCCCTTAGTTCAAATCCTAGTACTACTAAAACATAATGAAAAATGATACCAGAAAAAGGAAAGAAAGTAGAAAACATACTGAGACAAAGTAAAATGCAAAAACTGAAAGTAGAGAAAATTATTCTGATTTTTTTTATAAAAGCAATTAAAGACAACTTTTGAGTAAGCCCCCCCCTAGAAAAGTAATAGATAAAGCTCAAATATAATCAATTACGTATGAAAAAAAAGATGCTAAAAAGTTGCTAATGTCAGATAAAACAAAGAATTAACAAAAACAAAACCCCATGAACAACCTCATGCCAATAAATTTGAACATTCTGATGAAATAAGACAGCAAAAGATAGTATAAGTTACTCAGGAAGAAAGGAATGAACATTGCAGGGAGAGAAACAATACTAAATCTTGTAGGGGGTGGGAAGAGAGAAATTGGGGAGGTGGGGAGGAAAGGGATGGTACAGGAAAAATAAAGGAGGGTGTAATAATGCTTAATAGGAAATAGACTCATTAACTTGCTCATGTAACTGTGACCCCTCTGTACAGTATCTCTACAATAAAAAATATATGTTAAGAAAAAACAGAAATACCCAGTTAAAGTAATGACCCATCCCAATGCAACTATAAAGTTGTGCAGAAATGTTAAGAATTTTCTAACCAGTTTCCATTTTCATGTATTACATATTTTTAGAAGTGTCCATGAAGTAATCACCAATTACATAAGAATTATAGAGATTTGTTTTATTTGTAATAACTTTTCTAAAGTTTCTAATCATTCACATACTTTCCAAAGCTAACTATATCCTTTCTTACTGCAGCCATTTGGGGTGAATCAGCCTGGACCCTATATCATGTATACAACTGTAGATGCAAATGGATACCTGAAAAATGGCTCAGGTAAGAGCAGGTACAAGTCCATAATATATAGAAGCACCTGCACTCACTATATCCACCAGATAAGCTGTCATCAGACATCACATTTGATACTAACCCCAAACAAAACATTCACAAGACTAACAGCTTTTTTACCTTTTTTAGTATAATAGTTATTAGTAATAATATTATTAGTAATCCATTGGCCTTAGAAGTCATATTTGGTGCAATTCTAAATAAAAGTAATTACCATATTTTCAAAAAACAAAGCTGAGTGTAGTGCCATGTCTCTTTCAACCCAGCTACACATAAAACATATTAGAGAGGAAAAAAAAGGCCTATACTCAAGTACTAAAATCCCTGCCAAGCAGGCACAAGACCCTGAATTCCATACCTAGTACCACCAAAAGAAGAATAGAAACATTTCCATCCTTGTCTCTTGGCCCTAGAATTTTGCTTGCATTTTAGTTTACATGGAGTATATATTGCTTTCTAATTTAAGTAAAAGCTTTTTTTAAAACAAATATATCTTCACTTAAGATAATTTTTTCCAAGTCTTTCCATTTCCTAACAAATGGGGCAATGTCATTCTTTCTGATGGAGGCATAGAATTCCATTGCATATATGTATATACCACATTTTCTTGATCCGTTCATCTACTGAGGGCCATCTGCATTGGTTCCATATCTTAGTTATGGTAAATAATGCTGCAATAAACATATTTGTGCTAGTAGCTTTAGATGGTCTTGTGATCATTTGGGTAAATGCCCAAAAGTGGGATTGCTGGGTCATAGGGGAGCTCTGTGTGGAGTCTTTTGAGGAACATCCATATTGCTTTCCAAAGTGGTTGAACAAGTTTACACTCCCACCAACAGTGCAGTAGGGTTCCCTTCTGGCCACATCCCCTCCAGCATCTGTTGTTATTAGAGTTCCTGATTAAAGCCATTCATTCTACCTGGGATGAGGTGGAATCTCAATATTGTTTTGATTTGCATTTCTTCATATGTCTCTTGGCCATTCTTATTTCCTCTTCAGAGAAGAAGTCTTTAGCCAACTTGTTTATCGGGCAGTTGTTTCTTTGAGGATTTGTTGTTGGGGGATTAATTTTTTGAGTTCCAAGTATATTTTAGATATGAGACCCTTATCCATTGTATGGCTAGTGAAGATCTTCTCCCAATTCGTGGGCTTTCTATTGATCTTGCTAGCTATGTCCTTTGCCATGCAGAAGCTCTACAGCTTCATGAAATCCCATTTGTCCAACCTTTCTTTGGTTTGTTGTCAAAAGCTATATACATATGACCAGATAAGATGATGTTAAGCAAAATGAACCCCAAGATAGGGACACAAGTGATTTTTTCTTTATGGCTATTGTTCCTAACGTATTTATAATGTGCCATGTGATTTTTTTTTGTTTGTTTCTTTGTATGTTCCTCCCCCACGGTATAGTCCCTGTTTTCACTGTCTTTGATGGTGCCCTGCATCTTGTATATACACTTCTCTAGGTTGGGAATGGGAAGGGAAAAAACAAAATGCTTAAATAGGGATACAGGTTGACCCATTGTAACTTTGAGATGTACAAGACACTATGTTGAAAAATAAACTTTACAACTTAGACAGGGAATGGGGGGAGTGCAGTTGTGGAGGTGGGAGGGAAGAGAAGGTAGGGGAAAAACAAAGGAGGAGGTAACAATGCTTGATAGGAAATGTACTCATTATCTTGCTCATGTAACTGTAACCCCTCTGTACAGTATTTTTACAATAAAAAACGTATTTAAAAAAAAAAAACAAATATATCAGGGCTGGGAATGTGGCTTAGTAGTAGAGTGCTTGCCTTGCATACATGAAGCCCTGTGTTCAATTCCTCGGTACCATATGAACAGAAAAAGCCAGAAGTGGTGCTGTGGTTCAAGTGGTAGAATGCTAGCCTTGAGCAAAAGAATCTCAGGGACAGTGCTCAGGCCCTTAGTTCAAGCCCCAGGGCTGGCAATATATATATAGACATCTATAGATCTATAGATATAGATATCTCACACCTGTAATGCTCACTCCCCAAGTCTGAGATGTGAGGTTCATAGTTCAAAGCTAGCCTGGGCAAAAAAATCCATGAGTCTTATTTCCAATTAACTACTCAAAAGCTGAAAATGGCACTGTAACTCAAGTGGTAGAGGACCACCCTTGAGAGTAAAAGCTCAGGGACAGTATCCAGGCCCTAGGTTCAATCCCCAGTACCAGCAAAAAGAAAAGGAAAAGAAAATTCAAGATTCCTAACTTAAAAGTTCAGTATGTTGAACTCCAGTAAAACATTACTTGCTTGAACCATACTGCCCATCCCACCAGAAACTCTCACAATATTCACTATACAAAGAAGATGTCACATTTATTACAGAAATGGCAGCCCTGGCTTTTTTCATAAACCTTCTTCCTCTGTGTATCACCAACCATTAGTAAGTCATCAAATTAACTTTTTGGCTTACAGGAGAACACTAGACAATAACCTACTAGATTAGGCAAAAGTGGTATAATATTTTTAAACTTAAATAAGAGCACATGTATGTGTATGTGTGTTTTGTGTATGTGTGTGTGACCATACTTAGTAATGACACAAAATCAAGTTTTTATTCCGCTGTAATCAAGAGAGTTGACAGCCACTGCTGGAGAGAGATAACATGCTTTAATGTTATTTAGTGAAAGCCTAACCTGATTTTTATTTTGCTTATAGATCTTACCACTTACAGAATACTCTATTCTATATTTCTCTATTCCCCAGCAAACTCTGAAAATCTAAATATTTTAGAGTTACTATATGGAGAACTCATTAATTTTCTAAATAAGCAGTAGTTTCTGTGACAGATCAAAAACATAAAATTAAACTACACTTATTATGAGCATGTTAGAAGCTAAACCCAGTCTGGTTTTGAATATAGGACTTGGTATCTACTCTTTAAAAAAATACCAGGGCTGGGATGTAGCTCAGTGGCAAAGCGCTTGCCTAGCAAGTGCAACGTCCTGGGTTCGATCCCCAGTACCAAAAAAGAAAAGACAAAAAAAAATACAGTTAAAAAAAAAATAAAAAAATACCAGAGATTTGCAATGGGAACCCTCTTTCCATAACCAGTGTTTGATAAGGACTTTTGTATTTGGAGTATACTTACAAAATGCTGTGTACCTGTAGGTATTACTCATTTATTCATAATTATTACAAATATAATAATAATGATAATATCGCTAGATCAAAGATTATTTCTCTACCTCTTTCTTATTTGGCCTATTTAAACCTAGAGAAAAATATCCCTCCTACCTGCTACCCTCAGTATCCTAGCAGAAGGATCACAAGGGCAAGGTCAGACTAGACTTCATAGCTAGGCCTTATCTGGGAAAACGGTAAAATGAAACAAGAGGTGGAGTGAAACAATCATATCCTATGATGCAGAAAAACCCAACTGCTTCTTCTACTATGTAGTCAGTATACCCAACAGGATGAATGTGGAATTGTTTTTCCCCACCAAACATTTCTCTAATATCAGGTGTTCTACAACTCAATTCTGACACTGTTTACCCAGAATCCTGCCTCACAGGTGAAGGGCTTAATCCTATAAGATTTTTCCTGCTTTTTTTTTTTTTTTTGGTCTGTCGTGGGGCTTGAAATCTGGGCCTGGGCGCTGTCCCTCAGCTCTTCAGCTCAAGGCGAGCGCTCTACCACTTGAACTACAGCGCCACTTCCGGTTTTCTGGTGGTTTATTGGAGATAGGAGTCTCACGGTCTATCCTGCCCGGGCTGGCTTTGAACCGCGATCCTCAGATCTCAGCCTCCTGAGTAGCTAGGATTACAGGCGTGAGCCACCAGCGCCCGGCTAAGATTTTTCCTGCTTTTGATATTAGATACAGGTCTATTATACAGAGCTCATAATGCTAGAAGGCTCACAGAACTTGAGAAAATGCTGACCTTTACTATTTGGGGGTTTTTTGTTGGTGGTGTTGGTCATGGGGCCTGAACTCTGGGCCTGGGTGCTGCCTCACAGCTCTTCAGCTCAAGGCTAGCGCTCTACCACTTGAGCCACAGCACCACTTCTGGCTTTTTCTGCTTATATGGTGCTGAGGAATCAAACCCAGGACCTCATGCATGCAAGGTAAGTACTCTACCACTGAGCCACCTTCCCAGCCCTACTTTTTTTTTTTTTAAAGAATACAGATGAATAGAGGATTCATAAATTGGCAGATGTTTGGATGGATTGTTACTACTCTTTACTCCCAGCATGTGGATTTACTCAGTAACAAATCCCTATTCTTGGGGATTTTATGGAAGCTTTATTAAATAGGCATAATTGACTGATCATTGGTCATTGGTAATCAACTCTACCTTTATCCCTTCCTTGACAACCAACCCCCACTCCAGACTATCCTGGAGTCCCCAACCTGAAGCTACCTCATTAGAAAACAAAAAGGCAGGAAATAGAGCTGTGGCTCAACGTGGTAGAGCACCAACCTTGAACAAAAAGAGCTCAGGGACAGTGCCCAGACCCTAAGTTGAACAAAAAGAGCTCAGGGACAGTGCCCAAACCCTAAGCTCAAGCCCCGTGATGGACCAGATAGATAGATAGATAGATAGATAGATAGATAGATAGATAGATAGACAGACAGACAGACAGACAGACAGACAGACAGACAGACAGACAGACAGACAGACAGATAGATAGATAGATAGATAGATAGATAGAGTTTTAAAGGCACTTAATACTTTAAAGAAAACAATGTATGTGAATACATATACATTTATTACATGTGTGTGTTAGTGTGCTCTACCAACATATATTCCTAGTCCAGTTTGCTTTTTCTTATTTGTTTTAGGGTAGTTTTTTTTTTGTCTTGTCTTATTTTTCATATGTGTTTGCAATGTTTTTCAAAATTATTTGCCTCAATCTTTCTTTTTCCCTTCCCCATACCTGATTTCCTGTTAGTTTGGTTTGGAGGATTGCTTTTTTGTGTGTTGAGGGAGTTTTTGTGGGTTTTTTTATAGGGGGGCAGTTTTGCAGTTTTAAGGATTAAAGGCAGGACCTCACCCCTTTGTTGTTAGTTCATTTTTTAGATGGTATCTAAGTGTCCCAGACTAGCTAACCCGAACTCCTTTTGCCTTTTTCTTTAACAGTTGGAATTACAGGCATGCACCATAACACACAGCTATACTTTTTTAAACACTCACTCATGCTTTAAATATGGAAGCAGTTCAAATATATTGAAGACTAATAGCATGTCTGAAAGACAGAGAAATATTTAAGAATTCATACTGATGGTAAAAAGCTTATTATGGAACATGATTTGTTGTAACAAATTGTCTTGTAAGCAAATTGTCTTGATATAACTTTCAATTAGAAACATTCATATTTCTCCCATCATAATCAATGATTGTCAACTATATACTCCAATATCAGAAAGAAACAACTGATTCCTAACGTTCATTTCTCACACATATTTTCTGAAATTATCTTCTAGAAAAAGGAGTCATGTACTGTTTATACTGTATCACTCCATCAAAGAATTTTAAACTGTCACACATATAGTTCAGCCAAAAATCCTAGCCTGAATAAGACTTAATTGATGGGACATATTTTTAATGTATCAGATAAGAAATTGGAAGGAAATATTAGGCTTTCCTGGATTATCCATCACATTCTTTTTGTATGAAAGAAATGAATTCTTTTGAAGAGAACCATTTCCATACCTAAATCTCATATAAGCTACAGTTTGACAAAAATAGCCAAATTGGCTGAGATAAGGATAGGTGTATGTGGCTCACGGATGGATGATACTCTGATACTGCATAGCTCAAAGCAACAACTGGCAGATTCTTTTGATATAATTACAATATCTAAGTTATTGAAAGAATGAATGCATTGATAAATTACAGGAAGTACAATACTTCATAAAAACCAAAGGATTTTTAATATCCAGCGATTTAAGCAGTCCCATCTTTGCAGATGTAAATGAATCAGTCATATTCTGGAAAATCAAAAGAAAGGAAATTAGAAACTGTAATGCAAACAAAAACAATTACTTTATGAGATTCTAGTTACAAACTAATTTCTAGAAGAGTATTTATAGTCAATATAGATTCTAGTGCTGAAAAAACTGGCACATAATTTTTTAAAAATTATTGAATAGTCTGTTGAATCAGTAGAAACACTTGTTTTTTTGTTGTTGTTTTGTGTTTTGTTTTGTTTTTGGTACCAGTTCAGGGCCTGGGCATATCCCTAAGCTTTTTTTTTTTCTCAAAACTACAAGAGTTCCACTTTTAAAGAATATGAGAAAATACTGTTGAACTAAAATCTATCATAGATATAATTCATTTCAGATTATAAGTAGATTTTCTTAGAGTAATATAAAGTACTGGAAATTGTTCATAAAAACTAAATGGAAAGCCAGATATATTGGTACATACCTGTAATTCCAGCTTCAGGGGGCTGAGGCAGAAGAATCATGAGTTTGAAGCCAGCCTGGAATACATACTGTGTTACAATAATATTTACTGTGTTGCAATAATAGTGCCCACCAGGTGTGCACTGTTCTAGAGCTACATGCAAACCACGGAATCAGAAATGTCTACTGGACTGACTTCAAAACCTGCACATTCTTACAACTATATCAGTAGTTTTAAATGTCACCTTACAAAGGCTTAGGGTATCTTAAAAAGAAAAAAATATTCCTAAAAATCTTTGTTTTATTTCCTTTTAAGCAAGGGTAACGATGTAAAAAGAAAAATGATTACTGCAATTTAACAAACATAAACTGTTGTTTTATGATGTCCCTGTTTCTTACTGTTTTAGACCTTATTAGTATTTTATGATCTTTTTATTTCATAATAATTTCAGACACAGACTTTATATAATGGTTACACAATCCTTAGATCTCGGAGGGGCAGCTGATCCTACTTTACCTAAGAGCCTCTACCCCGCCAGCCCAATTCTAATGCATTGTTGATGTATGCCTGAGAGATACCATCTTTTATGACCCAGGACTTGTAATAATAATCATGACTAATACTTATTTGTTACTGATTTGTTACAAGCACTAACTATACTTAGCATTTCAAATGGTATTCTCATGTTCTCTAGTTGAGAGATTGTCTTCAAAAGTATATAGTACACAAATTTTTTCAAATAAAATTTCATAGATATGGAAGTGGCGCTGTAGCTAAAGTGGTAGAGCGCTAGCCTTGAGCTGAAGAGCTGAGGGACAGCACCCAGGCCCAGAGTTCAAGCCCCATGACCAACAAAAAAAAAAAATTCATAGATATTTTAAACCACTGTAAGAAATGAGAAATAGGGCTGGGAAGGTGGCTTAGTGGTAGAATGCTTGCC
The DNA here is from genome assembly GCF_024711535.1 of Dipodomys merriami. NCBI lineage: Eukaryota > Metazoa > Chordata > Mammalia > Rodentia > Heteromyidae > Dipodomys > Dipodomys merriami. The sequence continues at coordinate 5,023,232 of NW_027206457.1, forward strand.
TTGCATGCATGAGGCCATGGGTTCAATTCCTCAGCACCACATACACAGAAAAAGCTGGAAATGGTGCTGTGGCTCAAGTGGTAGAGCGCTTGCCTTGGGCTGAAGAGCAGAGGGACAGCACCCAGACCCAAAGTTCAAGCCCCACGACCAACAAAAAAAAAAAAGAAATGAGAAATATTCCCTGTATAGTAATTACAAGTTATTTAAAAACATGCTAGCCAAGCGCCAGGGGCTCACTCCTGTAATCCTAGCTACTTAGGAGGCTGAGATCTGAGGGTCGAGGTTGAAAGCCAGCATGGGCAGGAATATCCCTAAGACTGCAGTTAACCACCAGAAAACCAAAAGTGACACAGTGGTAGAGGCCTCACCTTGAGCTAAAGAGTTGAGGGACAGCACCCAGGCCAAGGATTCAAGATCCACGATGAACCAAAAAAGGAAAAAACTCCTGGACTTAATTAATCCATTTTCCTAATACAGTCTGGAAAAAATAACATATTTATCTTAAAATATTCTTCTTCTGTTTCTAACATTCAAGTCCAGCCATTCAACTTTAAATTCTGTCTTTAAATAAAATGGCTATATTCACAAAATATGTAGATGAATAGCTTATTTTAGTACACTTAAGCCTTTTCCATAAAAACACAACTACCTTTAAAAGCTTTTCAGTAGTACATTACTGGAACAAAACAAATAACGCTTTTCTTATATTTGCAGAATAGAAAATGTTGTACTAACAAATTGAACTTCCAGCCCAACATGAAGATATTGTTGTTCTTTTATATTGCAATAGATAATAGAAAGCATTCATTCTGTAATCAATAAATATTTTATTATTTTATTTAATGATAGGTAAATAATAGATGAATGGGATAAGTGTTCATGATTAAGAGATATATTATCTCTCACCTAGGAAGACTGCACTCAGGACCCTTAAGTAGCTTAGGAAAGGACACATAGTGGTCTGAAGAACTTCTTACCCTTAAAGAGCAGCATCCCACAGCACTGGCTCATTCAGGTTTCAGGCTCACTCTAGAAACAAAAGCAATACAGATAAAACTTGAATTTTTCTTTTAATTTTTAAAATATTTGCCAGTCTTATACCAAATATTCTAATCAATATTCTTTATTGTTCTCCTAGCATTCTTTTCATACCTACCCTGTGAATGAGTAATTGTGCACATACAGGTTTGAAAAACTACTAGGGAGTTATAACTACTCAAAAAATGAAATACAAATAAGAAAAAATTTTAGATGACAAGAGTGCTCAACAATAAAGAAAAATCTTGAGATCGGTATGGGACTTGAACAAACATTCCTCCAAAGAAGACATACTAATGACAAAAAAAATGCAGATAAAAAGACATGAAACAGCACTAATCATTTAGAAAACAAAAACCAAGATCACAATTCAATTACACTTGACATCCAACAGAATTATCAAAAGGAAACAGAGCCAGGCACCAGTGATTCATGCTTGTAATCCTGGCTATTCAAGTGTCTGATATCTCAGGATCATGGTTCGATGCCAGCCTTGGCAGGAAAGTCCATGAGACTCCAGCAAAACAAAAGCCAAAAGTGGCTCAAATGATAGAGTGATAGCCTTGAGTATAAAAACTAAGGAGCAGCACCCAGGCCCTGAGTTCATACTTAGTGTGAATTTTGCCACAATTTAAAAGACTATATTGCCATTAAAATATGGAAATAATTCCAAGAAAATTCTCCAGACTCCCATACAAAAACATAATTTGTTGAATATATATATATATATGATTTACCTTTTTATCCTCACTTAAATCTTGCTGTGGCAAGAATCCTAGCTGAATCCTGTCAGCCACACTCATGGCAGTCTGGCCAGATTCACCTTTACAGATGAAATTACAAACATATAGCAGCAAACCCAGCCTCATCCTTCTTACTTGCCACAGAAAGATTGTACACATTTATGTTCAAATCAGAGAAAGAATACCAATTTCCTCAAAGGTCTATCACTTCCTTGTAGTGAAAATACTCTCTTGAATGCTTTCGAAAGTATTTATTCACTTGTGAATAAATGAAAACATTCTCTTTTTGTGTGCTACTAAAGTTTTGAACTCAAGGTCTTGTGCTTACATGAGCCATTCCCTAAACCCTTTTTGTTTTGGTTACTTTAGAGGTAGGGCCTCATATTTTGTCCCCAGCCTGACTAGAGCACAGTCCTCTTACTTATGCTTCCCTCATAGCTAGTTTGGTAAGCATATGCCACCACACTCAGCCTTTCCTGTTGAGATAGACTCTCACCAACTTTCTTCCCTGACTGTCCTCGAAACATGATCCTCCTGATATCTACCTCCTGGATAGTTAGGATAAAATAGTGACCAGATTGATTCTTGGTTCCCCTTCCTGCACTACCTTTATGAAAACTTCCAGTTGATCCTAACTCATTATCTTTCCATCACTGCTACCAACCACTGTTAAAAGCTACTATCACCTTCTGCTGGAATGTTCCTATAACTTTACATGACTAACTTCCCTAATCTACAATTCAATATTTATGTTTCTGCCTGAGAAGCCTTCCTTGATCACTCAACTCAAAGCACCCCTCAAACCACTGTCTATCACATCATTGCTTTTGATGTATTATATTATTCAACACATTTATTTAGTAGTAAGCTAGTATTTCTCCACATGTGAGGGGTACAGAGTAAACAAAAGAAAAATAGCTTTTCACGTGGAAATTACATTCTCTTAGATTGTGACTAGCAAATAAAGAGGAAAAAGTTAATATATCATTAACTACAAGAGCTATCAGTTCAACAACTAAAGTAGAAAAACACCAAAAATATATACTGTTATATTTTATTATTAGGAATGTGCCAGCTATAAAGTACAATAACTAGTCACAATAACTAGAGTTTTCTCAATATCCATATATATTTCAAGATGAAACAAAATGCCTTTAACTATAAAGCATATTACTAGTATATAAATTGCTACTCTTTTCATTTTAGCATAATGGCTGGAAAGTTCAGTGTTATATAGTCTGTACTATAGATCAGAACTATGTCATAAAACACAGAAATCCTATATAAAAAGTATAAAATTATTATTATTACTATTATTATTATTATTATTATCAGTCGTGAGGCCTAAATTCTGGGCCTGGGCGCTGTCCCTCAGCTCTTCAGCTCAAAGCTAGCGCTCTACCACTTGAGCCACAGAGCCACTTCTGGCTTTTTCTGCTTATGTGGTGCTGAGGAATCAAACCCAGGGCTTCATGCATGCAAGGCAAGCACTCTACCACTGAACCACCTTCCCAGCCCCAAAAAGTATAAAATTATTATAATCCAACAGTGCCTTGTAAGAAAATTATCTCCATCAAAAAGCACTAAACATTAGGGAATAATTTTGAAAACCCTAAAATAATTTCATTGTTCCTATGCATATTTTATTACTAAGTATTTATTCAGAATATTATGCCAAACTTCTTGGTACAAAGCTAAACAACACAAAGTTAGCTCTTTTCTTAAAGAGCTAGTGCAATTACTATTGAGATCTTTGTATAATTTAGAAATGAGCAGTTATTATATAATAACATATATGGAACATCCATATAAACCAAGTGGTAAACTTTATTTATTTAGTGACAAATCTTCCTTGCGGTAGTAATTCACAGGTCTTCAGTTCATTCAATTGGCTCTTTGTGTTGTTTTTCCTTCAGTCAAATATAAGAATACTGATTTGATAGAAAAATAAATTCAGTAAGAGTATTTTTAACTTACATAGAAGAAAGGAAAGGAGGAAATGGAGCTTAATAAACTGAAAACCAACAACTCTTCTCCAAGACAGCAGAAAATAATACATGGCCAACCACCACTATCAAGACTGGAAAGCAAATAAAAAAAAAAAGAGCCACATTTTACTGGGAACAGAAGCCATAACTAGAAGCACAGGATGACAGAAGAGTAATTGCTGGAGAGCTTGCAACAAGTTTAGGAGACTAAAACTGGAGGCCCAGCCTTAGAGAACAACTTTCATGAGTCTTACCTCCAGGAATCTCCACAACAGGATCCAGGTCACAGTTTGAGATATAATCCCCGTGTTCTATGAGGGGATAGGAAAGGATAAATGTTGAGTGAGCACCCAGAGTTACCACTCTCATTAACAAAGCCTGCCCTCAAGGAAAATTTGTCTTACTGAAGCTCAAAATCTTTGGGTTTCTCCAGACTCTAATTGACTTCAGAGACATAAACACCCAACTTCAGCCACACTCTAGCCTTCCTGTCTCAGGTAGTGGCTGAGACAAAACTGAGACCTGATTGTAGGGTTATAGAAGCCACATCCTCCCCTATGCTAGTTAAGCACTCTAGCATGTACATTCTAGCAAGCTACACTCCTAGTCTCTTTCTGTCACCACTTAAAACTTTTATCTCCCAGGGGAACATAAAGGCTACACAGAAGATAAAATCAAGCACTAGAGAACACTTTATTTTCTTGCATACCCAGCCTTAGCAACTAGTAAATGCAAACTCATAGTTGAACATCAAGCTTCACACTAGGGTAAGGTATAGTAACTTATACAAATAATCTCAGCTATTTAGGAGATAGAGATAGGATTATGGTTTGAGGTCAACCTGAGTGAAAAATTACTGAGACCCTATCTCAAAAACAAACTAGGTGTGGTGGCATATCGCTGTAAACCCAGCTATTAGGGAGGTATAGGTAGGAGAACTATAACTCCAGGGCCAGCCCAGGCAAAAGCTAAGATGCTGAAAACCAAACTAAAATAAAAAGGGGTAGGGACTCAGCCCAACTGACCACTTAGAAGGCCCTGAGTTTAATCCCCAGTACCCCCCCCAAAAAAAACTACTTATTTATTTAAACTCAGTCCATCATATGTAGCTCTTATTTAAAAAAAAAATTACAAAGCATTCTAAAAAGCAAAAACAAAAAACAGTCTACAGAGAAAAAGTAAGAAACAGAAAGACTCAAATATTCTAGAGAAGTTAAAATTATAAAGGCAGAAATGTAAAATAAATATGATTAGTATGCAAAGGACTATATCAGAAAAATGGCAGAAATCAAAAGCTAATAGAAATGAATGTTTTTGATGAACTCATCAATAGATTAGATATGGCCAAGGGAATTATCAGTGATCTTGAAGATAGATACATCAAACTTCCCAAACAGAAATACAAAGAAAAAAATAATTTAGCAGAGTAATACCTACCTATAGTCCCACCTACTCAGGAGGATGAAGTGGGAGGACGACTTGAGTCCAAGAGTTTAAAGGCCAGCTTGGGCAACACTGCCAAGACCCTGTCTCAAAAATATTTTTTAAATATCTAATACTCAAGTAGAAATTGATACACTAATGCCCCTCCCTGTTATCCATACCATAATTAGCCCACTCTTCCATTAATGTGTGTGGCCATGGAGACATGACACAAGCTCTTAACACTTTGGAATTTTGTGGCATGCTGCCCTGAGCTTTTGTGTGAAGACCACTCTAGTGTCCTAGAGGATGAAAGAAAATAAAAAAGAGAGTCTCACCCAGTCATGTACCCTGTAACCTGCCAGGAAAATATAGCGACATGAGTGAGCCTAGTCAAAACCAGCAGGAACTGTCCAGCCAGCTCACCAAATCATGAGAAACAAAATGCTTGTAGCCAAATACACTGTTTTAGATTCATCTGTTATCTAGCAATAATTATGAGAAAGAATGGATTGTGCTTTGCTAAAGTGACAACTATGAAAGAATTTACAAGGATGAAAGTATCAACCTCATCCAAAGTGTCACAAGGGGCATTGGGGTCTTGCAGGAATAAGAAAGGGAAAGACAAGCAGAGCAACAGGAGGCTTAGGAGTTTAAAAGAATATGCTTACATAGTCACAACTTTAGTCATGTCCACCAATAGGTACAGATGAAAGAAATGGCTTTTCAGAAACAAGCACTTCTAAAGTATTTTTATGTCTTAGGTCTAGTGATTGCTTCCAGGTCTCTCCAAATTGAGTAACATGTAACGGCTTCCTAATGAACATTTATTTCAAAATCACATATGTCAGTAAATCTAATTTTCAATGTGAAACTAAAAACTCTCCTGTCACCTTTGGTTGGTAAATTCTTAGGCATCTGTTTTATCCCTATAACTCTTCAGTGCTTTTTGTTGTTGATACTTAAAAATGTCCATTATAGCAAAGTGATGGTTTTGCCTTTCATAGAGGTATAGGTCTTTTGCATATAAAATAAAGTCACTGAGACATAAGCAAAGCTTTCCTATTCCACTCATTTGGAAAGCAGAGGGGTTTTTCCTTTCATCAGAGAAAAGTTTACCTCCCTAATACAATTCAGGAGGGACACCATCAAATTGGAATGCCAGAGGCAATAAAACCTAATACAGTTTGGCTTTTCTAAGAGCTGGGATTTCTTGTATTGTTTCCCCTTCCAGTATTTACATGTATTACCAATAGCCTTTTACAATTCTATCATTATATGCTTATGTACATTAAGGTATAGTAAGGAAATTATCAAAGGGGAGTGGGAAGGAGGAAGTGGAAGAAAATGAAGAGTAGGTAACACTGTTCATAAAGCAATGTCCTCATTACCTTATTTAGGTAACTGTAACCCCCTCTGTACATAACCTTTACAATAAAATTCTTTTTAAAAATTACCAAAATCAGATTATCCAGCTCTTCAATCAAATAAGTGTAAAGTTAGTGCAGGACTCATAAATCGCATTTCTAGCTATATTCCCAGGAGAAATAGAAACATAGTTACATAAGAACCTGTACATGAATGTTCATAGTAGCATCATTCATAATTGTCAAAAAGTAGAAGTAAACCAAATATTAACTAATAGCTAAACCATATGTATTTATCCACACAATGAACTATTATTCAGCCATGGAGATGAAACATGACAGGTTCCAGTGGCTCACACCTGTAATCCTAACTACTTGAGAGACAGATCAGAGGATCATAGTTCAAGGCTAGCCCAGGCAAAAATTTTATGAGACCTCATCTCAACAGAAAGTGTCAAGCATCTATCATCCCAGTTATTAGTAGGAAATATAAATAGGATTGTAGATCAGGATGGCCCAGGCAAATGTAAAACCCTATCTCCAAGATAATCAGAGCAAAAATGATTGAAGGTGTAGCTCAAGGGGTAGAGCATCTGCCTAGCAATCACAAAGCCCTGATTTCAAATCCCAGTACATCCCCCCCAAAAATGAAGGTATTAACTAATTTCCTCTGCAGGACTGTATGTTTATTTAAAGACATCCTCTGTTGTTTTTAAGATGATCACTAACCTGTTCAAAAACTAGGAGTGATTATATAGTGACATTAAATTAACACAGATCTTAGATTTGTAATTTCATCACAGTGTAAAAGGGTTCCTTTACACAATAGTGCATCTGATTTATGAAACAGACCATGAGAGGAATGGTCATGTCCATTAGTAAGTCTGCTGGAACTTGCCTTTGTGGCATGCTGGCCAAATACTGGCCAAATTATATTCATGTGTAATAAGGTATTTTTATATCAAAGCTATCTGTGAACATAATCTTTTTCTTTCAGTCTTAGCTGCATTTTTCTTAACCTTGATCATTCATGTATTTATTCAGTTTCCCATTCTCAAATTACAGTCTTCCCATGGAGAACTGTTATCCCCTACCTATTGTTTTCTCATATGAAAATTCAGAAATTACTCCACATGGAACAAAAATATGATATTTCATCCACCCTACAAGCAATGAGACTTGTCCTGAAATTTTCACTGCCAGATATAATAACCCTTTTAAGCTATCTGAAATGAGGCAGAAGACCTGAGCCCAAGTCCTAATGTAGGACAGAAGCCAGTCCATATTCAAAACTTACTTTTTCACCATCTTTATTGTGCAAGGATATAAATGAGTTAAACTCTTCCTCACCAAAAATCCACAAGATTAACCAACTTCTCCTGCAGAAGGCTTGCTTAAGTAGCACACGCTTTGGGTATACAAAAGGAACATCCCAAGCCCAAGTTATGTTCAGTGAGCTCAAACACCACAGCAATGAAGTATGGGCCACTGGCCTGATTTATAAGAAATAAGAATGCCATATTAACTGGAATCCTTGACTAGGTATAAAATGGTGTAGGTGCCCAGATCATATCTAGAACCGCATAAATACTACAATGGCAAGTAGGGAAAAAAAGAGAGAAGAATCATTGGAAAAGATTAGGTTATGTCCTGTCACAAAAAGTCCTTTTTCTAAAACAGTGAGACAAATATCACACTTCCTTTGCACCTAAAAATGATGATGATGGGTGAAGGGTGTGGGATTTGGAATTAGGCTGCTGAAATTAAATCCCAGATCCATAACTTTACTAAGTTGTAACTGCCGTTATATCGGTTTTTATTTTAATTAAATTATGTAACCTCTTGATGTACAAATAGTATTTTCATAGTGTCATTGTGTAGACATACTGAGCTAATATACAAGAAAACATTTGCCATAGTTTTAGGGATATTGTAAGCATTCGGGATTTGTCCATTTTTTTATGATTACTTAGATTGTATTTGGTTTGATTTTTATACATTGGCCTCTTTCAGTGTTCTTTCCTTGATTTTAAATGATGTTGATATACTGTTGTCAATTTGAAACTAACAAATACTTCTTGCAATTATTTTTCTCTTCAAAGTGACATAAAACATGGGTTATTTATCTCACTTTTACACTATGTAGAGCCCTGAGTTCAAAACCCAATACCACACACACACACACACACAAAAAGAAAAAAATAGCTAAAATATAAAAGGGAATTCCTGGAAGACTATTCAAAAAATCTATTTAATTACTCAAAAAAAACTATAACATATTCTTAGGAATCTAAAACAAAATGAGTATATGTGTAAAAAGTTAAACATCTTGTTAAATAGAATCATTCTGCCTGACATTGAGACCATGCTTAAGCAAGAAATGAAAGGTGAGGGTGTCCTGTGATCTATGTGAGCTTTGAAAGCCTACTTTCACATTCAAGTCTTCTGGACAAAGGGTAGAAAACATGGAGGTCATGTATTTAAGGAAATCTTATGATTAATCATTAGCCACTAAATTTTATTGAGCCAATTTTATTTATCCCTCTAGGATGCTAGACTTATGACAAGATCTGTTAAAATAGAAATAACAAAGAATTTAGGGGCAGGCACTTCAGAGAATAATTGGATCTACAGAATCAGAAAAGTCAGGAAAACTCTAGAAAAGCCACTGGATAAACATAAACTACAACAAAAACAAAAAACTCTGAGGATAGATATATAATACCAAAGACAGTAAGTCCAGTTTGCAACAAAACTTCAAAGTCATGAAAATAAAAAGGAAAAAAAAAAGCCAAAAAGGTACATGAAGGGGACAGACTCTGGTCTTAGTAGATAGAGAATAAATCAACTATCTATATTAACTGCCGTACAGCTAATTGTGTAAAGTAATTAAAGGGAACTCTAACTGTGTCCAACTACACAGAAGAGATCAATAAAAATAAACATTATGTAGGTTAAAAAGTACAGAGCTACATTGAAGAGGAGTGGAGAGAGGGGACATCTTTGTCTCATTCCTGAATTTAGAGGAAATGGCTTTCGCTTTTCGCCATTAAGTATAATGCTAACTGTAGATTTGTCATACATGGCCTTTATTATATTGAGGAATGTTCCATGGAACATCTCCAGAGCTGTCATCATAAAGTGGTATTAGATCCTTTTTTCTAAATCTATTCAGATAACCATGTGGTTCTTGTCCTTGCTTCTGCTGATGTGCTAAATTGCATTAATTGACTTGCATATATTGAATCAGCTTTGCATCCCTGGTATGAATCCTGTTTGATCATAGTGTATGATTTTTTTGATGAATTGTTGAAGTCAACTGACCAAAATTTTGTTGAGAAGTTTTGCATTGATGTTCATCAAAGAAATGGGTCTAGAGTTCTCTTTCTTTGATGAGTCCGTGTCTGGTTTTGGGATGAGGGTTATGCTGGCTTCATAGAAGCCAGTTTTGTAGTAACTTTCAGTTTCATTGAAGAGTTGGAGAAGTAGTGTGTGTTCTGCTTTGAAGCACTTGTAGAATTCAGCTGTGAATCTATTGGATCCCTGGGCTTTTCTGAGATGGGAGTTCTTTTTTTGGTGTGTGTGGGGGGGGGGGGGGGTCCGGTCTTGAGCCTGAACTCTGGCCTGGGTACTGTCTCTCAGCTCTTCAGTTCAAGGCTAGCGCTCTACCACTTGAGCCACAGCACCACTTCTGGCTTTTTTTTTCTGCTTATGTGGTGCTGAGGAATCGAACCCAATGCCTCATGCATGCAAGGCAAGCACGCTACCACTGAGCCACCTTCCCAGCCCCTGGGATGAGAGGTCTTTTATTGCTGTTTCTATTTCAATGCTTGATATGGGTCTGTTTAGTTGGTTTAAATCTTCTCAGTTTAGTTTGGGCATAGCCACCTAATCTTCAATAAGGAAGCCAAAAAAATAGGATGGAAGAAAGACAGCCTCTTCAGTAAATGATGCTGGCAAAATTGGTTAAACACTTGTAGAAAACTAAGGTTAGATCTTTGTATATCACCCTGCACCAGAATCAACTCCAAATGGATCAAAGACCTCGAAGTCAAAGCAGATACCCTGAAAACATTACAGGAAGGAATAGGAAAAACTTTAGGGCTTCTTGGCACAGGTGGAAATTTTCTTTAAAAAAGACCCAAAAACACAACAAATCAAAGAAAGCTTGGACAAATGGGATTGCATGAAACTGCAGAGCTTCTGCATGGCAAAGGACATAGCAAGCAATATCAAAAGAAAGACCACAGATTGGGAGAAGACTTTTACTAGACATACCACAGACAAGGGCCTCATATCTGAAATATACTTAGAACTCAAAAAATTAAATCCCCTAAAAACAAATCCTCAAAGAAACAACCAACCTATTAATAAGTGGGCTAAAGACGTAAAGAGAGACTTCTTTGAAGAGGAAATAAGAATGGCCAATAGACACATGAAGAAAGCTCACCTTCATTAGCCATAAAAGAAATGCAAATCAAAACAACATTGAGATTGCACCTCACCCAAGTTAGAATGGCTATAATCAAGAAATCGAATAACAACAGATGCTGAAGGGGATGTGGCCAAAAGAGAACTCTACTGCACTGTTGGTATGAGTGTAAACTTGTTCAACCACTTTGGAAAGCAGTATGGAGGTTCCTCAAAAGACTACACATTGAGCTCCCCTATGACCTAAGATTCCCACTTCTGAGCATTTACCCAAATGACCACAAACAAGACCATACTAAAGCTACCAGCACAACTATGTTTACTGGAGCAATATTCACCATAGCTAAGATATGGAACCAACCCAGATGCCCCTCAGTAGATGAATGGGTCAAGAAAATGTGATACACACACACACACACACACACACACACACACACACAGAAATTCTATGCTTCCATCAGAAAGAATGACACTGCCCATTTGTAAGGAAATGAATGGACTTGGAAAAAAATCATATTAAGTGAAGTAAGCCAGACCCAAAGAAACATAGGTCTGTGGTCTCCCTTATTTGTAATAATTAGTATACATCTAGGATAATCTTAGCAGATGGGCAGTGTAGCGCAATAGCTATGTGCATATGACTATATAAGATCATGCTAAGTGAAATGAACTCTGAGACATGGACACAAGAGGTTTTTCTTTGTTGTTGTTCTCAATGTACTACATGATTTCTTTTTTCTTTTTGTTTTCCCCCTATAGTTTATCCCCTGTTGTCACTGCATTCAATTTTAGTACACTGGATATTGTATATACATTTATCTGTACTAGGGAAGGGAAGGGGAAGAACAAAATGGTGAGGTAAAGGACAAAGGGGAACCAACCTATGCAACAGCGATACAAGACAATATGTTGGAAATACGTTGGGCAGGGGGAATTAGAGGGGAGGGAAAGAGGGAGAACATGAGAGAAGGAGTAACAAATTAGACAAAAATTGTAATCTCTACCTTACTCATGTAACTGTAATCCCTCTGTATATCACCTTTACAATAAATTTTTAAGTACACTAACAAAAATTGAGTAGAGTTCTCAGCAACAGATTTTCGTTAACAAAACGATCCTCAAATTTGTATATGTTATCAATTCCAAGTATTTACTCTGAATTACAGAAAAAAAATGAAATTACATCTCAAAGACCTAGGAAGGCACCACCAGGGATACCAATATTTGTAATAGAAATTTTAGGATGAAATAAAAGGAGAGAAAGTGGAAGGAAGACTATCTGAAGAAATAATGTATAATGAATCCACCCTAATATTAATTGGAATATCTGGGGAGCTCAGCAAACCAAGCAGAATAAACTCACAAATCTGTACTCGTACACATCATAGTCAAACTGTAAAGAAACAGCTTCTTGAAAGTAGCAAGAGAAATAATTCATCAAATTTAAGACATCTTCAATAAGGTTAACAGTTGATGGTTCATCATGAGAAATGATAGAGGCTAGAAGGCAGGGGTAGTACATTCAAAGTGCTAAAAGAAAAGGAGAAAATAGTACTATCTATCAAGGATTCTATATCTGACAAAACTATCCTTCCAAAATGACATTTTTTTAGACATTCCTTGATAACCAGAGACAGAACTTATCGCTAGCAGTATCTGAAAACTATGGGAGCCCTTCAAGCTGACCTGAGGGACACTAGTCAGTAACTTGAATACACACAAGTCAGTAAATGTTCCTGGCAATGTTAACTGTCGACATAAGTATGTAGAACCTATCTGGTTTAAAAGACAGATTACACCTGTAATCCCAACACTCAGGAAGATCAAGAGCTCAAAGTCAGCCCAGGTTACATAGTGAAGACCCTATTTCAAAATCTATATGGAAAAGAAAATATTTAATAAAACAAAGCATCAATGGATAAATAAAAGAATTTTGTAAACATAAGATACATGAAATAAACAGCAAATAGTACACATAAAATACTGCCGTACAATACACTCAATGTAAATGAAACACAAATGAGAGTCAGACTGAATTTTTAAAAACCCTAAATACATATGCACTTCACAAAAGAGCCCAAAAATACATGAAATATTAAAATGAGAAATAGATGATTTCATACTAATTGGCACCAGACATGGAGATGTCCCCTATGGTCCCAACTACTCAGGAGGCTGAGGTGGAGGATCACGTGCTAAAGAAGTTTTAAAACAGCCTAGGCAACATAGTGAGACCCCAAGAAAAGATAATGTGAGATGAGGAGAGAAGAGAGGGAAAGTGGGGGTGGGGGTGCAAAAGGGGAAGGAAAGGAAGAAGATCAGGCAACTTGTTTCAGATTGTTGTTATTATTTAATAGGCATTTCCAAGCAATAACTTTCCCCATTAAAACTGTCATAGCAGCAAGGCATTGGTGGCTCACTCCTGTAATCCTAGCTACTCAGGAGGCTGAGATCTGAGGATTGAGGTTTGACGCTAGCTTGGACAGGAAAGTCTGTGAGACTCTTATTGCCAATTAACCATCTGAAAATAGAAATTGGAGCTGTGGCTCAAAGTGGTAAAGCACTGGCCTTAACCATAAAAGCTCAGGAATAGTGCCCTGGGGCAAGGGAGGGGATAGAGTAGGGAACGACTGTCTTAGTTGTACTCTGTAGGTTTTGTAGATTTTGATGTGTTGTACTTTTTTACATATACATCAAAGTATTTTCTAATTTCTTGTGACTTTTCCTTCATCCCATTGTTTACTTTGGATTTTTTATTTCCACATATTTATGAATTTTCAAAATATTCCACTAGTGATTTTTAACATCATTGAAGTATCATTGGAAAAGGAAAACCAAAATAATCAAGTGGCAGGAAATAATTGAAATAGGCAATACAGACAGCAAAATAATTCAACCAAAGATTTTTATTTTTGGTGGGTCATAGGGCTTGAACTCTGGGCTTGGACACTGTCCCTGCACTCCAGCTCAAGGCAAGCACTCTACCACTTGAGCCACAGCACCACTTCCGTTTTCTAGTGGTTTATTGGAGATAAGAGTCTCACAGACTTTACTGCCCAGGCTGGCGTTGAACTGCAATCCTCAGAGCTCAGCCTCCTGAGTAGCTAGGATTACAGGCATGAGCCACCGGTGCCCAGCCCAAAGATTTTTTTTTTAAGTATTAACAAATTAACCAGGCACCAGTGGCTCATACCTAGCTACCCAAAAGACTGAGATCTGGTGGACTGCACTTCAAAGTTAGCCTACAGTCATGACTCAAGCAATAGAGGACCAGCTATGAACAAGAAAATCAGGTGAGAGTATGAGACCCTGACTTTAAGCCCAGATACCTTCATTAAAGAAAAAAAAACTAGTATTAAGTTGATAGACCTTCAGTTAGACTTAATCAGAAAAAGAGATTATAATTACTAAAATCCAGAATGAAAGAGACTACTACTAACCTTACAGAAATAAAAAGGAATATAATGACATATAATGACACAAATGATCAATAAGTGCATAAGAAGAAAACTCAACATCATTAGTCATTAGGGAAATTCAAATAAAATATCCAGTGGGTTATTATTTCACAACAGTTAAAGTTGTAACCCAGAAGACAATAAGTATAGATGCAGAATAATTGGAAGTATCTTTATACACTGCCGGTAGGAATATGAAATAGTGGCACCTTATTACTTGACGCAAAATAATTATACATATTTATGAGTGCAGTGTGACATTTCAGTATATTATACAATCTATAAATGATCAAATCTGTTATTTCCCATATCTATCACCTCACACCATTTCTTTGTGTTAGTAGCATTCAAAATCTGTGTGGTAGCTATTTAGATATATACAATTAATTGCTGTCAACCATACTTGACCAATATAGTTATTCCTCCCATCAAGCTATGCTATAGCTAGTTTAGAAAGCAGATCTGTAGTTCCTAGTGATGCTAAACACTCTTAGGTCTATAATCAAAAGACAGGAAAACAAACATACAAAAAAGTATATTAATTCCACATTAATATTCATAATAGCAAAAAAGTAGAAATTACCCAAACATCCATCCATCAAATTACTTAATGAAACAAAATGTAGTGTATATAATATAATGATATGTTATCTGGAAGTTAGACAATGAAGTAAATGCCTGAACCATGAGAGCATTAAGCTAGGTGAAAGCCAGTTGAAAACAGACCTTACAATGTATGAGGGCAGCTGTGTATGAAGTCTTCAGAGACAGGAAGCAATTTCTTTACACCTAAAAGTGTGGTGGCTGGAAACAAGTTAACACTGCTGGTGTGGAGTTTCTTTTTTAAGTAACTCAAGTGTCACATATATATTACAGTATTTCAGGATACTCTTCAGATACACCAAAACACTTAACTGTACCCTTTTATATAGGTAATTTTTAATGTCAATTAAATTTTAAAGCTGTTTCATTTTGTAAACATAAATTATTAATATTAATGAAGTAAACATTTGCTTTGCATTGTTGTACCTTAAGAATAAGTTGTATTACCTGAATTCTGAACATTTTATCATTGTAATATTTGATGGGCGCAATGTTTCCAGCAATGATTTTTGTTTTGCTTTGTTTGAATAACCGCAGCTGCACAGCTCAGCCAGTCGGCACACTTAGCTCTTCAGCTACCATACAGTGTGCTTGGTTTAGGTCGAAGTGCAAATTTTCTTGACCATCTTCATGTTGGCATCCCTCGTCCATCTGGGGAGAAGGTAAGAATTTAGTTTGTTTATAATTACTCTGTTTTAATACCATTTAAATATTTGAGTTCAGTAATTTGAAATCAATTAAATTCGAATTCAAATAATTCAAGTATCTTTATTACCTTTAAAGAATAAAAGTATTGATTGGCACTGACTTGTTTAGCTTATCTTATATAGAGCATACCATGGTTGAAAATACTAGTTTTTTCATTTCTTTGCCCTTACACTTCACAACTTCCTATCTTCTCTTCCTACTTGCTTTTTTTCTACATTTTTCATCACTTAACAACCTAGAGAATATTTTACTAACATAACTAAAAGATTTTTAATATACCCATATACGTGTGCTAAACACAAATATAATATGTAGAATAATGTGTCATTTGTCAGTCTCCTCCAACTTGAGTAAGCAAAACTTATTCTTATCACTTTAAACATTGCCTGTGTTTGTCTAAGAAATATTTACTGAGAGAATGAATTCAGAAGACACAAAACAATCCTGCCCTAAAAGATCCTGACCTAAAAAGATCCGAAAATTTTACCAAAAAAAACCTATTTTGCACCACACACACACACACACACACACACACACACACACACACACACACACACGTACCTATCTTAATCCATACGTAGGATTTCAGCTTCTCAAAACACTTGAGATTGCTTCCTTATGTAGGAGAATATTTTTGTTTCTTAAATGTTCTAAGTATTAAATTTTTTTTCCAGTCAGTAAGAAAACAAGAGTGGACTGCAATCATTCCAAATTCCCAGCTGATTGTCATTCCCTACCCTCACAATATCCCTCGAAGGTAATGTCCTTGTTTAAAATGAATGTAGAAGCTATCAACTCTAAATTAGAACTTTTATCGACTATCTTATTCCTATTCTCTTCTCATGACATCCTGTCACTTAATTTCATTGTAGCAAATTTTAAATGACTAAGCACGTCTAACAAAAGGTGCCTGACATTTTTCATGAAGAACAATCAATCCATTCTTACTAGAAAACAAAGCAGTATTGGTTTGTCATGACTATAATAATACTTGCTGTTGAGGGTCTGAGAGCTGAAGATCAAAGTTTGAAGCCAACTGAGGCAGACAAATCATGAAACTCATATCTCCAAGAAAAAAAAAACGCTTATCTCCAGTAAAATGCCAGGACTGGAGGTATATCTCAAATGGTAGAGTACCAATCATGTTCAAAAAAGCCTCGAAGAGCATGAGGTTGTGAGTTCAAGCCTACTACTGGCAAAAATTAATTAATTAATTAAATCAGGTTAATTATTTGCAGATTTCTATATATTCTGATTAAATAAATTAGTCTTTGGTTTTTACTAGTTACAAATTGTAAAGTCTCAGCCTTTTTTTCTCAAAGTGTCAGTAATTGGATTCAGGGCCTACACAAAGCCAAGCCAGGCACTCCTGTTCTTTATGAAATTTTAGAGTGGGCAGTGTAAGTGGTATCTAGAATCAGTTCATGCATTTTTTTTTCATGTGTCTTTAGGGAAATCACAGTGTCTTAACATGGAATAGCAAGCATCAAAAGTAAAGCAAAATGCAGAAAAATATGTCGAATAACTGACAATGATTTTTAAGAAAATATATATGCATACATTCATACATGTCTTATCTCTGAAAAAATATATAAGAAATTGGTATGTATAGCTGCCTTCAAGTAGATAACTAAATACTGACTTTTTAGTCCTACTTCTTTACTAAAGTGCCTAATACTCCAAGTTTTTAGATTATTTAAAAAATAGTACTCCTAAAAGAACTAGTTTTAAGCCAACTGTATTTGTAAACATGCATGATTCCAGCACTCAAAAGACTGAGACAGTCACATAGTGACATGGTGTCTATGAGAGAGAAAGAGAGTGAGAAGAAGAAGAAGAGAATTGGGAGAAGGAGAAAGGAAAAAGAACTGATATTTGGGAACTGCGAGTATGGTACTCAGGAGTAGCTAACCTCAACTAGTTAGTAATATTTGTTTTCTTAAAGTAGCCTTCTGAATTTCTGAAAAATTTTGCAAATAGCTTTCCTCTATAAACTCAACATTTTTCATGTTCCTTTTACTCTTCCTAAAGTGTTCTTTTCAAATTTATGTACATAATAAAATTCAAATTGATTTTACTTTGAGGTGTATTTTAAAACTGACTAGAGGCTAACTTATGAACCAATAAATTTTAATTATCCCAAAATAAATCAATAGCCGTGTGTGGTTCATCAGAATGATCTTACTTTATTAAATTTTGTAAATGAAAATATAGCCATTTTCTAGTTCCAGGAAGAAGAAAAGAAATCTATGTCTCTAATCACTTGCAATGTCTTAGGCTTTTCAGGATTAGCAGGCTATAACATGTACTGTTTTAGGAGAAGAGCTAGTTTTGTTTATGCTTATAGCCTTTAGTCTTCATACTGCCATAATAAACAGTAAAGGACTAAAGTTGCTTTTATAGGTTTCAACATAAAGATCAGTACAAAATGTAAATCCTCTATATTAATTACTTTCAGTATGGTGAAATACAGTTTATAGGAGGAAGGATTTTTTGCTCACATTTTCAGAAGGTTTAGGTCATGGTTTCTTGGCCCTATGCACTTGAGCAGAACATCATGCAGACAGGAAGCAGAAAAAGAAAGAGGCCAAAGCAAGGTATAGCCCCCAACGGCCATGCTCAGTGACCTACTTCTTCCTGCTAGACCCCATGGCCTACCTTTTTAATCCCACCTCTGGATAATACCATCACATTAAGTGATTAGTACATTCCCTAGGTCAGAGCCTTATGATCTAGTCCTCTATGGAAATATCATCACTGACATAAACAGAAAGTACACACAGAGGTGAGTTTTACTAATTCCTTGCTTCTTGTTGGATCCAGACAAGCTAACAATGAAGATTTATCCATCACACCCTCCACTGTGACACGGAAATGGTAGAAGTTGTGCATCTATTTATACCCCGACATATAGTTGTTTCAGTTGGTCATACTACATGTGTGACCAAGGTGGAAAAGATAGTATTGGAAGGCTTACCAAGATCACAGTTTCATAGGCTTAGGATTCAATAGATCAGAATGCAAAAAATATGTCTTTGATTGTCGAAAGTTTATTATAAAAAAAAACAAATGAGGGGCTGGGAAGGTGGCTCAGAGGTAGAGCGCTTGCCTTGCATGCCTGAGGCCCTGGGTCCGATTCCTCAGCACCACATAAGCAAAAAGAAAAAAAAAGCCAGAAGTGGCGCTGTGGCTCAAATGGTAGAGTGCTAGCCTTGAGCTGAAGAGCTGAGGGTCAGCACCCAGGCCCAGAGTTCAGTCCCCACAACCGGACCCAAAAAAAAAAAAAAAAAAAAATGAGGGGCTGGGAAGGTGGCTCAGTGGTAGAGCACTTGCCTTGCATTCATGAGGCCCTGGGATCATTCCTCAGCACCATATAAGCAAAAAGAAAAAAGCCGGAAGTGGCGCTGTGGCTCAAGTGGTAGAGTGCTAGCCTTGAGCTGAAGAGCTGAGGGACAGCACCCAGGCCCAGAGTTCAGGCCCCACAACCGGACCCAAAAAAAACAAAAAACAAATGATACATTTACTAGAGAATAATTCTTAAAGCATCAAACTCAAAAATAGCAAAATATCTCTTTAAAAATTCTGCTTTCCCTGGTGTCATCCCCAACACCACATACAAAAAAAGAAAATCCTACTTCAGTTCTGAGAAAAATAAGAGCTCTGCTGAATCGTCAATCTTAGCAGCATAGAAATTTGATCCATGGGAAAAACAAAGATAGGAAATGGACTCATTACCTTGCTCATGTAACTGTAACCCCTCTGTACAGTATTTTTTTTTATTGTGAAAATATTATACAGAGGGGTTACAATCACATGGGCAACGTAATGAGTACATTTCTTATCAAGCATTGTAGCCTCCTCCTTTGTTTCCCCTTCCCATCACTTCCCATCCGCCTCCCCGCCCCCCCACCCAATCCTCCCCAACACCCCCCCCCCCCCCCGCACCAAAGTTGTAAAGTTCGTTTTCTGTACAGTATTTTTACAATAAAAAACATTTTAAAAAAAGAAATTTGATCCAACTTGTTTTACTTAAAATGAATAGCTACAAGAGTAAATGATTTAGTGAATGAAATTTTCATTAATTAATAAGGTATTTGGGAGTTTAGTCTCAGTTTAAGCTTGTGATTTAAGTTTCATTTTATAATTACAATATTTTGTTACCTACAGCTGGAGTGCCAAACTATATCTGACACCAAGTAACATTGTGCTACTCACGGCTATAGCTCTCATTGGGGTCTGTGTGTTCATCTTGGCAATCATTGGCATTCTACACTGGCAGGAAAAGGTTTGTTTATTTAAATGAAGCTGTAGTTTTGGTTTTATAGTAATTCATTGCTCTTTAAAAATAGTCTTAATGAGCTAAGGATGTGTCTGAGTGGTTGAGCACATGCCTAGCATGTGTGAGGCCATGGCTTTGATCCCTAAATAAACGAAAACAGTATTAAATACATAATTAGCAAGTTACAACAATGTCCTCCATAAAGCTTTTTGTGCCAAAAAAGAGGTATTTTCTTTGATTCTATCTATTCTCTTTGGCTTGTCGTGCATATCATCATAAGCATTTTTTGCTAACTCCAATCACCATATTTAATCCTATCTGGTCCCTTAAGAAAAAGAGAGCATGTTAATTATGCCATTATGTTTCCAATCACTCACAGTGCCAAAACAATAACATAATGTTTACATTCAGTTAAGTTTAAAATTGCTTAAAATGTAAGACCAAGGAAGAATCTACATACTGTGTCCATAAGCATTAGAATATAGTCTGATACTTTCCATAGCTCTTACTCTATGAAAGAAAGGAAATTAATTTTATCATTTTGCATGGGATCTGATAACAGCCTAAATACTTGGGGCTTACAACAATTATGATACAGTGGCTAAAAGTAGAAGTTTGAATGCAAGTATATATGTGGCCATGTACACAATGGCACAATGTGGCGTGGCACTGCGTAGTGTGGCACTGCAAGGTATAACGTGACACAACATCATGTACAGCTCCTCATGTGGCTCCTCCTGTGCTGTCAGCTGCTTTCAACCCTCCTCCCAAGTGTCTGCTCTAGGCCTTCACCTTCTTTCATACTATTCTACCGGTATGCAACGTGTTCCTCATTTCCATCTACAAAGATTCCTTACAAGCACTTCAAAACCAGTATTGTAAAGCCTCCTGTCTCCTCTTTGTTACCCACAAGATTAATCAGCTGCCCTTCTGATTCTTGCCTAGGCCAGAATCTCCTTGGTGCAGACTGCACATTCATGTATCCTCCCTGTTCTCTGATGTCATGCTCTCCCACCATCTCCCACAATTGCTCATACTTTTCTCTCACTTGGAATGAGTGTCCCACCACTGTTTCCAGTGTTCTTTTCCTCACCCAAAGCTAGAAGCAACTTTCTTTTTACTTTATATCCTGAAGTACAATGTAATATGTTTTACTTTTCTTCTTTCTAGTCCTTACATTCCTACAACAAAATATAAAACCTAGGATTTGTATGAGTATCTGCAAGATCAATACATGAACAAAAGACTACTTAATATATGTTGATATAATTCATTGGGATTCATTGATATCATCAGTGTTAAGAATGGGCAAAAAATGCAAGCATTGATTCTGTCCTTATAGAATCATAAGTGATTACAAGCTAATTATCTAATGAACATTTCTTGTTGGTTAAAAAACAATTATAAAATAGCTACTATAAACTACAAAATATTTTATAAGATCATTGTAATATAAGATTACGCCTATTAGCCAGTGTCAGTCACTAGTGCCTGTTATGCTAGCTTCTTGAAAGGCAAAACCTGAAGGATCACAAATTGAAGCTAATCCAGATAAAAAGTTCATGAGACCTCATTTCAACAAAAAGCTGGGCAATACTGGTTCACACCTATCATCAACTATGGCAGGAAGCATAAATAGAAAGATTGCAGTCCAAACTGGTCTGGGTCAAAATTGAGACCTTATTCTAAAATAATCAGAATAAAACAGACTGGAAATATGACTCACTTGGTAGAGCACGAGCTTAGCAAATGCAAGTTCAAAGCCCAGTATCACATACAAAAAAGTTCATATCTATTATCTATTAATTATTGGGTTTTTTAATTTATCAGTTTTATTTCAAAAATGTGTCTTACAAATATTTATCATTTAAAAACTACTATAAATTTTTTTTCAGAAAGCAGATGATAGAGAAAAGAGACAAGAAGCCCATCGGTTTCATTTTGATGCTATGTGACCTGGTATTGAACGATGGAAATCCTGCTCTTCTGATTAAGTACTAAATTTTCACTGATAAAAGGAAGTAGGGGATTTGGGATGTTATTTATAAATGATGCATCCATTGGAAATTATTAGAATGTATTAAAATAAACATGATCTGAATGTCTTACAAGGTCCTTTATTTAAAGCACTTTGTATACAGTCATTTGGGTTCTTGATTCAATAGTACTGTGCATTTTTGTTCCTTTGTGGAATGTGTTGCATGTATTCTGGGGTCTGTGTATTTATAATCTTATTAGAGTAATGATGATGGGAAAGACATGTAAATAAAAATATTTAAATGAGCAGTGTTTTTTGTTCCACTTGAATCACTCTTGCTTCTTACAATGTAAATTATCCTTTGGTAAATGAATCACAGATAAAGTTTTAAACAGTCACCTTACTGACAGCAGAACAAGGTCTTATGGATGGCATACAATACAGTAACTGCTTTGGCTTTGGCATCACAGTAAAACAAACTTGCCTTAAACTTGTGTAAAGTGTTTAGCATGGTGCCCAACACACAGAAAGTGTAAGCACAAAGATATCTATCACTATTATTATTTTAGGTGATTTTATTAGATGTCTACAACTAATTATATTCTTTGAAAACTTGAAATTTTCAGAAGCTCGCCTGCTAAAGATTACATATTAGCTAAAAGTTGGAAAACTAATTCTTATCTGTGTGGTTAGTGAAAAGTATCCCATTTCATTGAAAGTGTAGTGGCATCCTAACACAGGAAAGAGCTCTGCAGCACACCAAAATTTTCACATGCTTGGGATTCCAAAGTCAATTATATTCAGACCTCAGTGCAAATTTTATATTATCAAGTCATATTGCAAAAATTTATTTGAAGAGGTCTTAAATCTAATATTGAGAAAAATATTTACATATCAAGGTTAATGATTTTCTATTTGAACATGTCATGGCTTCTAAAATACAAAAATAATGAAAATAATTTGCTCATGTTTTTCTTTATATTTCACTGTGATTGGCATGTGTTTAGTTTACTTTGAATGTAAGCATGTATGTCTTAATAAATATTCCCTACTGGAACATAGTGTCATGGTGTATTTTTAAATAATTCTTTTGCAGCATGAAGTGACCTTCGAGGTTAACTTATGTGCACCGGAAGATTGAAGTAAAAGGACTCATTATTCAGGAAAGTCCTGCATAGGGTTCTGAGTTGATGTGACTTTTCTCCTCCCCTGCTCTGTTTTCAACACAAAGTAAAAAAGGTAGGTCTTTATAATCCCCCATATTCATCATTTATACCAAGAAAAAAAATAATAAACACAATACCAAAAGTGAAAAGACTTTTAGAGTAATGTTTTAGAGGTATGAGGTTTGAACTAGGGGCCTCATACTTTCTAGACGTGTACTCTGAGCACTGAGTTGTGTCTCTAGCACTGTTTTTTGCTGCATTTTTTGAGATAGGTTCTCTCTTTCTGAGCACAACTCCAGACATGATCTATGTTGGGCCATGTTAGACTTCCCATTTTGCCTAAGGAAAACAGCTACATACCCCTAGGTCCAGCTCTCATTTGAGAAGGGGTCTCTAACTTTTCTGCCTAGACTAGCCTTGAACAACAGTCCTATCAGTTTCAGCCTTCCAAGAATGTATGTATATACCACTAACACTCAGCTAAAATAATTTTATACCAATATATCTACAAGTTTATTTTTAAAAAATGACTATCTTGTAGGAAGGAAAATATCACCAAAACTAAAGGGAGAAAAAAATGCCACTACTTGAAGATGTTGAAATATGGTGTCCAAACCCACTACCAAGAATAGAATATTTATGTTGGGTGCTAGTGGCTGCTGTTTATAATTCTAGCAACTCAGGAGGCTGAGATCTGAGAATCATGATTCAAACCAGCGATGGTGGTAAAGTCCATGAGACTTTCCAATAAACTACTCAGAAAAAGCCAGAAGTGGTGCTATGGTTCAAGTGGTAGAGCACAAAGAGGCTCAGGGACAGCACCCAGACCCTAAGTTCAAGTCCCAGCACAAAAAGGGACCAGAAAAAAAAAAAAAAGATTTAGTCTGATAGTTACGTAAGTTAGGTAATGAGTATATTTCTTTTACAACAATGTCACCCTTCTATTGCTCTTGCTATGTCTGTTTTTAAGATTAATTTTAAATTATAAAAAAGAAAAAACAGCCCCCCAAAAAACTTACAGAGGAGAAAACTGAAGGAAAACACAAGGAAGAAATCCTGCACACAGTCCTTGGCAGGACACAAGAAAGGAAAATGGTACTTCACAGCTCCTATGAAAGGCTAGATTTTCTCTAAGATGAAAATTTCAGGCTTTGTATTATCCTTTATAAAACAAGATCCAGAAATATACTCTTTAAATATTCCTATTAGCAAATGACATGATTGTCTACCTAGAAAATCTTTTAAGGAATCTACACACACACACATACATGAGTCCAACAAGGTTGAATGAGGATAATTCAAAAATCCTATTTATATAAAATGAGAACAAGTAATTGAAAATTGACATTTTTCAAAATAAAACTTCAAGAACCAGAATAAACAGGCACTAGCTCATGCCTATAATCCTACTCAGAAAGCTAAGATTTGAGGATCCAAGTTCAAAGCCAGTCAGGGCAGGAATATCTATGAGGCTGTTATCTCCGATTAGCCATGGAAAAGCCCAAGGCCCTGCATTCAAGTCCCAGTACCTGCACATAAAAATAAAAAGATCCCAAAATAGAAATTCACAGGTAAAAACATAGCAAAGCATACAAAGGATCAATATACTAAGAACACAAACAAAATAGTTGTGAGAGAAGTCAAGAAAGACTTCAATGAAAAATCACTGTTCACAGATTAGAAGACCATTACAAGACATCCATGAGCTCCAACACAATTTCTGCATTGCATCCCATCCCTATCAAAATTCACAAAGCAGTATGCTTTTGTAAACAGACAAGATTTTTATACAATTTATATGAGGGGGAAAAAATAGCTTATCATGAGAAGACATTGTGGAAGAAATCAAACTACCTGACTTTAAAACTTAGAATTAAACCTGATACTGGTGGTTCACACTTACAATCATTAACTCCTCAAGAGGCTGAATCTAAGGATTCCAATTTGAAGCCGGCCCAAGCAGGACACTCTGTGAGACATCTCCAGCAAAAAGCCAGAAATGAACTATGGCTCAAGTGGGAGAGCACTAACCTTGAGCAAAAAAGCCAAGCAAAGCCAGGTGCTGGTGGCTCATGCCTATAATCCTAGCTACTCAGGGGGCTGAGATCTGAGGATTGCAGTTTAATGCCAGCCCAGGCAGGAAAGTCAGTGAGACTGTTATCTCCAATTAATGACCAGAACATCAGAAGTGTTGCTGTGCCTCAAAGTGGTAGAGCACTAGCCTTGAGCAAAAGAGCTCAGGAATAGCACCAAGACCCTGAGTTCAAACCCACAACTTCAGAAAGAAAAGAGAGAGATGAGGAAGGAAGGGAGGGAGGGAGAAAGAAAGGAAGCAAGCAAGCAAGCCAAGAAAGAGGATGAAACCCCAGTACTGGAACAGAAAAATAAATAAAATTTTTATTTTTAAAAAAGCAGCTTATTATAACTTTCTCTTCAAGATAGTGTATTTTGGCAAAGAAATAAGTAGGTCAATAGAATCCAGAAATGAACTCAACCCACACAGATACAGTTATGTGACCTTTGAGAAAGGTGTAAAAATGATTCATGAAAAGATGTTCAACAGTGTAAGAATGACTGTATGTAAAGAGAGAATAAAAGAATCATGGCATCACATCTTATGCAAGAATTGACTCAAATAATTGAAGACTTCAGGAATATAAAGCTATGAAACTCTTAGAAGAAAACCTTCATGAATGAGTACTAGGCAGCCTCCTTAAAAAAATAATACCAAAGTACAATCCATCAAAGCAAAACACTTCATCTGAATTTTTAAAAAATGCTTGTTTTGCCAATGATGTTTTTGAGAGAAGGAATAAATAAGCTAAACAGATAAAGTAGTTGCAAATTACATTTCCAGGAAAGGACTTGTATCCAAACTGTACCAAGAGCTTTCACAAGTCAACAATACAAAAACCAATTTAAAAACTGGGTAAAAAATTAAAGACACTTCAACACAGAAGCCACATGGATGACAAATAATCAATGAAAAGAAAAGATAGATGCTCATCATCATTAGCAATTAAGAAACTGCACATTGAAGACATAGGGAGATACCACTATGCACATATTATAATAACTAAACATTAAGGATGAAGAATAACTGGATTTTCACACATTGCTAGAGAAATGTAAAATAACAAAGCCATTCTGGAGGACGATTTGGAAATTCTAAAATACATACTTCTGTACAAAATGGAATTTTGAAAAACGTAACAATAGTATGAACAAAAAGTATCTTTCATTCTGTCTCTGTGGAATACAATAGAAAACTTTTCTGATAAACACTGAATAAACCTTCAACAAACCCACATCTCTATCAAGTTCATGGAAAGGAAGACTCGAAATTATAAAGATGTCCATTCCCAACCAACATCACTCAATATCCCAGTCTCTCTGGAGCTAGCCCATCTGGGTAAAGCTACTGATTGCTGACAGGCCCCAGCCCTACCCACAACCAAGCTCCTCACAGCAACTCCAAGCTAGAGGAAACAGCCACCTCCCTCTTTTGTGATACTCAAAGTAGATCCCCCTCTCACTGAACTAACATGGGAAGAGAGACATAAAGTGCTAGGTTAGGCAGAGCTTCCTTCTGCCTGCTCAAACAAATGATTTAAGAAACCAACCAAGCCACAGGAAAACCAAACACCACAAGCAAACCAGAGTCTCCACCAAGAGACTGGTTACGGACAAAGGGGAGACACAAGATTCCCCTCAAAAAAATTCAAAAAACTCTTTTTTCTACCTAATTTTTTAACTGTTTTCTATCCTTTTCATTTTTTGGGTTTGGTTTTTGACGTTTTTTAGTTTGTCTTTTTTGTTTTTTGGTTTGTTTGTTTGTTTGTTTGTTTTTTGCTTATGTGGTGCTGAGGAATCGAACACAGGGCCTCATGCATGCAAGGTAAGCACTCTACCACTGAGCCATCTTCCAAGCCCATGTTTTTTGGTTTTTTTTTAATATTCTCTTTATACTCTTTTCCCTTTTGGTCCTTTTTGGGGTTTTTTTGCCTTATTTAATTGTTATTCTGTTCATCACAGATATATACCTGTCTTCGTTTATTAGACCTTGTCCTTCATTTTGTGCATACTTAATTCAGATATTGATTACTCAATTCACAAAAGCCCAGCCTTAACTCCTTTAATTGTAGAATCATTTCTTTATACTTATCTAAGTTTTTAAGTGTGTTTCATTTTAAATTTTTTATTTTTCCTTTTTCCTTATCTTGCTTCTCCTTTCCTTCTATCCCTTCCCTCTCTCTGAAGTTAGGTCCTGGTTATATTCCCTCTCTCACTTTCCTTTCCTACATTCCTCCAATCTTATTTTCTCCTCACAATTCTCCCTGAACCTATTAATTTCTGGCCTGCTGACTCCTTCTTTGATTTATCTTAGTCCATTGATCCCTAGTTGTTTGTTGTTGAACTAGATTGTATCTGTTCGTACTCATTCTGATTGCTTCAATCTCTTTGGGCTCTGGTTGCTACTTGCCTTAAAATAGTGTTCTAGCTCAGCATTGGTTTGGTTATCATACCAAAAGGGGCAGAACAAGCAGAAACAAAAGAAAAATGGCAAGTCCAGCTACTTCAACTCTCACTCATGATAATCAGGCAACAGAGCAATTAATGAATAATAAAAAGAAGAGTTCCAAAATGCTCTACAAACACTACTGGTAAATATGCTGAATGAAAAGATTGAAAGCCTGAAAAGGTCTCAGTATGAGCATGATAGGGAAATGTGTGAGTGGGATAGGGAAATATGTGAGTGTGATGAAGCTAAACAAATATTAATACAGGAATATTGGGAGCATGAGAGGCTAACCAAGGATTAACACAAGAAAATTGTGAGCATGATGAGGCTAATCAAAGATTAGTAGAAGTATGTGAGCAGGATGAGAGTAGACTAAGATTAATGGGGGCATTCATGGAATCCACAGAGAGCTGGAGGTATCCAGGGAGGCCACAAAGGGAATGCTGAATGAAGTCCAACAGAAGGAAAGGGAGTCCAATGAACCAATCAACTAAGGGATTTGAGAATGAACACTGAAAATCAAATTAAGGAATTAAAGAAGTCCATACAAGAGCTAAAACAAAGTTCCAACAAATAATTTGAAACCAGCAAATCTGACCAATTAGAAGGAAAGGAAATAAAAAACAAAGTAGAAAGTCTTGACAGTAGACCATGCAGAAGATCGAATCTCGGGGATTGAAGACAGCCTAAATATTATACAAAAAGAAGAGACAACTATCCAAGACAACTCCAAGAAATATTATAGATCTATTCAACAGTTAGGAGGCACCATAAGAAGGCCTAATTTGAGGATAATGGGTGTAGAGGAGCACCTAGAGAAGTTAATGGTATATGAAATTTATTTAACAGGATCCTAGCAGAGAACTTCCAAAACATGCAAAAAGATAAGCCTATTCAGATACATGAATCCTTTAGAACCTCAAATAGACCAGACTAGAACAGGACATCCAACCATCACATTATAATCTACACAGGATCAATCCAGAACAAGGAAAAGATCCTTAAATCTGTCAAGGAGAAAAGATCAATCACCTATAAAGGAAAACCAATCAGAACAACTTCAGATTCCTCAGCAGCATCAATTAAAGCAAAAAGAGCCTGGAATGATGTATATGATGCCATAACAACAAACAACTATCAACCAAGAATACTGTACCCAGCTAGACTCTCCTTCAAAACAAAAGGTCAAATAAAATCCTTCCACAGCCAAGAAAAATTGAAACAATATATCTCCACCAAACCAACCCTACAAAAGATACTTAAAGATGTCCTAGAAAACCAACAAGACCACACAGAAAATCAACAAGACCACAATAAAGGCCAAGAAACAGTCCCCAAACAGAGAATCCAAGAAATAGAGGAAGAACCCAGTTAGCACAGCCCCCAAGAAGGTAGATAGCAAGGCAGGAACTACCAAAAACCTCTCAGTCCTAACTCTCAGTATTAATGGACTTAACTCTCCAATTAAGTGGCATAGACTGTAGTTGGATCAAAAAGCAAGATCGTTCTATCTGCTGCCTTCAAGAGACACACCTTGCCCACAAAAAGAAACATATTCTGAAAGTGAAAAGCTGGAATAAAATCTATCAAGCAAATGTCCCCCATAAACAGGCAGAAATTGCAATCCTAATATCAGATAAAATACTCTTGAAATTAAAATGAGTGATAATAAAGAAAGCCATTACGTACTAATTAAGGGGACCTCTCCCTCAGGAGGATATTACAATTCTAAATATCTACTCATCAAATAACAGAACACCCACATTTATCCAACAAACACTACTTTTGCTAAAATCACACACAGATCCAAAGAACTTTAACACACCACTATCCCCACTGGATAGATCAACCCAGCAAAAACTCAACAGAGAAACCTCACACCTAAACAAATATATATATCAGCTATACTTACCAGACATCTACCAAATATTTCACCCAGCAACATTACAATACACATTCTTCTCAACAGCACACAGAACATTCTCCAAAACAGACAACATTTTAGTTCACAAAGCAAAATTGTCCAAATTCAGAAACCTTTAAATTATGTCCTGCATCCTCTCACACCACAGGGAATATAATTAGAATTCAACACCAAAAGCCACCAAAGAAAATCCTGTAACACATGGAGGCTGAACAACACACTGTTGAACCATAGAAGAGATTAGAAAGGAAATTCAAATGTTCATGATATTTAACAAAAATGAACACACAAATTACCAGTTCCTCTTGGAAACAGCAAAGGCAGTACTCAGAGGCAATTTTATAGCTCTGAATTCCTACATCAACAAATTTGATAGATCTAAAATAAACAATTTAATGAGGTACCTGAAGCTCCTTGAAAAAGAGCAACAAGCTAAACCCCAATCCAGTAGATGGAAACAAATAATTAAAATTAAATCAGAATTAAATGAAATATAGTCCAAAAAAGTAGAAATCAGACTCAACAAAACAAAGAGTTGGTTCTTCAAAAAAAATAAACAAAATTGACAGGCCCTTAGCAAATCTTATTTAAAAAAAAGAGAGAACACACCAAAATAAACTCACAGATGAGAATGGTAACATCACCACAGAAACAACCAAGATTCAGACCATTATAAGGGAATACTACTCAAATCTGGAAGAAATGGATGATTTTCTAGGAAATATTGACATGCCCAAACTAAACCAAGATGACTTAAACCAACTTAACAGACCCATATCAAGCATCAAAATAGAAACAGCAATAAGAGAACTCCCACCCAAGAAAAACCCAAGACCAGATGGATTTACAGCTGAATCCTATAAGGCCTTCAAAGCAGAACGCACACCAATACTCCTCCAACTCTTTAGTGAAATTGAAAATGAAAGTTCACTACCAAACTCTTTCTATGAAGCCATCATAACCCTCATACCAAAACCAGGCATATAAAACTTCTCAACAAAATTTTGGCTCATCGACTTCAACAACTCATAAAAAAACATACACTATGATCAAACAGGATTCATTTCAGGTATGCAAAGCTGGTTCAATATACACAAATCAATTAATACAATTCATCACATCAACAAGAGCAAGGATAAGAACCACGATTATCTCAATAGATGCAGAAAAAGCATTCTACAAGATCCAACACCCTTTTATGATGGCAGCTCTGGAAAAACTAGGAATCCATGGAACATTCCTCAATATAATAAAGGCTGTGTATGACAAATCTACAACCAGCATTATTCTTAATGGCAAAAAGCTAAAGCCATTTCCTCTAAATTCAGGAATAAGACAAGGATGTCCACTCACTCCACTTCTGTTCAATATAGTATTCAAATGTCTAACTACAGCAAGAAGACAAGATGAAAACATAAAGGGGATCCAATAGGAAAAGATGAAGTAAAATTCTCCCTCTTTGCAGATGACATGATCTTGTATTTAAAGAACCCCATGGAATCCACTCCCAAGTTACTCAAGCTGATTTGAAACTCTGGCAAAGTAGCAGGATACAAAATTAACCATCAAAAATCAATCGCTTTTCTGTATGCCAACAATGAGAAGAGCTCAGCTGAACTCAGGAAAGCAACTCCTTTCATCATAGTCCCACAAAAAATAAAATACCTAGGAGTTAACTTAAGAAGTGAAGAACCTCTATGATGAAAACTTTTAAAACCTGAAAAAGGAAATTATAGCAGAACTAAGGAAGTAGAAAAACCCTTCTAAACTCCTGGATTGGGAGGATTAACATCGTGAAAATGGCAATATTGCCAAAGGCTGTCTACAAATTCAATGCGATACCTATCAATATCCCAACTTCATTCTTCAATGAAACAGAAGCAATCCAAAAATTCATATGGAGCAAAAACAGACCCCTAATAGCAAAAACAATCCTTAGCAGCAAGAACAGTGCTGAAGGAATATCAATACCAAATTTCAAACTCTACTATAAAGCCATAGTAATCACAATAGCTTGGCACTGGCACAAGAACAGACCTGAGAACCAATGGAATAGAACCGAAGACCCAGAAATGAACCGAGAGACTATAGCCACC
Source organism: Dipodomys merriami (assembly GCF_024711535.1). NCBI lineage: Eukaryota > Metazoa > Chordata > Mammalia > Rodentia > Heteromyidae > Dipodomys > Dipodomys merriami. Next base: position 5,054,955 of record NW_027206457.1, read on the forward strand.
TAATCTTTGATAAGGGAGCTAAAAAAAATAGAATGGAAGAAAGACATCCTCTTCAGTAAATGGTGCTGGCAAAATTGGTTAATCACCTGTAGAAAACTAAAGCTAGATCTTTATATATCACCCTGCACTAGAATCAACTCCAAATGGATCAAAGACCTCGAAGTCAAAGCAGATACCCTGAAAACATTACAGGAATGAATAGGAGAAACTCTACGACTCCTTGGCAAAAGCAAAAATGTTCTTAATAAAGATCCAGAAATACAACAAATTAAACAACGGTTGGGCAAATGGGACTTCATGAAACTGCAGAGCTTCTGCATGGCAAAGGGCATAACAAACAATATCAATAGAAAGCCCACAGACTAGGAGAAGATCTTTACTGGCCATACAATGGACAAGGTATGCAAAGCTAGTTCTAAGTATATCTAAAATATACTTAGAACTCAAAAAATTAAATCCCCTAAAAACAAATCCTCAAAGAAACAACCAACCTATTAATAAGTGGGCTAAAGACTTAAAGAGAGACTTCTCTGAAGAAGAAATAAGAATGGCCAATAGACATATGAAGAAATGCTCAACCTCTCTAGCCATAAAAGGAATGCAAATCAAAACAACATTGAGATTCCACGTCACCCCAGTTAGAATGGCTATAATCAAGAAGTCTAATAACAACAGATGCTGGAGAGGATGTGGCCAAAAAGGAACCCTACTGCACTGTTGGTGGGAGTGTAAATTTGCTCAACCACTTTGGAAAGCAGTATGGAGGTTCCTCAAAAAGATTCCACATAGAGCTGCCCTATCTCACTTTTAGACATTTACACAATCACAAACAAGGCCATACTAAAGCTACCAGCACAACTATGTTTATTGCATTATTCACCATAGCTAAGATGCCCCTCAGTAGATGAATGGATCAAGAAAATGTGATATATATATAATATTATATATATGTATATATATGTATATGTACAATGGAATTCTATGCCTCTATCAGAAAGTATGATACTACCTCATGTTAGGAAATGGAAAGGCTTAGAAAACATCATATTAAGTGAAGCAAGCCAGGCCCAAAAAAACATAGGTTCCGTTATCTGCAATAACTAGTATTGAAGGGTTAAAGTTTTGAGGCAGTGATGACTTGTTTGTTTAAACTAAACCTAAGATCAGTAAATTCTGTCTAGCAGAGCAACACGTGGTGGTAATCCAAAAACCTGGTTGGTTGTGTGCCTTTATAAACCCTTCAAATCTTTAGCTCAGAGCACTCCTCCTGGACTCTGCTGTGTCTGAATGTAGGACGAGGCCCAAGCTGCAGACTGTCTAAATAAAACCTTAAAACAGCTGTAGAGTCTGACTCTCGGTGGTCTTCTTGGTGGGGGTCCTGCGACCTGGGCACAACATATTAATGGGGGCTCGTCTGGGATCTCCCTAAGACCCCCAAGACCTCAGACTCCCAAGGTAAAGCAGCGCTGTTTTTGTTAATTTGTCTTGTCCTGTCATTTGTCTGTCTGTACTTTCATTTTCCTTTGTGAGGATGGCCAATCCGATTTGTATTGTGTAAAGGGTTGTCAAAGCAGATGCAATTGCATGACAGTCCTGGAGGAACTGGGAGACGTCCCAGATCCTCTTGTGGGCGGGGTCCTTGGAACCCCACTGTGTGGGGCAGGGGTCGGTTCGGTGTTGGGTCGGAACTGACCAAGAGGGCCTCCTAACCAAGGCCCAACTCGCCCACTGTGGGTCCACTCCTTCTGCTGTGGGGTGTGGGTGTGGAACCCAGCCATGGCAGGAGTCAGCAGACCAATTCAGGAGATCTCCACTTCGTAAGCTTTTTTTTTTTTTTTTTTTTTTTTTACTGTCAGGCTTCTGTGTGTTGTTTGTACTGTTTATTGTTTTTTTGGACTGTATGACTGACATGACTGGAAACCATGGGCACCACTCCATCTAGCCCCCTAGATTTACAAAAAGAGGAAAAGAGTAAAAGAAATTGTACCCCCTGGTTTTTCAGGGATATAACTTGGAAGAAGAAATGTTTCCTCCCCCACATTCCCCTTCCCAGGTTCCTTTTGTAGAACCTGAGAATGATCAAGAGGAGAAGGGAGCTATAGAACCCTCGGCACCTGCCCTTAAAGTTTCTGAGGTGCAATTCACTCGACGACGCCATGGGCTCAGCCCCACTTCTAATGTAGCTGTTTTTCCCTTATGCGCTGTAGGTCCTGTGGATGGGTATGGTCAATAGCAACTCCAATATTGGCCATTTTCTACCAGTGATCTATATAATTGATGCACCCAAAATGCCCCCTTTTCTGAGAAACCCCAGGATTTAATTCATTTGCTTGAAACTATTCTCTTTCTCATCAGCCCACTTGGGATGACTGCAGTCAGATTTTACAGGTCCTTTTTACCACCGAAGAGAGAGACCATATCTGAGGGGTGGCCTGGAAACATATCCCTGGCCCCACAAGAGCTTCCATCACAGATCCTGCCCTGATCACTGCCTATTTTCCTGAGATCCGACCAACATGGGACTACAATCCGGTTGAAGGGAGGGAGCGACTCCTCGTCTACCGCCAGGCTCTGTTGGTAGGTCTCAAGGCAGCGGCTCGCCGACCTACTAATATGGCCAAAGTTTATGATGTTAGACAGGGAGGAAGTGAAAGTCCGGCAGCATATCTTGAGCGGCTCATGGAAGCTTTTAGTCAATATACCCCATATGATCTTGAGACCCAGGAGTCAGCTCAGATGATTGTTTGCCTATATAAATCAAGCTGCACCAGACATAAAGCAAAAGTTGCAGGCTCTAGACAGACTTGGTGAAAAGTATATTAGGGATCTAGTAGCCATGGCAGAAAAAGTTTACAATAAGAGAGAAACAGAGGAGCAAAGACAGGTAAGGAAGGACAGAGAACATGAAATTGAGCATGAAAAGAGAGACCGGGCCAAGGAAAAGAAGCCAAACTTGTTGGACTCGTCATTATCACATGTCGAGCATACCTGGTTCACAGACGGCAGCAGTTTCATTCAAGATGGAAAAAGGTACGCGGGCTCAGCAGTCACCACGGACACTGAGATAGTGTGGGCAGAAGCACTCCCCCAGGGAACATCTGCACAAAGAGCAGAGCTAGTGGCACTAACAAAAGTCCTACAAATGAGAAAAGGGAAGAGACTAAACATTTACACAGACAGTCAGTATGCTTTTGCCACTGTGCATGTCCATGGACCCATTTACCAAGAGAGGGGGCTGCTGACAGCTGAGGGAAAGGTTATTAAAAACAAATGAAATTTTAAGCCTCATCTGGGCCATATGGGAACCGGGAACCAGCAAATATTGCCATTATGCACTGCCCTGGCCATCAAAAGGGAACTGATTCAATCACCAAAGGAAATAACTTGGCCGATCAGGCAGCTAAGGAGGCGGCCTTCCAGCCCAGAGTGGAAGTACTGACTCTAGTAGACCCAGGGCCATGAGCTTTGCCTCCTGAGCCTCAGTACTCCCAAGAAGACTTGGAGTGGATAAAGAAAATTCCCATGGCCTATAAACCCCCAGGCAGAGAAGAAAATAAAGACTGGTGAAAAACTGGTGAGGGGAAACTTATCTTGCCACAAAGATTGGGCAAGGGGATTCTTAAGAGAATCCATCGGGCCTCTCACATGGGAACCCAAAGAATGCAGGACTTGCTCTGACACTCAGAAGTAAAAATTAGGCAAGGAAATCCACTCATTGAGGACATTGTTAAAAATTGTAAAGCCTGTCAGCTCACCAATGCTCCCAATCAACCGGTTACAAAAGGAGCTCACCTCCATGGAGATAGGCCAGGTGTGTATTGGGAAGTATCATTACCTTGCTTATGTAACTGTAACCCCTCTGTATATTATCTTTGCAATTAAATATATATATAATAAAAAATGAAAATACAAAGAGAGTTCACAGACAGATTTTATTCAAGAAAGATGAAACACTCCAAACAGTAAAATTGTAACAACCTTTTAACAATATAAGAGTCTGAGTTTAGTCATATGAAAGATAAAAGTTAATTGTATCTCTAACACACAGAAAAATCAATTCCAGGAGGATTGAAACTAAATACAAAATGTAAATTTATAAGCTACTAGTATTTAAAATAATTGAAAAACTTCATGATCCTGGTGGATGATTGTATTTCCTATTTAAATCAAAACAACACATTAATGTATAAAGAAAGAAAAATTTATTAGGGTACACTAAAATTAATTATCCAGGCATACTGACATGCACCTCTAATCCCAGCCATTCAGGATATGAAAACCAAAGAATTTCCAGCCTTAGGCCACTGGGAAATATAAATAGCCTAACTCAAAAACTAAATATAAGAACAAAGGGCTGAAGAGATGGGTCAAATAGTAGCTTGCCCGGGGCCTTGGGTTCAACCCCCAGTCTGCAAAAATAAATAAATGAACAACCTCTGTTCAGCTCTATAAAACTCTTCATTCTATAAAACCATAAAACAGATGAAGAAATAAGCCACAAAATAAAAGAAAATATTCTCAATACCTATAACTGACAAATTGTGTCCAAATTGTAGATGATTCTAAAAAATGATTTAAAAGGAAAAAATATAATCCTGCCATGATGGCTCATGATGGTCAAATAAAAAACTGAGCAAAAATATTGACTGATAATATTTACTGCTGATAATAACCAAATGTTATTATGGAAATGGTATCATACATCTTATTATGAAACAGTTGTTTTTATTTATGAAGTTATATATCTATATATATATAAACCCACAATACCCTTAAGCTATTATTCTTGCACATGTATCCAGGATATAGGTTTAACAAATGTTCTTGGCAGCAGCATTCATAATAGCCAAAGCTACAAATTGTCTAAATGTCTGTTCTGCATGGATTTTTATCCAACAAAACACTATAATACATCATATTTAATCAGTTACAACTTCATATAACATGAATTACTCTCACAAATCTAAGCCAAAAGCAAAACCAAAAATACTTTGGGGATGGGGAGGCAGGGGAAGCATCTACCTCTTTTTACTCTATGAAAGAGAAGTGTATAGTATCATAGAGGAGAAACTAGAGTCTGAAGTAAAAGAGCAGTAGCATCCAGATTTACAAAAGAGGTCAGCGGAAGGCAGGAACTATACTGAAATCAAGCAATGACAAACAGCAGCAAGGAGTTCCAAAGCCCATCTCTGGCAGGGATGTGGGGGTAAGAGAGGCAGGGAGGAAGCTGAAGACTCCATTACAAAGTAAAGCAGATGACCCTGATGACAGCCTGCCAATTCTGGTTATAAGCTAAGTCCATACATCAAGCAAGCCTTAAAACCAGTGCAGAGAGAGAAGTTGTAATGGTGTTTAAAAAGAAATGTACTCATTGCCTTATTTATGTAACTAACCCCTCTGTTCATCACCATTACAATAAAGATAGAAAAAGAAAAAAGATAACTAATGTTTCTTGAGTTTCTTTTATTTGTATGTGACTTGATATTTTTACATGAATGTTTTACTTTTTCTGTCATTCTTATTTTCCCCCATGGCTTTACAACCTAATATATTTAGAAAGTTATACACTAAAGTTGTCAATTGCAATTTTATTTTCTCAATTATGACAAGAATTTTAAATATGTATTAAAATAACTATGAAATTACAAATAATAAAATTAATAATTTCAATTAAAAACAAACAGGGCAGAGATTTGATAGTGACAATGCTGATGAAGAAGGACATACTATCACTCTCATTATCTCAGATGGCAAGATGTCATCTTGAGAGCCTGTTGTTTAGGACTGACATATTCTAGGAACCCAAATAAAAGAAACACTTCTGGCTCAGAGAGTCCTCCTGGGACACTCCAACACAAAGATGGGAGATACCTACAAGCGGCAGTTAAGCAAAAGGAAAGTTTCTAACAGGAACCTGCAGACTTGAAGTTTTCAAAAACAGTGCCAGCAGCTTGGATTCACAGCTCCACCTCTGGGAGCCAGCAGTGGCAGGATAGAGAGCACCACCAGAAGCAGAGAGGTGTACCAGCAGTGGCACAGCAGTGGGCTGACAGCCTTAAAATTCAGTGCTCACATCACTCTACTCCACCCACTCTGTTTCATCAAGAGGTATGTCTTCAAGCACAGAAAGCAGAGGCTGTATAGAACAAGTGGGAATCTGCCTGGAGCACAACTGAATAGCCAATAACAGCCCCCCAGCACACAAAAAAGAGAAACTTCATAGTGATTACAACTCAGATGTGGGCAACCAATCCCTGACAGGGACTTGAGACTTATCTTGCTCTCAGTCATGCTGGGATTCTATCCTGGTTCCCTGAGTACTGGGAGGCTTGGTTACTAAGCCATAATCCCAGTGTTAAGAAACAACACTTGAACTCAGTCACAAAAGTCATATTTGAACACTAAAATTATTTTAGTTAGAAAAACATCAGTAACCATAACAAGCAAGTAAATTTAACAAGAAATTCTCACAAGAAAAAATACAAATGACTAATAGATACAGGAAGAAATGCTCAACATCCTGAGACTGAAACAAAGGCAAATCTAAAATATTAAGATTTCATTTTACTCCAGAAACGACTAGAGATAAAAAAAAAATCTGTGTGATCAATGAAATAAAAAGTTGGCTCTTTGAAAAGATAAATGTGTATAATAAACCCCTTAGCCTACATAACCCAAAGGAGAAGGGCCAAGACACAATGTAAGAAAATTAGAGGTGAAAGGGGGATATCACAACAAATATCAATGAAAATCCAGATGTGCATGAGGGAATTTGAAAACCTACAATCAAATAAACTGGAAAATCTAGAAGAAATGGATACATTTCTACATACATTTGACCAACGAAATTAAACCAAGGGGATAGAAACCATTTAATCAAATCTAACAAACAATAGTCTCCAAAAATGAAAAGCCTAGGATCTGATGGATTCACTGCTGAATTTTACTGACCTTTAAAAAACTAACACCACTGCTTCTCAAGCTCTTCTATGAGGTCAATATTTCACTCATACTAAACCAGAAAAGGATGTAAGAAATAGAGTTATGTACCAACCTGTTTGATGAAATTAGACACAAAGTTCTCAATAAAATATTTGCACACTGAACAACACTGTATTAGAAAGATCATACATCATATGAAAATGGTTATACTACCAAAATGTCCAGATTTGATTCAATGTCCATTGAAGTCCTAATGCCATTTTTAACTCAATGCTTAAATTCATATGGAAACATAAAAGTAAACCTGAGCAAGAAGAGCAACACTGTACTTCAAATTATAATACAAACCTATAGTAATAAGAACAGCATAGTAGCACAAAAACAGACAGGCAGACAGACACAGACACTCACACACACACACACACACACACACACACACACACACACACACACACACAGAGCTGAACAAAAAAACAGAAGATCCAAAAATAAACCCACACAGCCACAGCCATCTACTTTTTTTTAATGAGCTAAAAACATACATTAGAGAAAAGGCAGCCTCTTCAACAAATGGTACTAGGAAACCTGGATATCTACCTGCAGAACACTTAAACTGTACCCCTATTTCTCCTCCTGTGTAAAAATGAAGTCCAAATGTATCAAAGATTTTTAAGACCTGAAGCTTCCTTTGAAACTGTCACAAGAAAATATAAAGGAAGGTCTAGATGTTGGCATAGGCAGGCAATTATTTTCTGAATTGTATTCCAATTCCCCAAAAGTGAGAGTAAGAATCAACAAATGGGACTAAATCAAATTGAAGTTTTTGCACATCAAAGAAAATAATTAGAATTTAAAAAAGAAAAGAATTAGAATTAAAAGACAACTCATGGAAAGAAATAAAATCTTTACTAGCTATTCAACAGACAAAGGATTAATATCCTGAATATACAAAGAACTAAAAAAGCTAAACAGCACAAACAAAAAGCCTCAATTAGTTAAGTGGTAAAATGAATTCAACAGAAAATTCTTGAGAAAAAAATGAAAATGTCTAATAAATAGAGGAAAACAGAACTGGAAATATGTCATGAGTAGAATAAGCTGCGCTTTCTCAGGCTATAGTTTAAAGACCAGGCCAGTGCCAGTGGCTCATGCCTGTAATCCTAGCTACTGAGTAGGCTGAGACCTGAGGATCATGGTTCAAAGCCAGCCCAGGCAGAAAAGTCCAGGAGACTCTTATCTCCAATTAACCACCAGAAAACCGGAAGTGGTACTGTGGCTCAAGCAGTAGAGTGCTTGCCTTGAGCAGAAGAGCGCAGGGATAGCACCCAAGCCAAAGTTCAAGCCCCATGACCGACCAAAAAAAAAAGTTTAAAGACCAGTACCAGCACAAAAAGAAGAAAGAAGAAAAGAAGAGGAAAAAGAAGAAGGGAGGAAGTGGAGGGGGAGAAAAAGTAGAGGAGGGAAGAGGAGAAGTTGTTCAAATCCTGAGACATAATAAAAGCAAATCAAAACTACATTAAGATTTTATCTCACTCTAGTTGGAATGGTAACACCAAAAAATGAAAAATAAAAATACAGTAACAAATGGAAACGGTGAGAATGTGGTGCAGTGGGGAAGAACCCTTATATATTTGTTCATTGAGAATCCAAACAATTGCAACTACCATGGAAGTCAATATCAAGGTTCCTCAAAAAACTGAAAATAGGGCTAGGAATGTGGCTTAGTGGAAGAGTGCTTGTCCAGCATGCGTGAAGCCCTGGGTTCAATACCTCAGTACAACATAAACAGAAAAGGACAGGAGTGGCGCTGTAGCTCAAGTGGTACAGTGCTACCCTTGAGCAAAAGAAGCTCAGGGACAGTGCCAAGACCTTGAGTTCAAGCCCCAAGACAGGCAAAAAATAAAAATAAAAATAAACTAAAAACAGTCCTTCCTATGACCCGGCCATAACAACCTATGGCATATATTACAAGTATAAATCAATGTAGAAGATACTCACATACCCATGGTTTATTTCAGCTCTCTTCACAATAATCAAGGGATGGAATCTGGCAATGTATCCAACAACCAATTATGGGATAAAGCAAATATGGTATGTATGTGTGTACACACACACACACACACACACACACACACACACACACACACACACACACACACACACACACACACACACACACACAACATGCCCAGAGAATATTACTCAGCAACAAAGAAAAATTAACTTATGGTCATTTGCAGAAAAATGGATGAAATTGGAAAACATCATGTTGACTATGATAAGCCAAGCTCAAAAAGCCAATCACGCCTGTGATTACAGGCTACTCAGGAAGCTGAGATCTGAGGATCATGGTTCAAAGCCAGACTGGGCAGGAAAGCCCGTGAGACTCTTATCTCCAATAAAACACTAGAAAACCAGAAGTGGTGCTGTGGCTCAGTGGTAGAGCGCTAGTCTTGAGCTGAAGAGCTGAGGGATAGCGCCCAACCCCAGAGTTCAAGCCCCATGACCAAAACAAACAAAAAAAGCCAAATATCACATTTTTTTAATTAGACCTAAGATGATCAGATGATTATAATGACAATATAAAGGGAGATGAATGTAAAGGGGAATGATCTGACAGGAGATGTGAGGGAGGGAAAAGGAAAGGATACTGAGGGTTGAAGAGAACCAAAATATGTTGCATATTTTTATATGAAGACAACATAATGAAACCCACCAAACACTGCTTGAGCTGGTCCTGAGTCTTGAACTCAGGGCCTAGGTGCGGCCCCTGATTTTTTTTTTTGTTGTTTGTTTGCTTTTTTTTTTTTTTTTTGCTCATGGCTAATTCTCTACTACTTGAACCACAGTTTCACTTCTGGCTTTTTTGGTAGTTAATTGAAGATAAGAGTCACACAGACTTTCCTTCCTGGGCTGGCTTCAAACCACAATGCTCAGATCTAAGCCTTCTGAGTAGCTAGGATTACAAGCATGAGCCACCAAGCCTGACTGTAAGTACATTTTTAAGGATATATTTGAAGGTATGAAAATATAAAGAGAGGTAGGAAATGATACAATAACAATGATGAACTCTAATAAACTGAGAGATTATCATTAGGAGAGGCACATAGAAGACATGGAAAATCTCAGCACTAAAAGTCTTACAAAAGTCATAAAATTTTCTTAAAGATCCCTCAAGAAATGAGCTTCAAGTTAGTGGTTCATGCCTATAATCTTAGCTCCTCCAAAGGATAAGACCTGCTTGAAGCCAGCATGGGTAGAAAAGTCCTGGAGACCATCTCCAAAGAAATAGCCAGTACAAAGCCAAAGTAGTGGCATAACTCAAGTAGTAGATCACAAGCCAAGCAAGAAAGCTGGGCAAGAGAAAAAGCAAAACCTACAGAAAAAGTTTTAAAGGAAAAAGGCCTAGGAGCATTGTTCAATATAGTGTCCCCCTGACTATCCCCAGGACCTGAATACCACCATATGGTTAACATTTTCTGAACTATGTGTATCTAATTTGTACTATTGAAAAGAAAATTTTAAGCTTGTTGTGATGAGGGAAAAAGGGAAATCTGGGAAATTGTGGGGCCAAAGAATGAATCATTTAAAAAAATGAGATAAATGTAGTGGGCATGATTAAAATCCAGTGCTTAGGAAGCTAAGGTATATAGTAAGACTATACAGCCAAAGAAAAGGAGGAGGAGGAAAACAAAGAGGAGGAGGAAGACAAGGAGGAAGAGCCACTAGGAGGAGCCATATTGGCATACTAAATAAGAGTAGTGGGAGACACACATTACATTTTCATACAAAAAGGTTTTCTGCATATCAAGAGTTTGATTATTTGTAAATTCATTTGTTACCACAACAAAATACCAGAAGCTGGGTAGCTTAAACAGCAGATTGGATTTTTTCACAGCTCTAAAGGTTAGAAGGCCCAGATCTTCAAGGCACCAGCCTTCTGGTGAGGGCTCGCTTCCTGGCTTGCAGATGGCTACCTTGTCCTTATGTCCTCATATACCCTTTCCTTGGTGCCTCTGCCTGTGGAGAGAAAGAAGAAGCTCTTACTAGGACACTAATTCCATCAGGCCAGGGCCTTACCTTATGACCTCAATTAACCTTAATCACTTGCTTAGGAGTCCCATCTTGAAACGCAGCCATACTCCGGATTAGGGCTTCAACATATAAACTTTGGAAGCATATTCAGTTACTAACAACCTCTAAACACAGCAGTCTGCAGCTGTAGACTCTCCTTCAATAAATACGAGCATTCCCATACTACAGTCAAAAAGCCATACAAGTGAAATTTAAGTTTATAAACATTAAGACAAAATTATGCTGCTTTTGCTGCCATTCCTCTTCCTTTTCCCTTTCCTCTTCCTCCTCCTTTTCCTCTCCCTCTTCTTCCTCTTTTTTCTCCTCCTCCTCCTCCATTTTTGTCAGAAACACACCTCAGCCTCCTACGTGCTGGATTATAAGTATGCTCACTAGATTTATCTCATTTTTTAAATGATTCATTCCATAATAAAGTCAATGTCATACACCACCTTTAAGGGCTACACATAGGACTCAGAAAAAATAAAATTGGAACTACAAGAATGATTTTGTGAGAATCTGGCAGGACTACTTCAGTACTTGAAAGATTAGGCAGGATGAAATGAGAGTCCTTAATCACCTGAAAACTGGCAGGTAATGTGGGAACAGACTGGGTGCTACTAGGTGGTCTTCTGGGAAAATAATAATTCAAACACAGTATTCTCCAGCAGAGAAATATGCAAACTGCTTTCCTTTTGATTCAGCTAACATATGGCCACACAGTAGTCTCAATTTTGAGACTACTGTGCTTTACTATATTCCTCAAAACATCTACTAGAGATGATTACACCTGCGCATCTTAAGGATAGTGTTTGAAAAGGGAGCCACAAAATGAACTTTCCCAACTAAAATCTGCTCCCAGGCCAATATACTGCAAGAGAAAAGACTTTCTTAAATTTTATCAAAATGATCCTACCAGTAAAAACTACTAATATAAATGAAGAAATACTATATAACTACTTTTTAAATTACTGCACATTCTTTGATTACATCCTCAAGTCAACTGCAAATTATTCTTCCCAGAACTCCATCATTTCACAATTAAAAATTATTCTTCTGGGCTGTAAATGAAGTACAAACTCCTCTACCTAGCATTCAGACAAGTATAGTCAGCCCACTAAAAGTGTTTATATTTAGGAATTCAACCATCAAATATACTTAAAAAAAAAAACAAAAACAGGCAAGACAGGCACCGATGGCTCACACCTATAATCCTAGCTGCTCAGGAGGCTGAGATCTGAGGATCGTGGTTCAAAGCCAGCCCAGGCAGGAAAGTCTGAGACTTTTTTCCAATTAACCCCCAGATAACCGGAAGTGGTGCTGTGGCTCAAGTGGTAAAGTGTTAGCCTTGAGCTGAAGAGCTCAGGGACAGCGCCCAGGCCCAGAGTTCAAACCCTATGACAACAACCAAAAAAAGAAGCCAGGCTTTGGTGGCTCATGTTTGTAATCCTAGGACTCAGGTGGCTAAAATCTGAGGGTTGCAGTTCAAAGTCCGCCCAGGCAGCAAAGTCCATGAGACTCATCTTCAATTAACCACCAGAAAACCAGAAGTGGTGTTGTGTGGCTCAAAAGAGCAAAAAGCTCAGGGACAGTGCCCAGGCCCCAAATTCAAGCCTCACCAACCACCAACCAATCAAAACTAAATAAAAGGTAAGAAAGAAAGAATAAATGTGTACCAGGTGCTGCTGGCTCACAGGCATGTAATCTGTCACAGGCATGTAATCTGTAGGATTACACATCAGCCTGGGAAGGAAAATCTGTGAAACACATCTCCAATTAACCACCAAAAGGCCAGAAATAAACTTATGGCTCAAGTGTTAGAGTGCCCACTTTGAGCAGAAAATGCTAAGGGGCAGCACTCAGGCACTGAGTTCAAGCCCCAGTACCAGCACAAAGAGAGAGAGGGAGGTGGGGAGAGAAAGAGAGAGAGAAATCAAAGTGTCTTACTAAACATGTATAGGTTCTTCCCTTGTCATTATTTCCTAACCAATACAGTATAAATAACTATACCTAATATTTGTGTGGTATTAAATACTGAAAGTAATCTGGAGATGATTTGAAGTATAAAGGAGTGAGTGTATGTTAGATGAAAATGCTTTATCACTTCTTATGCCCAGATTTCCATATGGTGGGGAGGAGGGAAAGGAGGTGTCCTGGAACCAACCACTCCCCATTCAAGAACTACTCCATCTCCATAACCAAAGCTCACTGAATTCAACCCTATCTTTACTTCCAAAAAAATAACACCACAAATTCAAGGCTCTCTCCCATGCCTTTCTGATGAGCTCTCCTTTCCACCTGTCATCCAAAGCTTTTCCATTCTGTCACCTCCTTTTTAGCCCATTCTCAGACGACACCATACATGCCGATTTTCCTGAAGGTACCAACTATACATTAGAAATTTATTATTGTTCCACAAGTTCTTTCCTTCCCGTATTTTTCCTTTGTTGTTGTTTTACCACTGTTGTCTATGACTTAGACTTAATAGTCTATTTCTTACTGTCCTAGTTTATCAGACTTAATAGTCTATCCCTTACTGTCCTAGTTTATCAGTAGGCCACCCTATTATATTTGTGTAAACGTTTCTTAAATACTTTATTTACTAAGTCTGTATGCAATTTTAAATTTAATTATAGGTGCTTGTCCTTAGAAACTTAAACTCACATGTCTTTTATAACCGTACCTCATGTACATATCAATATAAAGGTCTAAATACTTTTATACTAACTGATGTTAAATGTTTTACATTTGCATACTTATAAATTACACTATTGTGTCTTCCTTGGAGGGGTACAAGGAAAGAGAGAGCCTGACACCCATAGGATATTTTGTGGTGGTTTTTGCTTAACATGCTCTTTAGCAACATGCTGCTAGACAAACATTTAAGTTCCTACTATGTGTCAGCTTTATTAATGTAGAGATTTCGTCTAGGCTCTCTATCCAGCAGTAATCATTTTTGAATGCACACAAATCCTACCCAGTAAGTATGTACGAGTGAAATAATGAACGTGGGCCCCCTGCCTGGGAGCAGTGTCTATGTAAATGGGGTGGGAACTAAGGCACTAAAGGTTATTAAGCAAATGAGCAAGGCTAATTTACAATGTAAGTCCTACGCCGAAAATGAAACAGGGCACACACGAACTACTTGGGTTACCAAATCTGGAGCCGTTTTATCAGTGGAGTTCCACGAGGTTCCCAGAGGTTCACGGAGGTTTGTGGGGAGAAAGTCTCCCATCACTCCTCTAGCGTGGACGCGGGGCCCGGCCTGAGGACTGGGATGCTGGTACATCAGTGCCTGGGGCTGCGCCCCGCCACCCTGGAAGCCTCCGGGAGCTGTCCTCACCCACCATGGCTGGGCAGGTGACCTCACCTGGCACTAAATGGCAGGTGGCTGAGCAGGGCTGAGCTGGCAAAGTTTTCACCTTGACTTGAGGTCCTCAGGCAGAAGAGTGGGAAGCAAAAGAGGGTGGAGGGGGACGGGCCAGGGGGTCGGTGTCACCCGCGTGCCCTCAGGCCCGGAGCTCAGACAAGCCTCCCGCCCACTGTCCCTCCACCCCCACCCCTAACGGTCGCCCCAGGCGCGCGACGCGCTTCCAGAACAAGACCTGGAACGCGCAGCCTGGGGTGGAGGGGTGAGAAGTGGGGAGGAAGGGAGGAGGAACAGGAGGCTCGCGGACGGGGGGGGGGGGGGGGGGCGGGGGAGCAGAGCGCGCGGGCGGAGGGGGCGGGGGCGGAGCGCGCGGGCAGAGGGGGCGGGGGCGGAGCGCGCGGGCAGGGCGAGGCGGGGGATGGGGGGGCGGGGAGCCGGGCGGGGCGGGGGGGGGGGGGGGGTAGCCGGGCAGCGGTGACACATGCGCACGAGGCGCAGCCGGCACGCGGCGCTCGCGCTCCCTGCTTAAATGAGCCTGGGCTCCCCACGTTCGCCACTTCAGTGGAGCCCCGCGGTGGCTGGAGGCGGGCCGAGCGGCCGGGGAGTCCCGCGCTTCGCGTCAGCCCTGCTCGCCTCCCGGGCGATCGAGGCGGTGCCCGTCGAGGGAAGAGAGTCAGGCAACGTGGGGACCCGCCACGGGGATCGAGTTTGGCGGGCTGAGAGACCGAGCCCTACTCCGCGAGGAGGCAGCCCGTGGCCGGCGATGGGGACAGAGCGGGGCTGCTGCCGCGCTGGGCCGTGAGCGCCGCGCCGCCCCGCTGCCGCCGCGGCCCCTCACGAAGCGCGGGCCGCTGGGGAACATGGCCCTGGAGCAGCTCTGCTCGGTCCTCAAAGGTAAGCGGCCCTGGCGGCGGACGGCGCCCCCTGCGGGCCGAGGCCGGCGCGGGATCTGCCCGAGCTTCCGCGCCCCTTCTCCGCGCCGGGCATCCGACGCGCCCCTTTGTCTGGCGGAGCCCTTGCGCCGGGCCCGGGATCCTCCTGCTTTCCGAGCGCTCCCCCTCCAGCCCTTCGGGTCTGGCTAGGTCGTGCGGGGACCTGGCGGGAGGTGGCATACCCTCGGGCAGCGGCGGCGCTGGAGGCCCCTCGGCGACCCAGAGGGGGCCCCGATCCAGTGCGCTCGCGCCTTCCGGAGCTGTCTGCACGTCGCTTTGCTAAGTTGCGGGATTCGCGGCGTTGAGGCGAAGGCCTGTCCTGCAAATGCGATAGCGAAAAGTAATTCCCTGCAAACCTAGCCCCCGCCGAGACGTCGTGGAGCGGTTTTCGAAAAGCCCCGCGGCCCCGTACCTCGAGGCCTTCCCGGCCGCCGGGCTCCCACCTGCTGCGGCCGTGGAGGCTGCGGCACCACTGCGGGCTCCGGGGGCGGCGCGTGCATGCCGCGGACCCGGCTCAGTCGGCCCGGAGGAGCGCGGCTGCTCCGGCGCCCCAGCCGCTTCCCGAGACGCGTGGCTACCCCGACCGGCATTCCGCGAGCTGCCTCCCCGAGATCCCGAACACCCTCACGCTGGTAGTTGATACTTATTTGTGCCGAGATTTTGCCCAGTACGCAAAGGGCTGGTACACACTAACCGGTTTGCACGTCCCGGTAGGTATTATTTTAGATAAACTAGTATAGATAATTTAGGTTGCGATGAAAAGTTGCTTCAGTTCTCGGGGAAAACCACATCCCCGATCCAGTAAAAGACTCCCCTTTTTTCTCTCGTGATTTAATTGGAAATTGAATATCTGAATACTTGTATTGGAAAATAATCTTTTTATGTTAATGAGGAAAAATATGCTGTTAGCATCATGCTTAACTATTCATTATGCTTAATATTTGTCCAAAAACAAATTCTAGTGTATTCCCTCTATGTTAACACCTCTTTCTAACCTGTTTTATTAGAAACTCCTGTGTGTAATTTTACTTGTAATTGAACAAATTACATGTACAAACGTGTTCTAATGTTTATTCCTAAATTTGAGATTCCAGCTATTTACAAGTTTAACTACCTAACTATGTATATACCCATATATTCAGCTTAAAGTAACCTGGAACTTTCCAGCTGGTGAATATTTCAGTTAACCCACAAAATCCTGTTTCTGAATGAACCCCACTGTAAAATAAAATAATGAAAATGAATATCTCTAAAATTCTGAGTTATCTGTAACTCCACATGCACCGTAGCATTTCTGATAATGCTGCTTAGCAAGATTTCTTCCTATGTCCTGACTGTGCACTCATGTAGGTATCGACCTCTCCACTACCCATGTCAGAGCAGCCTAGGAAGAAATCACTTGGTTCTGTTACACTGTTTTAACCGCAGAACTTGGCAAAACAGCTGGCCTAGGCAGTGGCAGAGGCTACTTCTCCAGCAGTGACAGGAGTCAATCACAGCTCTTTGCTGGTGCCTTTGCAGTTGGTATGCACTGCCCTCTCTGGCCAAAACGAAGCATGTTCTTGTTGCAAGAAGAATTCTGCGATGGTAGCATAGCCACCGTGAAAACAATATAGTATCTGGCTTTTTTTTTTTTTTAATGTCACTCAACTTAAAACTATTTTTACATGGTGGAGTATTTTTACAGCTCAAGCAGAATTGTATACTCTTGTGGTAAATCTTACTTAGAGCACACTACTTTAAGTCTCTTTGTGGTATTTATGTGGAAAAGCCAGAAATGGGTCTGGAATTATATCCCCCCTCCCCCAAAAATCAATCTAGGAAGGACAGACTGACAGAAGCAAAGGGAAATTTGACTTACCACACACCCATTTGTGTCATTTAATTTTTAACCAAAGACTATGTTTATAGCCTTATAAACGTTAATATTTTCAGTTTTTAAAATTAACTTTTAAGAAGTCAGCCTTTCCAAATGCTACTATTCATTATGTGTCCCAAGTCATGAAAAAAATACTCCTGGAGTATTTTACAGGATGAACTATTTCCGTATCAACAGGTCATCTGACACAATTATTGAGCATCTGCACAATTATGGATATATCTGTGGAAGTCTTATTTGGAAAACCATAATCCGTTTCTGTTAAAACAGTCAAATTTGCATGAGATTTCAGTAGAAAGTAAGTTTTAGTTTTTAGGCTGTCACTGCTTCTATTTGTTTTACTTTGAGCAGTGAGGACAAAAGCATAACCTCTGTGGTTGAAATCTTTCACTAAGGTACTTGCAGTGATTTATGACCACTCCAGGTCTTACAAAATTTGAGCTAACCTTCTGTCAAGTTAGCTAAGTAATATAGTTCCATGAAAATACATTGGGATTATAAACCAGGTGTTTGCTCTTCAACTGCACACTTTCTTCAGGAGATCCTTTAGACTCAGTAAGATTTAAAGCCATACAAACTATAAAGAGGTAACAGCAAAAATATCCTTGGTCCTATATGTTTTTAAAGGTTGTCTAAATTTTAGTATTAGTTTCTGTTCTTCTTTCATCTTAAGAACATGCACTAACTTCAGAGAAATAAAAATGAACTTGGCCTGATCTGCATGCCTGAATCTCATCTACTCCAGAGGTGGAGATAGGACCCTTGTCCAAGGCCAGCGAAGGTAAAAATGAAAGGCCTTACTTGAAAAACAAAACAAAAAGAACTAGAGCATGGCATATGTACTACATATCTTCCCTAACAAGCTTAGGGCCATGAGTTTAACTGGCAATACTGCAAGACAATTTTTTTAAAATTTTTTCTTTCTCTCTACAACTGGAAAATGTTTTGACACTGTAACTAGAAAGCCTCCTTAAATAATGTTTTCATTATAGTATATCCTCAAGGAGAAGCCAGTTTTGATTTGGAATCCAAACTTTCCTCTTGGGGAAAGAAAAGTGTGTATTACAAGTAAATGAAGTTTAGATCAAATCTACCTTTTCAGCCCTTTTTTCAATAAGATAAGGAAGTGGTGGATTATAAATAAAGCTCATATCAAGAATGTTTATTTATTTAATCCATATTAGGGTTTGAAATCAGAGCCTCAGGATTTCTGGGCAAGTGCTCTTCCACTGGAGCCACCTACCTGATCCTCATCCTCTGTTGGGGAAAGGGGGCAGGAGGATCCTACACATTCAGCACAGTATCCTATTTTCTGTTTAGGCTCCTACAGAATTATTACTGATGTTAAAAACCTGTTTCTGAGGTACTTTGAGATCTTTGTTAGTATGAACTTTGAAATAGGAAAAAAGATCCTAAGATATTATCAAGTCCACGTGGTGGACTGAGAAAATACTTCTAACAAAATGAGCAATAGATATGCGCAAGGTTGCTATGGCTGATGGGAGGTTTTGCTCTCTCTATTACCTTGAACATCTGGGTAACTCACCAGAGAATTGACACTTTCAACATATTTGGTATATTGTTTACAAAATTATAGAGTGAAGACGGTTTACTAATGTGAAAGTTCAAAATTTTTTGCTGATCAAAATGACATTAAAATGAGTTGGTTTCAATATGCCTAGGGCAATATATTAGAAATTACAGCACTAGTAGATGGCAGAGTCTTTTCAGCTGTGACCTAATCACGTTAAAATTTGATGACTTGCTGTGGGTATCAGAGAGGACTCCTTTAATCAAAATAGAGAATATGAAACTGCCATGTCAGAGTGATTTGACTAATAGTTGTTACAGTGTGGAAGAAGGAGAAAACATTCTGCTAGTGAGTTACTCTTAGAGACTGACAGTGTGCTGTGCATGAACAGGCTGGAGAGATCCTAAGGTTTACCATCCATCCTAATACAGTAAGATTGAGTTTGAGTAATCGGGATACTTTTCTATTTGTTAGAACAGTTTATCAGAATAAGTTACTACTGTGTCAAGTGATTAGACACCATTTTGCTTTCATTATAGAAAATAGTAGCATAGCAGGCACTGGTGGCTCATGCCTGTAATCCTAGCTGCTCAAAAGGTTGAGATCTGAGGAGGGTGGTTTGAAGCCAGCCAGGGCAGGAAAGAAAGTCTGTGAGACTCTTATCTACAATTTACTACCAAAAAAGCCAGAAGTTGATCTATGGCTGAACTGGTAGAATGCTTGAGGGGGAGGGGTAAAAAAAGAAGGACCAGTGAGGTGGTGGTTACATTCTAGCATGTTGTGTTAGATATAACCACCCTATTTCCTGCTTAGATGCTTAAAACTGTAAGGATTAGAAAGAGCCATATTTTGTTACCACCAAAGGTAAATTGAAGAGCTTGAGGAAAAATTTATGGACTGGATATGTGAAGAAAGGAAAGAAATACCTCAGTCTGTTCTCATCCTCTGATTTATGTTCAAATGAAAAGCGGGGTTGTAGGTAGAGGCGGTTACTCATGCCTATAAAAATTCCAGCTACCTGAGAGGAAGATCAAGAGACAAAGTTAGTGAAAGCTCAACTCAAAAACAAGTACTGAGGCACTGGTGGCTCACATCTGTAATCTTAGCCACTCAGGAGGCTGAGATCTGAGGATCAATGTTCAAAGCCAACCTGGGCAGGAAAATCTATAAGACTCTTATCTTCAGTTAGCCACCAAAAAGCAAGAAGTGGAGCTGTGGCTCAAAGTGGTAGAGTGCTGGCCTTGAGCAAAAGAGCTCAGGGACAGAGCCCAGGCCTGTACTCATGCCTCACAACTGACAAAAAGCAAAAACAAAAAACAAGTTATAAATGAAAGGACTAGGATTATAGCTCAGGTGGTCATGAGATTCATTCTCAGTATCTTAAAAAAAAACAGTTTATATGTGACTACTTAGCTAGAGGTGTGTACTTATTAGTGCAGGGCTGTCAGTATAGTATATAATCAGGATCATGCTTGGTCACTTTATGTAATCATCTAATTTGCACAGAATGTTATTATGGGCCAGGCAATGGAAATATATTAGGAAAGAAGACAAGACCTCTTTCTAGTAAGAAGAAATAGACAATAAGCATCCTTCTCATCAGATAATGTATGTTAATGAAAATAAAGCGTGAAGGTGAAACTGCAAGTGTATTTGAAATTGGGAAAGCCTCGATAAGACTAGAAAGAGAATCAGCCATTTGGAGATTAAGTTTTGTCTCTAAGGCAAGAACTAGCTTGAGATGTTGAAGTGATGAAAAGAAGACCTGTGTAGCTATCATTAACAATCTGGAGGTCAGAGGGGTAATCAGGTGCCAGATCACACAGCACTTCTGAAGCCAGAGTAAGGATGGTTTTATACTAAATGTAATGGAACAATTGGAAGATTTTATGAAAGGCTGTGATGTAATTTGTTTATATTTTGAAAAGATCACTAGCTGTTCTGTACACAGCCAGAGCGGACTATAGCAGGAACTGCTAGTCACCAAATACTGTTTTACCCTTTTTCAGTAGTTCTGTGGGTTTAAGTACATGATTGTCCAAAATAAAGATTGTTCCCAGACTTAGGATGACTGACTTAGGCTGTGGGTACTTTGGGGAAAATTAAATTTTTTGCTTTTAGATCTCAAAGTACAAGTGTTGGGGGTTTGTTTTATTTTGGTGGTATGGGGGATTGAACTCAGGGCCAAATGCCATATCATTTGAAACATGCCCCCAATCCTAGGCAAGTGTTTTTACAGGAATGTATTATGCCATATTTTCATACTTGTTAATTGGGATGCAAACATGGTAACTTACTGTAAACAAAGTTATGAGTTGGAACTCTAGCATCTATTGAATCATAAAATGAACTAGAAAATGAAAGTCACACACATTCATATATTAAGAGCAACTAGTGTGAACTTGAAAAAAAAAAAAAAGCTGAATCTCAAGAAGAGTCCCGAGACACTAAATTCAAAATGGAGTCTGGTAACTGCTGCTGAGGAGGATGGGGGTATGTTTCAAATGAATTTACTGTCTGGCCTGGGTATGTGTGGTTTTTCCAATTCCCAAGAAGAACATCCCCTGAGAAGTCCCATTTTGCCACCCAGACTGGACACATGAGCACTGGTCTGTCATCAAATTTAGATACCAATCAGTTAGGTCTGAGTACTTCTTGTATCCTCTTACTGCATTTATTTAAGGGATTTTGTCTAAATAAAGCTGCTTCCTCCTTGTTCTTTCCAATCACACTTTTGTAGAAATTGCTTGCTGAAATAAAACCTTTTTAGTCTTAAAATCTTCCCTAGGGAAGCCGGGTGCCAGTGGCTCACAACCAGTAATCCTAGCAACTCAGGAAGCTGAGATCTGAGGATCACAATCCAAAGCCAACCTGGACAGGAAAGCCTGTGAAACTCTTAACTTCCAAAAAAAGTATACCTGGCTCAAGTGGTAGAGCACTATCCTTGAGCAGGAAGCTTAAGGACAATGTCCAGGTCCTGAGATCAAACCCCAGAACCAACACACACACACACACACACACACACACACACACACACACACACACACACACACACACACACACACACACACACACACACACACACACACACACACACACACCTTCCAGGTCCTGAGATCAAACCCCAGAACCAACACACACACACACACACACACACACACACACACACACACACACACACACACACACACACACACACACACACACACCTTCCCTAGTAACTTTTATTGTTATTATTCCTTAGTGTCTGAAGTAGAATCCAAAGGCCCTTCCTATCCTTCCCAACACATCTTGAACCTGGAACAACACTTGGACCTCTCCAGAGGCCCCTTGAACTCAGTTGTCTCCCTGGTGTTACCAGGCATGTTGGGCTGTTCCTCTTAGATAAAGACTCCTGTGCTCCAAGTTGTCTTGGACACTCTATTTCAATTTAAGAGTGTACTTTTTCATTCATATTATTGGGCCTCAGTCCATAAAGGTTAAGGTTGTTCTAAATTGCACAGGAAGGGACTTTTTCATGAGACAAAAACAAAATGAGTAAAACAGTTTCCAGACCCTCTTCTGGGTAGTCACTTCCCAACACTCCAGCTTCTTTCTTGACTAAAAACTCTGGTTCCAAAAACGAATGGTTTAGGTCTCAGACCTAAGTCAATCCAGGGTGATTTAAAACTTTTCTGGCCAAAATGGATTCTAAAACTTGTACAATTAGGACAGCTAATACAGCAGCCCTCTAAAAGCCATTAAGAAATTCTCTTTTTTAATTAAAAAAAAAAACTTTTTATTAGGGGCTGTGAGGTGGCTCAGTGGTAGAGCGCTTGCCTTGCATGCCTGAGGCCCTGGGTTCGATTCCTCAGCACCACATAAGCAAAAAGAAAAAAGCTGGAAGTGGCGCTGTGGCTCAAATGGTAGAGCGCTAACCTTGAGCTGAAGAGCTGAGGGACAGCGCCCAGGCCCAGAGTTCAGGCCCCACAACCGGACCCCCCCCCAAAAAAAAACTTTTTATTAGTATACAATAATAGTATGAGGAGATTCTTTAATTATATTTGAAAGCTTCTAAGTAGGCCCAAGAATCAAATGTTACTTCTCTCAAAAAAAATTAGAAAAATAGTTATAAAAAGGTACGTGTAACAATAAAAAGCTGAATGCACCAGTTCTGCAACAGTGCTGCCACCCCTATCCCCTTGCAGACCATCAGCTCCTTTCTGCCTACCTCCTACCTCCCCTCTACTCCCCTCTGCCCTTCTTCATATTCTCTAAGCTTCCCTCTTTTCCTTTCCGCACCCCTGCTTCCTTTCTCCCAGCACTGTACTCTTCCCTAATAGTGCCCTGTAAGACTTATTGACTGGAAATGGACAAGTTGTCTATACCCTTTGCAGTAAATTGGAATGTTTAGTCATTGTCATAGAACTCAAACATCTTAGCCTCATCATTAACCTAGAAACAGGTCTTTCACATTTTCACCAGCTTACATGTTTGTAGGAAATGTCCTTATCTAGGAATGGATCTGACCCAGAAGCCTAAGATTTGTTGAAGTACCAAGAAATATCAGCTAAAAGCCATTCTTAATTTGACTGTCTCTGGACTACAGCCATACAGTACTGAAGCCTCAGAAAGGTGAACAGGCTCTTAGAGATTTGAACAATCTTTTTTTGCAGAACTGAGAAATTAAAGGAATTGCAGTGAGACTCTGAGCTTGTTTACCTTGGTCTTTGGCTGGACTCTGAGGCCCCTAGCCCCTAATCAAACAAGGAGATATCAGTTGTTCACAACAATATTCCCATGAAATAGGCTTTAGTTAGCAAAAAAAAAAAGAAAAGAAAAGAATAAAGACTGGAGTCAGTCACACCTTAGATTATTAGGAGAGAACCCTAAATCGGTGACCCTCCAATTAGAACAATTAAAGGACGACACTCCCCCTGCTTCTACATCTCAGTCAGAAGGCCTAGTTACTTTGTCAATGTTTGCTCTCTGTAAATACAATGACAATTGAATTGCCTCAAATAGAGATAGTTAGACCCTTATAAAGCTACTTCACTCCTCCCTTCAAACTATGGGTATTTCAGGACACTTAAACCAACCAATTTGAGGAATTAAATTTTAAAACTGGAATGAAGTTTCTCCCATGAGGCATGTCTTAAAGACTTGGTCCCAGTTGGTGGCACTATGAAGAAGTGGCTGGATCATAAGGACGCTAACCTAATCAGCTAATTGGTTGTTGAATTCATGGCTGCTCGAGTTGTTAAGTGGTAGGACCAGGTTGAAGGAAGTGTATTTGAAGGGGTATTTGAAAGGTACACCTTGCCCTGGCCCGTCTCTGGTTGCCGTGAAGTGAACAACTCTGCTTGACTCCACTCTCAACCATAATGTTCTGCCTTGCCTTAAACCAAACACAGTGGAGCCACAGATCATAAACAAACCTCTGTAGCTATGAGGCAAAATAAATCTTCCCTTAAAGTGTTTTTCTCAGGTATTTGTCAGTGGACAACTAACTATAACTAGCAAAAGTGGTTCTATTTCTGGCTGATATCTAGGGTATTGTCTATCACTAACGTAAACACTTTTATTTGCCCTCCCCAAATCCTGAGTTTCTCCAGATGATTGGAGATGCTACCCAACCTATGATAGTTCCCAGATTTTTTCCATACCATTTTCTTCCCATTTAGGCTCTATCTCAGGAAGTCATTGTTTATTCATCTCATCAGTCCCCATACCTGAGGGAGAAGTTTTTTGCAAGTATATTAGGCCCATGCATCTCTTTGATCCAAAAGAGAGAAATGATGCTATAATTAACTCCACCAAAACGTCTTGAGCTTGTAAGTACCTCACCAGGTGTGTCCATCTAGCTATCAGTATCAGCCCTACCCATCCTGCATTTTAGGAATTCCAGGAAGAGCCTTTGGGTACATTCCAACACTGAAGCTAGTCATATCCATTCAATACCTCAGTTAAAATCCAAGTAATCATAATAATTCTGAATAAATGGATATTCATTAGATAAGTATTGCTTTTACTTCAGTTACTACCCAGAAACATGTTACTTTCTCACTCAATTCCCTTATTATTTTAATCTTCCTTTCTTTCCTTAATAGGTAAAATAACTGTCCAAGTAATTCTCCAGGACTTCTGGGTTTCAAATAACATTCTAAGTAGTAATTTTATCTTTATAGTACTTATTGAGTTGGCCAGAGTTGTCTCTTGATTAACAATGAAAAGAAAAAAAGACTGATTTTTTTCCACAGTGGAAAGTCAAATCTTTAAACTGAGCAGCCTTAGAGACAAGGCTCTCTGCCACACATTCAGAGTAAAAAGGGAAGAATAAAGGAAGTAGCTTTGATTATTTGTGCTTTACACCCTGAGTGATACCTATCCTTACTATTTGTTGAACTCATTTTAAGTCAGACCTGTATACTGGTTATTATGGGGCTAAATTAAACTCTAGAGCCAGCAGTAAAGGCACAAATGAAGGTATTACTTTTTTAAATATCAGCTCACAAGCAATTATAACATGACCAAGTTTTATAAATTTTCCTTGGGAGTGAAATTCTACCCCAAAGAATCAATGAACTTCTGAATATATTGTAAGAGATTCTGGTCCTTTTGGTAAGAGAATAGGGGATGCTGGGACATAGATCAAGCCTATAGACAAAACGAAGCATTACTTCATGACCTAAATAATTCTAGTGTTGGCATTAATGGAATTTGTTTTAATACCAATGTGATTATAGCTCCAGTGATGTACAAAGATCCTGCTATACAAGTATGGAAGCTTTATTATGATGTGGAATTTAGAATGACTGAATGCCACTACTGTAGCTCCAAGAATTGTATCAGTAAATATTTCTATCCTAAATTACAGTGCAGATTTTCTTTATTCTTTATATGTCATTTTTCTATTCACTGACACAGCCCATTTGGTTGATTGAGTTGTGAATAGTAATTACTTGAGAAAAAAGATAATTGTAAACAAACTACTAACTTGTGAGCGGACCTCAAAGGAAGAAAATAACATAATAGGTTTGTTTTCCTTTGCAACTTTATTTTCATTATGATTGTTCTGTCTTTTGTATAAATTTCATACATGAGTTATTTTATAAAGACATACTTTAGTTAATCATTGTGTATTCAATTTTTAAAGCATGATTCATCTTTTTGTCATGGTTGTGTATTGCTTTCCTGGTTTCTGTTTGTCATTTCTTACCCTGTCTGCTGGCTTTGTGGCTTGCTTTAAAATGTGTTAGGTAACTGGTCAGAAGTTACACTAGTGATTCTGAAAAGTAGAGTATACTGAACACATTTTGATCTAGTTGATACAACCTTATCAGTTACTACCCTAGACAAACTGGTGTTGACTAAGGTCAACAAGGATGTAAAACCAAAGATGGAGGACAAATGCTTAAATTTTATGATGTAAACTGAATGTCAAGAACTATATCTTTGTACATTGATGACCTTGGTTAGGAAATACCAAAGACATGCTTTGGAGTGAACAAAAATGTGACTATCTCCCATCACTTGGCAAACTGACTATCTCCCATCACTTGGCAAACTTGTACCTCCATTTCCCTCATTCCTAATCTCCTGTAAATGACTGCTTGCAGCTGACCCTACATTTCCACCATCAAAACTCTGCTTCAGCACATTATTTTTGCTTCCTACATTATCTTTTCTCTTCATTAAGTTAGCCTTCACACAACATTAGAAACTTAGATCCAGCAATGCAACAGTCTAGTTTCAGAAAAACAAAACACCTATAATGGTTTCTTTTCCTTTATATTCAAAAGTTCACACATGTAAGATGTTTTACAACAAGGTCTTACCTACGTTTCTCCAACATGCTATACAACCATTCCCTTCCACATATCCAGCCTACTGTATTATTCAGAGTTCCCTGACACTTGCTACAAATTAACTTCGTGCCTCCATGTTTTTAGAGGTTTAAGCTATTTCTTTCTTCTGTTCCTGGGCTTATAATTTTTTGGTGAGGATTTCCTCAATATCCCCCTCAATCTCCAGCAGAATGAATGGTTTCCCCCACACATACCCCGTGCATCCATTATATGTTCTCTGTGCTTCCTGATGAACCTCTTTCACCTTGTATCGTTGGTGGTCTTTGATAATAGATTGCTTGCAGATATCAATTGTCCTAGTACCTAATGTTTATTTAGAAAATTCCTAGTATATAAGATGTGCGGGCTGGGAAGGTGGCTCAGTGGTAGAGTGCTTGCCTTGCATGCATGAGGCCCTGGGTTCGATTCCTCAGCACCACATAAGCAAAAAGAAAAAAGCTGGAAGTGGCGCTGTGGCTCAAGTGGTAGAGTGCTAGCCTTGAGCTGAAGAGCTGAGGGACAGCGCCCAGGCCCAGAGTTCATGCCCCACGACCACCCCCCCCCACAAAAAATAAAAAGATGTGCTCTGCTTTTTTCATGTAATTTTCACTGTGGTATCTGTACATCAGCATGATTTTACAAATAGGTATTCACAGCTGAAACAAGGCAAAACTTGAATCCCAGCCCAGATTTACTTCCCTCCTGAAGTCCATACTCTTAAGCATTTGTTGATTTCTCTACTGTGTACCCCCAGGCATGCTCTTCAGGAGCAGATCACTCAGAACTTTTGAGGGGTGGGGTTGGTAGTATACTTTGCATGAAACAGGAGACTACAAGTTTATAAAAAAACAAAGTGGAGGCTGGGAAGGTGGCTCAGTGATAGAACGCTTGCCTTGCATGCGTGAGGCCCTGGGTTTGATTCCTCAGCACCACATAAGCAAAAAGAAAAAAGCCAGAAGTGGCGCTGTTGCTCAAGTGGTAGAGCACTAGCCTTGAGCTGAAGAGCTGAGGGACAGTGCCCAGAGTTCAGGCCCCACGACCAGACCCAAATAAATAAATAAATAAATAAATAAATAAATAAATAAAAACAAAGTGCCTTATCAGGCTCACACCTGTTATCATAGCTAGCTTCTCAGGAGGCTGAGATCTGAGGATCCAGTTTGAAGCTAGTGTGGGCAGGAAAGTCTGTGAGACTAATCTCCAATTAAACTACCAAGAAAAGCTGGAAGTGGAGCTGTGACTCAAATGGTAAGGCACTAGCCTTGAGTACAAAAGCTCCAGGACAGTGCCCAGGCCAAAAGTTCAAGCCCTAGGACACAAAAGAGATCGAGAGAGAGGAGAGAGAGAGAGAAAAAGAGAGAGAGGTACCTTAAAGAAGTTAGAAATACTGGGAGAGAGCAAAGGAAGAGCCGATATTGTCCAAAAACAATTCTTTACCTGACTTAAGTAACTTTAACTCCTTTATTACAATTAAAAAAATTGAAAAAGAAATAGGATATATTAAATAAATATATATGTATGCATATATATATATATATATATATATATATTACAGCCAACATCATACTAATTCGTGAAAACATGAAACAATTTTTTCTAAAATTAGGAGAGAGACAGGATGTCCACTGTTACTCAATATAGTCTGGAATTCCTAGCCAGAGCAATAAGGCAATAGAAAGATTACATATATTTTATAAGAGAATATAAAGATTTTTATAAGGACTCCAAATAGGGAAGAGGTGAAAAATCTCTATTTGCAGCTAATATGACACTATGTCTAAAGGACCCTAAAGACTCCATTCCTAAACTCTTAAAACTGTTTATATCCCAATATTCTACTGGT
This sequence comes from Dipodomys merriami, assembly GCF_024711535.1. Taxonomy (NCBI): domain Eukaryota; kingdom Metazoa; phylum Chordata; class Mammalia; order Rodentia; family Heteromyidae; genus Dipodomys; species Dipodomys merriami. The sequence goes on from NW_027206457.1 coordinate 5,083,352, forward strand.
ATTGGTAAAATGTTGGGATGAAAAAAATCAACGCACAAAAGCCAGTACCTTTTTGTATACAATGAATACCCTCAAAAATATTTTTAAAAAATTAACTTGAAATAACCCCAAACAAAGGGGTGAAAGACCTCTAGAATAAAAACTATAAAATTTTTGTGGGGCACCAGTGGCTCATGCTTGTAATATCTTAGCTGCTTAAGGAAGATTATGATTCAAAGCCAGCCAGGGTAGGAATACCCTGTGAGACTCTTAACTCCAATTAATCATCAAAAAGAAGTAGATCTGTAGCTGAAGTGGTTGAGCCTTGAACAAAAGAAGCTCAGAGACTAATTTCAAGCCCCAGGATTGGTACCCTCCCCCCCCCAAAAACTTAAGAAGACACCAGGAGGGGAAAGACCACCCATGTTCTTGGATTAGCAGAATTACCATCCTGTAAAAATAACCATACAGCCAAAGGCTATTTACAAATCCAATGCTGCACTCATCAAGATCCCACTATCATTATTTGTAGAGATGGGGAAAACAATCCAGTATTTTATATTAAAATACAAATGACCCTAAATAGCCAAAGCAATATTGAGCAAGAAAAGCAATGCTGTAGATACCACACTCCCAGACTTCAAACTATACTTCATAGATCTAGTAACAAAAGCAGGTTGGTACTGGCACAAAAACATATCTAAGACCAACAGAACAGATGAAAAGACCTAGAAATGAAATGAAATCAGCCATCTGATTTTTGACAAAGAAGCCAAAAACATATGAAAAAAAAAAGTACTCTTCAGTAAATAGTGCTAGGAAAACTGGATATCCATATGGAAAACTGGATCTTCATTTCTCACATTGTATTAATATCAATTCAGAATGGATCAAAGACTTCAGGAAAAGTCCTGAGCCCTTGAAACTACTACTATAGGAAAGAGCAAAAACACTAGAACTTACTGGTATAGGCAGGAATGTCCTCAGTAGAATTCTAGGGTCTTAGCAAATAAGCAAGATAATTGAAAAATGAAATTTCATGAAGCTCAAAAGCATTGGCACAGTGAAGGACATAGTCACTAAACTAAAAAGACAGCTTTCAGAATGGGAGAAGATCTTTACCAGCTATTTGTCTGACAAAGGCCTAATAAACAGAATATATAAGGCTCTCAAGAAAAGTAAACCCCCAAAGAGTCTTAATAACCCTGTTAATGAATGGGCAAATGTACTAAATAGACACTTCTCAAAAGAAGAAATATAAAAGGCCAATAAATACATGAATAAATGCTCAACATCCCTGACTTTAAAGTAAATACAAATCAAAACAACACTGAGCCAGGTGCCAGTGGCTCAAGCCTGTAAATCCTAGCTACTCTGGAGGCTGAAAGCTTAGAATCACAGTTCAAAACCATCCTGAGCAGAAAAGTTTATGACACTCATCTTCAGTTAGCCAGGGAAAAAAAAGCAAAAGTAGATCTATAGCTCAAGTGATAGAGGGCAAATGCTCAGAGACAGCACCCAAACCCTGAGTTCAAGCCCCAGGATTATCACACACATAGACAAGACAAAACAAAACCATTGAGATTCTGTATCACTCTAGTTAGAATGGTTAGAATGTACACAACAACAAATGGAGGAGGGAATCAAATTATACTGATGATGTGAATGTAAAAGTGCAACCACAAATTTACACTAAAGCTAAGAATAGTACTACCCTGTGATCCAGCAGTGCCTCTCTTGGGCATTTATCCAAAAGATTGCAACTCAGAATACAATTTAAAAAACAGACAACAAAAATACACCTGCACATCAATGTATTGTATTTACAGTAGCCAAGTTACAGAAACGGCCCAAATGCCCTACAGCTGACAAATGGGTCAAGAAAATCTGGTATATCATGTAATTTCATCCATCTATCAGGAAGAATAATATTATGCTATTTGCAGGGAAATGGATGGACCTGGAAAAAATCATATTGAGTTAAGTAAGCTAGGCTCAGAGAGGCAAAAGGCACATTTTCTGTTATATGTGGAAGTTAGATTTGAAGAATAAATATTTGAAAACACAAGGCCAAATGCATATGTATGTGATCAAACTGACTAAAGGATGGCATATGCAGGAGAGAGATGCCATGCTATAACCCCTTTGAATAGTTAACAGGCAGTTTAACAAAATGAATACCAAGAAGCTGAAACGTCTTGACTGAAAGGGTGCATGCTTAAAGAAGGGGACAGATGAATGGAAAGAGGAATAGTGAGTGGATGGTTATAATGATAATAATCAATGTACATACATGAAAACTGAATTAGGAAACTTAAGATCCATAGGTGTGGGATAAATGGGACAGGGAGCACTGTGCTTATAAATGGACATGTTATCCAAATCTGTTTGAACAATAAAAAGAAAAATGTCTTATGTCCCATGAGTTAAATGAGTTCAAAATCAGCCATATCTTTCCTTCAGCTCTTCAGGGTCAAATAATAAATCAGAAAATAGTTTTTAATGCTTAAAAATCTTAAGGGTGGCCAGGGTGTCAGTGGCTACAGCTGTCATCCTAGCTATTCAGGAGGTTGAGATCTGAGGACCAAGGTTCAAAGCCAGTTTGGAAAGGAAAGTCCATAAGAGTTTTATTTCCAACTAACCACCAAAAATCCAGAAGCTTCTGAGTTCAAGCCCTAAGGTCAGCACACATGCACACACATACACACACACCCCCAAACTTGAGAATGAATATTGGTAAGAAATTATGATTTTAGTTATTGTCAGCAGGTCTTCCTTATAGACTTAGTAAAATACAGTATATATTCAATTTTTAACTTTTCTTTTCTATTATTCTAGTGCTGTTAATAACAATACTTGTAGTAGAAGGGATCGCTGTGGCCCAAAAGACTCAAGGTAACGTATGATGATAACTCATTGCATTTTCAGGACAGAGGGAGGGCTGATTGAAAAGGATTGCAACTTTTGAATACTATTTCCATTAAGTCTTTTGGGATAATTCATGACCTAAGGCTTTCGGTCAACCACTAAACCTCAATTTAACTGGACTTAGCTGCATGTAGAGTAAAATGTCCATATAAGTCTTCCTGAACAAGATGAAAAAAATAGTAGCTTGTCGCATATAATAGTTTACATACACTATGTATTATTTGTACTTTATCATAAAGAAGAAAATTTTAAAATCCCTTTTTCAATGTAAACAAGTAAAGCCTTTCTATCAAAATAGTACTCAAAGCCCTTTAAATCTACTCTCATTTTCCTGATGTATGAAAAAATATTAGCTAGCTACTGCAATTTTTAAGCCAGATTTACATGTCAGTTTGGTGCATTTCCTGTATGACCTGATTTGGTTTTCACCAAAATTATGTATACACATGATAAAAATCAAAATGTATTAAACAACTAGGAAAAAACATTTTCCCATCTGTACTTATCATTTCCTGCTTCATGGAAATAATCTGTTAAAGTATTTCTTTTCTTTAAGCAACATGCTATGATGATGTTTCTTGATTTCTGTTTTAGACATCACTTATTTCTTACCATGGAAGATAAGAATTTAGCTCTTTCACACACTTGCCCACTCCACCCACAGAGTGCATTCCTAATTCTCAGCTTAGAGGACAAGGTTGAAGATATCTTCCAGAAAGCATTCTCTGGCTTTCTGTTTTGTATCAGCCTTCTCAATATAACTTACCACAATTCTAGTTATATCAGCATCTGGATTTACAGTGCTTTTTTCAGTATAAATTTTGTTTTTAGGTTTGAGAAATGTTTGTTTCTGTTGAATTTTTAAAATTACTTTTTCATTTTCTGTGTTCTGTCTTTTCAGAAATTCCTATTACTTGGTTATAGCCCTTTTGGTTGTTACCTGTTTTTGGAAGGTAGAGGTTAGTTATATTGTTTTGTTTGAGACAGGATCTTGCTAAATAACTGGAAATTCTTCTGCATCTGCCTGTCAAATGTTGGAATTATAGACATACACCACCATGGCAGGCCTTTTTTTTTTTTAAATTCAAGGCTGACCTTGAATTTACTATCCTCCTATCTCAACCTCTCATCTTGCCCTCTGAGCCACATTCTGGGAAATTTACTTAACTTTATTCTCAACACTAGGAATTAGAAAACTTTCTGTAAAAGTTCAGATTAAAAGTATTTAAGTCTTTGCAGGCCACAGTCTGGAGGAAGCTGCTCAGCTCTTCTTTGTGTGAAAGCATCTAGTACATAGGCCAGTAATGTACTGGGTGTTTCAGTGAAACTTCAGTAGACTCAGCTTTAAGCTCCAAACATTATTCTCATGCTTTCCTTTCTCCTGTAATGGAAGCTTTCTTTTGTTTTCTGAATATGCTTTGCTTTGAATATCCTTGTCGATGTCTTCTGATATACTTGCTTTTCTATCTCTGTAGATTAAAGGAAGGCTTTATTTTATTTTTTGTTTTTACTGGGTTTTTTGGTTTGTTTTGTCCGTTGTGGGGCTTGAACTCTAGGCCTGGACACTGTCCCTGAGCTCTTCAGCTCAAGGCTAGCACTCAAGAGCCACAGTGCCACTTCCAGTTTTCTGGTGGTTAATTGGAGATAAGAGACTCACAGACTTTCCTGTCCAGGCCGGCTTTGAACTGCAATCCTCAGATCTCAGACTCCGGCCTGAGTAGCTAGGATTACAGGTGTGAACCATGGGAGCCCAGCTTACTGGGTTACATTTCTTACATTGATTTGTTTCTTTCAAGTTGCTTTTTTTCTGTCTTGATCTGTGTTTCCTACCAGAGGTTTTCATCCAGTTTCTGGTGATCCTTGCATGTCTGTTCACATTTAAGTGGAGCACAGAAAATCTGGTCATTAGTTGTCTACAAGTAGAGGTAAGGATTGTGTACTGTGGCCCTGACCATGGACTGACCTGGCATTCTAGAGCCCATGAGTCTGCATGGTTGAGTCTCAGTGTGGATTAGATTCCCCAGAGAAGTTTTTCCATTTCCTGATTAGTGGCTCTGAAGTTCCCCAAGAGGCACTGGTGAGCCAGTAGGAAAAGCCTAGGAGTTTCATTCATTATGCAGACTAATTTTGTTTTCAAGTTGACATTTTCACCCTTAGCTGTACCTGATGTCCCCTAGTCCATTAATCCTGTTTGACCTCGAAAGAAGTCATCTCCAATGCTTTAATGTGATGGATGCCTATGTGGAGAAGGGAAGAGTATATGAAATCAAATTGCTTCTAAGAAAATTTAACCAGCCTTTTGCTTGTAAACAAGCCCAGTTCACACCACTTGCTACTACTACCAGCTGTTAGAATTGTGTCCACTTACTTATCTGTACTTAAGGATAAGAAAAAAGAAAAGAAAGGAGAGCGAAGGCTGCCAGGTCCTAGTACAGGCAAAAAAAAGTGAAATTTAAGGAGGTTGTAAAAGTAAATGTATGTATTCAGTGACAATCATTAACTAAAATCCCTCTGTAATCTTTGAATTTTACTTGGCATGTGGTAAAATAAGTATAAATATACTATATCAGAGATAATTCCAGAAATCATTTTATTTTTATATCAGACTGAATTTTACTAAATGTTATCAATTGATTAGATCCTCCCACATGTTTTTACATTGTCAAATGTAAGCATTTTATTTCCTTGTTCTCTTCCATAGCCAACTTCTCCAGATACAAATTCTTTCAACAAGCACTGCATACAGAAATCTTATCTTTCTCTCACTTTTGTACTGAATTTGTTCTGCTAAATTTGGTTCTTAGGGATATATGTATGTATATATATACATATATATATATATATATATGTGTGTGTGTGTGTGTGTGTGTGTGTGTGTATATACATATATATATATATATATCTGCACTAGAATGGGTAATTGTTAGAAATTGTGGGGGAAAGGGAATAATGTTATTCTCTTTTCCTGGGATAATGTCTAAATTTCTGTTTTTCCTAAAGATGGACAAAATATTGGAATCAAGCATAGTCCTCCAACTCAGTGTGGCATTTGGGTTCGAACCAGCAATGGAGGTCATTTTGCTTCACCAAATTATCCCAACTCCTATCCACCAAACAAGGAGTGCATCTACATCTTGGAAGGTATTTGTCCAATTTTTGTCTTTAATTGTATGAAATAGTCACTTCTTATTATAAAACTAACCACATTGGCAAAATACCTTGTTTAAACCAGTGTGAATTTTATATTTTATACTGCACTCTGTATTAATTCAGTATAGTTTATACTGAATAAATAAATATAAATAAAATAAATATCATAATATTGAGTATGTTAACAAGTGATAGTTAAAAGGTTATGGGAATTTGGAATCTACTAAAGTATAATTTAGGTAAAACAGTATATATGACAAACTTCTTTAATAGGAAAGTTACACTTACTAGCATTTCTTATTAGGTATTATGCAAATTTATGTTCATATTAGTAAGTTCTTTTATTGTTCTATATATCATATAGGAGATATCAGTTTTAATCAATCAAATCTATTTACAAATAAATTGGTTAAAACAAAGAGCATATACTGAAGAGAAATGTTATTCTATTTCTACTTATATGAAATAGGATATTTATTATGACTTATAATAATACTCACTTGTGTCCATACATGTGTATCTTTCCTGTTCATACTGCCCTGATTTGCTTACTCTTATTTTATAGCTGCTCCACGTCAAAGAATAGAGTTGACCTTTGATGAACATTATTATATAGAACCATCATTTGAATGTCGATTTGATCACTTGGAAGTTCGAGATGGGCCATTTGGTTTCTCTCCTCTTATAGATCGTTACTGTGGCATGAAAAGCCCTCCATTAATTAGGTCAACAGGGAGATTCATGTGGATTAAATTTAGTTCTGATGAAGAACTTGAAGGACTGGGATTTCGAGCAAAATACTCATTTATTCCAGGTAAAGAATAAGCTACCTTTCTTTTAGTGATTGAATATTTCTTTCTGATTCTAGAAACTTACGGTTAGAAAAGGTTTGGTCAGGCTAATCAAATTGAGCCTTTAAAAGAAATCTTCAAGGCAGATATCAACAACAAACTCCCACCAGAATCATGTTAAGTAAAACCGAGCAGACCTACAGTTGTCATATACCTCCAATCTCAGAATGATACATTTGTTACAGTCAGTGACCCAATATTCATACACCATTATCACTAATAACACATGATTTACCCTAGAGATCATCTCTGAGAGATCAAGTGTTAGAGATCAACAAAGATTGTATATTCTGTGGTTTGACAAATGTGTTGATGACATGTGTCCACTATTAGAGTATCAGACAGAATAGTTTTGCTGCCCTAAAAATCCCCTGTGCTCACTCCACTTATTCATCCTTCCAGCCACTGGAGAAGAGTAAACTTCACAGTTATACTCTTCCAGAGTATCATGTATAACTGGAATCACACAGTATCAGCCTTTTCACATTGACTTCTTTCATTCAACTATATGAATACATGGTTGTTTATGTCATTTCATAGCTCCTTTTCTTAACATTAAATAATACTTTATTGTCTGATTATACCACAATTGATTTACCCATTCTACTGAAAGATCTTTGTTGCTTCCAAGTTGCAACAATTATGAATAAAGCCGCTGTAAACATCTATGTGCAAGCTTTGATAAGGATATAAGCTAACTGATTTTGGTAAATTATAATATATTATGGATGAATGTAGAAGATACATGCTAAATAAAGGTACCCAGAAATAAAAATTAAAATATTTTATGAACTGCTTATACAAGCTATCTAAAGGAGTCATTAAAAAAATCATAGGAACAGGAAGTAGAATGGTTGTCAGGGACCAGGGAAGAAAGAAGAGAGAATTGGTATTTAATAGGAAGAAACTTTCAGTTGCAATGTCCAGAAAAGTTCCAGAATAAAAGTTGCACAACACTGAATGAATTTAATGCCATTTTAAAAGGTTTTAAATGGTGACAGAGGCACACAGTGATCTCAGCTACTCAAGATGCTATGGTAAGGAGGTTGCAAGCTTGAGGTCATCCTGGGCTATTTTGATAGCAACATTTCACTTATTTTATTTCTAGGTTACAAGATCCTATCTCAAAAAAATTTGGGCTAGAGTTTATCCCAATTATAAAGTCATAACTACTAACCTGTTTCCTCACAATGGCAAAGAAAAGAATGGTGATTGGTCATACAGGTCATATAAGCCATTCTGCCTTGCTAGTCTACACTAGTTTGAGAACTATCATTTATGATAAAAATAACTGGTTCAATATATAAAATATATAAAGATATAATAATATCTGGTTAAATGGTATTTGATTCTTATTAACTCAATAATAGAAATAATTGATAACTTTAATGTCATAAAGACACTACTACAGAATTTAATTCTCAGGTTAGATCTTAACAAGTACATTTATACTATTTGAAAGAAAAAGGCAACAGAAAAGTGGTCTAATTTGAACAATATTTAAAATATTTAAAATAACATACAACTTTATATGGAAAGGTAGTTTGGACCTAAGTAATTGTTTTTCCTTTTTTACATATCATAAGAGAAGTTTTACGTGATTTATAGTTAAACTATAAACAAATTATGCAAATGTTCAGGATTTTTAACTTGTATTTTATAATGCCTCATTTTCTAAATTCATTGTATTTAATTTTATGCTAATGACAGTAACAACCAAGGATTCTGTGATATAGATGAAGAACCTTAGAGGTTGATTTTCTAACATAATGACAAATCTAGGATAAGATTCTAGTTCTATATGCAACTTTTATTCTGCCATGTTACCCTTAAAATATAAATGAGAGCCAGGTACAGTAGCTCATGCCTGTAATTCTAGCTACTCAGGAGGGTAACATTTGAAGTTTGAGCTTCAAAGCCAGCCCATGAGACTCTTTATCTCCAATTAACCAGCAAGAATCTGGAAGTAGAGCTGGCTCAAATGGTAGAGTGCCAGTGAAAAAGCTAAAGGAGAGTGCCAGAACCTGACCTCAAACTCCAGTATTAGTATTTTTTAAGTGAGTATTCTATAGTTGTATTGCTAAAAGGAGGAAATACAACTCATATCAAAGTAAATAGGAGTGAAATTTTTTCTAAAATTGTTATTCATAGTCATGTTTCTAAAACAAACTTTGTCTAGAGAGTGGTAAGTCTGGAAGAAACACTAACAATGCTGAAAAATTGATTTTTAATCAAATTCTTTAAGCTATTAGTGATATTTGTAGAGATTTTTTAATTGGCTTACTTCCAGGGAGAAATGTAATATAATAATATCTTAAAATTGATCAGTTTGCCAGATAGCTACTGACTCTTGCTCCCAGTGCTGCTTAAGATTTAAATTTCTCTTTGTCATGTAAAAGAACTGTAATGTCTACAGCTCCTTTTTAGCAAGGGTGAGTTTACATTAAAAAAGAACAGTCTGTGAGATATAGTCTAAATTAAGGTAATAATTTATTTTCAATCCACAGTTGGATGACTTTATAAACTGTCTTTAGTTAACAAGAATGAAGCACACAAAATGCAACTGTATGAAATAAGTTTTCCAGACTACTGTTTGATATATACAGGTTCTATTGAACTTTGTGATGTTTTTTAAGATGCCAATAGCTGTGATTGTATGTGTGTGTGTGAGAGAGAGCGCGTGCATGTATGCACACATGCATGGGTGCCGGTAATAGGACTTGAACTCAGGACCTGGGCACTGTTCTTCAGCTTTTTTGCTCAAGGTTGATGTCATATTATTTGAACTACAGTTCCACTTTTGGCTTTTTTGTATATAATTGGAAATAAGAGTCTTACAGTCGTTCTTGCCCAGGCTGGCTTTCAACTGGGATCCTCAGAACTTAGCCTTCTGAGTATCTAGGATTACAGGAATGAGCCACAATTAATTAATTAATTAGCCTCCTGTTAGATTTTAAAATGGTAAAATATACATAGTAATAAAATTATCTTTGGAGCACTTGTAAGTGCACAGTATAGTAGCAAGAAGTACAGTAATTACAGTACCTGGCAACCATCACCACAGCCCATATAACCACAAATTTTAGAAGATAATTTTCAGTATGATTAAGCAAAAGCCTAAATAATATTCTATTTTATTGTATATACCACATTTTGCTTATCTTTTCAACTGTCTGAGAACTAGTGTCTGTTTTTGATAGTTGATATGAGTTTTGAAGTAGCATAAATGATGAATTTGATAGGATCAAAAGTATACACATCATTAAATAACTATTAGTTTCATAAGCAAGCTTGTAAGGTACTAGTGATAGAGACATAGTCTGTATCAGTGAAAGCTTTTCTTAATCTTGCTATCAAATACAGCTTTAGATATAGACTAAAATGTTAACTCTAAAGTAACCCAGTATCAGTGACCATCCTTTTTCTTCTTTTTTCTGTTACAGATCCAGACTTTACTTACCTAGGAGGTATTTTAAATCCCATCCCAGGTTTAGTATATTACCTGCTTTACCCGTGGCATATTTGATTAGTCTTGTTTTCCTTTGAACATTATTCATTTATTCTCTCTAGATTGCCAGTTTGAGCTCTCGGGAGCTGATGGAATAGTGCGTTCTAGTCAGGTAGAACAAGAAGACAAAACAAAACCTGGCCAAGCAGTTGATTGCATATGGACAATTAAAGCAACTCCAAAAGCTAAGGTATAATTATATATTGAATCACTTCCGAGAAGTACATAATAATAGCTGATTGGTACAAGATATCGTTTTAATTTATACAGCTGTTTGATTATATAAATTGAGATCACAGATTTTCTATGTAGCCCCAGGCTGGCCTCCAGCTCACAATCCTCCTGTCTCAGCCTCTTGAATATTGGGATTACAACTCTTAAAATGCTAATATTATTTCTTTTTCTTTCTTGGGAACCCACTAAGACTTTAGCATTGTTATAAATAATAAATCCAAATACAAATATCAGAAACATTACACATATATTAAGGTTCTTAATTTTAAAAGATTAAAAATGTTAAAATCAGCCAAATGCTCGTGGCTCACATCTATAATCCTAGCAGCTCATGGAGCTGAGGTCAAACAGTTATAGTTTAGACCCAGCCTGGCAGACACAACTATGAGACTTTTACCTCTGGTCAATTCCCAGAAAGACGGAAGTGAGCTGTGGCTCAAGTGGTAGAGCACTACCCTTGAGCCAAAAAGCTCAGAGACAGGGCCCTGAATTCAAAATATTTGGATTCCTAATTGGTAAATGCAAGTATTGATCAGTATGATCAAAACCTTTCTTATAGGAGGAAGATAAGGCTGGAAAGGTTAGTTTACCTTCTAACCTCTAACCTTCTAACTTCTAACTTTCTAACCAGGATTTGTTCTATAAGCGTAAATCACAAATATGCTGAGTCTTATTCTGTGTTCCTACTGTGCTGCCTTTGCTGATCATGTGGAGCCTCTATGGAAAGTTCTGCAGAGAATATTTTTAAATAACTTTCACAGATTGAGGCTGGCTGCTAACTAGTTTTTGCATTTAATTTATACTTGTAGGAATATCAACAGATTTAAAATTAGACTTTAACATATACATACATGAAGAGACAGAGAAGAAGAGCAAGTGGGAGAATGTGCTTTTTAAAGAAACATGAAATTGTTCATGGTGGAGAATACCTATAATCTCAGCACTTTAGAACTGAGTTCAAGACTAGTTAGGGTTATATAGCAAAATTTTCTGTTTCAGGAGCTGGATATGGCAGCTCCAGTCTGTCATACTAGCTACTCAGGAGGTAGAGATCAAGGGATCATGGTTTAAAACCAGTCTAGGAATAGAAGTATAGAAGTCTAGGATAAAGTATGACTTTATCTCCAACAATGGCTGGCTGTGATGGTGCTCTCCTGTTATCCCCATTCCCATCAATACAGTGAAGGACAAGTTAAAAGGATAAAAAACCAGGCCAGCCTTCACATGAAGCAAGACTCTACTTCAAAAATAACCAATGCAAGAAGCAGCTGAAGCATGGTTCAAGTGGTAGAACACATGTCTAGGAAGCATGAGACCCTAAATTCACTCCCCAGTACCACCAAAAAGAAGGAAGGAGGGCTGGGAAGGTGGCTCAGTGGTAGAGCACTTGCCTTGCATGCATGAGGCCCTGGGTTCGATTCCCTAGCACCACATAAGCAAAAAGAAAAAAAGCTGGAAGTGGCGCTGTGGCTCAAGTGGTAGAGCACTAGCCTTGAGCTGAAGAGCTGAGGGACAGCGCCCAGGCCCAGAGTTCAGGCTTCACGACCGGACCCCCAAAAAAAAAACAAAAACAAGGAAGGGAGAGAGGGAGGGAGGGAGGAAAAGAAAAGAAAGCCAGATACAGTTTGGTAATATGGTATATATAGATATTCAGATATGCTAATATGATTCTTTTCTTTGTTAATACTAGGCTTTGAACTCAAGGCCTCATTCTTTCAGTTGACTTTTTTGCTCACAGCTTTTGCTCTACCTCTTGAGCAATACCATCATTCCAGCATTTTACTGTTAATTGGAAATGAAGTCTCATGTACTTTTCTCTCTGGATTGGCTCCGAACTGTGATCCATAATCTGGAAAACACTCAAACAGGTCAAGAAACACTTAGAAATACTGAGAAATATTGAGTTAAAACTTACAAATATCCATGTCTTTGTTTTATCACTGTTTTTGTTTTGTGGTACTAGAGTTTGAACTTGGGTACTTAGCCTTAATAGGCAAGTGCTCTACCACTTGAACCATCCCCCATTTTGCTTCAGTAATTTTCCCAAGGGCTCCTACTTTTGTCTCTAGTCATCCTCGACCTCAGTCCTTACTTACGCTTCCAGAGTAGCTGGGATGATGGTACACACCATGCCAAGGTTTTATTGTTAGCGATGGAATCTTAAAAACTTTTGCCCAGGCTGGCTTCAAACAGCAGTCCTCCAGATTACAGGTGTAAGTTATCTAACTCCAAATATACTTTTAAAAGCATATGAAAATTTAAGGGGAAAATAAAGTAATTGTGGTGGATTGAAAAGGAAGCAAGATAACTAAATTAGTAGAGTAACTGAAGCTAATGTTATGAATGCCTGTGGCTTCTTTTAGTTACTATCTCAGGAGCTTGGCTTTAACACCACATAGAAAACAAAAACCCTAGGGCTCATGTGACCATTGTGAGACCCCTCTTACATAAAGCTGGACCTTGGAGGGAGATAATTGACATAGGATAAGCCAGAAGACATTTCCACTATCATGTGCCAATGGCAAACATGTTCTTCTGGCTTGTTCTTGGGACAGGGGTGGAAGTAGGGTTGAAGTCTTTCTTTCTCAAAAATACTTTGGGTTTGAGATCAGAATTTTGCATTTCCTGTTCAAGCCAGAACTACTGATACCTAAAATTAAAGAAAGGTACATAAATCCATACAACCTTTGGCAGAAAATCTAAAATAATCGGTGAGGCTACAGGGTTAAATTCCAAGTTAGAGAACATCTGTGTTCCCAGCCTACCTGTGAAGTAAAAATTGACAGACAAAACAAATAGGAAAAATCTTAGCCCTACAAAACTTTTGTGTTTTAAATATCCTACAAGAAAGAAGAGAACTCAAAATGACCAGATACATTTAAGTAACCAAGTAAATCTTCTGTACTAGAAAGTATGTTTATTAAAAGGTTGGGGAAAGGTAGTGCTAGATAGCATAAATGTCTGTTAAGAAAATTTCCAAGAATTGATGGAGGGGTAAATTTGATAAAGTACATTATCTTTACATATGGAAGTAGCACAATTAATATATGCTAATAAAAAGAGAGAAGCCATCTTTGGTGTGTCATATTTGCCTCCCAGATATTTGGGTAGAGGAAGTCAGAAGATTGTGGTTCCAGACCATACTGAGCCAAATGACAAGTTTCTGAAACCTCATCTCAACAAGAGAAGCTGGGTATGGTGGTTGCACTTGTCATCCTAGCTCTGATGAGAAATGTAAATATCTCAGTCCAGACAAGCCCCACTGCAAAAGGTGTTGCTCTATCATAGAGCACCTACCTACCTGCCTAACAAGACCAAAGTCCTGAGTTTAAATCCCATTACTACAGAAAGAGAGAGAGAGAGAGAGAGAGAGAGAGAGAGAGAGAGAGAGAGAGAGAGCACTGATTAAAGGCCCTCCACCAGGGAAATATATCCTTTAAATTATACTTAGATTGATACCACAAAAAAAAAAAAGAAAAAAATTGGGGACATGAACTCAGGGCTTCTCAATCTGTTGACTTTTTTCACTTAAGCCTGAGGCTCTATCACATGAACCACACTTCTACTCTGGATCTTTCTGCCCATCAATCTGCAATCAAATTTCAGCTTCCTAAGTAGCTAGGATTATAGGTGTGAGCCACTAGTGCCCAGCAAAATTTTTATTTTGTTTTGTTTTTAATTGTCAAGGTGATATAGAGAGGGGTTACAGTTACATAAGTAAGGTAATAAGGATATTTCTTGTCAAAACGGGTACTCTTAAAATTGTTACCGGAACCACCAATAGCACAATGGATGATCAAATATAACAGAATAGTATTTTTTGTAACAGTGTTGGGAAGAAAAATACTAGTCACCTAACCTCCGCAACAGTATCTAAATTGTGATTCAAGGCAAAATTAAGTGATTTTACATCAAAAGTAATAGATAAATGCTACAGTTAAAATTTTCAAATTCCAAAAAGTAAGAAAGAAATGTCAGACAGCTCTCCAAAGATAACAGTAACTATTGAAACATAAATTAGAAACATCACTAATTCACTAGGAAGATATAATAATTTCAAAAACTGGTGATTGCCAAGGAAAACCAAATTCAGTTACAGTGAATAAGTTTTTCTCCTCTCAGTTATAAGTGGCTTGAGTCAGGTGCTGAGAACTGAGGATCGAGATTTGAAGCCTGTCTGCAAGCAAGAAGTTCTGTGAGACTTAACTTCAGTTAATCAGCAAAAAGCCAGAAGTAATGCTGTGGATCAAATGGTAGAATACCAGACTTGAGCAAAAAAGCACAGGAACAGCACCCAGGCACTGAGTTCAAGCCCCAATACCATAAAAAGAAAGTTATTGGGCTATGCAGCTCACAGAATACTTTTGAGGATATTAGGAGCTTTCATTTATTGTGCTTCCTTTAAAAGAAAAAAAGATTGAAATTTAATGAATTAAGATTCAAATCAAGAGTTTAAAAAATGACAAATCCAAAGACAGAAAAGGGTAATAATTGTAAAAGCAGAAATAAATTTAAAATACAGGGCTGGGAGCTAATTTAAAATACAGGGCTGGGAGCTTGGCTTAGGTGGTAGAGTGACTGCTAGAAAGCACGAAACCCTGAGTTAAAACCCCAGGACCATACATATATAAAGAGAATTTTTTTTAAAAATCTAGGCAAGGCACCAGTGGCTCATAACTGTACTCTTAGCTACTGAGGAGTCTGAGATCTGCAGAACACAGTTCAAAGCCAGACAGAGCAGGAAAGTTGGTGAGACTTTTATTGCCAATTAGCCACCAAAAAGCCAGAAGCAGAGCTTGACACTTGGGGTAGAGTGTTAACCTTGAGCAAAAAATGCTCAAGGATAGTGCCCAGGCCCAGGACTGCCCCACTACTGCACACAAATAGCTCAAAACTGGGTAGTGTAGTGGCACTAACCTAAAATTCTAGTTACTTGGAAAGCTGACATAGGAACATCTCAAGTTGGAGGACCCTGGGATTCACAGTGAGATTCTATCTCAATAAAAAAGAAAACCAGAATGCTGATACCTTATTCTTGTAATCCTAGCTACTCAAAGAAACTGAGATCTGGAGAACCAAAATTTCAAGCCAGCCCAGGCAGAAAGTACACAAAACTTCAATTAAACAGTAAAAAATTCACAGTATATAATTTCTTTTTTTCTTTTTGTCAGTCATGGGCTTGAACTCTGGGCCTGGGCGCTGTCCCTCAGCTCTTCACCTCAAGGCTAGCACCCTACCCCACTTAAGCCACAGCACCACTTCCGGCTTTTTCTGGTTATGTGGTGCTGAGGAATCGAACCCAGAGCCTCATGCATTCAAGGCAAGCACTGTACCACTGAGCCAACTTCCCAGCCCCAATGGTATATAATTTCTATCAGAATAAAGATTATAGAAATTTAAAGATGAAATTGGTGGAAATTATCCAATCTGAAATGCAAAACAAAATTGAATATAAATTGACAGAGTTTCAGAGCTCTGTAAGATGATGTCAGAAGGCCTAGCCATTTAAGCCCTGCCAGGTAAAAGAAACAGAGCTTGGCACAGAATGATATCTGAAGAAATAATTGTGGAAAAAGTATAAAGTTTAGTAAAAGACATAAATGTGTAGATTTAAGAAGTTCAGTTAACACTAACGGGGGTGGGGGGAGAAAAAGACTGCACACATCAAAATCAGATAAAGTTCTTAAAATCTGCCAGAGAAAATAGTGCTATTTGCATAAGGGAGCAATGATTTGAATACTGTGGGTTTTCTTTAGAAATTATAAAAACTAAAAATAGCCAATTATACTGGAGATTTTTTTTAAATGATGAACTCAGAATCTTATATCCGGCAAAACTTCCAGGAATAAGGGCACAATGAAGTCATACACTGATGAAGGCAGAGTGACAAAATTTGTTACCTTAGACCTGCTGTAAGAGAAATGATAAAAAGTTCTTTAGACAAAAGGATAGTGATACTTAAGTCATAGAGCTTTGTTAATGTTAAATTCTTGAGTAAGTCTAAACCCCTTACCAATACCAGGAATGAGAGGCTATCACTCTAGTATTGTTAAAAAGAAAATTGAAGCCAGGCACCCATGGCTCACATGTCTAATTGTAGTTACTCAGGAGGCTGAATAGCTCCTGATCTGAGGACCACTATTTAAAGCCAACTTGGGCAGGAAAGACCATGAAACTTTTATCTCCCATTAGCCACCAAAAGGCCTAAAGTGAGGGTATGGCTGAACTGGTAGAATGCCAGCCTTGAGTGAAAAAACTAAGTGACAGTTTAGGCCCTGAGTTTAACTCTCAATAGGAACACACAAAGGAGGAGATAGGAAGAGAGTGTTCTGTGCCCCAGTATCAGAGGACTTAGATAAAATGGACAAATTCCTTAAAAGCTGCACACTGCCTACACATATCCTACAGGGAATACAGAAACTGAATCATGCTATATTTATCACAAAATTAGAGTCATAGTTAAAAACCTAACAGAAAAGGCTGCAGTGCTACCAGATTCCACTGGCAAGCTTTGGAACACTAGAAAGAACATGTTCATTATCTTCTAAGAAGTGAAAGGAAGGTCAAAGCAAGCTCATGTTAGTTCCAAAACATACCCTGACAACCAGAGAAGGCATTGTAACAAAGTTAGTGTTATAAATTCCTCAAGAAAATGATACAGAAACCCTCAGCTATATAAGAATATACATCTTTAAGAGATACAGGATCAGGTTAGAGTCCAGGAGTGCTTAGTGGAGGGTGGAGGGTACTCTCTTCATGTCCTCTGGAGCAAGAGAAATTTCACACACCTACACACACCTACTTGGATATTTTACTACATTCACAATTGAAAGGTATATAGTCGTTATACATGTTTAATTAGATTTTTTAAGTTATGTCCTTTTTTTGCCAGTCCTGGGTTTGAACTCAGGGCCTGGGTGCTATCCTGAACTTCTTTTGCTCAAGGCTAGCACTCCACCACTTGAGTCACAGCACCACTTCTGGTCTTTTCTGTGTGTGTGGCACTGAGGATTTGAACCCAGGGATTCATAATGAATGCTAGGCAAGCACTCTACCACTGAGCAATATTCCTAGCCCTTAATTATCTTTTTAAAGCATTTACTGTAGACTTGAGCACAGCCATATTTCTTTGTAGAAAATAGAAGCAGCCCTGGTAACACCAGAAAAAAGTCTTTAAAAAAAAGAAATGTAATAATGAAATCTCCCTCTGTGTCAGTAATGAAAATAAATACAGAAAGTAACTACTTCAGATATTAAGATTGTATTGATTATACTGAATTTTATCAATTCACAGTTTTGGTTTTGGTAGTACTGGGATTTGAACTCAGAGCTTTGTGCTGAGCAGGCTGAATGCCTGCCACTTGAGTCAGGTCCCAAACATACCTAGCTACTTGTTCCCCATTGGGACAAGTATTATCTTGAACATAATTTAGCATATGGTCCTCTCCTCAAATAGAGGAGACAGTTATGTGAGACTTGCTACCATAGGACCATGAAGAGAGGGCTGGTTATATAAGTAACAGAGAAAGAGAACTGATGGTATAGTTAAGAAAATGTATTCCTTTTCTTTTCCTCCCCCATATGGAAGTTGAATCCAGATTCTCACTAAGTTCTCTATAGGCTTCAAACTTGCAAATTTCCTCCTGCCTTGGGCTACCAGGTAGCTGGGATTATAGGCATGAACCACCACACCCAACTGAAACCATATGTTTTTATATTAAAATACATGCATGAAGACTTTATGAAGTTCCAGAACAGGCCATCTATTTCATTATAATTGTTTACTATTCTTACAGAAATGGCAAACTAGTCATTTCAAATATACCAAAGATACTTGGTCAAATTTTGAGCAGTACATTTTGTTTTTTGTTCTTAGCTTCATGCCTTCAAGGTAATCTACAGAGGAAAAATATGTGACATGTTTTATTAAATAAAATAATAAAGCCCTTTAAATGAAGAGTGGCATACCACTTTCAGAAAAGCAATTAGTTCAAGAAACATTCACTCAGCCGGGCGCTGGTGGCTCACGCCTGTAATCCTAGCTACTCAGGAGGCTGAGATCTGAGGATCACGGTTCAAAGCCAGCCCGGGCAGGAGAGACCGTGAAACTCCTATCTCCAATAAACCACCAGAAAACTGGAAGTGGCGCTGTAGCTCAAGTGGTAGAGCGCTCGCCTTGAGCTGAAGAGCTGAGGGACAGCGCTCAGGCCCAGAGTTCAAGCCCACGACCGACAAAAAAACAACAACAACAACAAGAAAAACATTCACTCATTAAATTTTTATTTTTATTTTATTTAGTTGTTCACACATGAGCAACTAAAGCCAAAAGAGTAAAGGTGTGTGTGCATATGCATATGTAAACATCTTGTGGAGTGGGAAGGACACAGTCAGATCAACCTTGGTTCACATCCCTGCTCTGAACAACACTGGACAAGCTTCAAAAGCACCAGCAAAAAGTAGGGTTGGAGGTGTGGCACAAGTGGTATCATGCCAGTAATGAGCAATCAAGCAAAGGAAGTGTGAGGACCTGAGTTCAAGTTCCAATACTTTCCTAAAGTAATAGCACTCAGTAACAAATTCCCTATAAAAGTTTAATAAACCAAATGCTAATTGTGTTTTCTTTGACAATATAATTTCTATCTGGAAATGCAGGTGTCATAAGGACTCGAACATTAAAACTAAAGTGTGCTAGAATCAAATAATGGATAAATATGACAGGAGATTTGTAAACCATGCTGATAAAGAGAGGAGATAAGGTTTTTTGATTTGTTACTACAAAAAAGGCATGTGTATATCTTTTGATTACATTTAGGCTTTAAAATGTACAGAAACAAAAAACAAAAACCAGTTATTCACACTGATTGTTAGAATAATAAAATGGAATAATGACTCATTTCCTCTAAGTCATTTCCATGAGATTGCCTTTATACTGATGGAATTGTCAGACAGTTGATAACTCGTGGCAGAAAGCTGAATCCCTTTTTAGATTCCTTAAGGTTTGCTTCTATTTTTAACACAAGAAATGCTCCACTAGGCTTACATCCTTTAACTACTTACATATCAGCTATCTATTCTATTTTCCTGTCATAATTCAGTGTTGGCTGTAGATAATAGAAAAATTTAAATTAATGAACCATTTTTAAAAAGCAGTGTTTTTCTGTTTCAATGTTTCAGATTTATTTGAGGTTCCTAGACTACCAAATGGAACACTCAAATGAATGCAAGAGAAACTTTGTTGCTGTCTATGATGGGAGCAGTGCCATTGAGAATCTGAAAGCCAAGTTCTGCAGTACTGTGGCCAACGATGTAACACTCAAAACAGGAGTTGGGGTTATCCGCATGTGGGCAGACGAAGGTAGTCGGCTTAGCAGGTTTCGAATGCTTTTCACGTCCTTTATAGAGCGTAAGTACACAATTCCTATAGCCTAGAGATCTTGTAGTAAGTTTCATTCATTCACGGTGTGCTCACTTTTGACAAAAACTGAGCATGTAGAAGTGAGTGTCTTTACCAAGGGCAGGTGACTCATGCTAGTAATCCTAGCTACTCAAGAGGCTGAAATCTAGGATTATGGTTTGAACCCAGCCCTGGCAGAAAAGTCCATGAGACCCTTATCTCCAAATAACTATAAAAAATCCAGAAGTGGAGCTATATGGTTCAATTGGTAGAGCACTAGCCTGAGGGAAAAAAAAAATTCAGGGAGAGTGCTCAGGGTCTGATCTCAAGCATGAGAAAAGGAAGGAATAGAATTTGATTTTTGCTTCCTGTTCTTGACTGACAGGTATGAAGAAAGGCTATGTTAACATAATTTGTAGCACAACTTCCCTATCGAGGTATAAATAAATGATAGAGGTTAATGAAAACAGAAACCTAAGCTTTCTCTCAATTGTGTGTGTATGTGTATACGCGTGCAAGTGTGTAGGCACATGCTCAAGTGCATGTCTACATGTACACATACACTGGGGCTTCAATTTGAAACCTAGATGTTGTCTCTTAAGCTTTTTCTTTTGCTTGAAGGATAGTGCTCTACCAATTGAGCCACAGCTTCACTTCTGGCTTTTGGGTGATTAATTAGAGGAAAGAGTTAGATAGCACTGGTTTTTACCATTAATACCTTTATGGATCTAGTTTTTTACTTTACAGTATTTTCAGTTGTCATGTGTTCTTGACTCCTCCATCTCTGATAGCTACTCAGTCTTTCTTGGTGATTGATGATGTTGACCATGTGAGGAGTACTGTTCAGCAACTTGGTAGAATGTCCATCAATTTGAGTTTGTCTAATGTCTTCAAGTGGGTTCCTTTGAAAACATGGATTTCTTCCAGAATATCACTGTGCTTTCTCTGGGCCTAATATTACGACAGGTGGGTCATGTAAATATGGATATTATTGGCCCTGATATTAACTTCTATCAATTTATTAAGGTGCTGCCAATCACTTTTCTCCAATCTTTGTCTTCTGAAGCTCTGCACATAACATTATACCCACTAATTTGAGCATCCATTGATAGTTTCTGATTGTAACTTGCAAGAGTTATTAACTGTGCCAACCTGATGGTGTGCTTCAGTTTCTGTTGTTTGCTTCTACATTCATTAATTGGAATTCTTTTGCAAGGAAGAGCTAGTCTTTTCCCTTGATTTATTCAGTGGTTTTTAAGCAATATCAGCCCATAAATGCCTTCTTTATCCTATTATATCATACTGTAGTACTAGTATTACTCTAGAATACTAACATTTTGTGGATTCCTGTCCAAGCTTTGGCCAGGGGGTGCCTCCTAAGTTAGCCTTCCATGTTCTCTCAGTGCCCAGCCTTATTTACCCCTTCCTGTCTCCAGTGGGCAATCAAGCCACAGCCTACTGAGCCTGCTGCAGCCCTGGGGCCAATCATATTTCTGTTTACTATGAGAAACCTGACTCTGATTATCCAGTCTATTTCCTCAGTTCTAATGTGTACATCATTACAAAATCATTGGCCACTATCTCTGAGAACTTCCCCAACATACTGTTTTGTCTATAGTTCTTTTTTTGTAGACAGCCTTTTTAACAGCTAGGCTGGTAAAATACTGTTTTTCTCTTACTTAGGTTAATTGTTTTTCTCTCTCCTTTTCTTGTGGGTATATGATATGCTTAGTCATTTGCTACTTTATATTTTGTTTTGTATTCATGCCATATCATAGTTACTTTAAATTGGTTTTGTTTGGGGGCATTTAGAGGACTCTTGTCAGAGAGCTTCACAGAGAGATGCAGTTGAAAAGCAGTGTTTCCTCCTGTGTATCAGGCCTGTATCAGGCCCTTCCCTCCTCTCTGTCAGGCCCTTCCCTTATTCTCTGTATTCTATTCCAATCCATTCCGATTTTGTATAAATGAGCATATATGTTTATATTTTATTTTTTTGCTTTTTTTTTGTCGGTTGTAGGACTTGAACTTGGCCTGAGAACTTTCCCTGCGCTCTTCTGCTCAAGGCAAGCGCTCTACAGCTTGAGCCACAGTGCCACTTCCAGTTTTCTAGTGGTTTGTTGGAGATAAGAGTCTCACGGACTTTCCTGCCCAGGCTGGCTATGAACCATGATCCTCAGATCTCAGCCTCCTAAGTAGCTAGGATTACAGTATATTTTCTTATAGCCCCTTTGTTATTACATGAAGGAAGCAGAATATTTTTGCACTTGTATTTTTTTCACCTAACATATATTGGATATTTTTCCCCTAATATATATTGGATATCATTTCATGTCAGTTTATAGAAGTGGTCTTAAGTATTATGGCTGTAGAGTAAGAACACTGTAGGTAGCATCTTTATTTAGCATCCTATTTATGGACATATAGGCAATTGTCAATATTTTACAATTACAATAGTGCTATGACTAATGTATATACTTTCATATTGTTGGAGGTATATCATCAGGACAGACTGCTACAAATGGAATTGTTTAGTCTAAAGGTAAAGATCAAGGACTGATTTTTTTGTTTTTATATTTCTAAGGTGATCTTCTCTTAGATTACTGAAAAACCCACCAGGAAAACTTGGTTCTGCTATATTTCTTTGTACTTCTACCTTCTAAAAATCCAAGCAACATTTCAGTACTTACTTATATTTATTTTGTTTTGTCCATAAGTTCAAAGGATATTGTATTATCTTTGACTCAAATCAGCTTTAAAAACGACTGCCTTTTCATTTTGGCCAATAGTAAGGATTGTACTCAGGGCTTTACACTTGTTATGCACATGCTCTCTCACTTGAGCCACACTTTTAAACCTTCTGCTTTTTCTGTTTTTAGCATCTCCCATTTTTGCCTGTTTCTGGCTCCTAAGTAGTAGCTAGGATTACAGGCATTCGCCATCATCCAAATTGTTTTTAAGATAATTTTTTCCTAGTCTGGTCTTGAACCATGACCCTCCTATTTCTGCATCCCAACTAGCTAGGATTATAAACATGTGCCATCTCACCTGGCTTTTACTTAATTTTAAATTGCCCTTATCTTCAACCCATATGAGCAGGACCAATTAGCCTCTCAGACTGCTCCCTTTACTCACATTAATCACCTATATAAAGATAATTTAAAAACATATTCATTCTGCCCAGCTATAGCTAAGTGTAATGTTTATAACACAGAGATGTATAATCTAGAAAGCAGTGGTATATCTTTTGTGCTCACAAACAAAACAAAAATTTAGCTTTTGTTTTTTGACTTGTAAGCTGTATGATTTGTACAACTTCCAAATCAGAAAGTATAAAGATGTAGCTAGCAGTAAGATACCAGATGTTTTTCTTGATAGATTTGAAAATAATACTTTTTCCTTTATAATCTCAAGATATTTTTCTATTTATTTTATATTAAAATCCTGACTATATGTGACCATATACAGATGGTGATGGTGTTATAGCTGAGTTTTTATATCTATAATATTAAAAGGACTTTGAGTCATCAGATATTCAGTTGAATTTTGAGGCCAGTTTGTCAAACCAGCCTTTCTACCTGTCTTCTGCTCATTTATTTAACATACAAGGTACTGTGTTTGGTACTATGAAGATACAAGAGTAAATGAAACAGTCTCTGCCCTATAGGATCTTGTATGATCCTATGAAGTATCTTGTATACAAATAATATTGAACTGAGTGTGACAAAGGTCATCCTTCAGTAGACAGCACCAGTTTTGGAGTAAGTGGTTCTGGAGTGCAGTTTCTAGAGAATAGATACATTTCAGAAGAAATGTTAACTGAGTTTGCTATCCTAAACCAAAGCACAGATGAGCAATGGTGTCAAAGCAGAGCTCATTTGGACCCTGAGAAGCAATGGTAGAAAGCAGAGGGAAATTAGCCAGGAAAGGAATGGAAGCTTCAATGCAAAGGCTAAATGTTGGCTTTATTTTCTAGGTATCTAGGAGTTGTATATTACACAGTGACTTGGCAGAGCTAAGCCTTTGGTGGGGTGTGGAGGCCAGTTAAGAGGTTACTTCCATAGACAAGATAGGAAACTATGGTCAAAACTAAATACTGACAGGAGAGAGAAGAGTTAAGGAGACAGAATCATCAAGATTTGGTGACTAATCTAGAAAATTAAGTTTAAGCCAAATGAGTCAGAAACCTACAACAACTTTGAGTCAGACTGACTTGGAAAGTGAAAACTGAGCAGATAAGAATGGACAAGTGCTCAGCTGGTTTGGACATAGTTTCCACAGGGTGTTGGAAGTGTCAAGAGAACAGTGCTGGTATTTGCCATGGATAAACTGTGATGATGCATATTGGATTATGGATATGACCTGGCTTGTTCTTAAATTTTTTTAAATTTTTAATTTGAGAACTATTTTAACTTAAAAATAAAGCCAGCTATAAGAAGGCTGTTTTAGCATCTCAGACAACGAAAGCCCAGTTCTTTGTACAGACATCACTAAGCAGAACACTCTGCCTTCTTGTTCTCCTCTTTGGTTTCTTTCAACACCTACCTGTGCCATGTAGTACACTGTCATTAACCAGACACCACTACTCAGCTTCCGTAACATGACCACAAGCTGATGGATTGTTCTGTAATTGTAAAAATACATCCCAGATTTCAGCCTCTAATGTGACATAAAGAATGTAAAGTAGCTGGATGCTGGTATCTCATGCTTATAATCATAGTTACTTAGGAAGCTAAGATCTGAGGATGCACATTCCAAGCCAGCCCAGGCAGACAAATCTGAAACACTCTTATCTCCAGCTAACCAACAAAAAGCCAGAACTGAAAGCATGTCTCATTGGTAGAGTACTAACCCTTGAGGAAAAAGCCAGCTGAGAGTGTGAGGCCCTGAGTTCAAGCCCCAGGGAAGAAAGGAATGGAGCAAGGGAGGGAGGGAAGAAGAAAGAAAAGAAAATGTAAAGTATCTTCTTGGTACTTCATATTAATTATATAGTACAATGGGAATATTTTGGATGCTGTTTCAGGGCTGCTCAGTACCACCCACATGATAAGGGATTTGCCAAACTCCCCAAACCCATTACATATTTGTATTCATAGCTAAGACTGGTTTAACAGAGGGATACACTATGAGATCAGCAAAGAGAAAAGACTGTCAGCCAAGGGAACTCAGCACAGGCTTCCTTGTGCAAGAGAGCACAAGGAGGGGCATGAGAGGCACTCTGAGAGTGCCGCTTATTCAATGGCATGTATGCAAGGCTTCTGCCAGAGAAATGCCCTAGAGACTCAGCACCTACACTTTTATTAGAGTCTAGTCACATAGGCACTTTGCCTTTCATATACCATAATCCCTTACTGCCAGAAATAAAGCAGGTGTTTCACATAAATAGTATTGCTCATACAAAAAATAAGCATAGTGAACTACCTTTATTTGATAGGGTGTAGAGAAAAGCCACATTCACAGATATCAACCAAGGGCCAACCTTCCAAAAAGTAGCCTCAGGCCTGTCAGGTCAACTCTTGTCTGTAGAATTAACTATATCAGTAAAATAATTCCACTTTTTACTTGCTCACAGTTTTTGGAACATGCCTTATTTTGGGTAACACTAGTCTCAATGTTGTAAGAAATTCTCTTCTAATGGGTTTTTGTTATGGTATTTTCTATACATATCTACTGATGGTTTTCCCTCTTTGTATTATGGAGTATCTTTGTATTAAGTAATCATATGTAAGATTAAATTGTAATCTACAGTAGATTTCATCCTATAGTCCAAACTTAGTTCTATTGCCCAAGAACAAGAAGAAAATTGCCCCTCCAAAAAATATGTAGTCAAAATAAGGAGATTTCATAATTTATAAAACAAAGGCCAGCCTGGTGATCTCTATTTGATAAACACACTTCAGAGTTCAAGAGGATGGATTTTTACTTACCATTAATTCAAATTGTTGACTTTTTTTCCTTAGTCTGTTGTTAATGATTTACAATTGTTATGCAACTACCCTTGAGAACAGTACTTAAGGGGTCTCTAAAATGGGCTAATTTTGCACAAGTGATTGGCTTTATGTAACCTAGCATCAGATGGAGTTTGTGACTAATATGGTACAACTTTGCTAAGATGGATGATGTAGAATGGCAACCAAGATATCGTTTACCTTCTCCCCAGGCAATGTGCACTAATACATACCTTACTCCTTAAAGAAAGATACGGTTTTAGGAAAATTGTTTCTAGGACTAGAACTGTGAAGGCAGCCGAGCTATTTTTGTTAGAGTAATTCCATATGTGGTGTTTAGTGGCATATTGCAAACAGGTCACATTGCAGGCTCAGTTGAAGGACAAAGCCATTGTTCAGCATTATTGAATGTAGAGATCCCACCCTCCCCTTCTCCCTGTAAGGCAGGACATAAAGTCTTGACGCTGAAGTAGAGAGCAGTTTGTAATGGGTACTGTATTTGTTATTTGTCCTTTACTCATAAAAACTTACTATTCAGTTATTTAATATGGTTTTGAACCAAAGCAGTGCTTGTTAGCATTATATATCAATAACTAATACCTTTATTCTTATTTTAAACAGCTATACTGCTCCAATGAGAAGACATAAAATTAAATATATTTATAGTTATAAATTAGACATTTCTACCAAGAAAATCTGATCATATTAGTGCTGTTTTTTAAATTGTTTTAAACAATATGGAGAGCAATTATAAAGAATCTGTAATAAGCCTAGTGTGGTGATTCATGCCCACTATCCCAGGTACTGAGGAGGCAAAAGTATGAAGACTATGGTAAAAGTTTGACCTCAGGCAAGAAAAATAACCTAAAGCAAAAAAGGCTTGGCTAGCCAGTGCAAGACCCTGAATTCAAACCCTAGTACCACACACACATACACACACACACACACATACACACACACACACACACTATAATAAAAATTAAGGGTTTTTTCCTTTATTGTTCAGTTGATAAGGAAACAGGGAGCAGAAAACATTTGAAATTATAAAGAGCCATTGAAGTGTAGTAACATAAAATTCTAAGAAAGTAAGAAAGTTAAGGAGCCACAGTGCTGTTTCCAGCCTCATTTGCTTTGTCTTAAAAAAGTTTATCTCAAGCCAGGTATCGGTGACTCATGCCTGTAATCCTAGCTACTCAGTAGGCTGAGAGCTAAGGATCATGGTTCAAAGCCAGCCCCGGCAGGAAAGTCCGTGAGACTCTTACCTTCAATAAACCACTAGAAAAACGGAAGTGACGCTGTGGCTCAAGTGGTAAAGCACATGCCTTGAGCTGAAGAGCTGAGGGATAGTGCCCAAGGCCAGAGTTCAAGCCCCATGACTGACCAAAAAAAAAAAAAAAAATAGTTTATCTCCTGGATGCCAGAGGCTATTATCTCAACTACTTGGGAACCTGAGAATGGAAGGATTATGTTTCAAGGCCAGCCCAGGCAAATGTCTTTGAGTACCTCAGCCCTTGGCTGAGAGGAGTGTCATGTGCCTGTCATCCAAAGATATGAGAGTGGCACTGAAATTTCAAGGACCATGGTACCAGGCAAGCCTGAGAAGAAAAGTCCAAAAGACTCCATCTCCATGAGATGGGAAGCTAGCTGTGATGATGTGTCTTGTGATCCCAGTGACTATAACTAAAAGTAGGTATATGTAAGCTCAGGTATCCAGGTAGGAAGCAAGACTGTTTCCTGGGGAGGGAGTGAAAAACAGAGTTAGAGGTATGCCTCAGCCATATTGCACCAGCTTAGCAAGGACAAAGCCCTAGGTTCAAGTCCCAGAATCACAACAATAAAAAGATTCAGCTTCTTATGACTATTGCTCTACCTCTTGAACAGAATCTCCAGTCCAGCTACTTTTCTGGTTAATTGGAAAGAGAATCTCTCAAACTTTTTGGCCCAACCTGGGTTTTGTTTTTTTGGGGGGTCCGGTTGTGGGGCCTGAACAGCCTGGGCGCTGTCCCTCAGCTCTTCAGCTCAAGGCTAGTGCTGTACCACTTGAGCCACAGTACCACTTCTGGCTTTTTTTCTTTTTGCTTATATGGTGCTGAGGAATCGAACCCAGGGCCTCAAGCATGCAAGGCAAGCGCTCTACCACTGAGCCACCTTCTCAGTCCCCCAACCTGGTTTTTTTTGTTTGTTTTGATTTGTTTGTTTTTTTGTTTTGGTTAGTTGTAGGGCCTGAACTCTGGGCCTGGGCACTGTCCCTCAGTTCTTCAGCTCAAGGCGAGCACTCTACCACTTGAGCCACAGCACCACTTCCGGTTTTCTGAATGATTAATGGAGGTAAGAGTCTCATGGATTTTCCTGCCTGGGCTGGCTTTGAACTGAGATCCGCAGCTCTCAGCCTCCTGATTATAGGTGTGAGCTACCAGTGCCTGGCTCCAAGTTGGTTTTAAATCTTGGTCCTCAGATTTCAGTCTCCTGAGCAGCTAGAATTATAGGACTGAGCCAAAAGCACAAACTCAAAGTACTTTTTTTTTTTGGTCAGTCGTGGGGCTTGAACTCTGGGCCTGGGCACTGTCCCTTAGCTCTTCAGCTCAAAATGAGTGCTCTACCACTTGAGCCACTGCACCACTTCTGTTTTTCTGAATGATTTATTGGAGAGAAGAGTCTCACAGACTTTCTTGCCCAGGCTGGCTTTGAACCATGATCCTCAGATCTCAGCCTCCTGAGTAGCTAGGATTACAGGCATGAGCCACCACCACCCAGCTTCGAAATACTTATTTTTATAGTTAAATAGTACTATTTTGAAAAGTTAATAGTGTTCAAGTAATTAATTAGTTATATACTTTTTGAACTTCGATTAAGAATAAGAAGATACAGATAACTCACTAAACCTTAGAAACAAAAGTCTAAGATAATAGTGCAAAAACAGGAAAGTGATTCCAGGAAGGCCTTGTATTTAAAGGAGGCATAGATTGATAACAGAAACAACTCACACTGATGCTAATTGGGTTGGTTTTTCCAACTTCTGCTGTACATCAGTGTTTCCCAGGTTGTTCAGTCCTTACCTGTTTTAGACTACAAATCACTCAGGGTTATTATAAATGAACTGTAGTAGTTAAATACTCAACCAATATTGAAAGCCGTTTAGTCATATGTAGACAAGCATGCCTAAATTCAAGGGATGAACAAATAAATCCCAGTCCATAATGGCAAACCACTGACTGATGACCTACTGCTATAGAGCTGTGATGAATAATGCTACTGTGGATCTTTGACTTTCTTAGAACATTATGTGACTACACTTTGATGGCTCTTTATAACTTCAAATGTTTTCTGCTCCATGTTTTCTCATTATTTGGGACTGTCTCAAGGAGAAATTATATTTACATCTAATAGTAAAGCAGTTTGGGCTATTCTCTTTTGACTTACGCCTATCAAATTATACATGGGGTTTTCTGAGGACACAATAAATTCTTTTTTTCCAGCGTTCATTCAGAGTTAATTGACAAAAAGACCAAGAAGGGATGTAAACATGATACCAAAATGCATTTATTTAACCTAAACAGTGTCTTCACTGAGGAAGGGAAAATGATCAAGGCATGGGTACATTATTTAGAGGCATGTTGTATATTTATTAGGAGAAAGGTGATTATTTAGTAGGAAAACCCACTTATTTAATAATCCAGGAAAATTTAATTATTTCTTCTTGAAAACAGTCTTTAAATACACACACACACACACACACACACACACACACACACACACACACATACATATATATACACACACATCTGGAAAATATTTTGAGTCTGTCAGTTCAATAGAGGGCAATATTCTATTCTTCTTTGTTGATAAAGCATAAATTTTCTAAAAATCAAAATTACAGTCTGTGCCAGGTGCTAGTGGCTCACCCCTGTAATCCTAACTACTCAGGATGCTGAGATCTAAAGATCACAGTTTGAAGCCAGGCTGGGTAAGAAACTTATCTCTAATTAAGTGCCAGAAAAATAAATAAATAAAAACAGCCAGAAATGAAACTGTAGCTCAAGAAGTAGAGTGTTAGCCTTGAACACTAAAGCTCAGAGATAGTACCCAGGCTCTGAGTTCAAGTCCCAGGAAAAAGAAAAGGAAGGGAGGAAGGGAGGGAAAGAAGAAGGAAGGAAGGAAGGAGGTAGAGAGAGAAAGAATGAGAGGGGCAGGTAGGAGGGAAGGAAGGAGAAAAGAAAGATGGAGGGAGGAATGAAAAAAGAAAGGACATGACCTATATTCCACATATTTTTATACCCTTTATTTTTTATTTTTTACTGTGAACATACCATACAGAGGGTTACAATTACATGGGCAAGATAATGAGTAAATTTTTTATAAGGTTTTGTTTCCCCTTCCCATCCCTTCCCATCTCCTACCCCCTCACCCTGTTGTTGTCATCCCCCCCAAAGTTGTAAAGTTCATTTTTTGACATAAGGTTTTGTACATCTCATTGTTGCAGTGGGTCCACCTGTATCCCTATTTAAACAATTTCTTTTTCCCTTCCCCTACACAAATAATACCAACATCAAATACAGTACAAACAGGGGTTATACCATGGGGGAGGGACACACAAAGCAACAACAAAATAGCTTATAAATATGTTAGAAACAATAGCAAGAAAGAAAAAAACATATGAGTCCTTATCTTAGGGTTCATTTCACCTAAAATCAACTTATCTGACCGTTTCTGCTTGTCTCAGACATATACTAGTTATTGAAAGTAAGGGAAACCATGGGACCTATGTTTCTTTGGGCCTGGCTTACTTCACTTAATATAATTTTTTCCAAGTCTTTCCATTTCCTAACAAATGGGGCAATGTCATTCTTTCTGATGGAGGCATAGAATTCCATTGTGTATATATACCACATTTTCTTGATCCATTCATACACTGATGGGCATCTGGGTTGGTTCCATACCTTAGCTGTGGTAAATAATGCTGCAATAAACATAGTTGTGCTGGTAGCTTTAGTATGGTCTTGTTTGTGATCATTTGGGTAAATGCCCAAAAGTGGGATTGCTGGATCATAGGGGAGATCTATGTGGAGTCTTTTGAGGAACCTCCATACTGCTTTCCAAAGTGGTTGAACAAGTTTACATTCCCACCAACAATGCAGTAAGGTTCCCTTCTGTCCACATCCCCTCCAGCATCTGTTGTTATTAGACTTCTTGATTATAGCCATTCTAACTGGGGTGAAGTAGTATCTCAATGTTGTTTTGATTTGCATTTCTTTTCTGGCTAGGGAGGTTGAGCATTTCTTCATGTGTCTATTGGCCATCCTTCTTTCCTCTTCAGAGAAGTTTCTCTTTAAGTCTTTAGCCCACTTATTTATTGGGCAGTTGTTTCTTTGAGGATTTGTTGTTGGGGGATTTAATTTTTTGGGTTCCAGGTATATTTTACATATGAGACCCTTGTCCATTTTATGGCTAATAAAGATTTTCTCCAATCTTTTGACTTTCCATTGATCTTGTTAGTTATGTCCTTTGCCATGCAGAAGCTCTGCAGTTTCATGCAGTCCCATTTGTCCAACCTTTCTTTAATTTGTTGTGTATCTGGGTCTCTATTAAGAAAATTTCGGTCTATGCCAAGGAACCTAGGCTTTCTCCTATTCCTTCCTGTAATGTTTTCAGAGTGTCTGCTTTGACTCCGAGGTCTTTGATCCATTTGGAGTTGATTCTGGTGCAGGGTGATATATAAGGATCTAGCTTTAGTTTTCTACAGGTGATTAACGAGTCTTGCCAGAACCATTTACTGAGGAGTCTGTCTTCCTTCCATTCTATTTTGAGCTCGCTTATTGAAGATTAGACGGCTGTAGGTCTGTGGGTTCATTTCTGGGTTTTCAATTCTATTCCATTGGTCCTGAGGTCTGTTCTTTTGCCAGTATCAAGCTGTTTTAATTACTATGGCTTTGTAGTAGAGTTTGAAATTTGGTATTGATATTCCTCCAGCACTGTTCTTTCTGTTAAGGATCGTTTTTGCTATTCGGGGTCTTTTATTATTCCCAATGAATTTTTGGATTGCCTCTTCTATTTTCTTGAAGAATGAGGTTGGAATATTCATAGGTATCACACTGAATTAGTAGATAGCCTTCGGAAGTATTGCCATTTTCACGATGTTGATCTTTCCAATCCAGGAACATGGGAGGTTTTGCCACTTTCTAAGTTCTGTTTTGATTTCCTTTTTTGAGTTTTTGAAGTTTTTATCATAGAGGTCCTTCACTTCTTTGATTAAGTTAATTCCTAGGTATTTTATTTTTTGTGGGACTATGACAAAAGGATTTGCTTTCCTGATTTCAGCCACGCTTTTCTCATTGTTGGCATACAAAAAAGCCAATGATTTTTTTTTGGGGGGTCCGGTTGTGGGGCCTGAACTCTGGGCCTGGGTGCTGTCCCTCAGCTCTTCAGCTCAAGGCTAGAGCTCTACCACTTGAGCCACAGTGCCACTTCCGGCTTTTTTCTTATATGGTGCTGAGGAATCGAACCCAGGGCTTCGAGCATGCAAGGCAAGTGCTCTACCATTGAGCCACCTTCCCAGCCCCAAAAGCCAATGATTTTTGAGGGTTAATTTTAGACCTTGCTACTTTGCCAAAGTTTTGAATCAGCACCAATAATTTGGGAGTGGAGTCCATGGGATTCTTTAAATACAAGTTCATGTCATCTGCCAAGAGGGAGAGTTTTACTTCATCTTTCCCTATTTGAATCCCTTTTATGTTTGCATCTTGTCTTATTGCTGTAGCTAGGCATTCTAATACTAAATTGAAGAGAAGTGGAGAGAGTGGACATCTTTGTCTCGTTCCTGAGTTAAGAGGAAATGGCTTTAGTTTTTCACCATTAAGTATAATGTTGGCTGTAGGTTTGTCATATACAACCTTTATTGTATTGAGGAATGTTCCCTGGATTCCTAGTTTTTCCAGAACTGTCATCATAAAGGAGTGTTGGATCTTGTTAAATGCTTTTTCTGCATCTATTGAGATAACCATGTGGTTCTTATCCTTGCTGTTGTGGATGTGATGAATTATATTAATTGATTTGTATATTGAACCCTGAAATGAATCCTGTTTGGTCATGGTGTATGATTTTTTTGGATGAATTGTTGAAGTCAATTGGCCAAAATTTTGTTGAGAAGTTTTGCATCAATGTTCATCAAAGAAATGGGTTTGTAGTTCTCTATGATGAATCCCTGCCTGGTTTGGGGATGATGGTTATGATGGCTTCATAGAGTGAATTCAGTAGTGAACTTTCTCTTTCAATTTCATTGAAGAGTTGGAGGAATATTGGTGTGAGCTCTGCTTTGAAGGCCTTGTAGAATTCTGCTGTAAAACCATCTGTTCCTGGACTTTTCTTAGATGAGAGATCTCTTATTGCTGTTTCTATTTCAATGCTTCATATGGGCCTGTTAAGATGATTTAACTCATCTTGGTTTAGTTATGTCAGTATTTGCTAGGAAAAGGTCCATTTCTGCCAGGTTCTCAAACTTATTGGCATAAAAGTGAGAATTATTCCCTTGCAATGTTCTGAATCTTGGTTGTTTCTGTGGCAATGTTTCCATTCTCATCTCTGAATTTAGTTATTTGTTGTGTTCTCTTCTTTTTGTGATAAAATTTGCTAAGGGTCTGTCAATTTCGTTAATTTTTTCAAAGAACCAACTCTTTGTTTTGTTCATTCTGATTTAATTATTTCCGTCTACTGGGCTGGGGTTTATCTTGCTTTGTTTTTTAAGGAAGTTTAGATGTCTCATTAAATTGTTATTTTCAGATCTCTCCCAATTTGTTGATGTAGGAACTCAGAGCTATAAACTTGCCTCTGAGTACTGCCTTTGCTGTGTCCCAGAGGAGCTGGTAATTTTTGTATTATTTTTGTTGAATATCATGAATATTTGAATTTCCTTTCTAATCTCTTCCATGACCCACTGGTGATTCAACAGTGTGTTTTCAGCCTCCATGTGTTACAGGACTTTCTTTGGTGGCTTATAGTTTCGAGTTCTAATTTTATTCCTGTGTGGTCTGAGAGAATGCAAGGTATAACTTCAATGTTTCTGAATTTGGACAAGTTTGCTTTGTGTCCTAAAATGTGGTC
This sequence comes from Dipodomys merriami, assembly GCF_024711535.1. Lineage (NCBI taxonomy): Eukaryota > Metazoa > Chordata > Mammalia > Rodentia > Heteromyidae > Dipodomys > Dipodomys merriami. The sequence continues at coordinate 5,117,435 of NW_027206457.1, forward strand.
ATTTCTGGAAAATATTCCATGTGCTGCTGAGAAAAATGTGTATGATGCTGCTGGGTGAAATATTTGGTAGATGTCTGTGAAATCTAGTTGATCTATGCAGTTGTTTAGATCTGCGGTTTCTCTATTGAGTTTTTGCCATGTTGACCTATCTAGTGGGGATAGTGGTGTGTTAATGTCCCCAAAAATTAATGTCTGTGGATCTATGTGGGATTTGAGGGAAAATAGTGTTTCTTGGATAAATTTGGGTGCTCTGTTGGTTGGTGAATAGATATTTAGAATTGTAATATCCTCCTGAAGGAGAGATCCCTTAATTAGTATGTAGCAACCATCTTTATCTCTTCTCACTAATTTTAATTTGAAGTCTATTTTATCTGATATTAGGATTGCAACTCCTGCCTGTTTATGGGGGCCTTTTGCTTGGTAGATTTTGTTTCAGCCTTTCACTTTCAAAATATGTTTGTTTTTATGGGCAAGGTGTGACTCCTGAAAGCAGCAGATAGAAGGATCTTGCTTTTTAATCCATAGACAGTCTGTTGCTTAATTGGACAATTAAGTCCGTTATCCTTGAGAGTTAGGACTGAGAGGTGTTCGGTAGTTCCTACCATGGTATCCACCTTCTTGGGGGCTGCGGCAACTGGGTTCTTCCTATGGGTCTTGGATTCTGTCTGGGTGTGGTTTCTTGGCCTTTATTGTGGTCTTGTTGGTTTTCTATGCATAGGACATCTTTAAGTATCTTTTGTAAGGCAGGTTTGGTGGAGATATATTGTTTCAGTTTTTCGTTGCTATGGAACGTTATTATTTGACCTTCAGTTATGAAGGAGAGTTTAGCTGGGTACAGTATTCTTGGTTGATAGTTGTTTGTCTTTAGGGCATGGCATACATTATTCCAGGCTCTTCTTACTTTAATTGTCTGTGCTGAGAAATCTGAGGTGATTCTAATTGGTTTCCCTTTATAGGTGATTGATCTTTTCTCCTTGACAGCTTTAAGGATCTTTCCCTTGTTCTGAATTGATCCTGTGAGGATGTCCTGTTCTGGTCTGGTTTATTTGGGGTTCTAAAAACTTCTTGTTTTTCCGTAGGCCTATCTTTTTGCATGTTTGGGAAGTTCTCTGCTAGGATCCTGTTAGAGAAATTTCCTAGACCAGTAACTTCTGTCTCCTCTACACCCATTATCCTCAGATTAGGCCTTCTGATGGTGTCTTCCAAATGTTGAATAGATCTATCATATTTCTTGGATTTTTCTTGTGACCTAAAATGTGGTCATTTCTGGAAAATATTCCCTGTGCTGCTGAGAAAAATGTGTATGATGCTGCTGGGTGAAATATTCGGTAGATGTCTGTGAAATCTAGTTGATCTATGCAGTTGTTTAGATCTGCGGTTTCTCTATTGAGTTTTTGCCATGGTTGTATGTTCTTTCTCTATAATATCTAGATTGTCTTCAATCCCTGAGATTTGATCTTCTGCATGGTCTAACCTACTGTCAAGTTCGTTACTTTGTTTTTATTTCTTTTCCTCCTAATTTGTTGGTTTTGATGGCTTCCAATTCTTTGTTGGAGCTTTGTTTTAGCTCTTGTATGAACTTCTTTACTTCCTTAATTTGGTGTTCAGTGTTTATTCTCAAATCACTTAGTTGATTGGTTATGATTTCCTTGGATTCCCATTCCTTCTGTCGGTCTCCATTCAGCATTCCCTTTGTGGTCTCCCTGAATTCGTTCAGCTATCTGTTTATGGATTCCATGAATGCCTCTATTGATTTTTGTCTATTCTCATCCCGCTCTCACAATTCCTGTATTACTCTCTGATTAGCTTCCTCACGTTCATGCAATTCCTGTAGTTCTCTTTGACTGTTCTCAGCCTGCTCATGCCATTCCTGCCTTTCTCTTTGATTGTTCTCAGCCTGCTCACGCAATTCCTGTCTTTCTCTTTGACTGTTCTCAGCCTGCTCACGCAATTCTTTTATTTCTCCTTGACTGTTCTCAACCTGCTCATGCAATTCCTGTATTAATCTTTGTGTAGCTTCCTCACACTCACGAGATTCCTGTATTAGTCTTTGGTTTGCCTCCTCTCGCTCCCTATCACACTCACACTGAGTCCTTTGCAGGTTTTCAATCTTTTCATTCACCATGTTTACCAGTAGTATTTGTAGAGCTTTTTGGGAACTCTCCTCTAGATTGTTCATTAACTGTTCTGTCACCTGATTATCCTGAGTGGGAGTTGAGAAACCTGGACTTGACATTTTTCTTGTGTTTTTCCGGCTTGTTCTGCTCATTTGGTATGAAAGTAACACGAATTTTGTGCTAGAACACTATTTTAAGGCAATAATCAACCAGAGTTCTGGAGTTGCACTGTCAAAATGGCTGCAGATACAATATAGTTCAAAAGATACAATCTATTCAACATCAAACAACTATGGATTAATGGGCTAAGAGCAGCAAAGAAGAATTTGGCAAACCAGAAATTATTAGGTTTAGGGGAGTAATGTGGGGAAAAATAGGATTAGAGGGATGTGGAAAGGTAAAAGGAGAGTGAATTTAACGAAGTCCTAATCTCACAGAGGGAAATGGATTGGAAAGAATGATAGGTGAGAGATTTTAAAAAAAAAAAAAAAGGAAAAAAACAAAAACAAAAATTTAAATTTAAAAAATGAAACACTTAAAAATTATATGGCTACAGTGCTTGATAAGAAATGTACTCATTATCTTGCCCATGTAATTGTAACCCCTCTGTACAGTATTTTCACAATAAAAATAATTTAAAAAATTATATAAGTTTAAAAAATGATATTGCGAGAAGAGGATAGGATGAGAAGAGGGGAGGGATAGAAAGGAGACATGAAAAACTAAAAAATAAAAATTCTTTAAGTTAGTTACTTGAAAATTATATAGCTGTAAAGAGATAATGCTGCTATTAAAGAAGTTAAGCCTAAGAGGTTGTGAATTGAGTAATAAATTTCTGGATTAAGTATGTACACAATGGGGGATGAGGTCTAATAATCGACGATGAGTATATATCTGGGGATGAGCAGAACAGCAATTAAGTCACACAAGAAAGAAAGAGAGAAAAAAATGAAAAGAATAAACAAAAAAAAGGACCAAAAGGGCAAAAGAGATTTTTTAAAAAGCACACACATACATGTACACCTAAAATAAAAATTATGAGAGAAAAAAAGGTTAATAGAAAACTTTTCTTTTTTTTTTTGGGTCCAGTCGTGGGGCCTGAACTCTGGGCCTGGGCGCTGTCCCTCAGCTCTTCAGCTCAAGGCTAGCGCTCTACCACTTGAGCCACAGCGCCACTTCCGGCTTTTTTCTTTTTGCTTATGTGGTGCTGAGGAATCGAACCCATGCATGCAAGGCAAGCGCTCTACCACTGAGCCACCTTCCCAGCTCCTAGAAAACATTTTTGTAAATAAGAATTTTTTTTAAAGGTACAAAAAAGTTCTTTGATTTTTTTTTTTGGGGGGGGGGGAGAGGAGGAAGGAGGGGAATGGGATGAAATACATCTCCCCTGTGTCCGTAACTAGTCTCTTGGTGGAGTCTCTGGTCTGCTTGACGTATTTGGTTTTCCTGTGGCTTGATTGGTTTCTTAAGTCAGTTTGTTTGAGCAGTCAGAAAAATGCTCTGCATTACCCAGGATGTTTTGATCCTCCTCCCAGGCTAGTTCAGTGGGAGGGAGATGGCTTTTTCCTCTAGTTTGGAGATGGTGTGATGAGGCTAGGCTCTGGGTAGAGTTGAGACCTTTCAGCAAACAGTAGCTTTTCCATGAGTGGCTAGCTCCTGAGACACAGAGCCCAGCCTGGAGCCATTCTCGGGGTTTGTGTTTACTGAATTTCAGTTGTTTGTCTAGGCTGCTGTAGGGAGGGGCAGCCTCTGGTTCTGTTTACCCAGTAGAGAAAGTCACTCCACTTGACAGAGCTACCTCTACTTGGGCGGGTGACTTTCCCCCTGGGTAGAGCTGAGCCTGGCCGGTCAGGTCAGGTTTCTGTGACCTGCTAAATAACTCTTTTGTTTTCTTCCAAGGCCTGAGTTGGAGCTAGCTGCTCAGCCAGGCCTTTGTCAGTATCAAAGATGGAGGTCTCCAGTGGTGGGGGAGGGGCATCCTTCCCTCCTCTGCTCCCTGAGAAGGAGTGAGGATGTCAGGGTTCTACTCATGCCAGACCAGAGTCTTGGTTCCTGGGCTGTCTCTGGTCTGCGATCTGCAGGATGAAGATATCTGTTCCTTGTCAGTTCTTGCTGGTGTTGAGTAGAATTCACTCATCTACTGCGTCTGGCGCCTTTGTCCCAGACTCTCTCTGTAGGTATGGCTGCTACAGCTGTCACTACAGCCACCACAGTCATGGTTACCAGCAAGTGCCCAGATCTGTCTCCTTGCCTCGATTTTCCCTCTGTGGCCAAACTCTCTGCACTGTGATAGCACACTTGGTGTGATTTTCTAGCCTAGCACTGTTCACTGGAACACTAAAACTGCTTTCTTTGTGAGAGCTTGTTTAGCCTCCGAACCTATCTCTTTATTTTTTTTAACTCTTTAAATTATATCAATACAATGTCTTTTTTTTTTTTTTTGGTGTTTTTTAGGGGGTGGGGTTGTTTTTGTTTTCCTGGTTCCAGGCCTTGAACTCATGGGCTTGATGTTCACTTGGCTTTCGTACTAAGCAGATGTTATACAACTTGAGCCACACTTTCAGCCCAGCTTCTGCTTGTTATCTTGGAGATGGAGCATTGTGGACTTTTCTGCCCAAGCTGACTTTAACCCCTGATCTTCCATGTCTTAACCTTCTCAATAGATATGATTATAGGTGTGAGCCACTGGCACCAAAGAATATTATCTTTAAAGTCTTGAAAGATTGTCCAAACTATATAGAATCTCCATTAACTATAGGAAACACGTTAATATCGTTATTGTATTTGGTAACTAGCATAGAAAAGTTTGTCTGAAGCCAGAGACATGACTCAGTTTTAGAACACCTACTTGGAAAGATTGAATCCCTGAGTTCAAACCACACTACTACTGAAAAAAAACGAAAAAGAACTTTGTGTGAGCCAGCATTAAAGATCTTGTCTTCTTGATTTTGTAGAAGAATGTGTTCATAAGCTTTAGAGATAAAAACAAAATGCTCTTATTTAAAGTCACACATAAAATAAATCAGGATGGATTTGTCATCTGTGTGTCTCTATTCTCAACAGTATAGTTTTTCATTTTCCTACAGCTCCTTGCACAAGCAGCACTTTTTTCTGCCATAGCAACATGTGCATCAACAATTCCTTAGTGTGCAATGGTGTTCAGAACTGCGCATATCCTTGGGATGAGAATCATTGCAAAGGTAAGTCCAGTTTGAAGGCCAGGTTTTTTGAGAAGAGTGAATCTTGCTTTTCATTAAGGAAGATTTAAAATGTCCTTTTCTACAATGTGCTTAACAACTGTCTTAGCAGACATGGAGACAAGTGAGAATGGAAAATAGAGCTCTGCAATGTAGTCAGAGCACAGCAAAATACTGCTTCTATAGCCAGGTGCCAATGGCTCATGCTGTTCAGGAGGCTGAGATCTGAGGATCTTGGTTGAAAGCCAATCAGGGCAGGAAAGTCCATGAGACTCTTATCTCCATTTAACTACTAGAAAACTGGAAATGGCTCTGTGGCTCAAGTGGTAGAGTGCTAGCATTGAGCTGAAGAGCTCAGGGATAACACCCAGGCCTAGAGTTCAAGCCCCATGACCATTAAAAAAAAAATGCTTCTCAATAAAAGTATTTTGTGTTTACATAGTAGGTTTTTACCTTAAGTTGTTTAAAAGCACATTGTGTTGTTTTCTGCTCTTATTTGCTTACTGTTGTTGAAACTTGTCATTTGTATTACAGTGCTGCCTTATCTGGTTGTCAAAATAATGTAGACAATATCCTAGAGTTCTGCTTTTTTAAGTTATAGGGAAATGCTGCTTAACAACAATCCACTAAAATATTCAACCTTCCAACATGAAAACAGATTCATCCTAATAATTATTTTATCCAATTTCCTGTGCTACATCTCCAGTGTATACTCTGAAAGCTAAATATGGCTGATGCTAATAGTTGGATATTGGCAAGTTGCTTTTTAAACCACTAAGAACTAAAACAGTTATGTAAATTTCTTACTATGAAAAAGTATGTAATCAGATGGCTGTTAAGAGTACTTGATCAGGTAATCATCAAACATAGTAGAGCATGATAATTTGACTCAAGACATGAGTCTGATCATGTTTATTCTCTCTTTCTGTGACTGTTGGTAGAACTGTTATACATTTTTCTACATAGCAGTTGGTCAAACCTGCCCTGCAACATAAACCTGATAGAACAAGAGAATTTATTTGAGCATTTTCTATGTTAATGTATTTGATTTGATTTGTAAGTTGTATGCATTCATGTCTCTGAATAAGAAACAAAGTATTTTATCTTTTCTGTAATCTGTATACCTAGCTGTATCATGATTAGTTACTTTACCCAGAAATCATATTCAAAGGCCTTATTTTCAGTTGCATTGTCTGTAGTATATTTTACTTTGGTTTCCTGCTTTACTTAAATATACCTTATTGGGTTGAATGGGAGATCCCTATCAACAAATTTTGAAAACCTTAACATTTCTCTTTCTACAGAAAAGAAAAAAGCTGGGCTATTTGAGCAAATCACTAAAACTCATGGAACAATTATTGGCGTAACATCAGGGATTGTCTTGGTTCTTCTCATTATTTCTATTTTAGTGCAAGTGAAACAGCCCCGGAAAAAGGTCATGGCTTGCAAAACTGCTTTCAATAAAACTGGGTTCCAAGAAGTGTTTGATCCCCCTCATTATGAGCTGTTTTCACTAAGGGACAAAGAGATTTCTGCAGATCTGGCAGACTTGTCAGAAGAACTGGACAACTACCAGAAGCTGCGGCGTTCCCCCACATCCTCGCGGTGCATTCACGACCATCACTGCGGATCACAAGCATCCAGTGCCAAGCAAAGCAGGACCAACCTCAGTGCCATGGAACTCCCCTTCCGAAATGATTTTGCACAACCACAGCCAATGAAAACTTTTAATAGCACCTTCAAAAAAAGTAGCTACACTTTCAAACAGGGACATGAGTGTCCTGATCAGGCTCTAGAAGACAGAGTCATGGAAGAGATTCCCTGTGAAATTTATGTCCGTGGGCGAGATGATTCTGCACAAACATCCATATCCATAGACTTTTAATCCTCACTGATGGTGGTAGGAATCAGGAACTGTAGGTGTGTAGCCTAGAGCACCAGTTCTGTCTCAGCAGCCAACCCTGTTCTAGCAAAACTAGGAAGACCCTCATTTACCATTAACGTATTGTAATGGTGACTTTATCTCAGGCAGTCTATATGTGTTATACCAACCAAGGACTCAGTGGGGAAATTCACCATCATCTGTTGCTTGATGTCATATGAACAGAGCACCACTAGTTAATGAGCAGCTGAAGAGAGAGAGTGCTAAGTCGGGCTCGGGCTCAGGCTTAGGCTGTTGAATGAGCTCTGTCAAGCACAGCTTTGATCCCACAGTAAACTTCAAAAATAAGCTTTTTTTCCTTAATCCTTTTGGTTTACTTTTCTCTTAAGTTGTTTTACATGCCTAGAGTTTGCTACTTCTGTGTCCTATCTAAGGCTAAAGGGTTAGTGTACCACTTACATCAAATATAGTAGGTTACTGGGGTAAGTGCCATTTAAGACTCAGATATATTTCATTTCTGTCTACTAGTTTATATACTATAGCCTTCCCATTGCTGGATCTTCAGTCATTCATGGGAGAAGTAGTAAATGATGCAGTTTATTATTATGAAATCATATTTTGTCTTAGTTATTCTAGTGTATTTCATAATCCAGGAAGGTATGTACCAATTATCAGTCAGGACTAAAACTTCGAGAAAGATAACTTAGCAAGTATTTCAAGTTTCCTATATTTGGTTACATTCATTCCAGAACACAGGGGGTCATTTACTGCACATATGGGTTACCTGTCATTAGGTTTATTTGTGGCGGTCTTCATCTCTGTATCTCTGTTATTTTTGCAAGATGATTATTTCACTACTCTTGTATTGGATTACTTCTTTCTTGAGACAGTACATTTTTCTAGCTCTTATCAAATATAACAATTTCAACTTTTTTTTAAGCTGCACTTTTGATCTTATGATTTTTATGGTATATAAGATAATTTATAAACATGATATAAAAACTCATTGTGTTTTTTTAGACTTTTGATATTATTTTATACTGTACAAATTTTATTAAATCAAGATTAATGACCTACAGAGACAGATTTCCTGACTGCTCGCATACCAGTTTTGTACGTGAATGTGTTGTAAGGGGGACTGTACACTGTCACTTATTACTAAGACCTGGGTCATGTCTGCATAAGAAGCTTCTTTCCTTTCATTGCTGTATTTAGTTTGTGATAAATTTTTCACTGTGTGATATTTATTGCTCTAAATTACTACACAAGTCTTATATTAAAGTCTAAATTGTCACATAATTCTTCCATCATTTATGGCACTGATATTTGAGATCTTAAGATATGTATAGAAAGGAGTCCATTTGCTAAATTATAACCAATATAAGCCTATTTAGAATAGGTAAATTCTCGTTTTTTACATTTTTATATTTTTTACATTTTGCATTCTACATTTTTTACATTTGCAGTGAAATAAGTTGACATCATAAAATTTTTGTTAATTTTTAAGTGCTTTGGGATTCTTGTTTGAGATAATACCTTGCTATATAGCCCAGGTTGACCTCAAATTCATGACCTGCCTCAGCCTCCCAAATGCCTGGCTTACAGTGTACACCACCACATTCAGCTAATAAATTTTGTTCAATATTATACAGACACTATCTCAGATTAGTGAAAATTTTGACCTTGAACATCTATATGATACACTTAGAAAATACTGCCTCAAAGTTTGTTTCTATGTCATATTTTGTATTTTAAAAAGTAGATTATATACAAGTGACAAGGAAATCATTCTCATAGTATATTCATGATTTAAATTTTATATAAGCCACCAGAATCCAATTAACTTGGAAATATAAAAAAGACTTAATGAATATAGTATTCAATGATCTTGTACTGGAGACAGATTTAATAACTTAAGTTTTTTTTAGTGGTTACATTGAGTTGACATTTTAGTAGGAAATGGGCCAACCAGCATTTGGACAACATAGAAAATGCATACATTAACAACTACTATCTTAATGTTCATTGTGATGGAAAGGACATTTTCATACTTGGTATATAAAATTATTTCTGTAATAAAAGTATCTGTTTTGTACATCTTTAACATCTAGATTATGGTAGAAGTAATGCTAATTACAGCTGCATTATGCTGCATTATGGCTAGTTGTTTATAACTATGTTTTTATTTTTGAAACTTGTAATCTATTTTTAAAAGACCTAAAAGAAGCCTACAAAATACAGAGCCTATGGAGACATTAAATATGAAAACAGCACAGAAATGCACAGTTTCATGTAATTTAGCAAGTTGGACAGTGATCTGGTTCTAAATTTTCTGGCTGTTAAAAGGAAGCAAACCTTTTCACAGTAGAAAACACAAACTCATTGGGTGCTATTGGTTCATGTCTGTAATCCTAGCTACTTATGAGGCTGAGATCTGAGGATCATGGTTCAAAACTAGCCCGGGCAGAAAAGTCCATTAACCTCTCATCTCCAATTAACCATCAAAAAGCTGGAAGTGGAGGTGTGGCTCAAGTAGTAGGATGCTAGTCTCAAGTGAAAATCCAAGCAAGAACTCCATGTCTGAGTTCAAGCCCACGTACTAGCACAAAAAGGAAAAATAAAACACAAACTTACCTGGGGACTAGTTCTTCTAGGACTTGAGGGCCTAACTTTAGATAGCATTTCCTCAGAATTTAAAGAAGATGCAAAATGAAGGAAGGAGGTCATCATGATATATCCTAAGCAAGTAGGCTTAAGTTAACATCCTCTGGGGACAATAATTTCTGTTGAGTTTATTTGTGGGGACAGAACTACAAATCTGAATGGTCAATAGCTTAGTCTATCATAGGTTATAAGCTGTCATTGAGTTATAGCTGGGCATTAGATCTCATATCTTAGTCAAACATTTTCTTGGTATTCTATAGAAACACAAGATAATAGAGCTAATACATTTTAGAATTGTTAGCAGAGTAATATTAGTGTACATAATTGTAAATCTTCTAAGACAATGGAAAAACTTTACAAATTATTTACTGAACTAAATGCCATAAAATTTAGCAATGAAATATATGAGATTTAGCCATCTTGTATAAGTTAGAACACCCAACAGAGTGACTTGTTAAATGTGCTCTACCAAAAAATCCAAATCTGAAAGGAACAAATGTTCAATTCAGGAAGAGTATTAAGTACAACTGTATGATATTGTCACTGTAAGTGTCCATCTAGAATTTAACACAAGATAGCAATTCCAAGTGGCTATAAATTGAACAACAACAAAAAAGAAACCCTCTTTCTCAACATCTCAAATGTATAGGAATAAAACTACTTTTCACTTTGGGGGAAGGGGGACATTCAACCTAAAGGTTTAAGCAAAAGCAAGAGATTTTTCCCATTTTACATCACAAAAAGATAGGGTCTCCTTTACCTAAATGGCTCTATGTCAGTGTTTTTGTATTGGTTCCTACAATTCCTAGGCATTGAAAGAGCCTCCTTAAATAAGTGTCTGCCAGTGAATATTTTTATATTTCTGCTGCTATCTGAGATAAGAAGCATGCTTCCTTGTTTCTTGTCACCTGATAAGGTGGGAATGGCCTGGTGGTGATTGGGGGGGGGCACATGGGGGTGGGGGGGCGATCTCAATTGGGATTATGTTGTCATTTCAAGATGACATCTCCTCTATTATATGTGGTACTTATAAGTTCTTAAGTAATATGCCTGAATCACGCATTAGACCTGAAAAGAACTTTGGTTTCTGGCATATTTTTTAATCCAGGATACCATGTGCTGGTAGCTCATGCCTGTAATCCTAGCTACTCAGGAGGCTGAGACCTGAGGATCACAGTTTGATGCCAGACCTGGTAGGAAAGCCCATGAGACTCTCATCTCCAGTTAACCAACAAAAAGCTGGAAATGGAGCTGTGGCTCAAGTGGAGCACTAGCCTTGAGTGAAAAAGCTAAAGGGACAGCACCCAGACCCTGGGTTCAAACCCCAGTACACATACACACACATACAAAGAAAGACTATATAGTTAGTGATCTCCCTGACTCAGAACTCCATGCCCACCACCCTTTACCTATTTCTTGCTCTCTCCCTGCTTTTGCTGGCTGTAGTTAAGTCAAGCCATTCTCAACAGCAGCCCAGCTGTTCTATGTAAAGCTTGTCAATCATTCTGACTTACAATGTAATTTTATAAATTTCTTCCAAATATTCTATCTCAAATTTTTTAATGTATATAACGCCACGTAATTGTACAGTTTTGTTACCACAGCTCCTTGGCTTCTGCGAACAACTCTGCAAGCAGTTGCTGTGAATTCTCAATAAACAGTGTTGACTAACAATACATCTGTGTGGTACCAGACAGAGAATTTCAGTGTTTTTGCTTTTGTGACTTTTTTAAGCTAAAGAAAACAATGTATAATGTAAAAATTAAACATTTATATGCTATATCTCGAGTTCTGGAGACTGATTTGTATGTGAACCACTGGAAAAGACATGTTGATGTAGCCTCCTGCCAAATCACTTATGTGGGGTTGGTTTGGTTTTTTTCCCCTCTGCTGGTAATTTTTTCTCCTTTTATAACTTTTTCTTATACACTTATGTGATAGGTATATTTGGCAACAAAAGCCCAAGAAACTACTGAAGGTGCATGTTTAATATATACTATCTAGTGTGAACTTTAAAAGCAGATTTTTATTACAAACTTCCAGACCATATAAGAAACTTACATGCTATTTATGGTTGAAAAAAATCCTTGAACTGGAAATAAAAACTTAATATTTTGTTTCCTTACCTCAATTTCTAAAATCTAGATGTGGTAACAAATTCAGGTCACTTTGAGCCACAAAATTTGTCTTTCTAAAGTTGGCATTTTCTCTTCTACCTTCTAAAATAAAATAATCATTTTATGATTTTGGAAAATAACATTGGAGCTAGGAACTGATGGTTCATGCCTATAACCGTAACTAGTCAGAAGGCTGAGATCTGAGAAAAGGCCATGAGACTCTTAAATCCAATATACTACACCATCCTCCCCCCCCCCCAAAAAAAGCCAAAAGTAAAGCTTGCTGAAGTTGTAGAGTGCGAGCAAAAAGAAGCTCAGGGTCAGTGCCCAGGCCCTGAGTTCAGGCCCCAGAACTGGCACAAAAAAATAATAATCATGGGACTGTCCCACTTAGAATCACTAGATGTTTTCAGAATTAATCTTCAAGAAACAATTGAAAAAGAAAGGAGAAAGATAAAGGCAAAGAGAAAAAAAGGAAGAAAGAAAGAAAAGAAAAGATGTGATTTTGCCCTAAATTGCCTGAAGGTCCCAGTGTGTGAGAACTTAGTGGGTTCCCAGCCAAGCTGTCCTTTTGAGATGCTAGCTACAAGGTATATTGGCTACAGTTATTGCTTAGCTCAAAAAGATGAATGAAGCCAGCTCACATCTATAGTTTAGTTATTCAGGAGGCTGAGATCTGAGAAAGATGGATTGAAGTCAACCTGGGTAGGAAATTATGTGAAATTATTACCTCCAATTAACTACTAAAAGTCCAGAAGCAAGCCTGTGAATCAAGTGGTAGAATTCTAGTCGTTAGCAGAAAAGGCTAACAGACAAGGCCCAGACCCTGAGTTCAAGCCCAACTACCAGCATACACACACACAGAATAAGCCGACATCAAGAAAGGTGTGCACTGACTGGAAAGCACAGAAAGGTGAACATTCCCTAACATACATCACACACAGACCAAGCTGCAGAGGAAGAAAGAACAGGTCGTTACAACTAATCTCCCTACAAGTAAGAACAGCAGTTTCATTTTCTATGTTACTCAGGATCAAGAAACTGGCTTTATTTAGTGTTCTCATCTTCCAGGCTTTGTCATCCTCCACAATATCTGATGCCACTAGGCTTCTGAGCTTATAAATGCTTTTTATTGAAACATTCTGAGTAACTGCTGATTGCTAGAGGCATTTAATCAGAGCCCAGCTATTGAGCGGTGCTTTTGAAATCTTGTTTTATTCTTTCATCAATAACATTGTCCTGTTGAGTGTGAAGTGGTATTTGGAGAAGTATTCACAGGTTTTGAACCAAAAAATAGTCAGGTAATGTGAAAAAGGGTTTTTTTTTTTGTCCCCTTAGATATTTTGTCACCCTGCTAATATGAACATCTCATAAAACAATTAAGTATGATAACAGATACAAGGAAGCATTGATGAACTTTGTGGTGTGGGCCTCCGAAATTTAGTGTTGAAGAATCTTAATTTCTTCTTCTTTTTTTTAGTGTAGAATTTGAACTCAGAGACTGACAGTTACTAAACAGCCACTGTACCACTTCAGGCACTGCCCCCAGCCTTTTTTTGCTTCGGGTTATTTTTCAGGTTTTTCCCAGGGTAAAACCAGGTTTCCCCTAGACCATGATTCTACGTACTCCTCCCAAGTAGCGGAATCAAAAGTTTATACCATCATTCTTACCTTTTTGTTGAAATGTGGTTTCACTAATTTTTTTCTCCTTTTGTCCTGTCTGTCCTTGAACCAAGATCTTCCTGATCTCTGCTTCCAGCATATCTGGGATTACAGGCCTGGGCCACTGTGCCTAGCCTATACATTAGCTTTTAGGGTCAACAACCATTTGTGGTAGGCTGCTTCTAAAGAGGCTCCTAGTGACCTTTGCACACAAATGTTCAATCCTCTGTATTCCTCTGTGCTTGTGAGCTGCATCTAACTACCTGGTTCTAATAATGAAGATATATGATATATGATATCCTGGTGATGCCTGAATCCTAGCTACTCAGGAGGTGGAGATCTGAGAATTAAGGTTCAAAGTTAGCCCAGGAAGGAAAATCCATGAGACTAATTTCCAGTAAACTATTCAGAAAAAGCCAGAAGTGGTGCTATGGCTCAAGTGGTAGAGGACTAGCCTTAAGCAAAAAGAAGCTCAGGGACAGCACTCAAATCCTGAGCTCAAAAAGAATGGGGCGGGGGGAGAAGAAGTTATGGCAACAGCCACAGGTGTCACTTCTGAGATGAAGGAACAGACTGGCTTCTACTTACCCAGTCTTACTCTGTGACTTTCCTGCTCCAGAAAGCCAAATGCCAGGTTCTGAGAACCTCTGGAGAGATGCTCGTGCAGTAAGAAAACAACAGGAAGATTGCATGCAGCAGCTGACACCGAAGTAAAGCCCTCCCTCCAACAGCTGCAAAAAAATTGAATTCTGCCAGCCACAGAAGAGGCCTTTATCCAGTGCAGCCTTGGTTTTACAGCAATCAACAACTTGTTTGAAGCCTAGTTCAGTAATATGTCACACTCAAATTACTGACTCAAGATAATTATTTGCTGGATGGTTTTCATCCCAATTATCCTTTTGGTTCCCATCCACCGGGCCAAGTATTGAGGCCATTTCCAGATAGCTTCATAGAGAAGGTATCCCTAAGTGCCCAGGACTGACTTCCAGTTTACAGGCTATTACATTGGAAGGAAATGAGCTTCCGTCTTATTTATGTGAGTTATTTCATTGCACAGCTAACCTTTGCCCACATAGTCATTGTTCAAACCTCATATGCTATCATCTTATTCCATAGGCTTTTTATTTTCCTGAAAGACACAGGCCAGATTCCCTAAGATAGTTCTGACACATAGGAGATGCTCATGTAGCATTGTTTAGTCTTGAAATGAATGGGAAGATATCTAGATTGTAGTAAATTTCACTACGCATTGCTGTTGTCTTATAATACGGTGCAGACTTCACTTTTTAGTAAGTAGAATTGTCTCAAATATTATTGAAAGTAAAAAAGTTGCTAAGCTTTTATATATTTTAATTATAAAGATACTGTACAGAGGGGTTACAGTTACACGAGTAAGGTAATGAGTACATCTCCTATCAAACATTGTTACCTCCTCCTTTGATTTTCCCCCACCATCACTTCCCTCCCCCCCCCCATATTGTAAAGTTTGCTTTCAACATAGTGTCCTGTACATCTCATCATCACAATGGGTCAACCCCATTTTAGCATTCTACTATACCCCTTCCCCTCCCCAAATTACAAAAATGTACATACAAGATACAGAACACCAGAATCAAATGGAGTGAAAACGGGTTATACCATGGGGGAAGAACTTACAAAAGAAACAAAAGAATCACATAGTACATTATTAGTACATTAAAAACACTAGCAAGAAAGAAAAAATCCCTTGTGTCCTTGTCTTGGGGTACATTTCAGTTAACATTATCTCATATGGTCAAATGTACATAGTCTTTGACCTCTGCTTGTCGTTGCAAACAAAGGAAACCATGAGACCTATGTTTCTTTGGGCCTGGCTTATTTCACTTAATTTTTTTTTTGCCAGCCCTGGGGCCTGAACTTAGGCCCTGAGCACTGTCCCTGAGCTTCTTTCATTCTAGTCTAGCACTTTACCACTTGAGCCACAGCACCACTTCTGGTTTTTTCTGTGTATGTAGTACTGAGGAATTCAACCAAAGGCTACTTGCATGCTAGACAAGTACTCTACCACTAAGCCACATTCCCAGCCTCTAAACTGCTAAGCTTAAATGTTGATTAGTATATATTATTGTATAGTATTAATATATAATATGTATTACTAATATATGTTATGCTATGTATAATGAAATATGTTATATTATGTTACATATTGTTTTACATTAATATAGAATGTGATATATAACATTGTAAGCATTATATTATATAATTATATATAAATAATATAACATAATATATAAATCATATAATTATATAATATATAATTGTACAATAATTATACATTATAGCATTATAAATAATACTAATAAAATATAAGTATATCATAATTATAATTATACATATATACTATATAGAATATAATATATAGCATATTATATATTGTGCATAATATATATTTTGTATATTTATATAATATATAAGTATATTTTATATAATATATGTTTTATAATGATATACTATAATCCTTATAGTATATTATTAATCTATTGACATGCTAACATTATATATTGGAGTAAATATTAATATGTAATAAATTATTAATAATTATAATCTTAATAATTATTGTTTAAACTGCTAAACTTGAGGGTAATTTTTTTAATGATAAGTTTGCTGAGGTTAATTTTTTAATGCAGCCATAGATAACTAATACAGTGCTGAAAGAGAGAAAGGGATGATGCACCCCAACTTCACTCCTGGGGTAAATCTACAAGATGTTTCAGCATTTGCAGAAAGTGGGCATGTCATCATGAATCTTGCAGCACCAGAAAACTGTAATGCAGAGCTGAGCTCTACCAGATCACCTGTCAGCTGTCTAAACTCCCTGCCCTACCCCCTCCCCCAGCTACAAATAAAAGCACCTAAAATTTAGTTTTCTACTTGGAAAAAATTATATTAAGTGAAGTAAGCCAGGCCCAAAGAAATGTAGATCCCATGGTTTCCCTTATTTGCAATAACTAGTATATGTCTGGTACAAGCAGAAAAGATCAAAAGCTAATTACGTATGACCAGAGAAGATGATAAGTGAAATGAACCCCAAGATAGGGACACAGTGTTTTTTTTTTCTTGCTCGCTATTGTTTCTAACTTATTTATAAGGTACCATGTGATTTTTTTGTTGCTTTGTATGTTCCTCCCCCACGGTATAACCCCTGTTTTCACAGTATTTGATATCAGTATAATTAGGGGAAGGGAAGGGAAAAAACAAAATGTGTAAATAGGGATACCAGTTGACCCATTGCAACAACGAGATGTACAAGACACTGTTGAACAATGAACTTTACAATTTTGGGGTGGGGGGAGTGTAGTTGAGGAGGTGGGAGGGAAGGAAGGGTAGGGGAAAAACAAAGGAGGAGGCAACAATGCTTGATAGGAAATGTACTCATTACCTTGCTCATGTAACTGTAACCCCTCTGTACAGTATTTTTACAATAAAAAACTTATTTTTAAAAAAATTCAGTCTTGGGGCTGGGAAGGTGGCTCAGTGGTGGAGTGCTTGCCTTGCGTGCATGAGGCCCTGGGTTCGATTCCTCAGCACCACATAAGCAGAAAAAGCTGGAAGTGGGGCTGACGCTCAGGTGGTAGAGCACTAGCCTTCAGCTGAAGAGCTGAGGGACAGTGCCCAGGCCCAGCTTTCAGGCCCCACGACCGACCAAAAAAAAAAAAAAATTCAGTCTTTCCTTCAAGGATAGGAAAAATAGTGAAATGTGATTATTCTGAATCTGAAAAGTAAATTGCAATTAAATCCTAACTCTTGAATTACATTCCTTTTGTGTTACTTATTAATGCTCCTTAAAGTAAGATGAATATATCCTAAAATGAGTGAAAGATAAAATTATATTCAAATTCCATAAAGGGCCTGGTGCTGGTGACTCATGCCTATGATCTTAGCTACTCAGGAGGCTGAGATCTGAGGATTATGGTTTGAAGCCAACCTGGCCTTCACCAAAACACCAGAAATGGAGTTACAGAGCAAAAGACAGAGCATTAGTCTAGAATGAAAAGCTAAGGGAAAAGCCCAGGTGCTGAGTTCAAGCCCCAGCACCAACATCAAAGCAGGGGGAAAAGATTCTGTTAAAGCCATCCCATAGTTCAGCCTCCATTCTGTGTATTTCCAGTCCTGGGCTGCAGGGCTAGGTGGTTGTTGGGTCAGCCAATTTAGAAAAGGATAGAAAGACAATTACAGAGGGTGACAGCCTCCTGTCCAGAACCCTCCCTGCTCCCAAATGAGAGCTGATACCACCTCTATCTGAACATAGAGGCGAAGACTGCCTGGGAGAGAAGGTCCACTTCAGCCAAAATGGTCAAAAGATCAATCAGGAAAGATTGGTTTGTTTTGTTTTGTTTCTGAAATTGTTTTCAACAGCTAATGACCACAGCTACCAGTTTTAAAAGAAAAATTGCACCCTTAGTTGGATTTGTATGTGACTTTTCCTGTGAATTTGAAGCTACTGTTGTTGACATTATTTCTCCCCATAGCTGATAATTGTGGCCTAAATCTTTTTCTCATATGAACTCATCAGATCTTAGAAACCTCTAGAAACAACAGTGCCTATGGCTTTGGAAGCCTCTCTCCTTCTGATCTCCACAGAAGAGGCAACAACTGAAGGTCTGTTCTTTCCTTTCTGCCTTTTCTGAAGTGCTGGGTTGGAACATAAGTCCCAAAGCATGGTAGATCACACTCTACCCTGAGCTACGTCCGCAACTCTCATTCTGCCATCTTTACTGCTAGATAGCAGATAGTGGCTTGTTTCCTGCAGGGTGGGGAAAAGTACCTGCCTTCCAGTAGGAATCTTGACAAGTTGGTAAGTTTTCGGTTTTGTGCCAGGACAAAGAGTTCTGAGGCCTTCTTACTTAGCTTTTTCTCTCACCAACTAGCACTCTAACATAAACTATGCCTCCAGTTCCATTCCTGTCAGTTTTAAATATCAGTTTTAAATAAGACCTTTGCACACACATTCAAATCCTTTCGGTTCTGCCAGCATCGCCTTCTTCCTTCCTTCCCTCCTTCCTTCCTTCTTTCCTCCTTCTTTCCTTCCTTCCTTCCTTCCTTCCTTCCTTCCTTCCTTCCTTCCTCGCTTCCTTCTTCCCTCCCTCCCTCCCTTTCTCTTCTTTCTCTTTCTCTTCTGTCTTCCTTCCTTCCTTCCTTCCTTCCTTTCTTCTTTCTTTCTTCCTTCCTTCCTTCCTTCCTTCCTTCCTTCCTTTCTGTCTCTTTCTTTCCTTTCTTTTTTCTTACTTTCTTTCTCCTTTTCCTTCTTTCTTTCTTTCTTTGTTCCTTTTTTTCTTTTCTTTTTTTGATGTCAGTACTGGGGCTGAATTCAGAGTGTGTGTGCTATCCCTAAGCTTTTTTTTTTGCTCCAGGCTGGAGCCCTAACAAGGGAGCCACAAATCTACTTTCTGGCTCTTTAGGTTTAATTGGAGATAAGAGGCTCAGAGACTGTCCTTTCCAGGCTAGCTACAAACTTGAGATTCCTAAATAGCGAGGATTGCAGGTGTGAACACCAGTGCCCAGCAGCTACCTCTGAAAGGTAGCTGGAGGATCCAGTTTGCTTCCCATTCCTTCCCCCCATTTCAAATGCCTACATGTTAATTTTTTTGCCAGTCATGAGCACTGACCATTAACTTCTTTTGCTCAAGGCTAGCACTCTACCACTTGAGCTACAACGCCACTTCCAGCTATTTCAGTTGACATCATACTGACAATGGAGCCCAAAGTGTCATGCATGCTAGTCAAGCACTTATCACTAAGCCACATTCCTAGCTCCATCAGATTTATTTTTTTTTTAAAGAAATACCTACCATACAAAGCAGGTTCTGGAGAAACTTCTAGGAGACGAAGGAATTTCCCTAAGCTGAGAAGTCAGCAGCAGGCTGAGGCTTTACAGAAATCTGCCTTTGCCTAAAGCCATGTCTTAAAGGGTGAACCAAGGGATGCAGCTTTTCTAAGCTGCCATTTTTAACTCTCCATCCTATAAAACCACCCTTGCTTTTCTTCCCTCATCAGGTAAGCAAAGCTAGTGATCACACACTGTTCTTAATTACAAGTTTCCATGGCTGTGTATTTGGAGAGCATTGATTTCTTAGGCTGTAATCTACATTGTAACACACTGAGCTACATATAGGCAGCTCACCAGATGTGTAAAAGTTTGAATTTAATGACAACATTGCAATAGCAGCACCAGAATTTCGAATATGACCACTATGAATACTAATGAAATCCAGCAAGGAAACAGAAACATGTCTTTCTTTGCCTTTTTTGTCCCTTCCTTGAAGATGGAGAGACAGAAAGCAATGCACTGTCTCATGAATACTTCATCCCATAAAGAAACTCCAATTAAAAGAAACCACAGCAGGATACCAGTTGCCCATGACCTAGCTACTCAGGTGGCTGAGATCTGAGTATTGCAGTTTGAAGCCAGCCAGGGCAGAAAAGTTTGTGAGACTCTTATTTCTAATTAACCAACAAAAAGCCAAAACTGAAACAGTAACTCAAATGGTAGAGTACCAGCCTTGAGTGAAAAAGGTAGGATATACCACCCAGGCCCTGAAGTCAAGCCCCAATACCAGAACACACACACACACACACACACACACACACACACACACACACACACACACACACACACACACACACAGAGCAACCACAGTAGTTTTAGCTAGGGAACATGCCATATAGCAATAACTCAAAAACTTATTTTTGTTAGGATATATTATACGAAAGACCTTCATTATGACATTTCCATTCATGTAACAGAGTCACACGCCCTGTCTCTGTTACCTTTTCTCTTCCTCTGCATTCCTTTTATCAAAGAGCCCCCCACTTTACAAAGGTTTTTGTATTTGTATGTTTGTTTGGATGCTTGCTTTTTGGAGGTTCTCAGGGTCTTACAATTGCTGGGCAGGTCCCCTACACTTGAGCTGTGCCCCAGCCATTTTTGCCTTGTTATTTTTCAGATAGAATTTCATAATTCTTGCTCTTAATTCTCTTACTTAGGCCTCCCACATAGCTGCCTCCATATATGGCTTTTAGATTAAAATAGGGGTCTCAAATGAGTTCTTTTGTGTGGCTTGTGTGTGTTTGTGTTTGTGTTGAAATTTGATCTCAGAGCATCGCACTCTCACTTGGCTTTTTCAATCATGGCTGGTATTCTACTACTTGAGTCACACCTCCAGCTATGGCTTGTCTGTTAGTTAAGTGCACATAAGACTATCACAGGGCTGGGAAGGTGGCTCAGTGGTAGAGTGTTTGCCTTGCATGCATGAGGCCCTGGGTTCAATTCCTTAGCACCATATAAGCAGAAAAAGCAGGAAGTGGTGCTGTGGCTCGGTAGAGCCCTAGCCTTGAGCTGAAGAGCTGAGGGACAGTGCCCAGGCCCAGAGTTCAGGCCCCATGACTGGCAAAAAAAAAAAAAAAAAAAAGACTATCACAAACTTTCCTGTCTGGGATGACTTGGAAACTGAATCCTCAGATGTCAGCCTTCTGAGTAGCTAGGATTACATGTAATCCTGAGTAGCTAGGATTGCAAGTGTAAGCCACTGGCTCAATGGTTCCTTCATAAATCTGTCTACACTTTTTCCTTATTCTGTATTTTCTTCTTTGGCTGGGCACCTGTAATCCTAGCTACTCAAGAGGCTGAGATCTGAGGATCACAGTTCAAAGTCAGCCCAGGCAGGAAAAGTCTGTGACACTCTTATTTCCAATAAACCACTAGAAAACCAGAAGTGGCACTGTGGCTCAGTGGTAGAGGGCTCACCTTGAACTGAAGAGCACAGGGACAGCGCCCAAGCCCAGAGTTCAAACCCTATGACCACCACCACTAACAACAACAAAATCCATATTTTCTTCTTCAATGTTCTTAAAATAAACCTAAGAGGCACTGTTCTTGCTTCTGTGTAATGCAAAGCACCCTGGGAGCTGAAAGAAATTGAAGTGCTCACGTAAGAAACAAATGATGGGCAGACTGGCCTTGAAAGGCTCAAGAAGGCTTGAGCTAGAGATGCTAAAGCTCTGTTCTAAGCGAGGAGAGACAAACTATGAGGAAGGAGTGTTCCTCTGCCTGGCAATAAACTGAGAGTTGGTGTGCCTCTGACTGAATGTAACCGTCATTTTCCTCACTGCCACCACAGGTGGGACTATGCGGATTATGTGAGCCTCACCCAGGAGAAGGAGGAGGAGGGAAGATGGAGGGAATGAGAGAGGGGAAGGAGGAAGGGAAGGGGAAATGAGAGGAAGAAAGGAAGGAAAGAGCAAAGAAAGAGGGAAAAAAGGAAGGAGAAAAAGAAAGAAAGAAAGAGAAGGAAGGAAGGAAGAAAGAGAGAGAGGGAGGGAGGGAGGGAAGGAGGAAGAAAGGAAGGAAGGAAGGAGGAGGAGGAGATGGAGGAGGAAGAAGGAAAAAAGGGGGAAAAAAGGCTGATGATACAGGAGTAGTATACAGATATTAAATAGTTAATTGTGATTGCTCAGAATCTGCCTGCTACTTTCCAACAAACCAGTGCTCCAGGACCTCATGTCATTACACCTTCTCCTTCATTGAATTGGAGATGAAAGGGAATAGAACAGATGCCAAGGAAACCAGAAGAGATGAAAGGATTAGGACTTCTTCAAAAAACTCAAAGACTTGAGACTCTCCATTCTGCTTGATGAAGCAAATGCAGCACATCACATCCTCAGTGATGAAGCCAGTGCAACTCCGGAGAGCCCTGAATGAGAAATCATCAAGCCATGGCTCCACACAGGGGTCCCTTGATTTTCATGTGGGAGAGGTGCCTCCTACTTGAGAACAAGGTTCTTTCTCATCTGAGACAGAATGAATGAAGTTAGAAATGATTAAACCCCACCTTACTTCTTTTAAATCAGTATTCATACTAGTCAAGACTTTTTTGACTTAAAAATAACAACCTATCTGGGTGCAAATGGCTCATGCCTATAATCTTAGTTACTCAGAAGATTTGAGGATCAAGGTTCAAAGCCAGCCCAGGGAGGAAAGTCTGTCAGACTTTCTAGTTAATCAACAAAAAAAATCCAGAAGTGGAGCTATGGCTCAAGTGGTAGAGTGCTAGCTTTGAGCATAATAGCTCAGGGACAGCACCCATGCTCTGAGTTCAAGCCCCAGGACTGGTACAAAAAAAAAAACATAACAGCCTAGCCAGGTGCTAGTGGCTCATATCTATAATCAATCCTACCTACTCAGAAGGGTAGGATCTGAGGGTTGCAGTTCAAAGCTAGCCTGGGCAGAAAAGTCTATGAAAATCTCCAACTAATCAGCAAAGAGCCAAAAGTAGAGCTGTGATTCAAGTGGCAGTATGTCAGTCTTGAGTGGAAAAAATAAAAAAAAAATTATACCAGTATGAAAACCAGCACACACACACACACACACACACACACACACACACACACACACACACACACACACACACACACAGAGAGAGAGAACCTAACAAAACTCAGGTTTTTTTATTATTGTTTTTAAGGAAATGTATATTTTTCCCATAGCTGAGGAAAATACTAGAAAAAGTCACATATTTAGTAGCTCTGGAAAAAAAAAAAAATCAGGCAGGTGACAACTGTCCCTTCCAGGCACAGCCCTGCATATGTCTGCTTCTCTTTCCCTTCCAGGCACAGCTCTGCACATGTGTGCTTCTCTTTCTCTTGTGAGAAATGCGTGTTCACATACTTCCACCACCTTCACACCAAATAAAAGGAACCCAGGGCATCCTGCTGAGGCTACTTACCCATTAGGACCCGACTCACAGCCCTTTTGTAATCCCAGCACTTGAGAGACTGGGGCAGAAGGATCACAAACTCAAGGACAGCCGGGACTACAAAGTAAGACTATGTAACAAGGATTTTTTAATCAAGAAAATAACAGAAAAGGGGTGTTTCTGTGACCACCACTGAGGCCTAGCTGCAGAGCGAGCCTCCTGGACTACAGGAAGAGAACCAGCAGAGCTCCTGGGTAGAGTTGCACTGTAGCAATAACAGGCATAGGAGCGGTATACCAGCCTCAGTTTCTATTTATAATGCCGACATGGAAAAAATACTTCTGGATGCCCAGCATGAATCTGGATGGCAGAGCTCCAAGAGCTCTCACTGTGACAGTCCACCTCATGCACACAACCACAGGACTCCAACCAGGGCTTCTGAAGTGGACACACACAGCACTTGAGAGAGAAAAAAATAGATCTCAGTCCAAGGAAGATTAAAGCCAGAAGAGAGAAGTTGAAAACATCTTGAAGAAAAATTCAGATAGGATATGGGATTAGTCCAGCCAGCCAGAAAATATCCCCCCGAAGGCATTCCCTTTTAAGCACCCAAAGCACACAGCTACTCTCAGTGTGATGAAGAAAGGGGGCATTTTCTCAGCCTAGTTTCTGAAAGATTTCCTTCCCTCCCTGCTGATCTCTCACCTGCTGGCCATTGGACTGGGGATTCATATGGGGAGGCACTTGACAACCACCAGGACCTTCTGATGGACCTGCTCACAGTACGATCTCGTCTGAGCCAACACAGCCAGCTGGAGAGCCATCATGGTCTGAGGGCAGGTGCACCATTTGTATTTATCCATTCTGTAAATGTGGTGATCCTAATTTAGTAAGATGAAAGAATAGACACTGAAACTATATTAAGTTACAAGTTTCCTTTTTTATACCAAATATTTTATTGTTATTATAAAGGTGATGTATAGAGAAGGTACCATTTGTAGTAAGTTTTCATTGGGTATTAGATATAAATAGTATGAATAATAATTTTAATGAACTATTAATAATGTCTGTAGTATTTAAAAATGATCTGTAACCTTAATTCAGCTAACACATGTTAGATATTAAAAGAATGAATAACATTGATAGTCAACTCAGTACATTAAGACATTTGTCTAAAAGGACTATTGTGGCCTTATTATTGCACTATTGTAGAAAATATGATGAATTTAATTATCTATAAAGAAAACTTCTCCATATGAACTGTTGAGTACTAGATTGAAACAAGGGATGTGCAGGCACCTGTGCAGTCTAGCAATGAGGCTCAGACTGCCACCTGCTCACTCAGTTATCTGTTGAATTGCAGCATCAATCACTTGTGGTCAAGTTTTGTGTACTCTCAAGAATCAGATTTATTGTAAGCAAATCTGCCCCCCCCACCCCTGCCCCACTCTTTTTCTGTCAGTCCTGGGGCTTGAACTCCAGGCTTGAACTCCCTGAGCTCTTTTTGCTCAAGGCCAGTGCTCTACAATTTGAGCACAACACCACTTTCTGTTTTCTGGTGCTTAATTGGAGATAAGAATCTCATGAACTTTCCTACCTGGTCTGCCTTTGAACCGTGATCCTCAGACCTAGCCTCCAAGATAACAGGACCCAGCTTATCTGTCTCCTTTAAAAGACTGTAAATAGTAAAGAAATAACTCTTTGCCAAATCTTTCTGATATTATTGAATGATTTAAAAGCAAATACCATAGAAGTTGCTATTACACCAGAAAAAAAATACAGTAACAGTTGGACTTGAGCCAGTGTCTCACCCCTATAATCCTAGCTACTCAGGAGGCTGAAATCTGAGGATCTCAGTATAAAGCCAGCCCAAGCAGGAAAGTTCATGAGACTCTTTATCTCCAATTAACCACAGGAAAACTGAAAGTGGAACTGTGGCTCAAGTGGAAGAGCACACACCTTGAACAAAAGAAGCACAGGGTCTGCACCCAGGCCCAGAGTTCAAGCCCCAGGACTGACAATAAAAAAAAAAAGTTTACATGATGGCACATTCCCAGCACTCAAGAGGCAGAAGCAGGAGGATCATACATTTCAAGGCAGCCTAAATTGAGACCCTAATTCACATAAAAAAAGAAAAGAAATCTGATGAGTTATATAGAAGAATTGGAAAGGCAGGAACATGTGGTTAGTGAAGTATTCAGAAGACCTCCAGTATCAGAAGAGTATAGAGAATGAGTTCACAGTGGCCCACCTTGGCATGCAGGACCCAGACACAGTGACTCACTCACCGTACTGTGTGGACTTATGCTGCTCTGGAAAAATAGCCTTCCACCTAGATCCTGGCCCAGTACACAGGATCCTACCCAGTGCACAGGTCCCAGCCAGACCAAGTCCTATCATCACTAAGTTCATTCTGCATGTGAAGCAGCACAAACAGGTTTGTCATCCAGAATGTCCAGGACAAGCTAAAAGGGAGACCCAAACACAGGTGGCTCAGGTCTGTATTCCTAGGTACTGAGGAAGTTGAGACCTGAGGATCATGGTTCAAAGCCAATTCAGTAAGAAAAGTCTTTGAGACTCTTACCTCCAATAAACCACCAAAAAGCCAGAAGTGAAGGTGTGGCTTCACTGGTAGAGCACCAGCCTCAAGCAACAAAAGCAAAGTGAGAGCTCTAAGACCTTTATTCAAGCCCCAGGACCAATATCAAAAAAAAAGTATAGCCGGGCGCTGGTGGCTCACGCCTGTAATCCTAGCTACTCAGGAGGCTGAGATCTGAGGATCGCAGTTCAAAGCCAGCCCGGGCAGGAGAGACCATGAGACTCCTATCTCCAATAAACCACCAGAAAACCGGAAGTGGCGCTGTAGCTCAAGTAGTAGAGCGCTCGCCTTGAGCTGAAGAGCTGAGGGACAGCACCCAAGCCCAGAGTTCAAGCCCCACGACCGACAAAAAAAAAAAAGTATAATCTTCCCAAAAAATTGGGTAAAGCCAAGAAATCTTTCCCATTGAAAGCAGTATGATAAATTGGTTTAAAATTAAGAACTTATTTTAAAAAATCAGAACTACTAGTTGCACAATGACAATGATAGAGGAAAAATCTTTAATTTTAGATATAACTCATAAATTTTCCACACAGAAATTGAAAATAGCATATGGCCCTGACCATACACAGAGTTCTTTTTTTATATATATATATTTTATTTTATTTTATTTGAGAACATACTGTACAGAGGGGTTAAAATTACATGGGCAGAATAATGCATACATTTCTTACCAAGCATTGCAGCCTCCTCCTTTGTTTACCCTTCACCTCCCTTCCCAGCCTCCCCCCTCCCCCCCACCCAATCATACCCCCCTCCCCCCCCACCGACATTGTAAAGCTGGTTTTGACATGACATTTTGTACTTCTCATTGTTGCAACAGGTCCACCTGAATCCTTAAACGACTTGTTTGTCCCCATCTCCTCCACATGTTATACTGACATCAAATATAGTGAAAGCGGGGGTTACACTGTGGGGGAGGGACATACAAAGCAACAAAGAAATAATCTTATAAATGCGTTAGAAACACATGCATGAAAGAAACGAAAACATTAAAATACATATTTAAGGGTTCATTTTCCTAACATCACATTATCTGACCTTTTCTGCTTGACTCATACCTATACTAGATATTGCAAATAAGGGAAACCATGGGACCTATGTTTCTTTGGGCCTGGCTTACTTCACTTAATATAATTTTTTCCAAGCCTTTCCATTTCCTAACAAATGGGGAAATGTCATTCTTTCTGATGGAGGCATAGAATTCCATTGTGTATATATACCACATTTTCTTAATCCATTCATCTACTGAGGGGCATCTGGGTTGGTTCCATATCTTAGCTATGGTAAATAATGCTGCAATAAACATAGTTGTGCTGGTAGCTTTAGTGTGGTCTTGTTTGTAAACATTTGGGTAAATGCCCAAAAGTGGGATTGCTGGGTCATAGGGGAGTTCTATGTGAAGTCCATAGACAGAGTTCTAAGTGCACAATTGGCAAGCACAACTTCTCTGTTGCCTGCTGCCTGCAGAACCACCACAAAAGACTTTTTTTTTGGGGGGGTGTCCAGTTGTGAGGCCTGAACTCTGGGCCTGGGTGCTGTCCCTCAGCTCTTCAGCTCAAGGCTAGCGCTCTACCACTTGAGCCATAGCGCCACT